>NC_047034.1:41915911-42515911 GCF_011762595.2 Tursiops truncatus
TTTTTTTTTTTTTCTGCTTTGGTATCTCACACAAGCATCCCCCAGTAGGGTAAGAGGTCGAGTGGCAATGAAGAGCCCCCCCATGGGTCCCGTCAGAGTCCTGGGAGCTGACCCACTTCCGTTTCCTTTCCCATCCCCTGCCTCTGCTGCTTGCTTGGAAGACCCATGTGGCCACACAAGAGGGAACTGGCGAATCCAAAGGAACGGCAGCAAGGAACACACACAGAGTGATTCCCTTTCCAGAGAAGAGGTCCCTCCCCCAATAGGCCTTTTTCACATTTAGATTCTGGCGTGTGGATTGAGTTGACATATGCTGCGTTCAGTGGTAGCTTCAAAAGTTGTTTTCTTAAAAAGTCTAGAAAGATGATGGGGAAGTGATTCCATGGTTTCAAACTTTCATGAGCATTCATTTCCTTTCTGGAAGAAACGGTGTGAGAATTTCCCAAGTACCTATGATAAGAGACCCATGGACATCTCTGTTCGCTTGTTTGCTTCTGGTTTTGTTCTTCTGGGAGGACACCCTTGTGTGTTCATTTTGCACACGTGCAGCTTCACGGGCTTGCTGCCCTTCCTTCATACAGTCTTATACATACTTGCATGTGTCTGCAACCTGCATATTCCAGGCACATATGAAGCAGTGCAGATGGTTCCCAGAAAGCCGTATCTATGCAACTATAAGAGATGTGTGGCTATGAGTAAGGCATTTCTTTACTGGCTGATGTGGTGCCTCAGCGTTTTTCATTGAACGGGATGACTTTCCATGAGACAACACCAGCGAATCTCCCAGTACCCACAAAAGCATTTCGCTGAGCCCTGCTGACTGGGGCAATGATGGCTGGAAGTGGGAATGTGGGAAGGGTTCTGCAGGCTGAACCTCTGATGATGAGAATGGACAGGCTGTGGCTTGACAAAGGTGGTCCTTCTCTTGTAGTACCTTGAGGAGGAGAATTTTTCCCCCACATCTGCTCGTGCGCGGACCTTATGTTAATATTCTTGCTTTCCTTATGCAGATAGGTACCCCCAAATGCCCGCAAAGTTCTCAGTGTCAAAGGAGAAAGGGGCGGGCTTCCCTGGTGGCGCAGTGGTTGAGAGTCCGCCTGCCCATGCAGGGGACACGGGTTCGTGCCCCGGTCCGGGAGGATCCCACGTGCCGCGGAGCGGCTGGGCCCGTGAGCCATGGCCGCTGAGCCTGCGCATCCGGAGCCTGTGCTCCGCAACAGGAGAGGCCACAACAGTGAGAGGCCCACGTACCGCAAAAAAAAAAAAAAAGGAGAAAGGGGCACCTCGGTCTGGCCTTGTCAATACCGACCTGAACCCCACTGTCCCCCGCTGCTTGCCCATTCCTCTGGGGACCCTTCTCCCAGTGGTCTTAGCAGATCAGTTTTTGTGGCTTATGAAGAACTGAATGGGGAAGTTTAGCAGCGGGAAAGTCATGGTTTTTCCTTGAAAGTTGGAGTGTTTATACTGCAAGCCACCAATTTCTCTTTGCTATCCAATACCAATGTATTTTTCTTGCCAAATGGGTTATAAGCAAAGTTTTTCTTTGGCCAAACACATTAAAAGTGAGGCTCCTTCTTGTACTTACTGCTTCAGTATTTTAAAGTCTCTGTTGGAACAGAGCACTGGTTTACTGTTTCGACAGAACACTCTAGCAGATTTCTTCTAAAGCTGAAGATTGTGACAATGGCTAAACTTTTTTTTTTTTTTTTTTTTTGGCCACACTTTGTGGCATGTAGGATCTTAGTTCCCTGACCAGGGATCGAACCCGTTTCTCCTGCATGATGACGATGGCTAAACATTTTAAAGAAATCTTATTAAAAGCTTCACTTCTCCCCACCCCCTTTCTGATAAGTCTTTTGCTGTCAACTTTGAGCTAAGAGAATTCAGCGGTGTGCTAGTGAACTAATTGCAGTTTATTATGATAAATATTCGTTTGGCGGCGTGCGTCAAGCTTCATAAAAGAATTGCCCGAGATCCACGGGATGGTTTGTGCATTTTTGCTGAGTGACATACTCAAGAGAACAAATCCTGACAGTGCCCATTAGGATTTTTTAGGGTCGTGTAAACCTTACCTGGTTGGTTTTAATCCCCTACTCAGCGCAAGGGCCAAAATGACACAAACGGGATGGCTGGAATCAAGAGATACCCAACAAGCTGCTCCGTTTAGCATCATCTAAATCCTCCTTTAATATGATTACCATCTGATATTCCTCTCTTTGTGAATCATATCCACTTCCAGCCAGGCCACCTCTCCTTTATCTGCAGTGTCTATTTTAAGACTGCTTCAGTGCAAAGAGTATGGGGCCCAGGGAGCAATTTTGTCACTTCTCATGTGACTTCAGACAAGTTATTGGACTATTCTGGGCCTTATTCCTCCTTCGGTAAAAACTAGGCTCTTTCCGGAAATGTGCTAAGAACAAAGCAGGAGCTGGATTCTGCCCTGCCCCCTCCACTTACCCACACATATGCACATACACACCCCTACCACCACATATGATCCTAATATCATGAAGTAGTTTTTAATTTAGCCTCTCAGTTTGGGGCACTTACTAATAAAATCTTCAGATAAGATGATCCTTCTTTTCTGTGCCTTTGTGCATGGAGGTCAGTGCTTAAGTGAGATGCTTAAAAAGCCGCTGGTCCAATTGCGGTGAGCAGGGGCTACTCTTCGTTGCAGTGCGCGGGCTTCTCATAGCGGTGGTTTCTGTTGTTGCGGAGCGGGGGCTGTAGGCACGCGGACTTCAGTAGTTGTGGCTCGTGGGCTCAGTAGTTGTGGCTAAAAAAAGCCTGCGCGTAGCAACGAAGACCCAACACAGCCAAAAATAAATAAATAAATTTGTAAAAAAAAAAAAAAAAAGCCACTGGTCTTATCATTGTTGCTCTTCCAGTGTGGACCCTGGCTGTGAGCCAGAAGTAGACCCAGCACCTCTATCTGATACCTTAGCTGCTATTGCATGCACTGCTTGACTTTTGCATCTAAGTTTCTCCCCTGAAGAGCAAGTCAAGTGCATCTGCAGTCTAAAATGAGCAAGTGAAGAAGATGGCAAAGTAGAGAACTGTACACCTGGTTTATTCTTAAATTTTTAACCAGATATGGGGCCTCGTAAAGAGACAGAAGTTATGCCTACATGATGCCCAAAGATCCAATCAATTTAAAGGAATATATTAAACCAACCATTAGCTGGCCAAATAATAAAACGTCTTCTTGATTGCATTTTAAAATTTCTCAATCAGTTAATCAGTGGTTTGTAGCAATGATAAAATAGCTCACATTTATTGACTGTTTAGTATGTTCTGGGCACTCTTCTAAGTGGTCTACCCATATTAATTAATTTAATGTGAGTCCTAATGATATGGATATTAATACCAGAAATACTTCAGCTTGCCTAAAGCTTTATACTGTTTCTAAAGCAGTTCTAAGTGGGTGGGAACAGGGGAGCCAGGGAGAGAGAGCGGGGGTGAGGCTAACGCTTGTCTGTCCTTTGCTACCTTCTCCTTCCTTCTTTCCCTCCTCCTCCTCCCCTTGCCTTTTCTCAGCTTTCTGCTCCACCTCTGCCTCTGTCATAAGCTTGCTGGCGGCACCTCTGTCACTGCTAAGCGCCACCCCCCTCCAGCCCCTGCTGCTGATGGCTCTCAAGGCTGGAGTGGCTGCTGACCCCTGGCCTGCGGGAAAATAAAGCAGATGGGGAAGGTTTATCACTAGTGCAGAGGGAGTGGCTCGCATCTCCCTGCTCTTCTAGACCCTGCGCATTTCCTGTCTTGTATGAGTCAGAACCTTCTAAGTGACAGGAGAGCCTGTTCTGCCTTTTGTATCAGTTTACACAATTGCCAAGATTCTTGGCACGGCATTCAGACTTGGGGTGGTGAGAGCTTGAGAAGTCCCAGGGGATGTGGAAGAAGACACTGAAGGGGGAGGGTAGGGGGGGATGAACCACGCTTTCAGCTTGTGCTCAAGGGAAGAAAGTTGGCTACAGGACAGGGGTCGGGCATCTCCCTCCCAACACGAGTCCGTGAAGGTGTTCAGACAGGCACGTTCAGTGACAGGCCGCATTTTTTTTTTTTTTTTTTTTTTTGCGGTACGTGGGCCTCTCACTGCTGTGGCCTCTCCCGTTGCGGAGCACAGGCTCCGGACGCGCAGGCTCAGCGGCTATGGCTCACGGGCCCAGCCGCTCCGCGGCATGTGGGATCTTCCCGGACCGGGGCACGAACCCGTGTCCCCTGCATCGGCAGGCAGACTCTCAACCACTGCGCCACCAGGGAAGTCCAGGCCTCATTTTTAACTCCCGCTTTTCACGTTAAATGAGATGGGTAACAATACGTTCGTCGTTCCAGGTGTTATGGTATATATTGCCATGCTTCATTCTCACTTCATTTTGAAGAGCTTCCAAAATTGATTTTTATAGGGAGGGAAATGAGGTTTGGGATTCCTTCCCAGTTTTTAAATCACACTGATACTTCTGACTTCAGGGGCATAGGAGTTGAATTTTATTACTTCTGTTTCCCTCACAACTGTGGCAGGGAAAGAAGGCAATGAGCGCTGTCAGTTTCCAAGGCAGGTTGACACGTTTTTGCAGAGAACTCGACTAAGGCAACCGATCTGTGTAAGTCACAAAGGTTAAACGCACTGCTCAGGGAGCCGGAAGACAGCCACCCTAGGTTGACTGAGGTAGGCTGGCCGCTGGGAAAGGCAGGATGACCCAGAGCTTGGGGTCTGGGATGGCCTGCATGGAGGTTGGGAAGAGAATGTCGCAGACCCCTTCTTCTGGGCTGACCCTTCTGACCGCAGGGGCATGTGCTTTGGACTGTATTGCTTTTCTGTTTCCCTCACAACTGGGGCAGGAAAGAAGGCAAGGCTTGCAATCAATTTCCAAGACTTCCCTGAGCACTCCTTCTCCTTTTCTCCATTCCCATGAGCTAGCTCTTCCCCCGCGGTGGTCAGCCAGGTGTCCCCCGTGGGCCATTAGTGGCTAGCCAATTAACTGCGGGCAGGGTCCAAACTCGCAGGAGGAGTGACTAACTTCCCTTGCCCTCAATAAAGACCCAGGGCTTTGGATGGAAGGCTTAGAAACAAATAGAAAAGAGAACTTGATTCATTGATTAGTGGGCTTGTAACTGTCATTTCCTAAGATACTAATAACTCACGGGGCAGACGCTCCATCGTGGAGCCAGTGGTTTGACTTATTTCTAGGTGTCACATGACAGGCAAGAAGGGTACTTCTGCAGGCCTCTCTCTGTGTCTTCTCACTCTCCTCTTAGAAAGAGAAAATGAAAAGGCAGCACTCCTCACATCCCCCCACGCACACACCCACCCAAACGCATGACACTTAAACACATAGAGAGCATCCACTCCCTCCACCAGGCTCACCCCCATTCCCAGCCCACTCCCGCTTTCCACACGACGCACGTTTAAGAAGATTTAATATATTTGGAAGTCCTTCATTCGCCCTGTCCCCTCTTTAAAGAAAAATGAGGACAGGTGGATTTAGGAAGCGCTTCCCTCTGCTCCAAATAGATACTTAAATATGAGTGATCATTTGGAAAACTGGCACAGGAGGGAAACCCTTTTACTGCTCTTGCAGTCTTTTGGCCTCAAAGCCGAGGTGTCATTTAAACGATCACACAACGCACTCTTGGTGGGTGGCAGGAGGAAAAGAAACCTTTGCCGTTTCCTTCCCTGCCAGTCCCCCCATTGACAAGCCAAATTGATCTTTTAAGAGACTAAATGAATGTTCTCTAAATATATGTACACACATGGCTATCTGGAAACATATTCCTCGTACAGAATGATTGCCTGAAATTTGAAGGAGGGAGCCGTAAAGACGCCAGGCTGGGTGGGGAAGGGGGGGGGAGGTGGCAGGGGTAGGGGAGGGCACAGGGAGAACTGCGTGCCCGAAGCTTCATTTTTGCACCGCCGTCCATCTGGGATTCAAGGTGTTGATCAGTATAATGAAGCAGGCCCATTGATTTATCATCTATTTGGTAATGTCGTTGCATTTTTAGCGCCCTGTGTCTTTTTTGTCATCGGGTTACATTCAAGCACAGGAAGATCAACGTTCAAACCTCCTTACTCAACAGCTTTATTAGTTATAGCATTCCATGACCTTTCTCAACATTCTTAAAGAAAAAGATACAGTGTAATGTCGCTTTACTTTGCTTATTGTCCTTTGTTGGGGGGAACAAAGCATTTTCTACAGTGGCTATAGCACATAATTATACAACTTTCAATGGCAGTGTCTTGGTATCAAAGTTCAGAGGAGCCTTTAGAAAAAAAAAAAAAAAAGATGTTTTGTGGCAGCCTAGGGAGGGTCTCATCTTTCCTTCAGAAAATAGTTCAAGGCTCTTCTGTCAAGCTTCCCTACTTAGAGCTTTTTCTCCTCCTGCTTCATAAAGTTTAAAGCAGATTCAGTGGAGTTCTATGATCTATTTCCTTTGAAAGATTGTTCCTCGGCACAGAGAGGCCCTTTGACTTCAAGAGTTCACAGATTCATGTCTTTAGGTATCATATGTCTGACCTTATCAGTTACTCCATTTAATGTCAGAGAAAAAGTCTCAACTCTTTGTGTTTGTCTGTTTTGCCTCTGTGAAATGATTTGGTGAAAAGACCATCCTTTTTAACACACCACTGAGAGGCCGTTTCTGCTGCAACCTACCCTGTGGCTTTTCTCTCTTTAAAAAAAAAAAAATTGTCCTTGTGTTTTGTGTATGGATGAGTTCACAGTGAGAATAGAATTATACAAGGGCAGGCGCACACACAAAAAAATCTTTTGCTTTCCTCCCACACCTCCCCCCGCCCAGTGATCTATTGGCTCTCTTGGTGGCTGTACCCCAACAGGCAAAGCCATTTAGCAAACACAGAGGTGGCAGCCGCGTCCACTGCTGGGACAGCATTGGGTTTTTCCCTTGCTTCGACCTACCCCTAAGGCCTTCATAATTAATTGTCCTTCAGAGATGAGGAAAGTTCAGAGACAGTGTGTGGCATGATGGCCATTGTCTGACGTTCAGTTCTCCTCGCCTCGCCTCTTTCTCTGTGCCCCACAAAGGGTTATCAATAGGAGAAAGGGAGCCCGTTCTCTGCTGAGAGCCGCCGGTGGTGGTTGGAGCTTTCAGTGGGTCGGTATCATTGTGTTCGGCCCATCCTGGATTAAATGTCTGCAGGTCTAACCACCTCTTGAAAAGCAGCCTGTTTATTTCGCCTAGATTAAACAAACTCATTTAGCGAACCCCAGGCTTGTTCAAAAGTTGGTGATCCCTTTTCACGTGGCAGATAACATTTTAAATCACATTTCCTCACCCCATCCCACCCCGGCCCCGCCCCCAGGATTTTATTGCACTTTTAACTGTTGGGTTCTTTTTCAGCCATAGGGCAGAAAATGAAATGATCGTTCAGTCACTTCTCTTAACCACTTCAGTGTACACTTGCCAGAATGAATGTTTTTGCAAACATTCTTCTGACGAAGCGTAGGACTTTGGTTCTTGAAAGTAGATTATCCTCGTTTTAAAATATTGTTTCACCTTCAACGATTGCCTCAAGCCAGTCTTCAGTGCTATTTGGTAACAGGACGTAAAACAAATACAACCTGTTCCCCGCCCCCCCTCCCTACCCCTGCCCTTTTGGCTGAGACACCAAATAAAGATGCACTATGGAGACAGCTATTTGCAAAGTAAAGGGAAAAGAGAGCGATTAATGATGATTATACTACTGTTCCTGTTAAATAGAGTGAAGCCAAGAAAACAAATAGAATCGTTCTTCCTAGGAGCAGTTGAACCAGCACGTTAGAGAGGTTTAAGATCGCTTCCCTGTAGTGTTCACAGAGACCTCAAGGCAGAAGGAAACCGTATTTAAAGAGCATTTCTGTGTCCCTGAGAGCAGTGTCTTCTGGAGAAAGGGGCCTACAGGATGGGCAGAATCTATTCTGTCCCTGTTGTTCTTTGAAGACACTCTCACAACAGACCCTTTGCTATTGAAAGAGAACCTGGATCTGGAAGTTGACACAACTACTAGAGTCATACCAAAAAGGGGATCATAAAAAATTAAAGTTATTCTTATGAATCTTTCATTAGAAGTAATGAAAAGGGACAGTAGTGTAGTCTAAGTCCTTTGTGTTGCCAGCCCTTCTTCCGGCCTCTGGGCTATTGTTCTTTCAGCTCCTCAAACAGACTTTTCACTTTCAAACTGACAAAAGTCACTTAAAAGCCAGACAGCTGTACTAACACACCCACCTTACGAAGCTGGAGCCAGGGCAGGTGCCGAGGCCAGCTGAGAGACCTTGTTTAAAATGGGCAGGGGCAGCTCCCTCCTGCCTTCCTGTTGTTTTCGTGCTCTGCTTTGAGGTGGACCATTTATTGCTACTGTGCGATCCTCCCTCCAGGCGCCCCCAAATATTTCTTGCATTTTCTTTGCAGCAGGAAACCTTGACACTCATGCTAATGTTTGTCCCTCGGGTTGGGTTGAATGGCTAGGGTCAGGTTCGTGGAAGGTGGAGCACAGAACTTAGCAGAATCACAAGGAGTTTTACTCAAAACTCTTTCCTTCCGTTTCTCCCCTTCCTCCTCTTTTTCCAGCCTTTTCCAACCAGTCTGAATCTCTCGTAAGCTTTTCAGATTTCTGTGGCCTCTTCAGGAGTAGCTGGGATTGGATAAAACACAGCCACCAGTGGTGGGGACAAGCCTCACCTTAGGATGTGAGATACAGCTAGAGAGAGGTAGGCAGGTAGTCCTGCCCGCGTCCCAGGCCTCAGGGCGCAGCCGCCATGGGCCCCGGCGAGTCCTCCCCGTGTGTGTATTACAGCCCCCCTGCTCCCCTGTCACCTTGTGTACAGTCTGGTCTGTGACACTGATGGTGATTATGTCATTATTTTGCTCTGGGGGCCCTGGCACATCTGCAGAGCCCAAGCACATCTTCTTTGTTGCGCTGGCAATCGTCCTGCACCACAAATGCTTCATTAGCCCTGCTGGCGGCCTCCTTGCCAGACGCGAGTGCCCAAATCCAGGCTTCTTTCTGCTCCGTTCTTTTGTGCAGCTGATGATCGCGTATTCATCTTCCTGGTTCTTCCCCATTTTCCTCGACTTCTGAACTCCAGATGTCCCAGTGTTCTTGCCCAGAGCCCTTGAAAGTGCACAACGCGAAACAAGGCAACTCTTTACCCCTTAACCCATCCTCACCCCTTCCCACCTTCCTACTTTTCTCCTCCCCAGACGAAGAGTGATTCTGAATATCTCCCCAACAGGAGGACTAACGTTTTCAGACTTGCAGTTTGAAAAGATACCACGGGATTGCTCCCAACTTACAGTGGCACTTACGGTTAGAATGAGGACTTATTAGGCATTTGCTTGGAGATGGGTGCCTTTCTCCTGCAGCCCCTTCCCTCTCCTCGGCTCTTTTATTTCCTCCTGCACATTGCCACGTTTTACCAATCTTCAGCAAGCAGTCTAAAATGTGAGTACAGAAAATATTCTTCATGCCTCGCTGAGCATGTTATAGTCATCTGAAGGTTCTTTTTCTCTGCATGGCATCTTCGTCTGCACTCTACCCCCTCCCAAAATCCCCTGCCCCCTCCTCCTGCTGTCATAACCTTTTTTTTTTTAATTTATTTATTTTTGGCTGCCTTTGGCTCCCCAACAATGACCTATTATTAGATATTGAAAGTGACGAACACGTGGCTGTTTTGGAAACGAGCTAAAACATTTCTCTCGAGTTTTATTCTATATGTTTAGAATACATACAGCACAGCTTTTCTTAAGGTGTGCTGATTTCTACATTAACTGCAGGAAATTTTAGAGCTTAATATCTTGGGCTGTGATGGGTACTACATAATCGGTATGTTTAATTTCCCCTTAAATGTGAGTTAATTGATCTGTGTTAGCAGCTTCTCCAATAGAGAGTTTAACCAGTTCTGTCCCCCCACCACTGCAACATAAGATGTTTCCAACGTCTCTCTGTTTGAGTAAAATGTAGATTTTAATTTGAAGGTCTACTGAAAGGAGTAAGTTCATATTTTTTATAGGAAGCATGGTCAGATCACTGTCCTGAATTCTAATTCGGAATCCGAGGACAAAGACCCTGGCAAGGATTAAAGAAAACCCCCTCCGAGGAGTGAGTTGCTGTTTTGTACTAGGTTTCTGAGCTTACCAGTCATTGACCCCTGTTCTGAATATTAGGAACAAGCTAGGTAACAGAGTGAGGACAGAGGTGGCCAGATCAGTAGGCCAGCAGCCCTGGGCAGGGAGCATGTCGGGAGAGGCGGGTACCTGTCACTGATTGCATCATTTTCGAAAGACTCAGGATGTCCCCAGAACATTGCTAACCTGCCATTTTTAGATCATTATGGTTTTATCAGCCCTGGGTTTATTAAAACCTTTTTAAAAATGTAACTCCATTCTCAGAATACACCACTTCTCAAGGTAGTCATTCTCTAAATGTCTTACCTGCTGTGAAAATAGTATCTTCTTTGTATGGCTGTTAAAGTGATTTCCCTGGAACTCCAAAGGGATATCCCTTGTTAGAATATCCTGGGATTTGTGAACAGGACTGTGGCCATATTCTCCATTTCCTCTCTGATTTTAGAGACTTTGATCATTACTCCCCCTTAATCTTCATTTCTCCAGATTAAGGAGCTCTAATCCTTTTTAAAAGTCTAATCTCATACAGTAAGTGGGTTGCGTCTGATCATTTTAGCAGCCCTTCTGTAATGCTCTTCCGGCAGGACCATGTTTTCCTGAGGGACAGTTACAATTACAGGACAACAGGGCAGAATTCCAGTGGGCAGCCACATCACGGTTTTATACCTCACATACACCTCCAGTGCGGCTTTTCTGATCGCCCCCAAAGTTCATCCTCAGAGGCTGGATTTCTTGACTAGCGTCTCAGTAGCACTTACTGGTTCAAATGATCCTATGAGACCAATTTATGAGACCCTTGGCAAGTATTCTTGCAAATCTGATTGTTCTACGGAACATATCCAGCCAAATAAAAATTGCACAGATCCACCCTGCTGTGCAGATGTTTTCAGTGTTTTTGTAGGTAACGTATTGGAGTGTTTGACATCATGAAGACACAGCCTTAACCTTGGGCTTGAGTCTACAAAAATGACAACTAAGGCAAGAAAGCTCTGATCTCTGTATTATTCTCAAGCAGGAAACAAAATGTTCACTTACAAGTAGGTATAATTTTATATAAAAACATCACCTTGAGATCTTAAAAGGGACTTCCTTTGGGGGAGTCTTTCCAATGTCAGTGGTCCTGGACTAATAACAGCGTAGAACTTAAGAGCATGGTTTCTGGAACCAGTCCCTGGGATCAAATCCCAGCGCTGACGCTTTCTAGCAGTGAAACCTTGGCAAGTGTCTTACCCTCTCTGTGCCTGCCTCAGCGTCCTCATCTGTAAAATGGGGGAAATGATAGTGCCTACCTCACAGAGTTGTTGTGAGAATTAAAGGAACGTCCATGAATATGTTAGCACGAAGTCAGCGCTATATAAGCATTTGCTTTCATTCATTTGTCAAGCCAAAGAGAAGTTCCCTTGTCGCCACTGTCAGTAACCCAACTCTTGCATCATTTCCTGCTGACCCTAAACAGGAAAACAAACAAACAGAAGAGCAAACAGGGAGTTCCCGTTAGAATTGGGACAAAGAGTCAGTGCAAAACTGGTTTTGAAAAGAGAAAGTGATTCCTCCTGCCCCAAGGTTGGCTATAAAGATGACAGCAGCCCGGAACAGCTCCGGGCTTCTGGAGTCATGGGTTCCAGATGAGAAGGGCAGCCACGAGATGACAGGGTAGCGTGGAAGGAGCCCCAGATGGGAGGGTCTGCCCCTGGCAGCACCTGCCTCTGTGGGCTCCACTTCGTTCACCTGTAAAGTGATAAGATTCAAAACAGAGCTTTGTTCTAGCTCTGAAATTCTGCGATTCTAGAACAGAAGACATTATGCCTTCTCTACATAAGTCCCGTGCAGGATGCAAAGCTTTAAGCAGTGACTGTGGAGGCCCTGGGAATACAGATGGCAACCAGGTGGGGCCACTTCCACCCTTGGGGTGCTGCTGTGTCTTAATTATCTTAGTAAAAATCTCCAGGGTGCCCAGTTTAGTGTTCTCCCAAGGCCCTCTTTGCAGATCTTTTAACAGTGCCCTTGGAGATGTGGCAACTCCCTTGCTGGGATTATAGAGGCGAATTTTTCAAATTCATAGACAATTTATTGGCATTATATCTGCTGCTCACTTTGTTGTGGTGGCTAGGGCAGCCAAACAGTGAGGTCATTCATCCGAGAAGCCCTCATGCCTGTGGGTTTTCTAGGAGACGATATGGACCTGAACAAACTAACAGAGAGCCTGTATACCTGTCCCCACACACGTTCCACCGGGGCCACAACTCAGCCCAGACAATCGGCCTGTGTAATACGTATTAACTTCTGTAGAATATACAACATCTCCCCTCTTTCAAGACAGAATTAATTGTTTTGGATGTTATAACGACCGTCACTACTAGGTTTGGTTGGTAGTTTTTGTAAAAGCAACATCATCCTTCCCTTTAAGCATGTCTCAAATGATAGTAGTCAATCGGGAATGTCTTTTCCACTGGGATTTTGTATGTACAGCGTTGTGTTTGGGAGGTATCCAATCCTCACACAGGTCACCTGGATATGTTTTTTTCTATCTTTCTTAACGGTAATTGTACCCAACCTCTGTTTTTTTTTTTTAAGGCTACCTTAACGGTGGAAAATAAAATCTGGTACTAAAAATGACTTTTAGTAAAAGGTAATATATTCCCTGAGCACAGATATGGGGGTTTGAGTAGGGGTGAAGGAAGAGGCATGATCAGAAGCAGAAGTCGGCTGTGCTCTCAAGGCCACTGTACTTCCTTTAATACAGAGAGTATTTTTCAAAGATTTATCATCTTTTTTTTTTTTTTGGCTGTGCTGCGCAGCTTGCGGGATCTTAGTTCCCCAACCGGGGATTGAACCCGTGCCCTCAGCAGCGAAAGCGTGGAGTCCTAACCACTGGACTGCCAGGGAATTCCCAGAGATTCATCATCTTAAATGACCTGAAGGTGTACCAAATAATTTGTATGTAGACTCCTGACCCTGCCTTTCAGCAGGGCCAGTCCCAGGTCTCGACAGCATCCTAAGTCTTCCCACCGCAGACATAACCTCCAGACCCATGAGGTGTCGGTAGGGTTCTAGAGGACTTCCAAAGGCTCCCGGGGCCCTTCTGGAATCTGTTTCTCTGACTTTCCGAGCTATTTACCTTTCTTGAAAAAGGAATGTCGAAGCCCTTCACAAAACTCTTAGGTTGCTTTTGAAATACGGCTCATGCTTAGTTTTGCAAAGGGTAAGCCTGGAGGAGAAACCCATAGAGTTCCCTAGGACACAAAGCAGAATTTTTCTGACTTTTTTGCCTTTCATCCCAGTCCCTTCCCAAAACAACCCAGGTATTATTGGGGCTGCATCAGCTGTTGTCAGCAGAGAGGCGGCATCTCCCGTGACCCGGCGTTCTCCGAAGCTCTGTTCATCTAGCATCCGTATCTCCCAGTGCCTTCTTTGGTGCTTACTCTGAGCAATGCTATTCTCATTGTCCTGCCTCAACCCCACTTCCTAGCAGTCTCTCCCTAGGCTTCTCTCTCACATTGCTCCACCCACATGAATAAAGGACACACGCTAGTTCTGATGTTAGCCTGGGCAAAGCGGAATTATGAAGGTAAACCTCTGCAGAAAACAATCACGGGATGCATTCTCCAACGAAACAGGAGTAACTGCGATTATCCGTGCCCCAGCTTCCTTCGTGCAATATTGGAGAGTTGATGCCATGTTGTTTTTGAATAATCTCCCATCCAAGAAGGGCAGCAAGCTTGGCCCTATTTATCCTACTGCCTCACCCAGTAATGGTAGCAAAAGTTAAACTTCAAGCACTATGAGCCTGTCTTGAACTCAGACGCGGTTGGCACATAATTCATGGGGTTGACTTGAAGGGAAGTTAGTTAAGGCTGCAGAGTGACTGGTATACTGCTTATTTTCCCCTCGAAGCTGATTCATTACCTGTGTCACGAAGGAGGGATAGATTCCTCCATGTAGTTCGTTTGAATATTTGCTGGCAGGAAAGCTCCTAACGAAAAGCTCGCTGTCAAAGCAGGGCAAGACTGAGGTCCACCTGGTTCTTCGCATCTCTCTGTGTGGTCCATTAATTATTCCTGTAGACACGGCCAGCCTTACACGCATCTGAGGAGTGGCGTGACAATGTAGGTTGAATTCGGGTATGTTGATCCCAGCTACCCTTGCAAGAACTACTAGTGTGCTGACACAGGATTAGAGAAGAATGAAAGAGCATTAGGCCTTCAGAAAAGTGGTTAGCTCTTAAGTGTGGCTGAGAGCAGAGCTTGGCACACTCTGGCCTACAGGCCAGCTCTGGCACTGAATCTGTTTTTTATGACCCTTGTTAAGAAAGGTTTTTATATTTGTAAAGCAATGTGAAAAAGATGAATATGCAGCAGAGACCAAATGTAGTCCACAAAGCCTATGTATTTACTGTCCAGCCCTTTGTAGAAAAAGTTTGCCGACCCCTGGCAGAGGCTTTTTCTCTCTTTGGTAGAACGTGAACTCTCTGAGATCCTTTCTAGTTCTGAAGTTCCAAAACTACGCTTCTTTGATGCAGTAGTCTCGGTCCCATCTTATCCGAACAGCCTACCAGATGTGTCCTTCCAGCAGAGAGCTCACCCTTGTTTTTAAGATGGGAGAGTATCTTTATAGTCTCTTGGGGGTGGAGGGACGGGAGAAAATATGAGATTTTAGCGTTTGATGCCTTTTCTATGATTTTGTTTTTGTTTTATTTTGACTGATGCTCATTTAAACTTGGAGTCATGTGTTGAGACGTGTTTGGGAGAGAAGGAAAATTTAACTCATGACAACGAATAACATGACAACTACTGTATTTCCTAATACATACAACACCAAGACCTCCAAGCATGAGCAAGCAAACTAGCCACTTTAGGCATATTTGGTGAACCAGATTTCAGCGGCACAAAATAATTTTGACAGCCTCATAGAGTTTATTATAAAGACATTCGTCATTCCATTCCCAGCAAGCTAGTACTTCCTTTTCTGGGGCTGTGGGAGACATGGTTATTTATCTTGGTATCTATAGGCAAAGTTGCCAGTGGGATGTTTACACAGTTTAAAATGTATACACGAATTATTAACAGGTAGCATCGATGTGAAGGCAGTCGTTTTTATTACCTAAAGTCACAGTTTTTCCAAATGCTCAATCCCAGCACATTTTATCAATGTGTATGTTATCAACATCTGAAACATATAGGAATTTTATTGTGAATTCTGTAATTTGGGAATACCCACTCTTAAAAGGTAAAAGGTTCAAATTCAGATGAGGCAACAAAGAAACTCCTCAGGGCAGCCTTGGCCCTTCCTTCGCGCTGTTGAGAGAAGTCCACGTGAGGGGTGATGGCCAAGCCCATACGGCCACACCGCAGACCAGAGTCCACTGCCTGGCATCCTTTGCCATGGCGCTCCACTGTCCAGTCAAGGTAGATCCTTAACCTCCCTCCTTGCAGTTCCCGTGTGACCCTTCGTTCTTTTTATTACATTCCCTCCAACGGACTGTTTGCACCATGTCCTAGCCGGGCGCCACTTTGCCGGCATTTATAAGAGCTGGTGTGGCATCGGGATGGCGGGCAATTTCACTTGGAAGTGTATCCCCACAAGCTCAGTGCAGGTCCCTGCTGTAGCCACAAGACAAGAGACAGGCTTTCCTTTTGCCACTTTTCCTAATTATCCCTGCAGTTCTTGCAGGCTGGCCGAGAGAAACCTTGAGGCTGTTGCGTGGATCTCGCCCACTCAGGGTCCTTCCCCGGCCCTTCCCCAGGTCGGCCTCCCCGCCCCCAGCTCCTCCCTTGCATATTAATATGACACTGCATGGTGCTCACAGAAAGGAGCAGCTTCCACCAGCTGAAACCTCTGATCCCAAACCCACTAGAGAGTTTGGCTTTTGGAGTTTGGCAAGAAAGCCTGTTGCCCATCAGGTCAGCATGAATAAAGATTTCTTTCTTCCTTTCTTTTTTTAAAATCAAGCATCAACCGACACTGCCCCCAGAGCTCTTTTTCTCAAGACAATTTAACCCCTTCTCCCAAGTACATTTATTTTCTATTCTGAATGTGCGCATTATTTTGTTTTTTCTCTTTTCCTGTGAGACAACCAAGAAATCTACCCCATGTAAAATTTGAAAGCCAGATCAATTCTAAACCGTCTTATCACTTTTAAAGTATGTTTATCCAGCTTTGTAGGAAGAATGAGCAGACTGTTTGAAGGCCACATACTTTTCAAACCTTGGTTGCAACACGTTTGCCCCGTTTTGAAACTGTCTTTATCAGGCCGAGAAAACGAAAATCTATTTGACAAAGTGGCACTCTGGCCAGTTTATCTTGCAATATGGCTTTAGTTCACTGAGTCTATTGATTTCCTTAAATTAATGTTTACAGAATGCTACTGAATTTTGCTCAACAGAACATTGTTCTTTTGAAGGTTTACAAAAAATTGATACAGACTGTTACTGCCATGTGTTCCTTTGCTTAGACGGAGGAAACATGGCGGGGGGGGGGGTGGTTCTTTTTTCGTTGTTTTGTTTTAAGGATAGCCTTGAACTCTA
The DNA here is from genome assembly GCF_011762595.2 of Tursiops truncatus. NCBI lineage: Eukaryota > Metazoa > Chordata > Mammalia > Artiodactyla > Delphinidae > Tursiops > Tursiops truncatus. Next base: position 41,932,555 of record NC_047034.1, read on the forward strand.
GCCACTTCCTATAAGCATTTAGCCTTCACATATTTAAGTAGCAAAACATGTAAGTAGGAGGTGAGCCCACTCATAGGCCTCAAATTGTGTGGGCATCACACTGACCTAATCCTGTAAGGTCCCTGAAAGCTGAAGCCACCTGGAGCATCGGAGTCAGAGAGACTTTAGTCTGAAGCCCGGCTGTGGCTGCAGATTCTTCCTCGGCCTCATTCGGTGTAGCATCTGCAAGCAGTTTTGTAGCCAGCGCTCCCTGAATAATTCCAGTCCTTTGAAACAGAGGTGCGAGCATCCTATTAAATTTTAAACGCCATGTAGCCATTTGGTAGGAACTCTTAAATATAACACCTTGCTCTTTGACTGTGGTGCTCAGTGCCTAGTACACAAAACCTAGTCTCTAGAGTTGATTTTAAAATTGGCCTTTCCAGGGAAGCTTATGTGGCCGTTCAGCCCCTGACAGGATTCTGGTCACACTCATGAAATGACTGAAATAAAACTTGGGAAACACAAAGCAACTTTTCTCAGTGTGTTCACTCGGCCAATAAAATCAGCCACGTGAACCTCCTCAAAGCATCTCTCAAGACACTGCTTTGCATACACTTAATAATCACAGTGAACTGGCTCCTAGGAAGTGGATGGACTCCTCCTTAAGGTTCTAACCACCACCTTACATTTGGATACTATTTGGATACATTTGGATACAAAGCCCATTCGTGCCTGTTTTCCCATCCAATCCTTCCCCATAATGAGAGGGCACTGGAACACAATCTCACCATCCCCTGCACCCTTTCTGCCCTTCTGAAGGGCCAGCTAGTCCCCGGCTGTACACGCAGGATAAATGCGTGTGTGACTGCTAAGGGAGACCCCCTAGTCGCAGCATCTTGTCACCATCTTTCATAGCTCCGCGATTCCCCTCTTCCACCTCTGGCAGGAGAATTCAGTGAGAGTGAGACAGTGGAGAGGAACAGCAATAACGTATCTGTCCTTCCCTTTTTGTCTGATAATCTCAATGAGGAGTTACTGAAGCATCTGAGTTTATCCATTTAAGTCCACTCTGTCTGCAGTCTAAGTCCCCAGTTTGTGCCACTGCCGTCAGGAGATATGTCTCTCCTTGATCAATATTTACTTAACAAACATCAGGGATGGGAGAGTTTGTTTAGAGGAATCACGTGCACACTAGGGTGAATGAATGCTCGGGAAAGTACTTCAACTTTGTCTCCTTTCCTAGGATCTTGATGTTTGTGTGTGTGCACATGCACGCAGCCGCGTACAGATGCCCTTTTTCTTTTTAACTTCTCCAAAGACACTTAGAAGTTGTCTAGAAAAATGCCTCACTGTATATGGTTATGGTTAGTACATTATCTATCCCTTAAGAGAACTCACGACGTCAATTCAGTTGCAAAAATCCTGGCCCCAAGTTTGCTTTTCCTTTTGTGCTCCAGTACAGGTTAAACATTTTGGAAACGCTCTTAGGATGAATTAGATGCACAAGCATCTTCCTTTGACCCCTTTCAGATGAGTGGAAGGGAAGAAAATGCAGATGGAAACAATAAAAGCGATTTGATAGGGCAACTCTAACTATATACTACTGATGGCATGACATCTTTTTTTAGAAAGCCCAAGGAGAAAAGTAGCTCTCGAGATTTTCAAAGCCTCTTACCCAGTTTTCGGAATCAGACGTGTTTAACTCTAATAATAAATACAAACACCACAGTGTTGAAGTTTAGAGATCGCTGTTCTTTCAACTTCACTCAAACAATTGCTTGAAGGCTCAAGTCAGTGCCTTCAATGCAGTTGACTTGGAGGCATCTGGGTCTAGTTTGAGGGGTTTTGTTTCTGTGTGGGTAGAGGCCGGGGCGGGGGACTGTGGGAGTTATTTATTTATTTGATTTTGTGAATCGGAGTTGTAAAAGCCATCTGAAATATTCATGCAGAATTGTCTGAGAAGCCCGTTTCTGTTTTATTTACTGCACAGTAGACCAGCCACAGCGGATTAGTTCTACAATACCCGTAACAAAAGCCCAACAGCTGATGCATGTGATGTTAGGAGGTGACAAAACAGTTAAAGTATGCTGCTGGCTACAGGCAAGCAGTCAGCAGATGCAGACAAAAGGGTTTGTGACAAGAATAACTCTCTCTCCAAGGCGAGCAGTGAAGAGTATCCAAAATACCAGTACCCTTTTCTCCTTGACATGGTCTTCTTACAGTCAGCATTTTATTGCCCTTTTATAGTATTTTTTTTTTAAATGGAGGAGGATGAAGAAAGAAAACCCACACGCAAACTAATTCACCAAAATACTAGCCAGGATTTTACTTTCCCATCAGTTAGCCACTTCTGCCCATATATATATCTCCTTTTCCATTTCCCCACTGAAGTCTGAAAAAGAAAAATAGTTTAAAAGATGAACCTAAAAGATGATCTCTCTTGATAAGATCGTAATCTACTGATTGATTCGCTTGATAAGCCCTTTGAGCCATTGGTTATCGGGGAGGGGCCAGGGAGAGAGGTCAATGCCTGGTTTGTTTTCTGTCCATTTCAGCAAAGATCATTCCACTGATGAAATTCGGCCAGTGGACCAGTTTTTAAAGGGGATGGAGGATGGAAAGGTATCCACGGGGAGCTGTGAAAGGGGCAGGGTTTAGGTCCCCTGCGAGAGGCTGATGGATGAGCCTACGGATGTTTCCGAGGTGTGAAAAATCAGCTTCTCTATCTCCAGAAAATAGGAGAGGCTGTCTTCTTTTTAACCTTTGTAATTCCCCTTCTATTCTCTGTGACATTCATTCATCTGCCAAGAGCGTTTGGCAAGGTTTGGGCCAGTGAGCACACTTCCAGTGACCGCTAACCTTGGTATGTCCTGACACTTATGATGAGTGTCTGCAGGACACAGAAAGCAGGCAGCCTGCTATGTCAGGCTTTTATTATGTACTGCAGAGGCTAGGGACAGTCAGTTTAATAAAACAAATCATCCTTGAAGGTAAAGCAACTGGGAAGAGGAGGAGGAAGACGGGGGGCAAACGTGTCTTTGCCACTCATTCTGATTAAAAAAAAAAAAAAAGAACAGCAAAGCAACCACTCACCCAACACACGGTGCGTGCGCGCGCGCGCCTGTGGGTGCGCACGCCTTGCGCGCACATATGGGCAACTCGGGCACGGGCTGACAGACTGGAAAACATCCTCCCATTTCTCCCGTTTTATCTAAGCCCACGGGGCCCTCATGTGCTCTGAGGAGACTCAAGTGCAAACAATTGTGGTGAAATGGGAGGATGCTGATAGCCAACCCCCTTGAAATATATGAGTGCATTCAAGTACCTCCCCGCAGTGATATTCTCCTCCAAATATCAGAGCAAGGAGAGGCAAGACCATTTGGGGTGAGGTTCCTATATTGGGATGCCTTTTATCAAAGCAAAGTTTCCACTCTCCTCTCCTGAAGAACACTCAGCACTCCCACAATAGCCTCAGAGTCCCAGCCAGAGACTTTGGAAGCCTTTTGTTTTTCCCCTGTGGCATGTCCAAAGGCACGGCCTTCCCTCCCCCTCCCAGCGGCCTGCATTGTCTTGCATTCCAGGGACTTGATTGACTGTTGCCACCTGATGCTGAGGAGATAACTCTAGGGTTCATTCTGCAGATTGTTGGGTTCTATTAAAAGAAACCTAGATAAGGGATTACTTGTCACTAAGGGATTTTCTGCAGATGTTTATTAGTGATTGGAAATCCATTAGGTGTGAAGAGGTACTGAAAAAATATGGGCAACACCATTCTCATAACCCTGAATTCGAAGATACCCCCCCAAAAACATCAGAAAGGACTCCCCCGCCCCTTACTCTGTTAAATGGAGTTGGGGAAACTTTTCTGGCAGAGAGGTAAGGGTCTCTTTTTCGTGGGTGATAGTTCTACCTGTGGATGGGATTCCTTGGCACTCAGCTCAGTTGCTACACATCAGTTTACCTCTCTGGAGCCACCAAAGAAAGATTAATTGCTCTAGTAGTAGAGGATCTCATTATAACTTTCTTTTACCTAGCCCAATCCATTGCATGAGTATTGCCTCAAAGTAAGCAAGAAATTAGCAAACCATTTGCAAAGAATTCATCCCTTCCCAAACATAAACCAATAACTGTAGTCTCCTCTTGGGAATCTTTTGTGTCATTTGCACTTATTTTGAAGTTACTAGCTCTTCCGTGGTTTTTCTAAACCACAGATCCACAGCTTGTCAAGGTTTTGATGCCTCTTCTAAGTAGGACATTGCATTAAAAAGGAACCAGCATGGTTTAATGGAAAGACACCTGGATAAGTTGTTTCACGTGAGTCTCTTCATCTCGTAATTTCTTCATCTCACAGAATCTGTTTCTTCATCTATAAAATGAGTTCTGAGATCTATTTCAAGTCTTTAAATTCTGTTTTCGATCCTTACTTTAAAATTCCTTTTTTGTTTCAGTATTTAGGGAGAAGGTAAGTGTGACTCTAGCGCAGTGTAGAACAAAGCAGAAGGCAGGGTCTCATTATGAACGGTTTATCAAAGATGATGCGAAAGAACTCTGTGAAGCATTGTGAGGGATACGCAGAATAGAAGCCAGGACTTCCTCTCTAAAGACATCTTATGGTACATTCATTGCATCTAGAAATAAGTAGGTGAAAAGGTAAATAACATCAAGACACAAATACAAAAGATGTTAAAGGACAGCCCAAGATTACTGCCAAAAGAAATGCATGTTTAAAACAGGATAAGACGCACTAAAATCCAGTAACCAGCATGGTGAATGATAAGGAATAACAGGGTGGAGGCTGCACGCGCCTCCAAAGAAATTACTTTGAGTTGCTCTCAGGCAAACCCTAGAACTACGCTTCTTCCCTCCTCCAGGGCTGATGCCGTTCTGGACGCACCTCCCTCCTCTGACTGTCTTAAACATCAGCCCTGCTCCCTTGGTCCCTGGCTCCCTAGATCTCTTGGGGGGTCCTTGGAGTGGGTGGGACTTCATCTGGAGCCGCTGCCATACCCTCTGTCCCTCCAGCTCTCCGCCAGGCCAGGCCGCATCCCCGAGTGTTCAAGGAACATAGATCTTCATCGTGGATCTGTTGCTAATGGGCAGGAAAACCACTCTGATGATGTTTCTGTAGCATTTGACTAACAGCTCCCAAACCTAGTAGTTAGAGTGGGTAGTTGCACTGCATAACTGTTCTCCAGCCAGAATCCCTCTCTCAGTAATGCCCATTTGATAAAATGTGAAGGATCATCTTTGGGGAAGAGGGAGGAGTACTCAAAAGGGCTGCTTAATGACTTTTTTTTTTTTTTTTTTGCGGTACGCGGGCCTCTCACTGCTGTGGCCTCTCCCATTGTGGAGCACAGGCTCCGGACGCGCAGACTCAGCAGCCATGGCTCATGGGCCCAGCCGCTCCGCGGCATGTGGGATCCTCCCGGACCGGGGCACGAACCCGTGTCCCCTGCATCGGCAGGCGGACTCTCAACCACTGCGCCACCAGGGAAGGCCCTTTTTTAAAATTTCTTTTTATTTATTTATTTTTTGACTTTTTATTTAGTATAAGGTGACTAGGAGGGGTGATTGCTCTTCCAGGCCCTTCCCATCCCACAAATACTCATGTATGTGCAGGAGGTTGGGGAGAAAATCATCAAAGTTCAGTTGAAAATACAGATGAATTCTCAGCAGGGAATGGCCTTTGGGGTATATGGGTTTGCACATCCATGGGGGACAAGGTGATGTTTCCATGATTTTCCAGGCAGTGATGGGGACTGTGTCCTAAGAAACTAGCCAATATCTTTGGGAGGGGCTTCTCAAACTTCTCACTTGTTCTAGATTCTGATCAGCCCCAGATGGGGGTCCTTTTTTTCTGGGGTGTTATTAGGTTTCCTTCAAAGGACAAGTGACTTGCCGTGGGATGCACTGAACTTCTTTGTCCAACTCCAAATATGTAAGACAGGGATGTCTGGTACCTTTTTCGTTTTCTTTAACAGTTGCTATCATTATAAAAAGGTCCACTGCACAAATTGAGAAAAGACATGGAGAAAGGGATCAAATGTGTTCAAAATGACAATCCCTCCCTTTTACTTTGGCGAGGGCAAGTGTGAACGAAGGTGAAAATATACACCTCTTGTGTATGTGTAGACAGATCTGTCTACACCTATAACTGCAGTGCAGTTTACTTCCTCGTACGTCTGCACTTACCGTAAAAATAAAACATTATTCATGTATAAGTACCCCACTAAAAGAAATCCACAGAGTGTCAGTGTGTGTTTGGAAAATTATGAGTACATGGAATGATTCTGTGAATCCATTTCCTTGTTGTGGGGAAAGACAGGCCATGCTTTACCGTGTAACTTACAAAGAATACTGAATAAGTACATCAATAGCTATTCCTTTCCCTAGACAAGAGGTTAGACTATTAAATAAACCACTATTAATAAATAATTAATAAACAAACACAAAAAACACCCACATATATACTCACTGCTCTGGGAGAAAAGGATTAACAGATAGGGATTCTGAAAAGAATATTTGAAGAATGTTTATCTTAGAGTACAATGACTTTGAACGATTCCCTTAATCTCTCTGAGCCTCCATTTCCTCACTGTAAAATGGGGTTAATAATCACAGAGATGGGGGAATTGAATGACGTAATTCACATTCAGTACATAACACAGTGCCTGACACATAATAAGCAGTCCAAAAATGTGGGGTTTTATTATTGCTGTCAGCTGCATAAATCACTCTCTCATGGAGCAATTCTAATCTCAAGGTAAAGTATTTTCCAATGTAGGATCTTAAGATTCAGTTCAAATTTTGTATTTTGGGATTCAGTGTTAGTATCATTATCTTACTCTTTTTTTGTACATAGAGGACAGGCATACCTCAGAGATATTGCAGGTTCCGTTCCAGACTACCGCAAAAAAGCAAATGTCGCAATAAAGCGAGTCACGTAAATATTTTGACTTTCCAGTGCATATAAAAGTTATGTTTATGCTATATTGTAGTCTATCAAGTGTGCAATAGCATTATGTCTTAAAAAGTACATACCTTAATTAAAAATACTTAATTGCTAAAAATGCTAACCGTTATCTGAGCCTTGAGTTGCATCTTTTCGCAATAGTAACATCAAAGAGCACTGATCACAGATAACCATGACAAATATAATATTAATGAAAAAGTTTGAAATATTTCGAGAATTACCAAAACGTGACACAGAGACATGAAGTGAGCAGATACTATTAGAAAAATGGCGCCGATAGACTTGCTCCACACAGGGCTGCCACAAACCTGCAATTTGTAAAAAACGCACTATGTGTGAAGCACAATAAAGTGAAGCAAAGCGCAATAAAGCAAGGTATGCCTGTACTTTATAGTGCAGATTATTTTAATATACAGTTTAACATCTGGGTCAACAATCCTCTGATACAAGCAGGAAACTAAGATTTTTGCTATCTTCATCTATAGTGTGGGCTTAGTTTAGTTTATATCAAAGGCCAATTATTATTCTACTGTTGAGAACACATTTTGTTTTCATAATGGAAATATGATTCAAATTCTGAACGATTAGGTGGCGACTTGCTTCTGGAATACACCTATTTAATGAAGTGAGGAATCCCAACCGTATGTCGCCTTTCTTCTACTCAGATATTCACAGTGGAATCCCAGTTTTTCAGTAGTCCTGCATGTATCCTTTGCACAAGTCTTTTTCTAAAACTCTATAAAGCTGTCAACCCCACATTACAATGCTACTATATATAACGACTTTACATAAGAGAATAGAGGCCGGCCATTTTTAGAAAATGCAGGTGCCATGTAAGCCCCTTTCTGAAAGAAAGAACTTAGCTCAATTTCCTTTGAAGAACTGGAGACTTGAAACTGAAAACTTTATTAATGCCATTGTCTCCTTGTATCAGCAGGTTCCAGAGAGATTCCTGGAAGTTGCGCAGATCACATTACGGGAGTTTTTCAATGCCATTATCGCAGGCAAAGATGTTGATCCTTCCTGGAAGAAGGCTATATACAAGGTCATCTGCAAGCTGGATAGTGAAGTCCCTGAGATTTTCAAATCCCCAAACTGCCTACAAGAGCTGCTTCATGAGTAGAAATTTCAACAACTCTTTTCGAATGTATGAATAGTAGCAGTCCCCTTTGGATGTCCAAGTTATCCGTGTCTAGATTTTGATTTCATATATATGTGTATGGGAGGCATGGATGTGTTACAAAATCAGCTGGTAATCCCTCCTCATCATCTTTCTCTCATTTCCTTCTGTTTTCCATCGCAAGGGGATGGTTCTTTTCCTTCCGCCTTTAGTTTACTTTTGCCCAAGGCCCTTAACATTTGGAGACTTAAAATAGGGTTAATTTTCAGGGAAAAAGAATGTTGACGTGTGTAAAGTCTCTATGAGCAAGGAAGGGCATTTTTAAAAGATGCTTCTGCTGGATTGATGGTTTATTGCTCATGGCGGTTGGCAGAGGGAGACCCGTGACACAGCACTACTCTGTAGTCAGTGATGTGTCTCTTGTTTTTACTGCTGAGAAGGTCAGAAAACTCAATGGAACCACTTGATAAACTTAAATATTTTGTTTGGTTTGAACTCAGTAAGTCGCTTTTTATTACACATTTAAAAATAATGCCAGTGGCAGATGAACAACTCACTTTTCACAAGTACCCCAAAAGGTCAAATTTTAAAAAGAACATAATCACTAACCGTCAAGTCTTTCCTAAGAGAAATGGCAAACGCCACAAGCTAGTACCATTTTCTTTGGAGGCAAAGCAGGTTTGTACAAAACTGACTCTTTCAAAATGAGACTGGAAATTCATGTGATTTCTAGTCACCTCTCGAAATTTTGCAATAGGTTCTTCTTGGAAATAAGTAAGTATCTATCGTTCTTCATACAGAAAAACCCCTATAACGTGTTATCATTTTCTATTTATCTTGCTTCAGATACTAAAAGGCACATAAGTTTCAAATTTATTCTTTGCTCAACTTTGTTTATGTGGTTTAAAAGCATTATCATTTCTGTTTAATATTTAACACTTCTTTTTTCAAAAAACACTATTTTCTGAATTCCTTTCTATGGTAAGGAATAAAGGACATCCCAACTTGACCATAAAATTCCTGCCTACACTAGAAGTTTGTTAACAGCTGCTAGCTGACTCGATCTTCCCCTCCTGAGAGGAGTACATATGAGAATGACCTATTTTCCTATACATTTCCACTCTACCCTGATGGATATTCAAAGTGGTGACGGTCTAATTTTTAAGTGTTTCTTCATTTTAGGTACAGCGTTTTAAAGAAATTGATACAGTCTCTTCTAATTCAGAAGCTAGTAATTGACCAAAACGTGAAGAGTGTATAGAATAGGAGAGTTTGGGAGTTAACCCAAAAGACACAATTTCAGCACACATAAGAAAGCTAGCTGCTATTTCATGCTTTCTTCAATGGTTCTCCTCTTTTTTCTTTTTCTTTTTTTTTTTTCCAGTTTTTCAAAGGTGTACAAAGTCCCGTACTTGCTTTTAAAAAGCCGTGTGGCGTTCACACTTGTTTTCTTAGATGGGTTTTGTGTGCAGATGCAGTAAGAATTCCTTTTTTATTCTAATAGTGTTTTCCAGAACCCTCCCTCCCCTTTGGTAACTTGATCTACATCTCCTAAAGTGACAAAGTAAAAAAAAAACAACAAAAAAAACTGGTATTTAGATCGTATACAACATAAATATCGTTTTTTCCTTGATTTTTATAAAAATTACATTTGACTTTGGAGACTGCAGGTTGACCCATGTAACTAGGTGACCCAATCGCTGTAATTTAACATCATTTATAAATTCTGCTGATGGACAGGAATGTATGAAGGCAATTATTGTCAGCACAAAGCCTTAAAACCTGCTGACTTTAAGTTAAACGGCGCGGTCCTGTGATGCCTGCGTCATTCAGGAGACGTGGCCTCTTGCGGTGTGGACAGAGTGCAGTGGCCCGGGCTGGAACACCCTGGGCCTCACTCTGCACCCACAGCCAAACACATCGCCCAGCTCGCAGGCTCCTACACAGAGCCATGAGAGCCAATTTGTTCTTGTTCCGGCTTGTTTGGAAAAAAAAAAAAAGTGTTTGGATAATCATCACCTTGGAATAAAATGAAACCCCCCCCCCAAAAAAAAATCCAATCAGCACAAAGTAGGGAAGCAATCTCAACTTGTGGTCACACTCTTTCGCCTTGCTTCACGCCCAAGAGTATGACATTCATTGTTCACATCAGCACAGAACTGGGTCTTTGCTGTTCCCGTGTAATTCACATCACCATTGTGTTGCCATTTGCAAAGTAAAAGGCAAAACCAGTAATGTCTTCACCTATAAAGATAGATTGCTAGTATCTTCCTGACCTGGGGCAAATTCAGTATTGATTCCTGACCTATTTGAATTTTTAGTATTATTCTCCCCTGCCTTTCTAATTGAAATAGACAAATTAAGCAAAAACGTGTGTTCACTACCAAATGTTGATGCACTTATCTACAATAATATCCTCTCAATGTTCACTGAGGCATGGAAATTGTTTCAGAGTAGAAATTGCAGAGTGAGGAGAAACTCACCTCATTGTCCTGGAAACAGAACTCAATCGTTTTGCTTTTAGGTGATTCTTTTCTCTTTCACCATCATAAAATCTTGTGCCTCCCAGTGCATTGGAAAATGACAAAAGCCTATCTCTCAAAACTCCTGTTTAACAAGTTTTCTTTAAAACACCATCTTTCCAATCTTAGCTCAACTCTCACCAAGTAAAAATTGGCGACTTGGGAGAAAGTTCACTTTCTCTGGTGGGAGGGTGAAGGACTAGGGACAGTTTACATAGGGAAACAAAGTCTAAAGTCCATGTTGAAATACCACATTTCCACTTATTTTCTGCTAACCCTAAATTATTTTTGCATCTACACTTGAGGTTATAGTCTGTGCCTAGACCTAAATGCACCAGCGGGGGGATTTTTAAAAATCCTTCAAAATTCCAGTTTTTTCCCACAAGTACAATTGTTCTTGTGCCTTCTGTGGCTTTCGATTTCATCTTTTTGACTTTATTTCCAATTACTACAGCTGCAATAAACACTAGATTTTTTTTCTGGCTGTTTGACATAACGTTGATAGCTATGCATATTTTGTGTCTTTTTAAAACAAAGCAGGAGAATACGTTTTTGAAGAAGAGAATTTTTAGAACAGTTTGATACCGCAAATTATTTTTTCCTCAATTGTTTGAGCAGCATTCGAGTTTTGAAAATTCTTGTAGAAGCCAATTTTTTGTAACTGTGGTGCAAATCTTGTGTTTTCTTAGCCTAATGAAAAGTAGTATAGAAGCAATATTTCATACCATGTGCTATATATGTGTGTGCAGATGTGTGAACATAAAAACACATACACACATATACACACATGTAAAAATATACATATATATATGCGTGTGAAGTGGAAAGCTTACCTTTTCCTATCTAGATTTAAGGACCTATTTTAGGCATTTGTTATGTTTTGTGAAAAGAATGTTCTATTTGCAACAACAAAACATTTAATTCTTACTGTATCTCTGGCTGTTTAATGAGGACATTTCACTTTAAATGGTAAAACAACGTGGAAGATGGTAGAATGTAGTCATTATTTAAGGAAATGTTCACCCACATATTCCTGAAGTTTGCTTTGTGCCTCCAAGTATTATTTCATTAAAGTGTTTTATGTTTGCAGAATCTTTGTTGCTGTGCTAGGGATGTGGGTGAATATCATTTTAAAAAATTTTAAAAACAACAAAAAAAAGCAAAACAAAAACACTAAAGCAAGAGGGGAACTTTTATAAAGCAATGTAAATATTTAACCTCATGGCTGTTGTTACGTAAGACATGAGATTTTAATAAATAACTACATTCTCACAACATCTGTTGAATTTATTAGGAACACTTCAGTGACTGTATAGACAGTTGAAAGCATTCTTGAAAATCCTGCTCTCTACTTTTAAAAGATAACAGTCTCTTTCATCAGATGTCAAGGGCAAGGGTAATGCAGTTTCTGTAAATTTATGAAATTTCTTTTCTATGTACATGAAGACATTTAGTACGTAACCTCCCTCCCCCCCCACACACACATACATGCATACACATACAGGTTAATATTAAGTCATAAAGCGAAAGATCTGGGGGCTTTAAAAATAAGATGTCCCCCAGAAGCAATCATAAATTCATCAAAGAAAAAGTGGTTTACAGACTCCCCTGAAAGAAGCAGTGTACATGTGAGGACAGAGCAGAATCTCTTTGCCATGTATATTATAGAATCTTCATTGGTGTGAATAGTACAAATGTTTCGTTCTGGTACAAACTCTGTGTTTGCAAATTACAAGAAGCATTGTTTTCAAAAAGCTCCCCTTAAAAGAACGTAACTGGTTTCTGTGAGTAAAGCAGTTACTGTATTGCACTTACATGTGATGTTGAAGGAAATGCAGTTTTGTTTTCTGTAGATCTGTTGGTTGTAAACCATCCATAAGACTAAAGCTAAAATGCTCATATTCAGAGCTGGGATCAAAACTGGTATTTCACCTTTGCATCTTCTTATAATCATCCTTCTAAGAATATAACGGAATCTGGAAGCATCTGGACTTTGAGTCTTTTCAACTGAGCCCTCTCTCAAACCTGACACCCCCGAAAATGCACAGACATGAACAGAAAAGGCAAACAGACTGGCCCGCTTTTGTGAAAATGGCTTCATTCTTTATTTTTAAAATATTCAGATATTCTCCATAGGTGGGAAAAGCAGTTTAAAATTGTATATTACCACTTCAAAATTAGAATTAGAAAAGCAAATGTATTTGGGGTTGGTCTCAGCAATACCCAGAAAAATCAAAGGTCCTGGCTTCCCCCAATATTGTCCCAGCCATTTCTCATATGTATATAGTATAAACCGTGACAAAACACTGCCTTTATATTATTTAGCAATATGTTGTAAATAGCATTATTAAGCTCTTTTTTTTTGTAATAAAGACCCTTTGATTTGAATATAGTACAATAACTGAACTGATAAAGTCAATTTTTGATTTTTTTTTTAGCTAGAGGCAATTTCAATTGTGGATTTTTGTTGTTGTCTATTGTTCTGAAGACTTTGCATAATTTATTGGTTTAATTTATCCTAATTTATTTGATGAAGGTGTACAATTTTGTATTACCAAGGATGTACTGTAATATTAATTGATATGATAAAAAAACAATGAGACTCCCTGTCCATATTAAAAAGTAAATAAAAAGGTGCAGTAGACAATTGATTTTAAAGTAAAAGTAAAAAGTTTAGTTTGGCAGCTACTAAATTTTAAAACAGGAAAAAAAAATAGTTGTGGGGGGAAGGGTGGGAAGGGGGTTTTTCTTTGTGTGTTTAAGCTTTTGTATACTCTCCAAACTTTTACCTTTTGCTTTGTACCACTTAAAGGATACAGTAGTCCAATTGCCTTGTGTGCCTTCCATCTTCTCTTAAACTGAATGTATGTGCAGTATATATGCAAGCTTGTGCAAAATAAAATATACATTACAAGCTCAGTGCCGTTTGATTTTTTTTTAAACATGTGACATTTAATTTTTGGACCTGTGTCCAGCTGTAGGACAGCAGGCTCGTTGTGACTGTAATATCAGTGATGGAGTTTTCCTTTCTCTCCCCACACTTGGCGCTTTATTTTATTTATTTATTTACTTTTGGCCACGCAGCTTGCAGGATCTTAGTTCCCCAACCAGGGATTGAACCCGTGCCCTTGGCAGTGAAAGCACAGAGTCCTAACCACTGAACCGCCAGGGAATTCCCTGGAGTTTTCTTTTTATTGCAATTCTTAATTACGTTGATACAAACCTAGGATCGATGCATGCAACTCCTAGAAATGATCTTTTTTATTTCAGACGTTTGTAGTAAATGGCTAGATTTCTGTCTGAAAACTCTTCTCACAGATTTAACTTTAGCCCTCAAAATTTAAAAACAACAAACATTTTGGTTCCAAACAATGTTGTGAGCTAAATTCAGTTCAACGATTGCTAATGTCTCACGATTTGAAGAACAAGGAAAGATGTTCCCCAAAATCACAGAATGGTAAATATATTATTTGAAATATGGGGAGTGAGAGCATGTATTGTTTCTACTTGGTTGAACTCAGAACTAAGTCCTAATGTAAATTCAAAACCTTTCTAAAGTGTTCCTTTAACATGACTGGCAGCGTGTTTCATACTAAGAACATTGGTTGTATGGCTTTTGAAATTTTTCTTTATCTCTTTTGCTTTGGGTTTAAAATCATGTCTCCTTTATCTTCCAATCAGGAGCATGAAGAATCAGCAGAAATCATTGACCCTATTAAATGTCATTCACAGCTGCACCTCCCTTTCCGTCTGCCATATTATTGTTCAGTGAGTCTTCATCTCTCAGATGGCTTCATTTGCTTTTCCCCTCAATGATGAAAACTTGGTATTTTGACCCTGTTGTCATGAGGGTGCTTAGAACCAATGCAATCTCGAAACTATTAAGCGCTAACAGTACTTTTCCACTTTCAGCTCTTTTCTATCAATGGCACAAACTTAAATTCCAGTCTTCCTAACTAAATTGTGCAAAAGAGCATGCCTGTGTCCCTCTAGGCCAAAATATTTATTCCCTGATGGAAGAAAAAAGGGAATTCCCCCCAACTCCCTTCTACCTGCTCTTGAAAGGGAGAAGGCATTTGTGGTAATGTAATGACTCCCATCTTCTGATACTTATTTAACACCAATCTGCTTTAAATCAGATTGGATAATCCAGGGAGAGACTAAATCACTAAGAAGTTACAGCAGGTGGTAATGTTTTCTGAGAGGAGGTTTTTTTAAAATGTTAGTTTCAAATCATTGCTTTTGTGACTAATTATCTGACGGTACTAGTCCAGAATAATATATACCGTCCTTCTTAACATTGATCTGAACTCTGATCACAAAACTTTTGCCACATATGTCTGTCTTGATGCCTGGCAGTACCCTTGCTATACTTGAAGGGATAAGTTTCACCAACTAATAGTAAAGAAAAGGTTAATTTTATTCATCGGTACCTCCATTTATCATCATAAATGATTTACACGTTTTTCTTAAAGACTAACAGCTAAAGATCATCACATTTTTACAATTAATTTACTCACACATGCTAAGGTGAGGGATAGATGTCCCTGAATACAAGTCATAGGAAAACATCAAATATTTACTGTGTGTTACCAACTTCTGGGGTCTATGAACACTCTCGAAGGCATAAAATACAAGGGAGGTATTTATAAAGGAAAAGAGCTCATACAATTTTAGAAAACAGCTGATATGATATCTAAGCAAAATGGTGAAAGATTACTAAAGAGATAAATTGTGCCACACATGTCCCCCACGCCCCACAAGCAATATAACCCTTTGGAGGGAGGGTCAATACTGTGGAGGAAAAAACCTAAGGGGTAACCTTTCTAACTAAAGGAAAATAAAGAGAGCACTGCCTTGGGTGTCAGAAGACCTTCCTCCAATCAATTCATTTCTAAAAACCTTTATGTGGCCTCCCTGGGACCCCAGGGCATGACACGTAACCCTTGAGTGTCCAGGAGACTCAAAAGAATTATAAAAGGCTAAAGGATTCTTAGAATCAGTGCAGCCACCATATTGACTTTCTCCGAAGGATTTCTACACGCCAGAAGAAAAAAAAAAAGTTTGTCAAGATGTTTTCGCTTCTCATAAGAAAGGGAATTTAAGTTGCAGGGCGAGACAAGGGCAAAATTCTGAAGTTGGCCAAGTGTGACTTTGGATCTTTTTCTCTCTGTTCATGATCTATCCTCCCGTCAGTAAGTGCCTCTGCCCCCTGCCAAGCATTTAATGCTCTCGTGTGGCCCAAGCCCTTCCTCTGTGCATGGGGACTGAGGCATCTACTGAAGGTAACATGAAGAAATCACTGACTTGGTGTGTTCCTCTTCCAGTGGTATAGGCATTAAAAAATACATGGTGCATTTTATGTTTTCATATTAGGGCCAAGGACGCCTGAGTGATTAGGGGCTGGAGGCCTTCCCCACCAAACACAAGCCCAGGCCCTTTGAGCCGTATCACTCATGGCTACACCTTGCCTGAATGCAGTGTCATCTGTCTGGGCACCCTTCCTCTCCCTCTGCAGGATTTGTTTCCTGCCCGTTTTCATAGAGTCCTTCCGAATGTCTCCAAAATCATTCAGAAGGAGGGACCCTTCTCCACCACTGGACATTGGTTTATTTTTCTGGTTAGACAGGAAAATAACTAGTGCTGAAGAAATTTTAAAGAGAATATAACTCAGTGACTTTTGTTCCCGAGATCTCTAGGGTAATGTGTATTATCTCAGGGGCCACCAAATTGGGACCTCTTTTAACCAAAGGAGCTTTATTTTTATATTGGGGTGCAATAAAATGTTCATTTTTAAAAAAGGGTGTTCCCTGTTTAAAATAACAATGATCTCACCAGGTATAATAGAACAAATCTCTAAGTATGAATGTGAGTATTAAATTCAATAAGTAAGTTCTGTCAAACTTTCATTTAAAGAAAGGAGTTCCACGAACTTATGGTTACCAGAGGGGAAGGGTGGGGAGGAGGGATAGATTGGGAATTTGGGATTGACATGTACACACTGCTGTATTTAAAATAGATAACCAACAAGGACCTACTGTATAGCACAGGGAACACTGCTCAGTATTCTGTAGTAACCTAAATGGGAAAAGAATTTGAAAAAGAATAGATACATGTATGTGTATAACTGAATCACTTCGCTGTACACATGAAACTAACACAACATTGTTAATCAACTATACTCCAATATAAAATAAAGATCTTAAAAATATATGCTTACTGATAAAGTCAATCAATGAAAAAACAAACAAAAACACAAAATAATAAACGTGGGATCAACCCAATTTTCCACTTACAGATGAATTGATTAAAAAAATGTGGTATATACATACAATGGAATATTATTCAGCCTTAAAAAGGAAGAAAATTCTGACAGAAGTTGTAACATGGAAGCATCTTGAGGACATCATGCTAAGTGCAATAGGCCAGTCACAAAAAGACAAATGCTGTGTGATTCCACTTATATGAGGTTCTAAAAGCAGTCAAATTCAAAGAGTCAGAAAATAGGATGGTGGTTGCCAGGGGATAAGAGAAGGGAATGGGGAGCTATTGTTTAAGGGGTATGGGGTTTCAAATGGGGAAGATGAAAAAGTTCCAGAGATGGATAATGGTGATGGTTGCAGAACCATGTGAATGTACTTATTGCCACTGAATTGTACACTTAAGAATGGCTAAAAACATAACTTTTATTTTATGTATATTTTACAATATAACAATAAACATTTTTTTAAAAAGGTAAAACAAAATAAGGAAAGGAGTGCTCTGCTAAACAACAACACAATACTCATTGGGTAGAGTAAGAGATCTTTAAGGATGAATGTGAAAATTAAAATAGTACCTTCTATGAGTTCTAGCAAACCTTCAAAAAAAAGAGATCATTTTTATACTATAGAAACAGCACAGAGCCTGCCTGACACGTGGGTTTTTTTGCCGAATCACCATTAGTTCCCTTTCTTCTCCCCCAGCCGGTGGCTTTTGTCATCTTGCCGTATTTTTTCCAATTGTGATCTAAGAACTACACCCAGACCCATGGCAGCTTCCCAGGACATTCACATTTTGAAGAACACAGACGTTCTCCAGGAACTGAAAGTTTCTTCCCATGCCTCCTGTTTCCTGGGGCCCTTGCCCTCAGCCTCAGGCCTATAGCTGCTGTATGTAGCCCCACCTCCAGCCAGCCATGCTTGGGTAGGCCCCAGAATAGGAGTGGAGCAGCTTAGAAAGATTAAGGTGCCGCAACAAGCTGAAACAATCGCAAGGGTTGCCTCTACCCTGGCAAAGGGGAGGGTATTATTTGCAAAGCCCCCTGATGGGTGGCCCAGGTGCTAGCCAGACAGGCTCAGGAGATAGTTTGGCAGCCACCCTGGAAAAAATGCCTGTGTCTCTGCAAATAAATCTGCTGGTGGAGAAAGCACTGGGTTTTCCCCAGTGCTTGTGCAAACAGTACTCTGTGCTTTGCTGGTATCGGAAATTCCTTGGTGTGAGCAGCTCTAGACCATGAAAATCGGAGCTATGGATTTCTTGTCATTGTTGTTACCCTTGACCTGTTGGGAAATAATTTCAAAAATCGATAGTCCTATTTCCAATTATTCACAACATGAAAATTGTTGGTAACCAGAAGAAACATTTTCTCTAAATCCCTGTTCACTGCTCAGCAACTGACAGTGAGCAAGAGAGTCTTGAAGTCTGACACAGAGGAAGGTTAATGATCATGAACCCAAGCATGGTGTGGGCATGTGCCTCTGAGTATGGGTATCTGCATTCTAGAAAAAATTATGAATAATATATAGATTACCAACTATTATTTATATCTTTTCCCCACTCAATAGCCAAGAATTTGTAGAATCAACATTATGGTTAGATATGTGAAAAATCTCAGTGAGATGGATGCATCTCTAAGCAAAATGAAGGTATCAAAATTTACACTAGAAGTAAAAAGTTTTAATAGAACCGAGATCCTAAAAGAAATTGAAAAAGCTGTCCAAAAAACAATACAAAAACAAATATAATCTCCTCTCCTCCAAAGGCACCCGGCCTCATAGGTTTATGGGTGAATTTTATTCAATATTTAAAAATATTGGATAAACAGTTCAGATACCTACATCTATACATATATATATATATATCCCAATTTTTTTATGAAGTTCACACTTATTAATACAATTGCAAAACTCCTAAGTAAATTCCAATCCACCAGTAGAGTAAAAATAAAATACTATACTATACTATAAACAAGCAGGGCTTGTAATGAAACTGAGATGAAGGAAGACCCAGATTTACTGATTTTCTGGGTGAAAAGCAGGAAGAAGTTTACTGATATGCTGATTTGTTTTTTCTACCTTCTAATGACAATGGAGACAAATATATCTTATTGGGGCTGTCAGCTAATTTTTTCTGTTATTAGGGCCAAGTAGCCTTTGCTCTTTCAGCCACTTCAGTTTGCCAGGTTGCCTAATTCAGAGGCCGTGTCTCATTTTAATATGTCTTTTTGGAACTCCGAGTCTTTAAAAGAGTCAGATTCATCTAGTAGAGCTTTAAGGATTTCCCTCAATAATTTTTTTTAAAAAGAATAAAAAAAGGAAAAGAAATCCAGAAAAGTAATGCTAATTAAAGATAGGCTATTTCTTCTACATAAAAGGAATCATGACTTTTTCATTTTCTGGAATATTGACCTAAAATTAGAGCCTATTTGTTTATAGTATGAGAGGAAAGGATAAGATACCAGGCTCTAAAGAAGTATTGACTTGGCCAGCACTGACCCCAGGCCATCTGGTGAAGCTTGTGAGAGTTTCCATTGCTTAGAACTTTGGAGAGGGACGTGGCAATATACTTAATTTTTTTAAACGTGCATGTTTTTGCCTCATCAGCTCCACATCTAGCAATCAACCTTATGGAAATAACTGAGTGCATAAGCAGACAGGAATCACAAAAGCACATATTCAGTTAGGTTAAAATGTGTGATTTTCTTTTTTTCTATAACTCAACTTAATCTCTTCCTCAAGCTCCTTTTTTGTCTGATGGTAGCAAATAATCTAGTCACTTTCAGATGTGCTCAACCTTTTCAGACGAAGTTCCATCCCTTTCTGCTGCTTTCCCTTAGGATGGCATCTAAACTCTTGGGTATTAGCAAGGAGAAGGAGGCTTCTGGTTCTTGGCTGGTGTTTAATAGTGCCAGGTCCTCTGATCCTTGAGCAAGGAGCCCTGAGACTTCTGATTCCAAGGTGTCATCAGGCCACCAGTCTTTGTTTGCTAACATGGCTATTACTGCATTGAGCTTCCGGCCTGCAGGGTTCCTACCACTTTCCACGAAGGCATCTTCAGGCCTTCACTGGCTCACTTTCTTCCCCATTATATTTCCGTCAGGGCTCTGGACACAGGGATGTTGGACTCTTTTCTCAAGTCACTCTGAGGTCTATGCTCTCTGCCCCTGGCACTCATAAAGTCTGTAGGTACCCTATGGAGCCACACTACGTTGGCCCATGGCATTTCTGCATGGCTACTATATTCTAGGTGCCAGGCAGCACATAGATACAAATCCCTTCTTTCTTACTCCAAACGTACTTGGCTGCTCTGTCACCTCCACCCAAACCCCAGGCTCAGCCCAGGACAGAAGGTGCAGGGCCCCTTTGTAGGGAAAGGGTCTGATTAAGTGCCTCTTGTCTTAGCCATTTTGTCCCCTAGACTAGGAAAACTTCTTCCAACCAGTGAAGGTGGGCCAGGCTGGCTCCTCATCTGTTATCACTCTGTTCTTTGTTGAGGATGAGGCTTTACGCCTTGATTCCTTTGACTTAATTTTTGAGACTAAAAGCACTCTTTTCTATCACAAAAAAGTTAGGCTCTGGCAAATTAAAAGCCTTTACTGTCAAGACTATTGTCTCAACACTGAGTTTTAAGACTCTATTTTAAAATTCAAAAGTCAAAACCTTGATTCTTTGTTCTCTGCATTTGCTCCATGAGTCCCTTCTAGAAGCAGTGCTTGCCCGTGACTGAATGAGGACAAGTCACAGATACTGGTTTGCAGCTGGGAGGACCTCAGTTAATATGTCTAAATTTTATGTGACAGGTTCAGAAATATGCATTGCAGGATTGTATGTAATAACAGAAAATGGTAGACAAACTAAATATCCATCACAAGCTGAATTGTTAAAGTGAATTGTGTTACTTTATGCCTCTTTCAGCTGAACTTGACTTGGGTAGAACTGACCCCAAGAATAACCATTTCCCTAATATGTCATCACAGCCACACAAAAATTGTATCTGGCTTCTCCAAAGCTTTATTTGTGCTTTCAGTGGTAAGATTTGTATTTTGATTCCATGGCCTGTGGAATACTACGCAGCCACGAAAAATCTGAGGATGAGCGATAGCTATGTAGTGAAATGGAAAGTTTCCACAATACGTTCTTGAGTTTTACAAGTAAATGTAAGAATACGTCATATAACATGACTCCACTCTGGTGTTGTTTTTCAGCTGATATATCTATCTATATCTACAAAGTTCACGTACGCTTGTGTACAGGCACACACACACACGTGTGTGCACACACATACATACACACACCACCACCATAGTAAATGCTACTTTTGAGGAGCAGAAATGGGCAAGGAAGCGTTTAGGTGAGGGGGTAATTGTCACATTTACTTTATAGATTTCTGTAATGTTGGAGTTTCTTTTTAGTGAGCAAGCACAACTTTTGTTTGTAAGGGGCCTACCTACCAAGACAAAAGCAAAGAGGGAAAGTGCGCCCTTCACTTCAGAGGGGAATCAAGGTCCTGCCCTGGATGGATGCATCCCCTGTCTTGTCTTGCTCTCCAGTGGGCAGTCTGCACTACCCAGCTGGCCTCAGGTGTCACGGACTCCTGAAGAAAGTAGGAGGCACAGAGCCTGATGGACCTGCCTCGGAAGCTTAATCCATGACTTGTTAGGCTTTTAGTCTTTTTGAATCACCATTCTTTCTTTCACAAAATAACACCTACCTCTCAAACTGAGGAGTAAATGAGATGTGTTGTGTGAAGTGCCTGGTATGGAATGTGCTCCTAAACAGTAGGAGGAGGAGAAATTCAGGTAGGAAGACGTACTGCTAACCCTGGGAGCCATGATTGTCCCCACAGGGCAGTTATTGACACGGTAACGCACCATTGGTGGCCTATTCCTCTTTCTTTTTTCCCCTCAACTTAGCAGCCCGGATCCACCCTAATTGAGCATCTGGAAAAGGAAACAAGCAGGGTACACACACAGGAGTGAGCTCTGCACTGTCCTCAAAACTAGCTCTCTCCAGGTGGTGTGTAGGTGTGGGTGTTATGGATGGGAGGGAGGCGTCAAATACACCCAAAGCATATGCTGTGTTTTGCTTGGGTCAGTGTGATAATGGGTTTGCAGTTCCCTACCACGTATGAGGAAGAAGTAAGGAAAGAGACAGGGGAACTTTATTTACGAAGACCAGAGTTTAGGGTGAGTGATCAGAAAAGATATTAACTGGGGCTTCCCTGGTGGCGCAGTGGTTGAGAGTCCGCCTGCCGATGCAGGGGACACGGGTTCGTGCCCCGGTCCGGGAGGATCCCACATGCCGCGGAGCGGCTGGGCCCGTGAGCCATGGCTGCTGAGTCTGCGCGTCCGGAGCCTGTGCTCCACAATGGGAGAGGCCACAGCAGTGAGAGGCCCGCGTACCGCAAAAAAAAAAAAAAAAAGACAAGACATTAACTTATGAAACAGACGGCACAAAATCATACTATAAGTCTGGGTACAGGGTAAGAGAGGGCAACAGAGAGGATGGTAAACAATGCCCATTCAGACGTCAAAACTTGCTCTGGACTTAGTGAGATGTGACGCTTACACTTCCAGGAAATGGAGACTAGGGCAGAGCGTGTATGGAGGCAGAGCTGGAAGGCAGAGGAAATACAGGCCACCCACATCCCCACCTGCCCTGACCTCTCACCCTAAAGCCTCAGGAAAGGGAAAATCAATAGGCTCCCGAAGTGCAGGAGCCCGGGGTCTAGGGCTGGAATCTGACCCATGCAGAGTGTTTACTGATCTAAAGACGGATAGGTTCAAATGAGCTCATCTTTATCTTGAGAGGAAATTAGGGAGCCCAGACCCAGACAAAGCCACATTTTATTCAATGAAAATTTAACACCACCAGCACCACTGCCGCCACCACCTCTTACCCCACAATGTACACAATATCACACAAGACATCTACCCTAGTAACCTCATTTCTGAAGTTCAGTTCTGGAAGATCAACAAATAGGGAACTATGAGCTTACAGAAAACCAGAAAAGTGATTCCAGAATATTTTACTTTCACCCTTCTTGCTGATCTGTATCCTCTTTTTCCCCCCACAGTTTGCAAATATTGACTAAGTTCAAGGGCAGTGGTAGAAGGTCTAACTTCAGAGTTAGCATGAGGTGAAATACTTAAGATGGTGCAATCCTGTCCTAATGAAGAGCATATCAGATCCCAAGTTTGGTTATGGACAGTTCTTGTCCCCTGCCCCAGTTGATATTTGTTTTATCAAGTCAGAGACTATTTTTGTCATCATTGTTAATCTCCCTCTTGCCAGATCTGTTTTGGCCGAGGGCATGCACTTGAGGTATGTTAGAAGAATGGAGTGCAGTATTGTGGGAAAGAATTATCACTAATTCTGTCTGCCTACAGCTTCCTCAGCCCTGTTCATCTGATCTTAACACACTAAGCAAACTTGTAGATGGAAAGTCCTACAAGTCCATGACCTGGTTCCAAGAAGTATACTTTTTTTTTTTTTTTTTTTTTTTTTTGCGGTACGCGGGCCTCTCACTGTTGCGGCCTCTCCCGTTGCGGAGCACAGGCTCAGACACGCAGGCTCAGCGGCCATGGCTCACGGGCCCAGCCACTCCGCGGCATGTGGGATCTTCCCGGACCGGGGCACGAACCCGTGTCCCCCGCATCGGCAGGCAGACTCTCAACCACTGCGCCACCAGGGAAGCCCTAAGAAGTAGATTCTGAAGCTGAAAGAGCAAGAGAGCAGCATTCCCATGATGACTTTAGGTCCTCATTCTGTTGGAAATTTTTTGATTTGCCCATGGGGAGAGCTTGATAGAATATTCTGCCAATAAAGAAACACACTGCTAAATGGAAAGCTCCAACTCATTTAAACTCCTCTTTGGCTTCAATATTACACAAATCTTGTCTTAAGAATTCCTGGAGACGTGGCCTAAGTCTAGTAGTTCTAACAGGAACTGAGAATGAACTGGCACTTCTGACCCATGGGTTTTGGAGTTAGATAGACCCTGGCTCAAATCTTAATTTGTCTGAGCCTCAGTTTCTTCCTATGTGAAAATAATCATAACAGTGCTCTCCCTGCAAGATAGCCATGAGGATTAAATGTGGTATTATATCTGAAAGCATTTAACACAGTGCCTGTTGCTTAAAATGGGATTAATACATTTTAGTCTCCTTCCTTCCGCTCAGCTCCTCCAGCTGCTGGTGTATCCCCTTTCTCTGCTGCATACATTTGACATAGTGGAATCAGGCCAATGACACTTGAGGGGATACCATCCTGATAAGAATGAATAGAGAAAAGGAAAGGTTAAACAATGTTCAGAACAGCAATGTTCACTGTTAAATGATCTGAGTGTAAACTGAGTGAGTTCCACTGACATTCTGAAAGAATGCAAATATATAAGTAAACTTGTAGTTGTGCTTTCTAGACCTGGACACTGCCAACAAAAAAATCTCCATGTGGAGACCTTTGGGGAGATTTTTAATCTACACACCATAGAGGCCACTGTATTCTGTTGATATTATTAATGATGTAACTTGGTTACCGAGTAAATGAAATGATAAATCTCCTGGATAGTTTGCTCCAAGGAGAGGTAATATTCTTTCAGACTCATACAGCCTTAGCTGCTATGTTCTACCTAGAGTTCCAACACTATCTCTTGTTTGAAGTTATCACATGTAAAAATTGTAGTAGATTATGTAACCCTTGGCCACTTCCTCTCCTAGCATTCTTGGAATGGCTGGAATCCACCAAACTATATCCTCTTTTTGGGCCTCCCGAGTTCCCCCAGGTGTCTCAAAGCAAACTTGCCTCCTACCCTTTAGATAAATAGCTATATGCAAAGTAGATGGTCAAATGTGTATTTTGTATAAGCCAGTCTTCAAAGGTTCTGACAGCAATAATGACTTCCATATGCAATACAATCAATTCTCCAGTGTACACAATCTGGCCAGAGGGAAGATTGATACGAACAATTGAGCGTTGAAAACGTATTTATGTTTGATTCTGGAGTGATAACCCATCAGCCTTGAGAGGAAGTCACACAGTAACCCCTGAATCTGGCCTCTGTTTCTCCACTTTTGGTAATTCCCAATATCACCAGAGCTAGACTGGAGGAAGGAATGGGAAGAGACCATAGAGGACACTCAATAAATATGTGGCCAATTAGCATATATTTCAATTTATTTTTCTATATGTTAAACAATGAACAGCTAGAAGAAAAAAAATGGAAATAAAGTAACACTAAACCTATAAAATATTAGGAATAAGGCTAAAAATGGTGCTGTAAAGACATAAAGAAGACCTAAAAAAATTCAGTCAGACAATAATGATAGCAGTAATAATGATGATAACAGTAACTAACATTTATTATGTTCTTATAATGTGGCAGGAATTATCTACATGATTTCTTTAATCTCAGAAATTTTATGAGGTATTTATACTATTATCCTCATTTATAAAAAAAGGAAACTGGGGCACATAAAGGTCAGGTAACTTTTTGAATAGAAAGATCCAAATTCATAAATTTTTATTTTGTCTAATTTGCTCAATAACTTTATAAATTAATGCAATCAATTTACTCTATAAGCTAATGCAGTCCCAATTAAATTTAGAGGACTGTTAATGGAACTTGATAAACAATTTTAAAGTTCACCTAAAAAAGGAAATGCTAGCAAAACAGAAAGCCGAGAAAGGGTTGAAAAATAATTTTAAAAAAATCAATTTTAAAAACTATTAAAATTATATTAAGGTTTAGTACGGTTGTTAGATACACTCAAGGACTTACCACAGAGCCAAGGACATAGAGGACAGTCAAAAATATTTCGAAAAGTAATGCATATTTCTACCTATCTTTTCTATGGCTTGCCCCAATAGATAAAGAAACAAAATTTAAAGTTACTGTAATTAAATACTATGTTATTAACACCAGGATTGACAACAATGGTTTAAGAAAGCAGATTAGAAAATCCTGAAACAGATATATAGGAAACATAGGAATTTGGTCTCTAGTAAAGATTACTTTCAATCAGGAGGAAAAAATAAACTATTCAACAAATAGCATTGGGATAATTTGCTAATGATATGGATAAAACAAAGTTAGATTCCCATCTCACAACATATGTAAAAATAAATTATTGATAGACAAAAGTTTGAAAATATATATTCACACACACAGGCATGTGCACAAACACATGTACACATACACATAACACATGCATGAACATTCTGGAAAACTAATTTTACCATCTTACAGTTTGGAAGGTATTTTAAGCAACACAAAACCCAGAAGCCATAAAGAAGTAAAATAAAAGATATGGCTACATAAAAAGCACATATATATATACGTACATATATATGTATGTATGTATATATATATATCACTCAGCCATAAAAAAGAATAAAACTTTGCCCTTTGCAGCAACATGGAAGGACTTGGAGGGCATTATGTGAAGTGAAATAAGTCAGACAGAGAAAGACAAATACTGTATGATATCATATGTAGAATCTAAAAAATACAACAAACTAGTGAATATAACAAAAAAAGAAGCAGACTCACAGATACGGAGAACAAACTAGTGGTTACCAGCAGTGAGAGAGAAGGGGGAGGGGCAATAAAGGGACAGGGGATTAAAAAAAGGGGTTATTATGGGTTTATATGAAATCATGTATGTGAAACTTTTGAAAATTGTAGAATTTAAAGACTCTTTCATTCAATTTAAAAAAATTAAAAATTACATCTCAGGAATAATAACCAAAAAATCATGGAAAAAGAGAAAGTAAACATGGAGAAAATACATAGTAGATACATATAAACTATTAGCCTTACTATAAAAGCATCTATAAATCAATTAAAAAATTGTGCCACTCAATGGTAAAATGGTCAAAGGACACGAATTGTCAGAATACCAGAGAAGAAATGAAAGAGGCTAATGAATATCTGAAAATATGATTAACTTCTCCAGCAATCAGAGAAATACAAATTAGAAAATAATACCATTTTTGTCAATTTGATTAGAAAAAATGAAAAATATTGATATCATCCAGTTTGGACAAGTGCATGGGGAAATGGGCACTCTCAGACATTATTGCAGCATTATAAATAGCCTTTTTAAGGGACAAATTGACAGTAATTGTCAAAATTTAATATGATCTAGCAATTCTACATCTAAGAACTGGAAATGTTCACAAAATACATTGAAAGTACAAGAATCTTCATTAAAGCATTGTTTTCAACTGCAAAAAATAAAATCTCTCAGTAGATGAATGACTGAATAAATTATTTTAATTTTTTTAAATAAATTATTTTATATCTTTTTTTTTTTTTTCAGTACGCGGGCCTCTCACTGCCATGGCCTCTCCTGCCGCGGAGCACAGGCTCCGGACGCACAGGCCCAGCGGCCATGGCCCACGGGCCCAGCCGCTCCGCGGCATGCGGGATCCTCCTGGACCGGGGCACAAACCCGCATCCCCTGCATCGGCAGGCAGACTCCCAACCACTGCGCCACCAGGGAAGCCCCTATTTTATATCTTTATATGGGATACTATAGAGTGATTTTTTTTTAATGATGTAGATCTTTATATATCAACACAGAAAAATATCCAAGACAAATTACTAACTAAAAATGTCTAGGAGCAGAATAATGTAGTACTATATTCTGTTGATTCTAAAAATCATTTCATTCACATTTCAACACTTCTGACATTGTGAGGCATCATGCAATCAACAGTGTCTAATAATTGTAATAGGTGGCATTTTTCTCTTCTTAGTAAAACATAAAATTATGGCATGCTTTACAATTGATGCAGCTTAGACTTGATGAAATACAGTAAATCATATGATCCCACTTATATTTAAAATTATATTTATTTATGTATTTAATAGAATGAGTAATTGAGAACTTAACTGATGCCTTTCTTGTGTACCCGGCTTTAACGGAAATGAAGAGGTGGGAGGAGAAGAAGAGGGAGGAATAGAATTTTCTTCCTTTCCCTTTAAGCGTCACCTGGTCTTTATGTTCTTGAATTTGGCTCACTCATTCCAGGGGACTTTACGTGCCTTTAACCATCAGATCTATGGGTTGATAGCACTATCTTTGAGAAAAAAAGGATGGAGGTGTTCGTGCCTCGAGGGGAAGAGAGGGATGTAGACCAACTCCATGCCCTGGTGACTGGAGGAGATGGGAAATTAGGGTTTGGGTGAAGAGGTGAGAAAGTCACTTCCCTGAAGTGAAAGGATGGGTGGAATTGCTACAGAGGTGCCTGTGGAGAACAGAGTGCTAAGCATACAGTGCCGATGGCAGAAGCAAAGATGTCTGCAACCAAGCTTGTCATAGTGGCAGAGATGCCCCATCAGACCCACTTGCCTTAGTAGCCTTTAGCGTTATAAGCAGGAAGCACTGGGTGCAGAAACATAATTGATTGAAGACCCAAGGCCCATCCTCAATCTTACTGGATAAGCCTTTGATCAACCTCAAGGGACACAGAGTTCCCTCAGGTAATCAAGTTTAGATGCCCAGCCAGCTCTGCTGCATGGGCGCTGGGGCACATTATAAAAGAAAATGTCTTACTTACTGCTTCATTCTGAATGTTCTGGACCAATTTGCACCAGAGAAAGACAGATTAGATAGATAGATTGGTAGATAGATAGATAGACAGACAGACAGACAGATAGATATAGATGATAGATACATAGATACATAGATAGATACATAGATGATTAGATAGATACAATAGATATAGATAAATGATAGATAAAAGAGAGATACTTGGGATTAGAGAGAAAAATTGAGTATCTTTAATTTTTCATTAAATAATCTTTTTATTATTTGAATGTTTACAAGCTTAATTGCCTCTATAATTTTAAAACAATTTTTAAAAGAAGAAATTTTACTTTAAAAAAATGTGATAAGATGCAGATAAGTAGCTCTGTCTTAATGTATACATTTGCTTATTTAACACATACACATTGAGCGCATCTTATGTGCCCAGCACTCAGCATGGTCCAGGGGAGGTCTTGGACAAGACGAGGCTACCCCCAGGGAGCTCACGGTCTACAAGATGGCAAACATCCCTGAAGTAAAGCACTTAAGTTGTGTGTGCCCCCTCATCCTGTAGTAAAATCGTAAGCCTCCTGCTGGTTGCTGCCCAGAGTCATCCGGCAGCAAGTGTGGCTTCCCCAGCTCAGAACTTGAATTGGTGCATCCTGAAGGTCTTGAGGCTATAGTTTTGCCTGAACTCTGTGCAGTGGCCCCCCACATGGCCTGCGGTGAGCTGCTGTCTGGGAATTAGTCCCGTAACTTCTCAAACAACTGCTGAGCGTTGTCGGAGAAGAGTCATTTCACTCCGGGGGCAGAGCACCTCTGAGGTCACAGCCACGCTAAGCTTCAGGGCATCCTTCCCATAAACATTTGTCCTAGGCTTCGCTGAAACAGCGATGAGTAAAGCAGACGTGGTTCTTATCCTGACAGAGGCTATACTCTAGTGGGGGAGAGAAGTAGGTCCTGAGTTTGGAGAAAATAGGGAGCATTTGAAAGCCTGAGGGAAGACTGTAGCTCTGGAGCCAGGGAGCCAAAGAGAGGATGTTTCCAGGAGAGGATGTTGTGATGGCGAGGATGCTCTACTGGAGGAGGAAAAACACTCAGCTGTTAGGTTTTTATTTTATTTTTGCTTCACCCGACAGATAAAAGTGATTTATATTTAAGGAGAGAGAAAAAAAGAGCCACACTTGATTGATCTGCTCCATCCCAGATTATGGCATCCTTCCCGCAAAATCGTCTTCTCCTAAGTAAGTGGTGTCATCAGCCACCCATCTGCTGGCCCAAACCGAGAACCCGGAAGTCATTCCGTCTTTCTTCTCTCAATTCCCACATGTAATCAACCATTATTTGGCTGTCAATTCACATTCCTCATGTCACTCAAATCCATTCTCTTCTCTCTACACACAGGTCTCAACTCTGATCTCTGCTTCTACAATGGCAAGAAGTAAACAATATCAGGATTAGCATGTTTACCTCCAGTATTTCCACCCCAACATGAATTCATTCTCTTGTACTCTATCCAGAGTGATTTTTCTAAAGTATTAACCTGTCCCCCTATTCAAAATCTGGAGTTTTACCATTGCCCCAGAATAAAGTTCAAACTCCTTAGTGTGGCTCTGAACACCCCTTAGGATCTGTCCCTGGTTACTTCCTTACCATTCTCCACTCCTGCTATCATGAATGCTTCTTTTGTGCTGGTCCTTTTTCTTCCAATCTCATGGCCATCCTCCACACTACTGTTATAAGCAATCAATCTTTCTATATCACATCTCTGGTATTTCCCAGATTAAGACTAATCTGAGGCTCCCTTTCACTTCAGGATTATAGCCAATCCCCTTAGCATGGCAGATAAGACCCCTCAGGATATTACCCCTACCTCTTCCTTCCGCTGTATTTCCCACTACTTTCTCCCTTCCCTCTAATTCTTGCCCTTTATGCCCCTATAATATTGACTTGCTTGTACTGTATTGTAGTTCCCAAAACATCCCCTGTCATTTAATGTCTCAGTACATTTGCACAGATGTTCCCACTGCCTAAATGTTTTTCTTTTCTTATTTGTTGCTTGAACTCTTTGTTACTTCCTAAAACACTATTCAGATGTTGAATATGAAAACCTAGAATACAATATTAATCCAAACTATCAACAAGCATAAGAATAAAGACTCCAATGTGCACTGATTCAAAAGCTTATTTTCCATATAGTCTTTCTGAAAAATTTACCTGAGCTATATTCCAACAGAATGAAGCTAAAACCCAAAAAAGAGGAAGATGTGGAATAAAGAAAAAGTAGAACAAACTGAGTTATATAGAAGACAGGTTGACAGCTGTGCAACAAGCTTAGAGTACAATTAGTTCAAATTAGAGCAGGAACTCCATAGTTGCAAGAAAGATGTCTTTAGAAAAGTTAAAAAGATTCTACACAGTGGGCAGAATGAGTAAGTAGCTTGAAAATATTTGTGAAATCATAATGAAATTCTGTTTGGTCTCATAACAAGGAAAAAAGAAAACAACCGAGGGAAACTCCAAGACAATCAAAAAATAAATGAAACAAAAATACAAGAAAGTGAAATTAAAAGAAAATAAAACAGTATGATCTTAAGCAATTGATAAATTATGTGAAGAGAATGCATTTTGGAAAAATATATACCATGCCCACACTAACTCAAAGAAAGCTGGTATAGTGACATTAAAATCAGACCAAAAGAGGCTGATAAAAGGGACAAAAGAGGATTTTTAAGAAGAGAATACTTTTGAATGTACTCTAGATGCATTCTCTCTCGAGTGATAAAGAGTCCATGCCAGAAAGAAGGTAAGCGTGATGAGGGCAGGCAATTTGATTTGTATAATGCTAACAAATAAAACAGTGCCTGTGATGCGGCAGAGAGTCAATAACTATTTAGTAAATGAATGATTTGAATGCATAAAGAAGGAAATGTACTCTTGGCACTCAGAGTGGCTTAGCAATGCCCAACACTTATATGCTTTCATAGTATAAATGCTGTTTACTGTTTGTTACCACTGAGGATCAGCTTACGGACCTAACAGAGAGAACTAAAAGGTGGTTGCAGAGAAGAATGTAAAGGTTATCAAAGTTGGTAAAGTAAAAGCAAGGGCATGATTGGCCAAAATTAGGAGGTGGAGAGAAGGAGGAAGTGGGGATATTAATACCCTCAACTAGGGAGTCAAAAAACACAGTCTAAAGATGATAGAACTAGAATTAGAGATTTAAAGATGATATTTAAGGTTACAAAGGTAAACAGTAGTAGGATAGGGGCACCCAAGAACTGTTATCAGACTTCTCTCCAGTTGCGTACAGCACCTAAGTGATCTTATCCAGCCTCGTGGCTTGAAAGACCATCTATACACTGCCAGCTCCCAAACGTGTGGTTCCAGCTGGATAATCTCTCAGACTCTTACATCCAAGTGTCTATCAAACATTTCCTCTTAGAAGTCCACTAAAGATTTCAAGCTTAACATGCCCAGTCTAAAGCCCAATAGTGCATTTAAAGAAATTCTCTCTTGAAACAATAAAGTGATTAAAAGCACTTCAAATCTTTACACAGTCTCTGGATGAAATGCTACAAGACAAAGTGAAATGTTAAAGCTCAACGAACATATAAAAATTTCTCTTTCTCCATCTCTGCTCCTTCTAAAACCTCCCACATGTCAGCATCAGCTCCCTGACACTCACTCTCAACTCCTTCTTTTCACTCCCAACCTCCCCAGATTCTTGTGTAAACATTTTTCCACCCTCCCCAGTCTCTTACAGTGTTTTACTCTGTGAATGGTAATAATAACAAATGCTTAGATAGAATTACAACATCCCAGGCACTGTTCCAGCTACTTTACATATATCAACTCATTAAATCTTCACAATCACAAAAGACAGATACTACTATTATACCCTATACATGAAGATATAGATATTGAAAGAAATGATTTGCCCAAGGTCACCCAGCTAGTAAGTGGAAAAATTGAGATTTAAACCTCGTCTGTCTGGCTCCAGAGCCTGTGCTCTTAACTGCTACGTTATCTAGTTTATGAAACACTCAGGTTTCTTTCTTTCATATTCTCTATCATATGCGCATTACTTTGATTTTCCACAACAAAGGAGAGCCTGAGAGCTGCCTCTACAAGCAATAATTATTCCACGTTAGAAACCAGAAGAAAGTAGGAAAATTGCAAACACTGAAAATAAAAATTTCCCCCAAAAAATAGTAATAATTTTTGCCCCAATAGAAATAGGAAGAATAAAATGCATGGATGAAAATGTGTTACTGAAAACTGTGGGAATGTGCAAACTGGAAGTCCTGAATTTCTCTGGACTAAAGGACCCCAAGATGCGTTGCCTTGGAGGACCACAACATGCAACTGCCATCATCCACTTGCAAGTTCCCTCAAGTACAACTACACATGCTGGAAATGTAAACTGGTGCAGCCACTAGGGAAAACAGCATGGAGGTTCCTCAAAAAACTAAAAAAATGGAATTACTATATGATCCAGCAATCCCACTCCTGGGCATATATCCAGCACTATTCACAATAGCCAAGACATGGAAACAACCTAAATGTCCATCAACAGATGAATGGATAAAGAAGATGTGGTATATATAGACAATGGAATATTACTCAGCCATAAAAAAAGAATGAAATAATACCATTTGCAGCAACATGGATGGACCTAGAGATTATCATACTAGATGAAGTATGTCAGACAGAGAGGGACAAATACCATATGATATCACTTATATGTGGAATCTAAAATATGACACAAATGAACATATCTATGAAACAGAAACAGACTCACAGATGTAGAGAACAAACTTGTGGTTGCCAAGGGGGAGGAAATGTGGGGGAGGGAAGGATTAGGAGTTTGGGATTAGCAGACGCAAACAATTATATACAGAATGGGTAAACAACAAGGTCCTACTGTATAGCACAGGGAACTATATTCAATATCCTGTAATAAACCATAATAGAAAAGAATATGAAAAAGTATATATATATATATATATATATACACACACACATACATATAACTGAATCAGTTTGCTGTACAGCAGAAATTAACACAACATTGTAAATCAACTACACTTCAATAAAATAAATTTTAAAAAGAAAGGAATTATACCTGCTACATCCTAACCCCTCCAGGTCCTTTAGTCTTCAGACATGGCTGCACTGTCTTTATATTCTATGGGGTTGGCAATATTTGGGCAGTCCCTTAGATTCCTGTCCCTTGTGTACATGTCTTGAACAGTCCCCTTACTTTGTGTGTGGGCAGAACCTATGTATATGATGAGCTATCACTCCCATGATTAAGCTCCATTATATGGCAAAGATGAAGGTACTTTGCAGATGTAATTATGGTCCTTAAGCAGTTG
Source organism: Tursiops truncatus (assembly GCF_011762595.2). Taxonomy (NCBI): domain Eukaryota; kingdom Metazoa; phylum Chordata; class Mammalia; order Artiodactyla; family Delphinidae; genus Tursiops; species Tursiops truncatus. The sequence continues at coordinate 41,966,327 of NC_047034.1, forward strand.
ACTTTGAGTTAATCAAAAGAGAGTTATCCTGGATGTGCCTGGACTAATTAGGTGAGCTCTTAAAAGAGATTTCCCTGCTGGCCTTGAAATGCCATGTTTTGAACTATCTATATAGGGACCCACCTGGCAAGGACCTGATGGCAGCTTCCAAGAGCTGAAAATGGTCCCTAGTCACCAGCCAACAAGAGAGTAATGCCTTTAGTACTGTGACCACAGGGACCTGAATTCTGCCAACAACTGGAGAGCTTGAATGAGACTCTAAAGCCTTGCACAAGATCACAGTCCTACCCCACACTTTGATTTCAGCCTGAGACCCTGAGCAGAGGACCCAGCTAGCCCATACCAAGACTCCTGCCATATGAAAACTCTTGAGATAATACATTTGTCTTACTAAACTTTTTCTAATCATTGAAAATGATTTTTTTCAATGTGTAACTACATGTGATTTTTATCTATCACTTTACAAGGCTTTATAAATAAATCAGTTCCCAAATCATAAAACAATTTCAATCATAAAATATGTAAATCACCAGACATGCATTTCACCAAGGCTGCCAAATGCAGTTGACTTTTCTTAACTCTCAAATAATAAGAAACATCCAACTCTAACAATGCTTCTCTGACTTTCTCTTTCTCCACTATGGCAAGTTATGGTGGTTTTCTCTGGGCAGCCGAATTTGCGGAGTGTCTTCCAAAGACCACAAGTGAATACAGAGGATCGTTCTGCTGCCTCTCTCTATTACTTAGTCTCCAAGTCTCTAACACTTCTGATTTCCAGAGGATGAAGCTGTTTCAATGCACTGTTCTCGGCTTTTGGTTCCAGGGGTACTATGAATTCTTAAGTGGTTTCTGGAGTTCTCTTAAAGGCTTTTGGACCGTGTAATATTGCTAAGTCGGTGTTTTTGTGGAAGAACAAAGCCTGAGGCTTCCTCTTCCACCATCCTGATGACATCATCATCATCATGAGTATTTTTTAACTTCATTTATTTGTTCCACAGACTTTAATAAGTGTCTTCTACATGCTAGTTCTAGACTAAGTGCTGGTAAGTACGAGGCTCAAGAAATCCAAAACTTGAATCCAAATCTATCTAACTGAAAAGCCCTGCTTGTTGTCTGCACTATGCCATGTTGTGGCCCACTGTACCACTAAATTTGGGGTGGTTTGTTACCCAGTCATAGAAAACGAATTCACACTGCAGTGTCAATGATGGTGTCCAGTAGGTGGTGTGGGCACCAGACCAGTTGCTCTTGTGAAAGACTGCTGGAGCCTAAGGTATTATAGCTCCAGGGACATCGGCCCAGGAGGCAGCAAAGGTGGCTGTTGGGAAAATCCTGTCTGGACATGCTCAGGGTGCTACGTTTCTCTGAAGGAGGGCTTGGCACCCAGGGACATAGGCAGGGGATGGGTTAGGTTTCTCAAGCACTTTGCAGAAATGACAGCGAAGAGGGAGAAATTCAAGCGTGTAGTAGGATCTTCATATGTTACCGAACCGAAAAGGCAATGGATTGGATGGAAGCTGGGAAAAAAAGGAATAAATCACAGTTTTTAAAAATTGCCCCTTCACTCCACAACCATGCAAGGTGGATGTCATTACTCCTTATAACAGATAAGTTAACTGAGCATCAGAAGGGTTAAGAAATCTACCTCTGTTCTCCCAGGTGTTTGGGTTTGGGGGAGCATAGTTTGCTCTGAATACAAAGCCTATCTGTTCTTGAATATTTTCTGGATACGTGTTAGAAGTATCCTGCTCTAATAATGTTTATGTCCTTGTGCCACTTTTACTATTGATACAATAGAATATTACTTTCAGTTTAAAAAAATTGCCTTATACATTATTGGTCTGAACTCTAGATAGGACAGACCTGGGTTCAAACCCTTCAAACCACTCTTATTCTGTGCTCTTGACAAGTTACCTGAACGTCAGGGTCACTGGCTCTTTCAGGTACTTCCATCACCAGGTTGTTGTGAGAATCAAGAGAACATGTGTATATACCCTAGTTCAAAGTAAAGTGCACAGTTGACACCCAATAAGGGGTAGCTATTACTACATGATAATAAAATATTGCAACACATATTGGTTTTCTACGTCTGCAGAACAAATTACCGCACTTTTTGTGGCCTAAAGCAACATAGATTCATCATCTCATAGTTTCTATGGGCAGGAATTCAGGCATGGACTAGCTGGGTGCTGTCACCTTAATGGGGGCAGTTTACCCCAAAAGCAGGACACACGAATCAGGGCCATTTGGGAAAAGTATTTATATCTCCTTTCTTCAGAGATAGTCCAGCCAAGGTGATTGAAATATGTGCCTTGGAGATTCTGACCCTCAGTGTAGGAGTGATGATGGTTTGCTGGGGAGAAAGGACCAAGAACAGGGGACAGAGCCTGAGCCAGGGCCAAACACCCCTCCCGCCTCTCTGCTCTGGATCTGGAGCTGTGTCTTCCTATTTAAAGGAACTCTTTAATCGAATAGCATTGATTCGTCGCAGAGAGATACTATTTCTGCTCATCAAGTTCACTGTTATTTGAATTTCTCAAGGGTTAACATAGCCTCTTCCAGAGCTGGTTTCCCTGCCTATGTGAACATTCACAAGTGGTCTCTGTACCTCCTACACACTTGCACAGTTTTACTTAAAGTTTCTTCTTATAAGGTCTGGGGAATGGGTAACACTCAGTGGCATATTCAGAGAGAAGATCCATCAGCCTGGTTTTGCATCAGCAATGTCCCCTCCATTATGACTGCAGTAACTATGGCAGCCACCACAAAGATAACTCACCAATCCTGATTGGCTGGTTAGTCAGTCACCTCCCTTCCCACTACCCTGCAGTGCGCATGGCCTGAACCGACAGCCCCAACTTGCCAGCCTCTGTACTTTACCCTCTCATATTCACATCGTCAACCCCGGAGCTCACAACCCTGAGACTCCGGGAGAAAGAAGACCTGATTATTCCTCTCTCATGGGTAATTTCATTAGTCTGATGAATGATAGGATTTGAGAGCAAACCCAGGACTTGTGAATCCTTGCCTAGCCCGCCTTCTGTGACCACTGCCTTCCATTTTCCTCCTCACTCTGGGTACTCTGTTAATGTCTCACAGTTCAATAAACTGATATTCCAACCACAGGAATCTCCCATGCACTGCAGAGATTCTAGATGGAGGTGATTGGAGAAGGTCTCCTTTCCATCCTTCCTCTGCAATGAGGGCCAGCTTCATAGGCATGAGACCTGTGTGGTCACTCGGGGTCCCACACTTAGGGAGAGTCCCACGTTTGCTTTACTGCCCTGCTGGTACCGTCTTGATGTTCTTAATAACTTGTGAACAAAGGGCCACACATTTGGACTGAGCTCTGCAAATTATGTCACCAGTCCTGTGTGCAGTCAAGATACAGAGGGCTTTAGCATACATTTGCAACTTGGAGAGATCATCTGAATCCCTTGTTTTCATTCGCTAATCTAACTCCAGGCATTTATGATAACTCAACGTCCTATCAGCTGTTTTTTAAATTTTTACTTTTTATTGGAGTATAGTTGATCAACAACGTTGCGTTAGTTTCAGGTATAGAGCAAAGTGATTCAGTTACACATATATGTGATCAGCTTTACCCTCACTAAAACCAGGTTGATTTCTTTAACCAGTTAACCAATAAAGATAAGCAAAAAGAAGAGGTCTTCGTAGGAGCAGCGTGTGAAACATCACAGGATGGCCCTCCCCCCTAGGTGGGTACCTGCAAATTCCCCCCTGTGCCCCCCTCCACCTCCATCCTGGTCCCATCCAGAGTGGCTCTCTATCCACCCCATCCCCACTGGAGTCCCTCGATATCTCCTCCTGTTCGTCTTGGCACGATGGTTCTTTCCCTCATCTCCTATCGCACATCTGTGTTTGTTAAATACTATTTGGCCCACGGTAAGCTCTTCAAAACAAGAGACTTGGATTGCAGGGGCTGGGCAGTGGGCTTGCAAGCCATGCAGGGATGAGGCTGTGCTGCCCTTACCTTCCTCTCCCCTCCCACCACACTGACATGGTAACACAGAACTGGGCACCACGGTGCTGAGAAAGAAAAGTAATAGATCCAGATAAAGCTTTGGAAACGGAGCCTGGTAACTTACCGAGACTTAAAAGCTTGGATTCTGAATGAGTCTGGAATGGAAGCTGTTGAATCCACATTCTTCTTCTCCAAGTGTGTCTGTTTCCTGGCACTACACTCAGGACCTCCACTGAAAAGGTTCTATCATTGACCGGGATCTCACAGCACCACAATCTCTAAATCACTGATCCCCATAAGTCCCTAATTTGAAAAAGCGAAACAACCATTTGGAGGACGTATCTCTCTAGCCAGGGCTTCTGCTGGTCTCACATCATTTAATAAGCCCAGCTTCTGATACCACAACACTTTTCTCGGACCTACATGGAAGGAGAGTGGACTTCTGATTGAGAATTCCCAAGGTACAGGGCGATTTCTCCTTTCAGTGCAAGACACCACACTCTCCCATTCTCAGCCCTTTCTAATCCAGCATTCTATGTGATCTTCTCTGCACTTCTGAGACATCAGAGAGGCCGACGTTATCCCCATTTTACAGAAGGGACAGCTGAGTCTCACCAATGCTCAGACTGTGCTAGCGGCCACCTCAGCGTGTGTTTGAAGCTGTAACCTGGCTTCTGTTTAAAGGTCGAGTTCTCATTGCAAAGCATGAACGATGAAGTCTTTTTCCTTAGACGACGGGAACTTTGGCAGCCGCTTCCTATTTTCCCCTAACTTTGGGCACGAGCCTGCCTTGGACGAGGCTATGCATTCTCTGATCGACACCATGGTTGTGAAAGACGTGATGGTGAGGTGGGACAATTTGCCGGAGGGAGAGAGGAGTTTTTAAGGCTGGAGTAAAAGAGGCTGGAAAGGGAGGCGGGGCGTGGAAGAGCAGAGAGAGGCCCTGATTGCAAGAAAAGGGGAAAATTATCCCAATTCTAGCACTGCTGGAAAATGACCCTCTCGAAGCGCCTGCCTTCCAAAATTTCTACTGCACTCTCTGCAGTTACTTGTGTATGGCAGAAGCAGCATCTTTGTATTATATGAACAGTCTGCTTCATAATCAAATACCATCTGTCGCTACATCTGAACTTGTTTTCAACATCTGTGCGTTCTGGTCTTAACAAAGCTTTAAAAACTAATTCAAAAACTTTCACAGATCACTGACTAAATATGTACATTGACCATCTTTCCACGTTGGTGTGTGATGTTTCTTCTATAGGTGCCTCCCTCTGCCTGGGAAGAGTGAAGACATATACACTTGGAGACTTCATTAAGCTTATTTCCTAATGGCCTTGGGTAGCCAAGTGCAAGAGGGGGACACTTGTTTCTGCACCGAGAGGACCCATCATATTCTTTCTTGGTGCCAATATGGTCCCTTTCTGCCAATGAGAAACCTGTAAGTTGATCAGCTACCATACCCCAATTACTCAAAATGACACTACAGATAAAACGGCAACCAAGGGGAGAATCAACTGTATAGCTTCTACGCAGCTAAAGTGTGTTTGAACAAATGGTGAAGTAAAAGCATGAGAGCTCCCAGGAGGATAAGGACGCTGTTACTTTGCACATGCTTCAGAAATGTGAAGTACATCTTTACAGAACTTTTGGCCAACCCCCTGGCAGATGTTGACCAGTTTTGCTTATGTATACATCAGTTGCAGAACACTAAAACAGAGATTGGAAATTTTAATTTAGTCAAGGCAGTTGGGCTAAAATGATGGCTTTTGTTGAAACCATTAAATAGAGCTGCCTAATGAAGTACAGTGCCGGGCTGGCAAACAGAGCCCTTATGAGAGTCAGCTACTTTCGAGCAGGAGAGAGGGAAGGCAGTGGCCGCTCGGGTCTCAGAGGGCAGGCAGCATGGCATCCTCGGACAGAGAGAAAGGCTTGGGGTGTAGGGGCAGAGAGGAATGGAAGGCTAGGAGCCATGAGCAGAGGGGCATCTGTGCGCAACACTGACCCTGGTGGCATTTTAACAGCGCATGCGTGTGTGTGCCTGTGCATGAGTGTGTGTAGCTTGTGTGTGTGTGTGTAATGGGGCAAGTGGAGGTTTTATTTTGGAAACATTCTTTTAAGTTTCAGCTGCCAATTTGCAAGGGGCCAGGAGGGAAGTGTGGTGCAGTGAGCAGGTGCACAGCCCCTTGAAGGTGATTTGGGTGAGTTTGGAACAGAGAGATGGGAGAGTGGTGGCAAAGTTGTAAGGCTGGGGAACTCGTGGGAGGGGTGGAAGGCTGCGAGATTAATGAATCCGGTGATTGATTCCGCTGCTTCAGTACACTTGCCCTTCCCACGGCTGCTTGACGGCAAGTAGCCATTAGGTGTGCCCGAGCTATTCTTCCTTTCCCACTCAGGGTCAGGAGAGGCAGAGCAAAGATAACCTCAGTATTGATAGAAACCCACTTTAGCGTGATGGGGCTGACGGATCACTATTTAGAGGACTGGACATTGACTTCTTACACAGTGATGAATATATTCAAGGCACCAGACTGTGCATAGTTTTCAATTGTTTTCCTGTTTTAGTGGGAATTTTTACCATGTGACCACTTAATACTCTAGTAGTCATGCATGTTTTAAAAGAACAAACAATACTATATTTTAGTGAAGATGACTATTATTATTATAGTGATACCTCACACAGTGAGGTATAATTATTTACAGCATATAAATAAGTGAAATTGTCTTCAGTAAATACCTATTATTGGCCAGGTTTTACAGGAAATAGGAGAATCAGTCCTTGTTCATCTTGTAGAGAATAGCATGAAACAGCAGTGTATTCTCATCAAACATTTTACTTTGAAAACCACCAAAGGAATCAGTGGATAGTTGCTGGAAATGATTGTCCAAGATTAAGCAGTGTATTTTTTTTTTCAAGCTGGCTCAGATGTATAGACACAGCCTAAGTACCAAACCAACCAACAAGCAAAAACACATACACACAAAAACATGTTACTGCTCTTTAGTCTTTCGGATGTGTATATATCGTGTCGCCGTTGCATTTTTGTCAGGGAGAGGATCAGACTCCTACTTCTTCAAGTGACACCAGCCAAAGCTCAGGATTAATCCCTGAGAGTTCTGTGTTCCAGAACATCTTCCCAACCTCTCAGGGATGGGGACACTTTATGACCCCCAGCACCCTGTAACATAAATTCTTTACACAGGTGACACAATGGACACAGTGAGCTTTCTAACATGCACTTTTAGCTCCAATTAACTCTAGATCTTTCATAATTATAGAGATATATTAATCCCACCCAGTGAAATATGCAAAAGTCCGTTCTATTGGGTTAAGGAATATTCATGTTCCACTCAGGTAATTACTGAAATAAGTTTGGCTTTTTAAAAAACAGATTTACTGACAGCCTCGGGGGGACAACCAAGAGAGTTCTGAGTGGGACAGGGAAACCAGCATGGAATTAAATAGTTCCTAAAATATTTCTATTCTAGCTCTCAAAAATGGATTCTTCCCTCCCTACCCCGCAAGTGATTGTGATTTGCCTGTAATGTTTTCCCCACTGCTTCAGTTCAATATCCAGATTTATCTCCAAATGAACAAATTTCCAGGAGGTTGGGAGAAGGGGAAGAAGGAGAATTCCAATTAGATACTGCATATTTTATGTATCCACTAAAGAGAGAACAGCAGATGCAAGTTTGAAAGCCAAATTATTTGCAGGGGGGGTGAGAAGAAAAATCAGAACTCAGTTGACACTGATGATCACCCTGATGTACAGTTTTCAGTTCATTTCTTTTTCCTAGGATGTAGTGTCAGTAAATGGCACTGCTCTTAAAGGTTTGCCGATATGACTGTGAGAACTCTCCATCCTTTCTACTCGGGCTTTGCTATAACTTGGCAATTTGTAAGCACATTGGGCTGAAGCATGGTATACACATTGTCGGTCCAGATGCAATTTTCTGTTGCAATTACCAAAAATGAAATCAAAGAAGCTTCTTGGGATTTTAGTTGACAGGGAAACTTAGTGAAAGAGGAATATTTGTATTGCTGTTTTCTTGCTCCACATTTTTTAATCCTTGATTTTGTTCAGCTTTATTTTGGGTTATCCTTATCTTAGAAAAACTAAAGTTTAAACACATATTTAAAAATCAAGGCAGCTTCCATTATAGAATACATCTTTGTGATGGCACAAATGTGGTTTAAATATGGTTTTGCTGCTAGAAGTTGAGGGTAGCACATGTATGCTTTTCTCAGCTGCTGCAAAACTCTCTTCATTGCTGTGCTGATTTCCTCCAAGTTTCATGGAATTCTCTGAGCACCCTACATTTTAGTCTGTGTTGGTTCACTGGCGGACCGGGACCACATCTAAGCAAACCATTGTGTATGAGGCCTCATATTATGTCACCCCTTTGGCCACATCAACGTGTAGCTCTTGACTGAAGAGTCACATTTCTTTAACTAGTGACTTAAATTTTTCAGCTGAATCCTATGATTCTTATGACCTTGTAAATTTGAAGACACATATTTAAGTCATGCCTAAAAAGTATGACTGAAATACGAAGGGAGGGATCGCTAGAACCATCGATAGCTGTGTGAAAACTCTTGGATTCAGAGAAGGATAAATGTTCATTGACTTCAACGGAGTAGACCATGTCATAGAAATGGAGTTGATCCTCAAAGACAAAACTCTAGCTTGATCGCTAAGTTGGTTGTTCTCAAACTAAAGATGAAAAACTCCAGGAAATGGATAGAAGCTGACTTCTGAGGAAGCAGCACACGGTGAGTATTGGCTGGATGAACAAGGGGCCCCAAGAAATGGACTGTGAAATGAGGTCAGGCTCACTACCACCAGCGCTTCTCCCAAGAGGAGAGCTGTCATTTTCACAGATGTGTCATCTGCTTAAGAGAAAGAATCAGGGTCCTGCTTGAATCCCAGGAAGACTTTAGAGTCACAAGGATGCTTCCATCAGGGACTTACCAATTCTTCATAGTCTCACCATCTTCTCCTTTCTCCATTTTATTCTTCCAAAATGGAAAAGAAAAGAAGAAAGGAAAAGGAAAACAGAGGATTGAAGGAAGAAAGAAAGGGAGAGAGGGAAGAAGGGAAGGAGGGAAGAAAAAGAAAGAAAACCCAGCAACTCCTATGCATATTCAGGAACTTCCATTTGATTTCCCACTTCAAAGATGGCTCCTCCCATCACCTTGTTCTCTGACGTGCTGAGCTATGAGGCATTTGAGGAGTAACAGCAAGAGAAAAACCTTGGCATTGCTGACAAGGCACACTGTAGCATCTGGGGTGCTCCTTGGAGACCTGTGGCCAGGCTAACCTGGCCTCACTCTGCTGAGCTTGCAGAACCTAGAGGATGAGGTCACATTTGGCCATGACTATAAATAGACATCAGTGACAACTAAAACCAAAAGGGAGCTTTGCCTCTGATTCACAGGCTAACATCTCTGAACAAAAGAATTGGGCATCCATCGTTACCTAGAAATCTCAAGAAGAGCAAAACACTCTGGAAAGTAATATTTGTCCCCTTCCTTTTTTGCTTCCCTTGAAATCCTTTGATCTGAGAAAGATAGCCCTTGGATTCCAATATCAAGATGAGGAAGGATTCTGAGGAATTCCCTATTGCCTGGGATTCCCTAAGAAAAAGTATCCAACCATTGCCTTATGGCAAATGGAATCATGACACATTTGGAAGCTGCACAATGACTTTCTCACAGGAGCAACCTTATAGAATACATTACCTATTCACAGTGAGACCTAACATGGCAGCCTGCATCCCCCTTCCTGCCCTCGGTGTTATGTTACACATAACTCGTTGTCTCCCCAGAGCCCACCCTTAGCCAACAACTTAGTAGATCTGAACAAGAGTAAAATAGCCTCCCTCGTTTCCAGCACAGCCTGTAAGAACCAGGGTCCAGCCATCTGCAGCACCTGTTCATAGACAACTCAGTGGAGGTATTTGTCTTCCAAATCACAGAGAGAATTCACACGGGGAGCCAAGGTTCTTCCAGTTTATGGAGTGGTGGGATCGGCTGCCTGGGAGTCAGCCGTGCACTTCCCCAGAAGCATAAGCTGCTGCTGCTCTCTGACACTCTGAACCCCCCTGCAGCTGAACAGCAGGGTCGACTTGCATTGGCCAGAAAACAGGAGCCCGAGCCCCGAGTTCTAACATGAATAACAGTATCCGAGCAAAGTCTACTCCATCAGAAAACGCAAGTAAGACTCTAAAAAACTACCATCTGGACGAGGGAAACGTGTCGTCTCTCAGACTCTGCACAGCATCAGTGTTTTTCTTTTCACAAATTTAGCACTCTGCCCCTCCTCCCTGCCGCCTTGCCCCTCTTCCCTCACTACCCTCTCCACAGCTCTGTCATTTGAGAAGCCCTGTCTTCACTTTTCTCTGTATTTAACTTTTCGTATCATTCGCAGGACGTATCACATATTTGTTGTGATTTATTCAATACCCATCCCCCCTCTGACTTTGGAGAAGGCTATCACATTCCCCTCCTGCTCTGGGGGAAACTGCCTAGCCCACAGGGTGTGATTTTTGTCATAATCCATGTGCTTCAACAGCCAGGAGAGACTGTCTCAAGATTCTGCCTGTCCCCGAAGCCACCTTCCACCCATTATCTGCCCACTCGGGTTTAATTCTAAGGAGAAGGCAGGGTATGCCTGGGCTGAGCACCATGTGACGTGACTTTGTTGAGAATAAGAAACTCACGTTTTTCTTCTCATTTATTCCCTAGGGATAAAGATATTTGGATTTGCTAAAACGTGTAAAACTGTATTTAAAATTTGCCCTAACATGCTGGGGACACAAGTGTCAGAAAATGAAACTCTGCCATTTGCTTTTTAAAAAACATGTATAACCATTTTTTTATTGAAGTAGAGTTAATTTAAAAGGTTGTGGTAGCTTCACGTGTACAGCAAAGTGATTCAGTTTATATATCTATATCTATCTATCTATCAATTCTTTTTCAGATTCTTTTCCATTACAGGTTATTACAAGACATTGAATATAGCTCCCTGTGCTATGCAGTAGGTCCTTGTTGTTTATCTGTTTTATACATAGTAGTGTGTATATGTTAACCCCAAACTCCTAATGTATCCCTCCCCCACCCCGCTAGCCCCTCTGATAGGCATAAGTTTGTTTTCTGTGTCTGAGTTTATTTCTGTTTTGTAAATAAGTCCATTTATATCATTTTTCTTTAGAGTTCACATGTAAGTGATAGCATATGATGTTTGTCTTTCTCTGTCTGACTTCACTTAATATGATAATCTCTAGGTCCATCCATGTTGCTGCAAATTCTGCCATTTGCTTTTAATCATGACGGGTATCGGCACCATCTCCCAAATGGCAAAATATTCATATTTAGAGTGAGTAAGGGAGAGAGAGAGACAAAGACAGGGACAAAGAGAGGGCGCGGTGGAGAGACAGAGAAATGAAAATGAAAAACAAACAAACTGCTGAGGTAGGTCAGTTGCTTATTGAGATCATTCTCAGTAAGAGATCTTAAGGAACCAAAAGGGAAAAGGAAACCGTCATCTGGATGTTGGCAAATTTTGATGAGCGTCAGCCATGTGCAAAGTTCTACTGGGGAAACCGAAGAGAGTAAGGCTCGGTCTGTCCCCTATAAAAGACCTAGATGATGCCCTTACAAGCTAGCATAGAAACTAGGGATCACAAGCCTTTTCTGTTACAGGTATCACTTTCCTCCTGGCTCATTATTATATAGGCACACATTTTAGCCCTCTTACTGGAAGGTAAACTGCTTGAAGGCAAAATCCATCATCACCTTAACCTCAATGGTAGGGACCAACAGGAAGTCGATTCCCAATGAATTTAAATGAATGAATGGTCACCTGGAATGGACAATCTCATCAGGCAGGTCAGGCAACTCTGCGATCCTGTGGAGGAGAGGCCAGAGGGAGAACACTCAGGAATTCCATCCACTACTGTTTCTGCACCCCCTCTGTGGGCAGCTATAAAATGAATGGCATGCCACCACAGTCCCCTGATGGCTGCATACATAAAACAGTACTTTTGGCTGAGGCAACACCATGAGGTAAAAACTAAAGGCTTTTGCATCTAGTTGGCATTCCATAACTGCGGGTTCCGCATCTTCAGATTCAACCAGCTGGGGATGAAAAATATTCAGAAAAAAAATCCAGAAATTTGCAAAAAGCAAAACTTGAATTTCCCACACTGGCAACTATTTACATATCATTTACATTGTGTTTAAAATGATTTACACAGTATTTACATTGTATAAGATATTCAAAGTAATCTAGATATGAGTTAAAGCATGTGCATAGGCTGAGTGTAAATACCGTCCTATTTTATATAAGGGACTTGAGCAGCCATAGATTTTGGTATCCTCAGGGGTCCTGGAAATAATCCCTCAGGATAGCATTTGACCCAGATGCATCCCCAGCCCTCCTGTTACTGGTCTCCAGTTTGGCATCTCTGGGGCATGTATTCCTCAGCCATGCTCCTTTCTGCCGAGTCATCAGAAACGGAATCTCAGTATCTCAAGGTTTCCTTCTGCCCTTCCTGCTTAGAGTCACACCACTTCATTTCTCCAGAAACGTTGTCAATCCACACGGGGTATCCAAAAATCAACCCCGCTACTGACTCTGATTTTGGGCAAGTCACTCAACCAGTCAAGGTCTCCATCTTCCCCTTCTCCAAAATGAGAATAATACTGGCCACCCCTCCTACTTCCACCTCAGGATTTTGTGCCGCTCAAGTGAGGCAAAATTATATGAACGTGGAGCAAACCTGTAGAATGTTTTCCAGATGCAAGGTGTGACTCTTATCCTGGGCTGTCCAAGGACTTATTCTGGGAAATTGGGATTTTCCCTTGACATTCGTGCGTCTTTGTTTTGCCCACCTATCAAGGCAGAAATTTGCTTTGAGATCTTGAGCAAAAGATACTGTCGTACTACAAATTACCATGATCTAATTAGGCCTCCCTCCATAAATCTGTCATTTGCAAGCCATTCAGGCCTGTTCAGCCCAGCCCTTGATTTAAACTGCTCCAGGAGTCTAGCCGAAGATATGTCCAGGACAGAATCCAACACAATATTCTGGTCTCCTCCCACTGCTCCCTCGAGAATGGGTTGCTCACCAGTTTTGGCCACAATAACAGTTATGTAGAAGAGAGATTCATTATAGTTTGGGCATAGATCTTAACCAGTGCCCATGCAACCTCGTGACAACATTATTTAGCATTCAGATTGGATGTGAGCTCTTACTGGGAAAAGAATATTGCTGAAGATTAGCATTGCTGGGCCCTTGAAGCAAAGAGAGACAGATAGGAAAGATGCATATTTTCTCAGCTGAATTGACAGATGTATGCAGCTTCTCCTAAGTATGATGGATACTTTGCAATGACATATAAAACAGAACTATGGGTTTTTTTTTTTTAAATTGCTGGTGCTGGCCAAATCAAATAATGTCCATTCCTGGTTGTTCTGGCTGAAGGAGATAAAAAACGGGGTATGGAAAATTCAAAGCAAGGGGCAATCCAAAACTCATTTATACTGGGCTTTAGAATGTGTGTTTATACTTATCTGATGATGGGTGTCTCTGCGGTTCTGGGAATTCATACGTACCAATGTAGTGTCCTCCCCTGGAAAATCTAGGAAGCAGAAAAACTCCTCATCTTTCCTCTTCTTACCTCCTTCCCCACTACTGATATTTCTGCTTTGCTAACCTTGCCCCACCATCCACAAACACACCCCTACGCTTCCACCTTAACATCCTTCAGCACCTCATTCCAGGCTATTTGGGTTTCAAGGTAATGCTCTATGTGCAAAGCAAACAGAAAACGGTGGAATATCAACAAAGCTTTATTAAACAGCTAATGGACTTACACTCCCCGGAGGAGCCGATGCTGGGCTGCTGGGCTGGGAGAGCCCGACACCACGCACGCACACAGTGGGATGTGTCTCTTACAGCTTTCTTTTCCAAGTTGGAACCGGGAAGGACACAGAATAATCATGTATAACAGATGAAGACGGCATTTGGGGATGACAAGGGTGAGGTAGGAAGTGGTAGAGTCAGAGTCCCAGGAGACAATCAGGTGATTCAGTCAGGGGCTGGGAGAGGAATTAGCATTTCGTACAGCTGTAAAGGGGCAGGGGGATAAGATGTCAGAGACCCTGGAAATACTGAGGGGCCACACTGGGCTTTGCCTCCGCACCCCTGGAGGGTTTTCTAGGCAAGTCCTTTGTTCTAATGAGCAAAGGCCAACATGAAGATCCCAGTGTTTATCTAAGGGCTGAGGGATGAGGTGATTAGGGAGGAGGAGGGCAGGAGAAGCGAAGCAGAAGGATCAGAGGAAAGAAGAGGGAGAGGAATCAACCAGTAAAGGACCGTTTTAGCGTCCCCTTTCACGGGGGCTCAGATTAATGGGGGAGGCGAGCACCCACACACATCAAGGAGAACGCAGGACCAAGGTTTTTAAGCAGAGCTTCGCAGGAAGGAAAGTCTGAGGAAACGTGAGCAGGGGCTCGAAACCTTACTAAGGAAAGGGGTCAATGAATGTTTTCAAAATAAAAAAGGCTGAGAAGAGAACAGTGAACGGGGTGGCACCGGAGGTCAACCGGCACATTCAAGTGTTTTATTGTTGCTATCAAAAAGATGCCTGGAAAGGAAAAGGAGGAAGGGAAAATGCTTTTAAGTTTTAAATTCCTTTTTTCTTCCCTCAAAAAGAGGCATGTGAGCAATGGAGCTGAGTGTTATTTTTGTCTATTTTGGGAGACGATGCTGGTGTCATTGGACTCTAACCAGCCAGGGAGAGGAGAGGCAAGCAGCCGAGTCCAAGCCTGGATTTCTGAGGCTGAAAGTGGCGGTGATCTGTGTGCACGGAAGCCGGGCACAACTGCAACCAGGGTGTGTGCAAGGGAGAGCTCGTGGGCCTCAACCCCTGGGGGATATGATCAAGACGCAGGCAGAGCTGCCATTTTTATGGCTGTGCCCTTTAGCTCTCTCCAGTCTCCAGGGGGGAAAAAAATTCTGGGGGAAAAAAAAACCCTTCCTGAAGGACCGCTCTGGACTCAATGCCAACCTGAGACAGCTGCTGATGGGGAACAACAACATCAAGGACCTACTGTCCCTTCCTGCCCCGCCTCCTCCACCCCTGAAAGAACTGTGAAAAGACCAAGAGTTGGTGAGCGGCCAACAAGAACGAAAGAACTTGCAGCTGGTAAAACCACCTGGGCCTTGTCAAATTCCAGCCAAAACAATCCCTTCCCCCGAGTCTCCCGTTCAGGAGAAGGGGAGAAAATCTGATAATAAGATGAGAATCAAGGGGGTGGAACGTGAGTCGAGTGGCTCCAGACCAAGCGCTAAGCCGGTCGGGGAAGCGAATAAGGGAGGTCATGCCCATGGAAGTAAAAGCTTTGGTGCTGGTCCTTGAGGAAGAGAGCAACAACTGTGCGCGACCAAGCCAGACGGGCCACGCTGAGGATAGAGCTCCCCTGATGAGCAGAGCTTTGCAGCGCCGAGGCGGATGTCTGGATCCGTGTGGCAAATGGTGCAAGAAGGGTGGCACCTTCAAATGCAGGGCGCCCATGGGAACATCCCAGAAAGGGCCCCCTCACCCTTTCCAATTTCAATATCAAAAGCTGTCTAGAGGTTTAATGCTCCCCAGTTGGCACTGCTTATCTGCCATGCTTGATCTACCTGGGAGATTTTTGTTCAGAAGGCCAAGGTCCCGTGGCCAGGCTTCATAAAAGGTGTGTGAATGACAGTAATAAAGAAGGCATTTGAGGATCATGGAGAAACAACACATCTTCGAAGGAGATGTGTTCTCAGATTCAGTCTCCAATGGGAGTTCCTCCTCTTTCAACCCCATTTCTTTTCTTTCTTCCGCTTGCTGAGAACGCTTGCTTTCTTCCAACGCCGTCATAAGTTGAGTTATCATTCCTCTAGCAGGGGTGTTTTAAAGTAATCACCCATTCATTTGAAGTGCTAATAAGTGCTGGTGCTAAAATTAGAAAGTTCTCCTTGTCCTTTGAAGATTAGCTGAATCTCTAACTAATGTTATCATTGGCCAGGTAATGTTGGCCCTGAACCTGAACTGAATTTTTGCTGGCATCTCCAGCTGAAATCCACATCACAGTTATAGCCATTAAAGATTAGTAGGTCGTTCCCTGTGTTAAGACTTCATTTTCAAAGTATTTACTCATTTCACTGATGACTGCCACCCCGTCTGGCTTTTTCATTAGAGCATCCAAGAGAATGCTATGACCAGAAGGGTGGTGAGAATAAATAAACCCATGGTCAGCGTCCATTGCAAACACCCAAAGCAATGTCCTATCATTTATCATGGGAAGTAGTGGTGCAATTGGTGAAAATAGAGAAAGAGGGTTTCTTTTTTTCTGGTATTGATATTAAATCTTCCATTTTCTATACAAAAGTAAATCTTCATCATAACAAATTGAAATAATAATTATTCAATAATAATAATTGAAATAGAACAATTTTTTTAAAAAAAATTTTATTGGGGTATAATTGCTTTGCAATGGTGTGTTAGTTTCTGCTGTATAACAAAGTGAATCAGCTATACGTATACATATGTTCCCATATCTCCTCCCTCTTGCGTCTCCCTCCCACCCACCCTCCCTATCCCACCCCTCTAGGTGGTCACAAAGCACCGAGGTGATCTCCCTGTGCTATGTGGCTGCTTCCCACTAGCTATCAGTTTTACATTTGGTAGTGTATATACGTCCATGCCACTCTCTCACTTCATCCCAGCTTACCCTTCCCCCTCCCCGTGTCCTCAAGTCCATTCTCTACGTCTGCGTCTTTATTCCTGTCCTGCCCCTAGGTTCTTCAGAACAATTTTTTTTTAGATTCCATATATATGTGTTAGCATACAGTATTTGTTTTTCTCTTTCTGACTTACTTCACTCTGTATGACAGACTCTAGGTCCATCCACCTCACTACAAATAACTCAAATGAAATAGAACAAATTTTAATAATATGTTTATTAAAAGCACAATGCTTTTAATGGTAACAGTGCATTTGTGGTATTCCTGCAGAAGGCATGCAACTTAAATCTCATTATGAGCAAACGAATCCAAATTAAGGGATTTTCTACAAAATAATTGGCCCGTACTCTTCAAAAAACATCAAGGTCAAGAAAGACACAGAAAGCCTGAGGACCTGCTCCAGATTAAATGAAACTAAAGCGTCATGATCACTAAATGAAATGCATGATCCCAGGTTGGATCCTGGACCAAGAAGAAAAAGATAGCTATGAAGAAATTCCTGAGAAACTTAATGAAATTTGAATATGGATTCTGTAATAGTATAGTATTAATGTTTAATTTTCTGATTCATTTTAATATTTTACTATGGTTATAAAAGAAATGTCTTTGTTCTTAGAAAATAACACTGAGATAAAAATAGGAAAAGGGACACTATATTTCCAACTTAACTCTCCAGTGGTTCAGAAAGAAAAGATAACATGCATACATAGATGAACATACAGAGAGAATGATAAAGCAAGGGGGCAAGATGGAAACAATTGGTTAATCTGGGTAAACATGCATATAGGAGGTCTTTGGACTATTCTTACAACTTTTCTTTAAGTTTGGAATAATATTGTAAAAAGCAAAACTGTCTCCAGTTTCCTGCCTTGGAGATAACTATTTACATATTTACAGTTCAGTGCATATTCTGTGGTAAGCAGATTCTAAAATGGTTCCAAATGCACTCAACCTCCTGGTATTCAAGCTCTTGTGTGATCCCCTCCCGCTGTGTGTGGGCTGAAGCTAGTGACTTGTGTCTAAAGAACAGAATACTGCAAAAGTGATGGATGTCACTTTTGAGATTTGGTTGCAAAGGTCCTTGACATCCATCTTGCTCACACTCTCTCTGGCTCTTCTCACTTGTTCAGTCTAAGGAAAGTCAGCCACCATGTTTCAAGTTGCCTTAAGGAGAGGCCCACCTGACAAGGAACTAAGGGTGGTCTCCAGCCAACAGCCATCAGAGATCTGAGGCCCTCGGTGCAACAGCAGACAAGGAACTAAATCCTGCCAACAACCCCAAGCATGAACTTGAAAGCTGATCCCTCCTTGGTTGAGCCTTGAGACAACTGCAGCCCTGGCCAACACCTTGATATCAGCCTTTAGAGAGGCCCTGAGCCAGAGGACCCAGTTAAGCTATAGCAGGATTCCTCACCCAGCAATACGGGTTAGTGTTAATATTATAAAGTAATATAATATTACTTTAATGCAGTAAGATTTGGGGAAATTTATTATGCAGAAATAAGTAATACTTTCACCAACTTTCTTCTCTTCTTGTATGTGTTTTTTTTTTTTTTCTTTCTTTCTTTTCTTGTAGGGGAGGAGGGTACAGCATCATGGAAAGCTTTCCATGTCATTATGTAAAACATTATTTCATTATTTTTAACAGCCAATGTTGTTAAGTATTGTCCAGATTCTGCAGTGCAAGGGAGCACCTGGCAGAGCGGGGGTAGTGGGAGTTAAAATCTAGCCTGTGCTCCATTCACCAAATTGTGCTTCCCAGCCTTTGGCTCTGTTTACCCAGAGGAGAGGGTATCCTTTTCTAATTTACATAAAGGTGCCCTCTGGGCTAGTAGCATCCTGTTAACAGCTGCATAATATTCCATGGTATGGACATACTATAATTTACTTAACTAACCTCATCTTGCTGGCCATTTAGATTGCTTCCCGTGTTGTTATTGCAATAACCATAATAATATAATAAACTGCAGATCTTTGTATTCCTGTTCAAACATTTCTGTAGAAAAGATTCCAAAATGGGGTTCCTGGACCATAGATTGTGTTCCTCATTAATTTTGATAGATCCTGACAAATTAACTTTACGAAAGGTTTTCACCTTGTTTATACTCCTAGCAAGTATAAAGGAGTGGCTTATTTCCTTATCCTCTCACCAACACTGGATGAGATCAATCTTTTAAATATTTGCCAATCTGATAAGTAAAAAATTTTATCTCAGTTTTATAGATCATTTGTAGGAAACCAAATATTCCTAACTTTATGACTCTGAGTCAGGACAATTTCCTAGTAATACTGAGTCAATTTTTTCCCTCAAATATGCAGGCAATGTTGAATAAATCTGTTAGAGATCAGAGAAGAGACCTTACCCAACCAACGTCTGTTCACTCAATCCTATCTCTTGTGTGAAATGTGAGTAGAAGAGAGAAATACAATGCCAAGTGAGGGTAGTGAAGTGTAGAATTTCAGCAAATGTCTTCCAGCATTTGACTTTCTGATCATGTCTCAATAAAAATTTTATTGACTCTTCACCAGATTTGCTTGTTTAGCCACCACCAGCCCCTTTGCAAATAAGATCACTTTCATTCAATTATTTTGATGTAGGTTATGTGAGCAGAACCAAATGCTAGTGAGAGTATCAGGGTTTAGGACACATGTGACTGTAAGCCTTGCTCTTCCATTAGGGGAGTATTTTAGTCCAAGTGCTCTGGGAAGCAGACATGCATAAGAATTTTATTAGAGGAAAGTTCTGTGATAGAAAATGACGAAGGAACCAGGGAAAGCAGGAAGATCTGCCAGGCAGTGATGCAAGTCTTAGCCCAAGGGAAGGGGAAAAAGAGGGTAAATTGGGTAGACGCATCCTAGACTCCCATGTAGTCTATGGAAGGTTCAGCAAGACTTCGGGAAATCCTCAAACCAAAGCCGGCCATCAGAGGAGTCCGGTGTCTCCCAGAGTGCAATCTGCCTTAGTATTCTTGCCACACCCAGTCATTGGCCGGGAGAAGCTCCAGGGAAGCACAGCCCTGGTGTGAATGGGGAGGTAGATTTCTGAGCACAGAAGCTAGAGGCCTTGGTCAATTACACTTCCTAGAATTGGAGACCTCCTAAACTCACTGTCAAGGCCACCACCACACATTCTCAATGAGCTCATCTGCGGTCAGAGCCTCAGTAGAATTATAACGATAGAAAATAAAGAGGGAATTTGTGCTTCCGTTTTGGTTTCTTGCTTCCATGAGTTCTATGCAACTGCTTGCCTTACTTCCAAACAAATGAAAGAAAGCCTTTCTCTCTGGTTAATGATTGTACAACTTTCCTAAGTCTCACAGGTAAAAGATGAAGACTTGTAAAACAGAGAAGTAGCTGGAACTCTGTGAGCAAGAAACAAAGAAATGAACAGCAATTGGGGGATGTAGAAGAGCAAAGAAGAAAGAAGAGGGGAAGTCAGAGGAAACCTAGAACTCCCCAGAGGTAGGTGGCCTGAGAGAAATTCCCAGCAAAAGGCTGGGTGAAGGGTATTGAAGAGTAAGAATGTCCAGTCATCAAAATAATGATTATTTTATGCAAAGCACCAGTATCAGATATACAAATTGCCAGGTTTTTTTTTTTTTTTTTTTTAACTAGGTTTACAAGTGCTAGGTTTTGGGGAGAGAAGGTTAAATACTAGTTCCTCTCTAAAATATATGTCTTAGATAATTATGTTTGAGTTCATTTCGCCTCATCTCCAGGGGGACATTTTGTTATGTTGAACTCTAAGGAACAGTCCAATTTCTTTTGTTAAATTCGAATTTATCTTTATCAAATACTCTTTTAGAATGTTTATACAACAGACCTTGGAAATATCTTGTGCTGTGCAAATAGTGTCAGAATTGTTCAATCTGTATATATGTTTGGGCCGGTCAAATCTTACCTTTCATATTGTAATGTCTTTAGGAGTATCTCTAAAATATAAATATTTCTGTAGCCCCTGCATTTGTCACACCAGAATTATTATTTGATTATGATCACGATGTTTGAATCCTGAAGTGTAAGTACAAAAGTAAAATATTTTATACACACGTTAATACAAAGCCAGTGGGCTCCCCCTTATGTATTTCCGTCGTTGTATCTCTGCTGCATTTGATACTGTTAATCAATCACTTATTGAATGAGGCTTCTTCCTGGGCTCCCATTATATTAACTTCTTGGCTCTCCTCCTAGCTCCCTGCTTCCTCTTTCTCCCCAGCTATACTTGGCCTTCTATCACCTCTTAATTTTGAATATCACACATCAATCTTTCTGAAGCTTTCCTTTCCGTTGCTCCTATTCCCACCTCTAACCTAATGCTCCTGTTTTACATTCCCAAATCTTACTTTGCTTTGATCCTGTAGCTTCTACGTCCTCCAGGACGTTTCCTCTCCAACATTCCGCCATCACTGCTCATTCACTTTGGTCCAAAGCCTTCTCTTGCTATCACTTATCAATGTCACTGCCATTGTCTTTCACTCCTGCAAAGCAAACTTTGATGATACTACTCACATTTATTCACATCTGACTGCTTTACCAAGTGGTATTTCTCTTTTCTTTATGAGACAATATTTCAGCTACCTGTCTTATCCCAAGCCCTCAGCTTAAGGAGTCTGTGTGGTCCTTTAAGCTCGGCTCAAATCCCCTTACTCCATTTAAGAGAAATCTCAGGGTCTCTCCCAATGTTTCCAGAGCTGTCTGGAGATCTTCCATTTCAGCTCGTCATTCCTGGGTCCTATTTCCTGCTCTCTGGTGAACCTTCAATCTCCCTCACAACTCACCTTTGAAGCTGTTCACACTGTGTACCCCAAAGGGACCCCAAAATAGGATGTGACTGCTTTGCTTAATTTTACCCCGAACACCTCACAGCCAACAAAGCCCTTTGAGTAAACTTAACTGAAGATTTCAATAGTAACGACAAGGGGCCCAGGCAAATGCCCTCAGAGCAGACAACAAAACTGAATATTCAACTTCTCTGCTTTCGACAGTTGTGTATTCATTTGTGTCACCAGGGAATATACACTAACCATTCCTTATACTAGGGCTCCAACCCCCAACATCTTTATGAGTTCTAGCGCTCATTTCATCTCCTGCCTTATTCTCAACTTACTCACTCTCAACCCCCAAAGTTCCTTCTCATCTAAGTGGGTAAAGTAGATAAAGTGGGACCAACTGTTAAAGACTCTTGAAACAGTTTAGTTATCACTTTGTCTCATAATATTGAGAGCTTGTTACAAGAGGGTTTCACATCTGAGTCATTTTTGTAATCCCTGTGGAGTCTGGCCTGATGCCTGCCACACAGTAGCCTCTTGATAAATGGCTACTAAATTTAATTTGGATTAACTTTAATTCTCTTTGGAAATGGGAATCTTTCTTTTCACCCTGTAATTTACCTTTCAAGGACAATGACTGTACTCTGAAAACTCACTCCAACAGGTAGGTCCCTTAGTAATGTTCAAAAACATATGATACCGTATGCTAACACATATATATGGAATTTAAGGGAAAAAAATGTCATGAAGAACCTAGGGGTAAGACAGGAATAAAGACACAGACCTACTAGAGAATGGACTTGAGGATATGGGGAGGGGGAAGGGTAAGCTGTGACAAAGCGAGAGAGAGGCATGGACATGTATACACTACCAAACGTAAGGTAGATAGCTAGTGGGAAGCAGCCGCATAGCACAGGGAGATCACCTCGGTGCTTTGTGACCGCCTGGAGGGGTGGGATAGGGAGGGTGGGAGGGAGGGAGACGCAAGAGGGAAGAGATATGGGAACATATGTGTATATATAACTGATTCATTTTGTTGTAAAGCAGAAACTAACACACCACTATAAAGCAATTATACTCCAATAAAGATGTTAAAAAAAAACATATGATATACTATATGATACCAAATAACCTTTTGGTTTGTTTTTTTGACCTTGAAATAATCAATTCCTTGGAGCTATGTAGTAGAAAGTTTTGATGAATTAACTCAGTTAATATTCATTAGGCACCATCTGTGTGTAAAGGCCTATGCTAGAAGCTTTGTGGGATCCAAAGCTAATTCACACATGATCCCGACTCAGGATGCCTTTGATCTATAGAGGTGACAAGGATATGGATTCAAATCGTTATAAGGCAAATGTATAGTGTGCAGAGGGTGTTGACTCTCGGTTGGTGTAGTTAAAGTGTGGCTCGAAGCTTCAGGGACATAGGTTTCTGGGTATGCTAGTAGTGGTGCTGACCACCCCTTCTACTTGAGCTTGTGCTGACATTAACATGTTGTTATCAGAGGGCTTATATCAATTCCATTTGCTTTCTTTTTATACTTTATCTTGAAAAGCTCACAGTTTTTAATATCTTTATAGAGCAAATAGATCTTGACTTAGATTTCACATTTCCATGGCTTCTCTGAACAACAAAAAGATTGTTTTTCAGTCAACACAACTAACACTGTACTCTTGCCCATGGAGGGGATCAGCAATGGTCCTTATGATCTCAACTAATCAAACCTGACCACCTCCAGGTGAGAAAGGGCCACTTGGCTGGACTCCATTGAAACACTGAAACTGCCTCTGTAACGCCCTTGCCAAGCGACTGTGCACCTATGATTGGATACCTCCAATGAAAAAGGCCTCACTGCCTCTTGAGGCTGCCCATTCTAATGTCACAGTCTCCCTTAGAAATGTCCTCCTTTATACTGTGTGAACATCTATCTCCCAGCATCTTCATCCACTGTGGAGTCATCCAGAAAACATCCAGAAAAAAAATCTCATCACTTTTCCAATGATGAGGGCTGTCTTTGACAATAAGTATGTTGCTCCCCTAATGAGTTTTCTCTTCTCCAGACTAAAACTTCCCGTGCCTTCAACCACACTTCATTAGACTGGGTTTTGAGTCTTTTTCTAGCCTGCACACCTTCTTTGGAACATTCTATACTTTCCTTTTTAAAGTATAGCATCTGGGGACTTCTCTGGTGGTGCAGTGGTCAAGAATCTGCCTGCCAATGCAGGGGACACGGGTTCGAGCCCTGGTCCGGGAAGATCCCACATGCCACAGAGCAACTAATCCTGTGCACCACAACTACTGAGCCCACGTGCCACAGCTACTGAAGCCCGCACACCTAAAGTCCGTGCTCCACAATAAGAGAAGCCACTGCAAGGAAAAGCCTGCTCACCGCAAAGAAGAGTAGCCCCCGCTCGCCACTAGAGAAAGCCTGCGTGCAGCAACGAAGACCCAACGCAGCCAAAAATAACTAACTAAATAAATAAATTTACATATAAAAAAAGTATAGCATCTGGATGACATATTTCATGCATGTTCTAAATACTACAGACTAAGACAAGACAATCACCTCCCTAATTTTATTTTATTTATTTATTTATTTATTTTTTTTTGCGGTACGCGGGCCTCTCACTGTTGTGGCCTCTCCCACTGCGGAGCACAGACTCCGGACGCGCAGGCCCAGCGGCCATGGCTCACAGGCCCAGCCACTCCGCGGCATGTGGGATCTTCCCGGACCGGGGCACGAACCCGTGTCCCCTGCATCGGCAGGCGGACTCTCAACCACTGCGCCACCAGGGAAGCCCCACCTCCCTAATTTTAAACATGAGCTGCTATAATGCCTACTAAAAACACTTTCTTTTTTTTTTGTGGGGTGGAATGTCATTCACAGTATTTTTTTGTGTTGAGCGTTACGTTAGTTAAACTCACTCTTCTTCACATGTGCTATGGCTAAGCTGTAAGTATTTGGTATATGGTAAGAGCTTGATAAATGTTAGCTCTCATTATTAGCAGTTATCCTTTTTTGTGACAGTGAATTTGATAATTTCAAGTTAGGATAAAACTTGCTCAAATGTGGTATTTTGTACCTCACATTCCCGTCAGTTCCTCAAAGACCTCAGACAGAGCTACGGTGACCAAATTTACGGGTCCTTTCGTGACCTGGAACCTAATTTTTCTTGGCAAAAAATTATTTCTCTACTTATATACCTTAAGAGAATCTGTAATCTCTACTTTCCAGTTAGTGAAATCAGATGCTTATTGGTTACTGATGCTACATGTAATGCTAGGTGAAGGAGGTACGGGAACCAGACATTGCAATCCTTGATCTCAAGGACTCACAATCTAAGGCAAGAGGCAGACGTATAATATGTAGTAGTCGTCAGTGTTATTGAGGAGAAATAAAATCAGCGGGCACGTGTCCATCTGGGCAATAGTCAGAGCATTTGACAGCTAAATAACTCCACTCTGTCCTCATCTTGAAGCCAAAGTGGGCGAGTCAGAGGTAAACTGATAGATGGTGTGGTGCTAATTTCCCAGAGAGAACATGAGGGAGGTGGGCGGGGCTCAGTCCAAGAAGGCAGAGCACAGGGAGGACCAGCCCCCGGCTTGAGCGCCAAGAGAAGGGTCTGGAATCTAAAATATGGCACAAATGAACCTATCTACAAAACAGAAACAGATTCACAGGCATAGAGACTTGCGGTTGCCAAGGGGGAGGCGGGGAGGGAGAAGGATGGACTGGGAGTTAGGGGTAAAAAATAAAAAAAAATCGGCAGGCATAGAAGAAGATTCAAATGTTCATTGTAGCCATTGTCAGAGGAAGTCACTTATGGCTAAAGTCTGTTATGCTGGATCCAAAAGGATAACTAGAAATTTGCCAGATAAAAATTTAAATGGAAAAAGACACAGAAGGAACAGCAGTTATTACAGTTATTAGAGCAAATTATTTTCCTCAGATACCACCGTCAATCAATTCTTCGCTCAGGATCTTCCATGGATTCTCTCCTCCTGTCATATTTATTCTAGACTACTCAGCCTAACCTTTAAGACCTCTACTAGTGCCTTCACTGATTCATTCAACAAATATTTATTGAGTGCCCCTATGAGCTATATGAGCCAGGGCCCAGGCATGAGTTTAGTTCTAGGCATTAAAAATGAAGCAGAAGGGACTTCCCTTGTGGCACAGTGATTAAGAATCCACCTGCCAATGTAGGGGACGTGGGTTCGAGCCCTGGTCCGGGAAGATCTCACATGCCACAGAGCAACTAAGCGCGTGTGCTACAACTACTGAGCCTGTGCTCTAGAGCCTGCGAACCACAACTACTGAGCCCACATGCCACAACTACTGAAGCCTGTGAGCCTAGAGCCCATGCTCAGTGTCAAAGAGAAGCCACTGCACCACAATGAAGAGTAGCCCCCGCTCGCCACAACTAGAGAAAGCCCTCGCACAGCAACAAAGACCCAAAGCAGCTAAAAATAAAAAGATTTATCTTTAAAAAATGGAACAGAAAACAAAATTAAAAGCTTTAACCTCAAACTTGCTCTCAACTTGTGCCTCCCTGGAGCTTACCTGCTGGTAAAAAGAAACAAGGAAAAAATAAATGAGTTAAATATATAGATGTGTCAAGAAATGCCTGACAGGGGTGGAGGGGTGATCAAGGAAGACCTATCTGAGAAGCAGGCACGGAAGCAAAGAACTGAAGGAGGTAAAGGGGGAAGCGCACTCCAGGCCAAGGAGGTAGTGAGAGCAAAAGCTCTGAGGCAGGAGTGTTGGAATGTGGCTGAAGAAAATTTGGAGGCAATTTGGATTGGAGCCAAGTGGGTAAGAGGGAAAAGAGTGGGAAATGAGGTCAGAGAGGTGAGGCGTTGTAAGGACTTTGGTTTTATTCTGAGTAAGAGATGGGAACTATGAAGGGTTTTGAGCAGAAGAGTGATGTGACCCAATGTGTTTTCACAGGATCATTCTGGCTGCAGAGTTAGGAGGAGGTGAGGGCAGAAAGACAAAGAACGGATCAGAGGCTACTGGACTATCTCAGGTGCCAGATGATGGGGTTTGGACCAAGATGGTCGCATGATGGTAGCATAAAATATTGTCGTTTGGGTTTAGTTTGAAGGTTGAGCTGAAAATACATGCTTATGAATTCAATATTGAACATGAAAGGGAAAAGGCAGACAGAGAGAGAGTGAGAACAGTCAGAGGTGACTCCAAGGATTTGGGCTTAAGCAAAAAGTTTGTCCTTATCATTCACTAAGATGGGGAAGACTGTTGAAGAGATAGGTTTGCAGAGAAATTTACGTTAAGCCTGAGATGCCTATTAGATATCCAAGTGGAGATATCAAGTAGGCAGCTGGATATAGGTGTTCCAGGGAGAGTACAGGGCTAGAGATAGGAATGTGGGAGTGTGATAGGTCCTCGGCTGCCATAACAAAATGCCACAGATTGGGTGGCTCAAACAACAGAAATTTGCTTTCCTACAGTTCTGGAGCCTAGATGTCCAAGACCAAGGTGTCCCCTGAGGTCTCTCTCCTTGGCTGGCGGATGAACCCCTCCTTGCTGTGTCCTCACACGGTCATTTCCCTATGCATGCTCATCCCTGGTGTCTCTTTGTGTTTCAGAATCTCCGCTTCTTATAAGGATACTAGTCAGACTGGATTAGAGCCTGCCCTAACAACTTTATTTTAACTTACTCATTTCTTTAAATGCTCTATCTCCAAATGCAGTCACATTCTGAGGTACTGGCAGTTAGCGTTTCAACATATGAATTTTGAGAAGGCATAATTCAGCCCGTAACAGGGAGTCATCAGCTTATTGAAAGGGATTCGATGAGATCATTAAGGCTGTGAACATAGAGAAAGGAGAGGAGAGGCGTGAAGATGAGCTCTGGTGCTCTTCGATGTTTAGAGGTAAGGGCGATAAACAGGAACCAGCAAAGGAGAATGGGAAAGGGCGGCCAGCAAGTTAGAGGAAATCCAGAAACATATGGTAACCTAAGAGCCTAGTAAGGAGATGCTCAAGGAAAGTCATCCACATCGTTAAGTGCTTCTGAGAGACAAGATGGGGACTGAGAAGCGACTGTCAAATTTAGACACATGGACGTTATTAGTGACCTTGATGAGAGCAGTTTTGGTGACTGGCGTGGGAAGAAAGGCAGACTGGAGTAGAGTGAGAATTGGAGAGGAATTGTGACATTGAATACCACCAGTTCTTTTGATTTTTTGCCATTAAGGAGAACAGAGTAAAAGGTAAAGGGGGATAAGAGGTCAGGGCAGAGGATTTTTTAAGATGGGGATAAATAGCAATACGGGTCGTATGTATGCTGATGGGATTGATGCATTACAAAGGAATAAATGGATGATACAGAATTGCTGGAGTGATGTCTTTGAGTAGCAAGACACAGGGCAACATGTAGTATCAACTAGCAAAAGTAAAGTGGTCTTCCTTACCTAGCAACCTATAGATTGAAGGTAGAGCACATAGTCCAAAGGCAGGTGGGTGGGTAGATGTGGTGGTAAAGTTTATAGATTTCCCTACTGAGCACGGATGGGAGGGGCGATATCGCATACTGAGGAAAGAGAAGAAGTGGTGAAATAGCTGTCTAGATGAGAAGGAAAGTGAGTGAACTAGGGAATTATAGTAGAATTGGCAGCCAACACTGAGAGCCAGCTTGAAATGAGTCATCCTGAGTTTAAACCAAGGCCACTCGCCACAGCTGTGTATTTTTCTCCAGCCATGGTCAGCTAGAAAGGTGTGGGTACCGTGCAGGTTGGCAGTTAAATTCAACCAGGGTTGAGCTTTTGCCAGACAAGTCCAGCGAGGGGAGAGGAGGCAGGAAAGTTAGAATGTTACATAGGGGCCGTGCTCGAAGAGAAACAAGGACATAATTCAGGCGAGTGCTGGTAAAATGGAAGTAGGATCAAGGGGTTTGCATCCCGGTGGGGCGACTGGAATTACTGGAGTCAGAGTTCTAAAAGGAGAGAGATGGAAAAATCGAAGGGGCTGCTCAGAAAGCTCTTAGCCCAGCTGTATCCTCAATAGCAGTTCCATTCCAAAAGCAGGGGCTATGATTTTTACTTATTTTTCTATCCCCAGAAGCACCTTTTAAACAAACTTCATATAATAGACATCTCTTGATGAGCGAACCATTATTGTGTTACTAATTTGACAATTATTTTCAGGAGACAAGGTGAGAATAATGGACTTGCACTAACAGAGGCGTGAGATCATCTGGGCTCAAAATCAGACTTTGCCCCTTACTTTTGGTTTGTGGGTTCATTTCTTAACCATTGTGAGCTTCACTTGGCTCATCTGTAAAAGGAGGAAAATAAACGCTGCCCTGCAGTTATTGTGCAGATCAAATGCAATAAGGTATGTGAAAGTGCTTTGTAAACTAAAAGGTCAATTAACAATAACCTGAAATTGCCACAAGATCATGAATCACCCAGCAAAGGGAGAAATGCAAGCCTCCAAGGACTTTTGAGGGGGAACTTTGCTCTCCTTCCAGCCTCTGTGACTAAGACAAGCATCATGCTTGTTGGACCCCAGGCTTTGTTTGCAGGTTTTTTGCTTACCAGTCCCTTCTTTTATGCTCCAAAGTTCTATGTTCCATTGGAGGGGAACAGAGGAAAAGGAAAAGGAAGGGAGAAAGTCAGAGAGGAGTGGAAGAGAGTGGAATGGAAAGAACATTTTCTGAGTGCCTACTGAACACCAGGCACTTTGCATAAATTTCATTTAGTCCTCTGTCCACCACTATTTGGTGTTATCCTCCCCATAATTCGACATTATATAATAGACGAAGAAACACACTCAAAAGTTTAAGTCATTTAACCCAAATCATACAACCAGGAAGTGGTAGAAGAGGGAATCATCCCTTCTCTTTCTGAATCCAAAGCCCAGGGCCTTTCTTACAAATTCTGGGGTGTACAGCTAATTGCAATCACTCTTCTCTGTCCAAGAAAAACTGTCATGTGGGAGAGTTTTCATTTTTTATTGAGGTATATTTGATTTACAATATAAGGTATAGTTTCAGGTGTACAACATGGTGATTCAATATTTTTATAGACTATAATCCATTTAAACTTATTCTAAGCTATTGGCTATTTCCTGTGCTGTACAATATATCCTTGTAGCTTATTTATTTTATACATGTAGCTTGTACATCTTAATCCCATGCCCCTATTTTGCCTCTCCCTCCTTCCCTCTCTCACCGGATAACCATTAGTTTGTTCCCTATATCTGTGGGTCTGTTTCTGTTTTGTTATATTCATTCATTTGTTTATTTATTTTTTGACCACACCACACAGCTTTCAGGATCTTAGTTCCCAGACCGGGGATCGAATCCCAGCTACAGCAATGAAAGCACTGAGTCCTAACCACTGGGACCTCCAGAAAATTCCCTGTTTATTTTTTAGACTCCACATTTTTTAGATTCCACAAATACTGTATGTTATCACACACAGTATTTGTATTTCTCTGTCTGGCTTATTTCACTAGACATAATACTCTCAAGGTCCATATATGTTTTATAAGGCAAAATTTCATTCTTTTTTATGGTTGAGTAATATTCCATTGTATGAATGTGTGTATATTTGGGTTGGCCAAAAAGTTCCTTTGGTTTTTAAGTAAAAATAAAAGACACATTTTTCATTTTCACCAAGCACTTTATTGAACAATGTATTCACCATTTTGTTCCACTACCTTCTGCCATTTTTCAGGCAACTTCATAATTCCATCTTCCCAAAACTTTTTATCTTTATGAGCAAAGAACACAGGTGTCTTTTACGGTCTACCAGGGAACTGAAATTTTTTCCATTAAGAGAATTTTGTGAAGACCGAAATAAATGGAAATCTGAAGGTGCAATGTCTGATGAATACAGTGGATGAATCAAAACTTCCCAGCCAAGCTATAATAATTTTTGCCTGGTCATCAAAGAAACATGCAGTCTTGCGTTATCCTGATGGAAGATTATGCGTTTTCTGTTGACTAAATCCGGGTGCTTTTTGCTGAGTGCTGCTTTCAGTTGGTCTAATTGGGAGCAGTACTTGTCGGAATTAATTGTTTGGTTTTCTGGAAGGAGCTCATAATAGAGAAGTCTCTTCCAATCCCACCACATACATAACATCACCTTCTCTGGATGAAGGCCGGCCTTTGGTGTGGTTAGTGGTGGTTCATTTTACTTGCCCCACGATCTCTTCCATTCCACATTATTGTACAGTATCAACTTTTCATCGCCAGTCACAATTCGTTTCAAAAACAGAACATTTTCATTACATTTAAGTAGAGAATTGCATGTGGAAATACAGTCAAGAAGTTTTTTTTTCACGTAACTTATGTGGAACCCAGACATCAAAGTGATTAACATAACCAATCGCTTGGTGCAAATGATTTTCAATGCTTGATTTGGATATTTTGAGTATGTCGGCTATCTCCCGCGTGGTATAATGTTGATTGTTCTCAATTAATGTCTCGATTTGATCACTATAACTTCAACTGGTCTATCTGACCATGGAACATCGTCCAGCGAAAAATCTCCAGCACAAAACCTCGAAAACCACTTTTGAAACGTTCGATCAGTCACGGCACCTTCTTCATACACTGCACAAATCTTAGTTTTGTGTTTCAGTTGCATTTTTACTTTTCTTGAAATAATAAATCATAATATGCCGAAAATGTTGCTTTTTTCTTCCATCTTCAATATTAAAATGGCTACACAAAAATTCACGAATTTTGTTTTTTTTAAAAGCATGCTGATATGACAGCTGTCACAATACAGTCTAACGAAATTGTTTTGAATGAAGTTAAAGACAACTAAGCACTACTAAAGCCATCTTATGGAAAAAACCAAACCAACTTTTTGGCCAACCCAATATATATATATATGTATATATCACACCTTCTTTATCCATTCATCTGTTGATGGACACAGGTTGCTTCCATATCTTGGCTATTGTAAATAATGCTGCTGTGAATTTTGAGATGCATGTATTTTTTCAAATTACTGATTTCATTTTCTTCAGATATGTACCCAGGAGTGGAACTGCTGGATCATATGGTAGTTTTATTTTTAGTTTTTGAGGCATTTCCATACTGTTTTCCATAGTGGCTGCACCAATTTATGCTCCCACCAACGTGTATGAGGGTTCGCTTTTCTCTAAATCCTCCCCAAAGCTTGTTACTTGTGGTCTTTTTGATGATAGTCATTCTGACAGGTATGAGGTAATATCTCATTGTTGTATTGTTTTGCATTTCTATGATGATGGGAGATGTCAAGCACTTTTTCATGGCCTGTTGCCCATCTGTATATCTTCTTTGGGCAAACGTCTATTTAGGTCTTTTGCCCGCTTTTTGATTGGGTTGTTGTTTGTTTTTTTTTTTTTTGGAATTTAGTTTTATGAGCTGTTTATATATTTTGGATATTAATACTTTATTGGTCATATCATGTGTGAATATTTTCTACCATTCCATAGATTGTCTTTTGATTTTGTCAGTAGTTTCCTTTGCTGTGCAAATGCTTTAAGCTTAGTTAGGTCCCATTTGTTTATTTTTCCTTTTGTTTCCTTTGCCTTAGGAGACAGATCTTAAAAAATATTTCTACTATTTATGCCAAAGAATGTTCTGCCTACTTCTAGGAGTTTTATGGTTTCCAGTCTTACATTTAGGTCTTTAATCCATTTGGGGTTTATTTTTGTATATGGTGTGATAAAATGTTCTAATTTCATTCTTTTACATGTAGTTGTCTAGTGTTCTCAGCACCACTTATTGAAGAAACTGTTCTTCCCCATTGTATATTCTTGCCGACTTTGTCATAGATTAACTGACCATAGGTACATGGGTTTATTTCTGAGCTCTCTATTCTGTTCCATTGATCTATGTGCCTGTTTTTGTGCCAGTACCATACTGTTTTGATGACTGTAGCTTTGTAGTATAGCCTGAAGTTCTAGAGTGTGATACCTCCAACTTTGTTGTTTTTTCTCAAGATTGCTTTGGCTATTCAGGGTCTTTTGTGTTCCACATAAATTTTAGGATTATTTTTTTCTAGTTCTGTGAAAAAATGTCATGGGTATTTTGATAGGGGTTGCATCAAATCTGTTGATTGCTTTGGGTAGTATGGACATTTTAACAATATTAATTCTTTCAATCTGTGAACACAGAACATTTTTCCATTTCTTTGTATCATCTTCAATTTCCTTTATCAATGTTTTATAGTTTTCAGAGTATAGATCTTTCGCCTCCTGGGTTAAATTATTCCTAGGTATTATGTTCTTTTTGATGTGATTTTAAATGGGATTGCTTTCTTGCTTTCTCTTTCTGATAGTTCATTGCTAGTGTATAGAAAAGTGACAGATTTGTGTATATTAATCTTGCATGCTGCAAATTTACTGAAGTCATTTATTAGTTCTAATACTTTTTTGGTGGAGATTTTAGGGTTTTCTCTATATAGTATCATGTCATCTGCAAATAGTGACAGTTTTACTTCTCTCCTTCCAAGTTGGATGCCTTTTATTTCTTTTTCTTGTCTGATTGCTGTGGCTAGGACTTTCAACACTATGTTAAATAGAAATGGTGAGAGTGGGCATCCTTGTCCCTGATTTTAGAGGAAAAGCTTTCAACTTTTCACCACTGAGTATGATGTTAAGCTGTAGACTTGTCATATATGGCCTTTATTATGTTGAGATATGTTCCTCTATACCAACTTTGATAAGAGTTTTTATCATGAATGGATATGGAATTTTATAAAATGCTCTTTCTTCATCTGTTGAAACAATCATGTGATTTTTTAAATTCTTCATTATGTTAATGTGGTATATCACACGATTAATTTGCAAGTACTGAACCATCTTTGCATCCCAGGAATGAATCCCACTTGATCATGGTGTATGATCCCTGTTATATGCTGTTGAATTTGGTTTGCTAATATTTTGTTGAGGATTTTGCATCTATAATTGTCAGAAATATTAGCCTGCAAGGTTTTTTTTGTAGTGCCTTTCTCTGGTTTTAGTATCAGTGTAATGGTGGCCTCATAGAATGAATTTGGGAGTGTTCCCTCCTCTTCAATCTTCAGTTTTTTGGAATAGTTTGAGAAGGATAGGTATTAGCTATAATTTATATGGTTGGTAGAATTCCCCTGTGAAGCCATCCAGTCCTGGACTTTTGTTCGCTGGGAGTTTTTTGATAACTAATTCAATTTCACTACTAGTGATTGGTCTGTTCAAATTGTCTATTTTTTTTCCTGATTCAGTCTTAAAAGATTGTATATTTCTAGAAATTGTCCATTTCTTCTAGACTGTCTAATTTGTTGGCATTTAACTGTTTGTAGTATTCTCTTATGATTTTTTTGTGATATTGATTGTGATGTCTCCTTTCTCATTCCTTATTTGGGTTCTCTCTTTTTCTTGAAGACACCTAGCAAAAGGCTCATCAATTTTCCTCACCTTTTCAGGAAACAAACTCTTGTTTTCATTGATCTTTTCTACTATTATTTTTTTTGACCTCTACTTTATTTCCTTCTGAACTTAATTATTTCCTTCCTTCTATTGGCTAACTATTGGCCTTGCTTGTTCTTTTTCTAATTCTTTTAGATGGAAGGTTTGGATGTTTACTTGAGATTTTTCTTGTTTCTTGAGGTAGGCTGTCTCTCTTTAAACTTCCCTTTCAGAACTGCTTTTCCTCATCCCATAGATTTTGGAAAGTTGTGCTTTTATTTTCATTTGTCTCAAGGTACTTTCTGATTTCCTCTTTGATTTCTTCATTGATCCACTGATACTTTAGTAGCATGTTGTTTAGTCTCTCTCCACATATTTGTGTTTTTCTCATTTTTCTTTGGGTAATTGATTTCTAGTTTCATACCTTGGTGCTCAGAAAAAAATGCTTGATATAATTCCTATCCTCTTAAATTTGTTGAGACCTGTTTTGTTGACCAGTATGTGATTTACCCTAGATAAAGTTCCATGTGCACTTGAAATGAATGTGCATTCTGCTGTTCTTGGATGGAATGTCCTGTGAATATCGAATAAGTCCTACTGGTCTAATGTGTCATGTAAGACCACTGTTTCCTTATCGATTTTCTGTCTGGATGATCTGTTCATTGATGTAAGTGGGATAGTGAAGTCCCCTACTATTATTGTATTTTTGTCAATTTCTCCATTTATGTCTGTTAACATTTGCTTTGTATTTTTAGGAGGACCTGTATTAGATGCATATATGTTAATGAGTGCTATCCTTTTCTTTTATTGATCCCTTTATCATTTTATAATGCCTTTGTCTTTAGTCATAGACTTTCTTTTAAAGTCTATTTTGTGTGATATGAGTCTTGCTACCCCAGCTTTCTTGTTGCTTCCATTTGCATGACATATCTTTTTCCAGCCCCTTACCTTTATTCTGTGTCTTTAGTGCTGAAGTGAGTCTCTTGTAAGCAGCATACAGATGGGTTTTGTTTTTTAATCAAATCGGCCACCCTATGTTTTTTGATTGGAGCATTTAGTCCATTGACATTTACAGTGATTATTGATGGGCATGTACTTATTGCCATTTTGTTACTTGCTTCCTGGTTGCTTTGTAGATTTTCTCTGTTCTTTTCTTCTTCTTTTATTTTCTTCCCTGTGGTTTGATGATTTTCTTTAGTGGTATGCTTATGTTCCTTTCTCTCTCGTTTTTGTGTATCTATTGTAGGTTTTTGATTTGTAGCTACATGAAGTTCACATATTTTGTCCTATATCTACTCATGCTAAACTGATAATTAAGTTCAAATACATTCTAAGAGATCTACATTTTTTTACTCCCCTCCCCCACATTTTGGGGGGTTTGATGTCATATTTTATATCTTCATGTTTATCCCTTCACTATTTATTCTAGTTATAGTTGATTTTACAATTTTTGTCTTTTAATATTCATACTAGCTTATTTACGTGGTTGATCCATAGCCTTTACCATGTATTTGCCTTTATTAGTGGGATTTTTCCTTTCCTGTAAATTCTTACTTCTTGTAGCAGCCTTTTCTTTTCCACTTAGAGAATACTCTTTAACATTTTTTTTAGGATAAATTTATTACTGTGAACTCCTTTAGTTTCTGCTCATCTGAGAAGTTCTTTATCTCTCCTTCAATTCTGAAATGATAAATATGCTGGGTAGAATATTCTAGGTTGTAGTTTTTTTCCCCACTCAGCACTTTAAATGTAACATGCCACTCCCTTCTTGCCTGCAAAGTTTCTGCAGAAAAATCAGCTGATAACCTTCCTTGTATATGACTCTTTGTTTTTCTCTTGCTGCCTTTAGAATTCTTTATCTTTAAGTTTTGCCATTTTTATGATATGTCTTGGTGTGGGCCTCTGGGTTCATCTTGTTTGGGATTCTCTCTGCTTCCTATACCTGGATATCATTAAAGTCTCAGCTCAAATATCATCTCTTCTGGGAGAGCTTCTTTGTCAAACACATGACTCCATTTGCGTCCCCCATAATGCTATGTGCTTGCTTTTTCTTCCACCATCTCTGTTCCCCCACTACAACACAAGCTCTGTGAGAGCAGTGACCTGGTCTATCTTGTCCACAGCTTATCTCTAGTGCTGACACTAGTGTCCACTGCGTAGTGTTCATTCAGTCAACTTTTGTTGAATGAATGGATAAACAAATGAATATCCCTGTCATGTAGCAGTCAGTGACTGCCTAGACTCCTCTCCTGACAGAGAATTCTATACTACTTCTCTGGGAAGTTATTTTATCTTTGGACACATCTCAGACAATTCCTGCATGACATTATGAATTTACCTAACTAGTCAAAATAATAATAATAACTAGTCTATTATTTATTTACTAAGACTAATTCAGGGGTTTCCAAACTGTAACCTCCAAGTGCTATAGCTCTGTGGCTCCAACCCCCAGAAAAAGGCTAAGGGGAAAAGGAAAGACAAGGGACCCCACCATCATTTTAATCATAGTGACAATCCTTTTTTTTTTTTTATGGAGATGGGGAAGGACGGGATGCCCAATCTCAGAGGAAAAAAAATGACTGAGAAACAGTATGAGGACTTTTTAAAAATAAATTTGTTTATTTATTTTTGGCTGCACTGGGTCTTCGTTGCTGCGCATGGGCTTTCTCTAGTTGTGGCGAGTGGGGGCTACTCTTTGTTGCAGTGCGTGGGCTTCTCATTGCGGTGGCTTCTCTTGTTGCAGAGCATGGGCTCTAGGTGCATGGGCTTCAGTAGTTGTGGCTCGCTGGCTCAGTAGTTGTGGCTCACGGGCTCTAGAGTGCAGGCTCAGTAGTTGTTGCACACGAGCTTAGTTGCTCCGTGGCACATGGGATCTTTCCGGCCCAGAGATCGAACCCGTGTCCCCTGCATTCGCAGGTGGATTCTTAACCACTGCACCACGAGGGAAGTCCCAATAGTGACAACCTTTTGTTTGTTTTACCTACTGAGGAGGATATATATAAGACTTAATTTGAAAAACATTTCCATTGCTAAAAATAAATCCAAGTGGTCTTCTTAACTCTGTTCTATACCTTCATGATGATATTTCTCACAGTGTGGTCTTCCAATCTCCTATGTCAGAATCAACACTTCGGATACTTGTGGAAAATGCAGATTCTCTGGCCTCTATGAATTAAAATTTCTGGCCATAGGACCAAGGAATCTATTAACAAGCACCTCAGGGCTACTTAGGTGCTCAGAAGTTTAAAAATCACTGCTCTATGATGTGAGAACAACCTAATAAAATATAGAAATGGGTCGTCATGTAAAGTAGAATTCTTTTTCCTTTGGGATGACCTCTTGCAAAATGTAATGTCTTTTCTCAGTACAGTTATCTGTCCATATCCCCGAAGGATTGGTTTCAGGACCATCCTCAAATACCAAAATCTGCAAATGTTCAAGTCCCTTATATAAAATGGTGTAGTACCGTCTGCCCTCTGTGACTGCAGAAGCAGAACCCACAGATACAGAGGGCTGACTTTACATACAGAATTTTTTGGAGGAGTAGGAATGACTGGTTGACCTCAAGATATCCAGAAAGTGGACTTTTATCTCTTTGCTGGAGGTCCTGATTGCCCCCACAAATCTCTCTCTGTGGCCAAGTGACTGAAATTAGAGTATATACATGTGTACACACACACACGTGCACGCCAGTGGCCAGCGTCACAGCCAACCTACCACCTCATTCAGCTGAGTCCTGCCAATTAAGTACTTCTGGAGAGGTATAAGAGCAGGGCGCTTAAAATTCCAAGCATAAAACTGCTAATAAGAGAATCTTGTTTAACAAAGTAATAAAAAAAAAAAAAAAAGCAGAGACAAAAAAATGCTGCAAAGTTTTCTTTGTGATCATTGTTTAACACTGTATGTAATTAAATATTAATGAAAGTATGCTACTTTCATTTTGTGAGCAATTTAATTCAATTAAAAATAAATGGGTCTCCTTGGCTCAGTGGGCATACTGATATACAGAACAGCACTGCCCTTAACTTGGTTTCCACTGTGTTTAAATCCAGCACTGAGCAAATCTACTGAAATACAACCTCAGGCTTACTAGATTAACCCAT
Organism: Tursiops truncatus; assembly: GCF_011762595.2. Lineage (NCBI taxonomy): Eukaryota > Metazoa > Chordata > Mammalia > Artiodactyla > Delphinidae > Tursiops > Tursiops truncatus. The sequence continues at coordinate 42,004,385 of NC_047034.1, forward strand.
TAAGAACCAAGACCCACCCCAGGCAGGCAAAGGAGTATAGCGCTAGGCAGTGTTCACCAGGTGCAAAGCATAATACGTTTTACTTGAAAAATATATTTATCAAGCATTTGCTAGGTGGGATGAAAAGACATTTAAGACATCTCTTAGATACCAAAACAGTGGTTATGGGCGGGGATGGGCATTGACTGGGAAGAAGAATCTAGAAACACTATCTTGCCCTGGGTATTGGTTAGTATACACACACACACACACACACACACACACACACACACACACACACACATACACACACACACACACACATATATACACATATATACACACACACATATATTGAGCTGTACTCAATGTATACATATACATACCTAAGGTTTGTGTACTTTCCGCAGTTGACTGAAGATATTTCACACCTCAATGGGGGTAAAAGAGACAAATTTCTGCCCACAAAGACCTCACAGTCTGGTATCATTAGCACATGAGAGGCAGCATGGGCACCAGAAGGTTTCCAGCTTATGGTCTGGCTGGGAAGGCACATGAAAACACTTAAGGGCGTTTACTCTGTGATAAAAACATACACAGATCTTAAAGCGCCTGAGGAAGAAACTGACAAACAAGAGGCAGTGAATTTTTGCAGGCTGTGCTCAGGGACGCATGCGGTACGTAGGGCACCCCGGACAGGGAGAGAGGAAAGAAGGGACATTGAGGACACAAAAGAGGGCATGGGACTGAAGCTGGGAATCAGGGAACCAGCCGCTCGGGGCAAATGAACCCGGTGTCAGGCCTGGCGCGAGTGGGGTCATCCAGCGAGGGCAGAGGGAGGTGGGATGCGCATGGTGCCAGGACCCGCGAAGAGGAGGGGCAGGTGCACTGGTCCCGGGCACTGGTTTCAGCCCGGGTTCCGGGGATAACTTTCCCGGCGGGTTTCTTGTGCAGGAGCCGCCCAGGAGGTAATGGATCCGGGCCGCCACCGCGATAACCTAACCGGAGCTGCTCTTTCATTGCACCAGAAGGGCTGTTGTTTGGGAATGACCTCCGGGATTCCAGAGGCCACGTCTAATAATAACAATGTTATCAACGCTGCAAGGCTGAGCCGGGCAGAGTGTGTGTGTCTCTGGGTACCCCAGGGGCCAGCGCCCAGCCCTGAAAGCAGAGCCGGCCAGGCGTGAATGGGAAGGAAAATGCCAATCTCTTGACAAAAAGTTCGCTGCTAAAAAAGAAACCCTGGCCAACATTTTACAACCTGGACGCATTGTTAATGTGCTGGTTTATCTGGCAGGAATAGGAAGCCGTGTTTGAAAACAATGTATTCTTTTTAGGTGCAAGGTCAGCGTCTGTTGGCCCTCGGGGTGTCCGCCAGCCCCCCCACCCCCACCCGCCGCATGGGAGAAGGCTCCAAAGGCCGGCCAAGGCGCTTCCTGGGCGGAGAGAAGCGCGCTGAGCCGGGCACGACGGAGGTGAGATTCTAACCATGCCATCCTGCGGGGAGCTCGCGCGCACAGGCCCCGCTGAGGCCTGCGAGGGGCTCCTGTGCCCCGCTGGAGGCCGGTGGGGGCAGAGCCTGTAGAGAGAGGACACCTCGCGCCATGTGGCGCCAAGGCCCCTGGTTTGGCGCTGCGTGGAAGGAGGAATGGGTCCTGTGGACCAGGCACTTTGCCCACTAGCTGCAGGGCCTACGGGGAGCTGCCCTCAGCCGAAGCTGGGAAGGCTCAGAGCTACTCCAGCCTCCCCCTGGGTCCTCCCCAGAGCCAGAGCAGGTTGGGAGTGGAGAGAATTCAGAAGTGCCTCTTCTAAAACTTGTTCTCAGTGGGAAAGAAAATCCGAGTGGTTACCAGCCAGTCCTGAGTAAGAGTGTGGACTCTGCCACTGATTAGCTGGGTGACCTTGTGTAAGAGATTTAACCTCTCAAAAAAGTCTTCAGTTTACTCACATGCAAAAGGGGAATGATATTAATACCTGCCGCCCAGGGCCACGGCTTGGACTAAATGAGATCGTGGAAGTGAAGCGCCTAGCGCAGGCCTGGCATAGGCCAGCGCCCAGTACAGGGCCTTTGTACTTGCCACTCCCTCTACCTAGAACACTCTTAGAAAGGCATGCTCCCTTACCTCTTACAGGTCCCTTCCCTAGTTTGTCTGTCTCCACAGTACCATCTAATATACTGTCTACCACTATCTAATATATGATGTCTTTTACCTTTTTAGCTTATTTATTGTCTTTCCCACACCAGAGGGAAGCTCTGTGAGAATAGAGATGCATGTGCTTTGTCTACTGCTGAATCGCCAGAACCTAGAATAATGCCTAGCATATAATAAGTGCTCAATAAACATTACATAAAGGATAAATGGTGATGATGATGAAGACAAGGATCAGAGTGTCAAAAGACCCAGGTTAATCTCCTGATTTCAAATTTCAGAAGGTCGGCACTCCTGCTAGGTCATAAGCAATGATGCAAGAATGGTATCTTGCATAACTGGATTCTCCATAGCTAAGGTTGACAGATTTAGCAAATAAAAATATAGGACATTCAGCTAAATTTTAATTTTTTTAGTATAAGTGTATCCCACATATTGCATACTACACACTTATAGGAAAACATTATTCATTGTTTATCTAAAATTAAAATTTAACTGGTGCCCTGTATTTTATCTGACAACCCTATCCACAGCCCTTATGTAGTAGTTGCTGCATGAATGAATAATATGTTCAAAATCCAGAGAAATCAGAGTAAACCTAAATGAAAGAGCAAGGTCAGGCCCAGTGGTGTGCTAGTAATATCTATATTAATTAGATATCAATAATAATTGATAATAATTGCTAGTAATATCAACATTCCTTGACGAGTGTCTCGTCAAGGAAAAATCAAAGTGCCTTTATTTACAGCTGCCTATTTCTATGCTGTTAATACTCCCACCATGGCCGATTTCAAGCTTGGACATGTGACTGAACGCAGAACTGGGGAGAAATGACTGCAATTGGCTTTGACAAAGCCAGCATGAGCCAACTTCTGCACAAACTCCTGGAAGTCAGAGGATTAAAGAGACAACGAGCAAACAAGAAAAATGAAAAAGAACTAAGCTACCTGCCCTATAATACACCAAGACTTTACTGGCCACGTCCTTAGATACATTATCTCAACCTCACAACAATTCTATGAAGTAGAAATGATTAGCCATATTGTTGTTAAACGAATGGGGGCAGGGGGGTCAGAGGGAGTTTAAAAATTGTCTAGTCACCCAGCAAATGAAGCAGCCCAAAGCCCACTGTCCTTCCCCCAAACCAGTCTGCCTCTGCCATCACTGGATAGGGAAGCCAGAGGGGCTGCAGAGGTCAGCAGGTCAACCTGGCCATTCCTCAGGAGAGAAAACTGAGGCAAGGAGTGAAAGGGTTAGCAACCTCCCGGCAGAGCTGGGATTAGAACCTGTACCTCTTGACTCCTACCCAGTGTGTGTGTGTGTTGTAGAAATGTTCTCAAAGTATGTTCAACTGATGTGAAGAAGCTAAAAAACAAGCATGGACACCCTCCAGAGGAGTCAACACAGGGTAAATACGAATCAGCTGAGTCTTTAATGCAAATATGGACTAGGGTTTCTGCTTTCTCGATCTCACCCAAGTGATTTGAAAACTTGGACCGGAACAGAGAACGCTTGTTTACAAAGAAGTGGCCGGTGCAAGGAGAGAGGGGAAGTGTCTCTTTTTCTCTACCAAAGATGAGCAATGCTGACTCATGATTTGAAAGGGGAGCCCACAAAGGTCTCCCAAAACCCCCTGTATGTGTCTCCCTTTTCTTGTGCTCCTGGGGAAACCACAGAGGACAGAGTCATGGACAGACCCTTGGCTCAGCCAGTGACCCTGTGTGGCTGCCCCTTTCTCTCCTGTGTTTCCTCAGCTATAAGACAAAAAGATGATTTCTGGGGCTTTCCCAGCAATAACATCGATGATATTCTCTCTGAATCCCCACTTTACCCTCCCTCCATCTTCTCACTCTCTTCTCCTTTCCTCATTATCTTCCTTTTTGTTATCAGTTTTTTAAAATCCTCTTTCCCCTTCCCCTCCCCCTCCTGTCTGTCTCCTAGGCCTTCTGTATCACAGACTCCCCTCTCCTCATTCTCTCTACCCTTGCCCCGCCCCCCATACACACACATATGCACACATACTGCTGGAACTAACACTGGCCCTTAATTAGACAGAAACTCCCTCAAAAAAACAAAGAAAGAGGGAATTCCCTGGCGGTCCAGGGGTTAGGACTCAGCGCTTTCACTGCGATGGGCCTGGGTTCGATCCCTGGTGGGGGACCTGAGATCCCGCAAGCTGTGTGGCGTGGCCTGGCCGATACATAAATAAGTAAATAAATTAATAAAATTTTAAAGGCAAAACAAAACAGAAAAAATGCAAAAAACAAAGAAAGAAACTAGGAGAGCTCATGGCAGACACTGCCCCAATGGAAAGGCAGATCTCCCCCCCCACCCCAGCACTCAGCTCCCCAGCGTTACTCTTCTATTCATATATATTAACTCTGCCCTTTTCTCTTTTATCTGGAGAGCTCTTTGCCAGCCACACAAACAAAAGATTATGCAGATTATCTTAACTAAACATCCCAAAACGTAATCCCTTGAATGGGAAAACTTGGGCTTCCAGAGGCCATGAGCACCCTGCAGGATGAGAAGGGCTCTGCCCTTCGCCCCTTCCCCCTCACGGTGGGCAGCACAGAACCCCAAGAGGCAAGTGTGCTAGGAGATTTCCCAGCTTGCTGGAAACTCTGAAAGCAAATGAGAGTCCTCAAGGCTCATTAGACCTATTTATACAGTTCTTCATTGGGAAAAATTAAATCTTCCAAACACAGATAAATACACCTTTGTGACAAATGAACTAGCCAGTCACGTTTAAACCCCAGCTCCGGCACTAACAAATGTGGTACTTGAGCCCCCCAAGCAAGGTAAACATGTTTCTTTATCTTGAATTCCCTTTAGTTGGGAGAAAAGGAACACAGGAGCTACCGCACATTATGTAGGGATGGAGGCTGGGCATGGGGAGAGGGTGGGAGGGGGCCGTGTTGGTAGGAACAGCTCGTGAAGGTCACCTTCTCAGCTAGGTAGTCGAACCACAACACGTCTCCCTGCCTAGCTCTGCCCAGGCCTTCTGCTAACCTTGAGGGTTTGTCAAGCCAGTTGTGCTGGCTACCAGCTGTGCTGTACAATATCCTCAGAGACTCCAGCGGCACAGAGTGACGCAGGATGCCCTCAACATGGCTCACTACCTGCCCCTCTGTATTTCTCAATAGGGCCTATCTTTTCCAGAAAACACTCTTTTTCTGGGAAAGGTTGGCAACATCAGAGAATGATCCTAGCAGGAAATGGCCAGTCACATCTGAGGACCTTTGAGAAGAAATAGAGATAAGATAGAAGAGAAGAAAGAGAAAGCTTTGGCTGACTTTCAGGAACCTCCATTCCTGGAGTGGCAATGGCATGGTCTAGAGCTGCACTCTCCAGCACCGTGGCCACTGCCCCCAGTGGCTGTTGAGCCTCTGAAAGGTGACTAGCCTGAATTGATATGTCCTGTAAACGTAAAATACACACTGGATGTTGAAGGATTTTGGTACAAAAAACAAAAGGAAAGGGAACCATCTCATTCACAATCTTTTTGTACCAACTACATATTGAAATGATATTTTGAATATACTCATTGAATTAAATAAAATATATTATTAAAATTAATGTCACCTTTTCTTTCTTTTAAATCGTGACTACTAGAAGATTTAAAATTGCACAAAGCCCATATTCTATTTCTGTTGGATAGTGTCCCTCAAGAGAATTTTTAGCTTCAACACATTTGAATCCAGCTTCTCTCCAGAGCACGTTTTCAGATCATGGAATTGATTTGTGTTTTCTTTTTGCCCAGCACAGGGCCCCTAAAGTTACCCTCATCCAGAGCCATGAAATGGAAAGGCAGGCTCAGAGGTTCCTCACAGCAGCACCTGGACCTCTTTGGTTCTCTAAGCTCTCTGCCTCTGCCCATCACCTCTCACTCTTGCTATCTCCCACCCTCGCCCTCAGAACACTGGCTCTTACCTGCTGGCCTTTGGTTTAGAAATAGCAGAATAAAAAGGCTGATAAGAACCTGAGGAGACCATCAGACCCATTCAAACTGGTCCACTTGACTCAACCCCAGCGAAACACAGCTGCATTGGTCAAACTTTTCTTAAAAAAAAACAATAGCTCTCATTTGTTTTCATGTAGTAAATAATACTTATTCATTGTAGAAAAATGGTAAAATAGAAACCAAAAGAAGAAAATAGAAATCATCCACAATCCAAGCCTCAGGCTAGCCATTACTGATTTTTGAGGGTATATCCCACCAAAGTCTTACTTTAGACAACGAAAATAATTGTAACATTTATTGAGCACTTACTATGCCCAGGCACCATGCTAAGTGTTTTTAACATAGTTTTCTTTGTAAGAATCCTAAGGTAGGTTCTATTATTATCCTCATGTTGAGGAAAACTGAGACTTAGCAAGTTTAAATATCATGTCCAAAGCAGACAGCTCATAGTGACCAAAAGAGTTAAACACAAGTCCAAAGGGACTAGGACAGGAAACCCTCGGCCCCGTGCCTGTGGCTGCAGTTCTCCAAGGAGAGACGTGCTATCACCTCCTTCATGAATTTGTTCTCTTGAAGGCATCCATCTCTTCCTAACCCTCCTAAATTCACAGTGCCTGCCTCTGTCCATTCAGGCTGCGTTAACAGAGTACAATAGACTGAGTGACTCATAAATAACAGGACCTTATTTCTCACAGTTCTGGAGGCTGGGAAATCCAAGATCAGATTCAGGGTCTGGTGAGAACCCACTTCCTGATTCATAGACAGCCCTCTTCTCCCTGTGTCCTCACATGGAGGAAGGGGTGAGGGAGCAACCTGGGGTCTCTTTAATAGTGGGCACTAACCCACCATGAGATCTCTGTCCTCATGACCTAATCACCTGCCAGAAGGCCCACTTCCAAATATCATCACATTGGGAGCTAGGCTTGGGGGGACACAAAACATTCGGTATGCAGCAGTGTCATTCTTCATGCATGTCCTAATCTACCAGCAACTGCTTTCTTTTTGTTTGTGTATTCATTTATTCAACAGATACTCATTGGGCACTTACTTTATGCTGGGTGATATTCTAGGCGACTGGAAAATAGCAATGAACGCAATCGACAAAATTCTTTTACTCTTATGGCGCCTATACTTCAGGTTAGGGAGAGAGACAATAAACAGACAAGCAAATATATATGATGTCAGATAGTAAGTGAGACAAACCAATATGAGGAGAAAATTGAGTAGTGTGAGGGGGACACACAGTGATGGGAAGGGGAGTAGTGTTAAGCATCGTGTGTAGGTTGCATTATTATTTATAATTATTCCTGCCTTACACAGAAAAACCTGGCTAAGACAGATTGCTATTTTTTAGGGCGGTCAGGGAAGACCTCACAGGTAAGGTCCTTGAGCAGAGACCTTGAAAGGAGTGAGGAAACAAACTATTAAGTTATTTGGGAGAAGAACTTTCTAGGGCTGAATGTGCAACAAAAGCAAAAGCCCAGAGATGGGAGTGTGACTGGTGTGTTTGAGGAAGTCCAGGGTTTACCAGAGGAAGACAGTGGTGGAGATTAGGCTAGAGAGTTTTCCAGGATGAGAATAGACTACATAGAACCTTGAGGGCCACTGCAAAACTCTGGCTGTTGCCCAGTGAGATGGAAAGCCACTGGAAGCTTTTTAGCAGGGATGTGACATATCTGTTAAAAGGATCACTACAGGGCTTCCCTGGTGGCGCAGTGGTTGAGAGTCCGCCTGCCGATGCGGGGGACACGGGTTCGTGTCCTGGTCTGGCAGGATCCCGCGTGCCGCGGAGCGGTCGGGCCCGTGAGCCATGGCCGCTGAGCCTGCGCGTCCAGAGCCTGTGCTCCGCAGCGGGAGAGGCCATAGCAGTGAGAGGCCCGCATACCGCAAAAAAAAAAAAAAAAAAAAAAGGATCACTACAGCTACTGTCCTGAGACTATATTTGGGGGGCAAGTGATCTATTTGGAACCCACGGGATTTTGCTGATGGATCAAATAATGGGGTATGAGAGAAAGGGTCAAGGAGGACCCTTTTCAGCTTTGAGCAACTAGAAAGAGGGGATTACCATTAACTAGGGTGGAAAAACTACACGGAGATTTTTTTGAGGGAGTGTCGAAATCAGGGACTTATTTTGGGGTACATTAAGTTTGAGATACCTCTCAGACATCAAAGTAAGTGTGCAAGTAAAAAGTTGTATATTATCTGAGTTTCAGGGAACAGTCTAGGAATTAGATATGAATTTGGAAGTTTGGAGAAGATAGATGGTATTTAAAATCATGACCCTGAATGAGGTTATCTTGGTGGTGATTAGCTATTGATACAACAGGGATGAAATCTTTGGACTAAATCCTTGGGCCTTCCAGTTGGAAGATCTTGCAGAGGTGAGGAACAAACAGCAAAGGAGACTGGGAGGGAAAAGCCAGTGAAATAAATCAATAATCAGAAGAGAGGGGTAGCCAGGCCAGGTGAGGAAACCTTTGCAAATTGATGGGAGTGCTCAGTCCTGTCAACTGCTGCTGCTAGAGTGTGATATGGACTGAGAATTGGCCATTGGATTTGGCAATTGGGAGAGCACGTATATTACCAATATAAGCAAGTGAAATAAACCAAGAGGTCACTGTTAAAGGGCGCTGGGTAGGGGAGGCAATGCACCTACACCTTTTCATCCTTCTGGTCTCATGGTTCTTAGGGACACCAGGCGGTTAATTAGTTTCTTTAAACTGTTCTTACTAGTCTAATTTGGCTTCTCTCATTATCATCCTAGAAATATTGGAGACAAAATGATGAGCAAGTGATAGTTTTTATAAAGCTAATGATGATTGTTGGTGAGTTTCCTATTTGAACATCTCAGGACCCAAGGCACCTTCCAAACTTTGGTGAGTTGACAACTCATGGAAGAAGGAATACATTTTCCAGCCTTTCATGAACTTACAAAGCAGAATATTTGCAGGTGATCATGCCTATACTCAGAAGAGGATTCATCTCAACAGCAGAATATTATAACACGTATGTGGCCGATGCCTTGTTAGCAAGTATTAACATTAGGTGAAGCAGTCATAATAGAATTGTCTGGATTCCATAAATAGACTACTAACCCCAATAACTGCAAATTAACTCGAATTGTCTCATTTTTTCTCTGTCTTCTGACAATAACAAGATGGTGCTTTTCTGCCAAATTCCATCTTAAAAATACGTCTAAAGACTTATAGACTGTTGGCCTGCCAATTGCATGTGTATATGATGTGTCAAGCCTGTTTTTTTGCATCTAACCCATTTTGCAGAGTCCAACTTGATTCTCAAGATCTACCTCTTGGTCTTCCTTTGCCATCTTCTTACATAATCCATCCACAAGCTTATAATTGTCCTTGGCTAAATAAGGTCCAAATCACGTGAAATTGGGATATGACTCACCTGGCAAGGCCACACTTGGAATTCACTCAGTCCTTCAGTGTTAAGAGCTGCCAGGAGAGGTTTGATCCAGAGGTGAGGTGATGGAGGAAAAGTTCCAGAGCCTGAAGGAAGTGCTTCAGGCTTCATTCCTCCAAAAACAAGAAAAGTTGGCTCTGGGAAAAAGCCAGACAGACCTGCTCTATTTGTATCTGAAGCCTTGTCTTCTAAATCCAGAGGCCTCCAGAAACTTCCCAGAAGGAACACGACTAAGGATATAGACTTATCTCAAAAATAGTCATTTTAAGTAATTACAATTTTCCCGCTCTGAAACTTCACGTGCTCTTTCAATGAACTGGGCTGCTTTTCCAGCCATCTGAAGAGGTGCAGGAGTGCTCTCTTTATCCATTGCATCCTCACTGCTCTAGAAGGCTCTTTTTTCATAAAGGCAGCTCCTTTAAAAGGTCCAGGTTAGAGTTTACGTATGTGAAGCTTTTGAAAAGTTTGACAACTGTTGAGGACCTCGGCTGCCCATTAGTACAACAACTTCACAATCTATATGCTCTATAAACAAGTTTCCCAAAGCGTACTCTGCGTTCGTTCATTCAAGAAATCTTCACTGAGCCCTTATCGTCCAAGGCATCGTTCCAGACCCTGGAGAGTACAGCAGTGAAGAAAGCAGATAAAAGTGATTTTTCTCATGGAGTTTACCTTCCAGTGGACAAGACTAAAAACAAACAAAATAAATAAGTGGAATATATTTAGTTAGACGGTGGTAAGTGCTATGGAGAAAAACAACCAGCGAAGGAGGAGAGGGAGTACCCTGGATGAAGGGGTGGAAAGAGGGCTATAATTTGCAATAAAGGGGTCAGGGGAGAGAAGAGTTAGTTGAAAATGTGTCATCTGAGCAAAGACCAGAAGGCAGAAATCTGGGAGGAGAGCCAACCAGGAAGAAGGAACTACAGTAGAACACGTCCTGAGGTTAGGGTGTGCCTGAGATGTTCAAGTTCCAACAAGAAGGCCAGTGTGGGCTGGGTAGAGTGAACAGGGGAGTGGGTAGTAGGAGGGAGGTAGTAGGGACCCAAATCATTCAAGTCTCTCTCAGTAGGGACTTGAGCTTTTGCGCTAGTGAGACGGGGACCCACTGGAGGATTTTGAGTAACTGAGTGACATATTCTAACTTACATTTTAATTCCAATTTATATTCTAACTTATATTTCACACTCGGCTGTTGTGTGAAAAACAGATGATACCAGGGCGATCAGTTAAGAGGGTACTGCAAAAATCCAAGTGAATACTGATGGTAGCAGATCACCCAGTAAAATGATAGAATGCCTACACAGTTCAGAGTCAAACTTAAATCCACTAATCCAGGATGGGGGTCCCCAGGACTCTGAAGTTTTCGCAAGTACTCCCCAGGTATTGCTTAAGTATGCTAGAGTTTAGAAACCTTACTTCTATAATATGCCATTTATCAATTTATTGCCTCTCAGCTCCAAATTCATCCTTCACTGCCTGCTCTGCAAAAAACAGATCTGGGCCCTTTAAATATTTTTCCTTCACCAGCTGTCACAATGTTAAGCCTTGTCAGGAGAGAGCACTAGAGAGGCACTGCAGTAGGAAGAGGACTTCCCATCCCGGTTCTGGTGTTCTGGTTCAGCAGGCTCCTGCGACACCAGCATCTTCTCCACTGTCCCACTTCTGCACATGCAGGGTTTCCCCAGTAGCCAGTTCCTGTGGTACAGACACCTCCTCCAGCACGAGGGTCTTACAGCACATGTGGCTTTCCCAGCACACGGTTCCTGCTGGGTGGGCAGTTTCTTCAGTGCCAGACTCCTGCAGTACAGGCAGCTTTTCTAGCAGCCAGCTGCTGAAGTACAGGTGGCTTCTCAAGCATCCAGGTCCTTCAGTGCATGGCAGCCAGTCATACCGCACCTCGAGAAGCTTCCCCAGTCCCAGATAATTCCATACTAAGTGCCTTCAGAGAGACTCCACCTCTTGCACAACTTCCCCTGCATCCTAGAGAACAGATTTACAAGTTCCACAGGGCAAATTTCCAGCAAATTCCATTGATGCAGCTACTCCTCTTCCATCCATTGGGCCACAGCCACATCCAGTGGGCCGTTCTCCAACAATGTCCCTCAATGCCTTGAGGGAGGGTGGAAGGAAGGGGCAGTAGTGGGGAGGTGATCTTCCTTGGGCTTCTGTCTCAGTCCTGGGTGTAATAGCTGCTCCTTATATCTGCTATTCCTATATCTTATTATTATTATTTTATTTATAGTTTTTAAATTAATTTATTTAACCTATTTATTTTTGGCTGCATTGGGTCTTCATTGTGGTGTGCAAGCTTCTCATTGCGGTGGCTTCTCTTGTTGCGGAGCACGGGCTCTAGGCGCACGGGCTTCAGTAGTTGTGGCACATGGGCTCAGCAGTTGTGGCTCACGGGCTCTAGAACACAGGCTCAGTAATTGCAGCACACGGGCTTAGTTGCTCCGTGGCATGTGGGATCTTCCTAGACCAGGGCTTGAACCCATGTCCCCTGCATTGGCAGGCAGATTCTTAACCACTGAGCCACCAGGGAAGCCCCCCTGTATCTTAGAATGCTCTTTACTTAATCCTAGCCAACACTAGGAATTATTAATTATTAACACAGTTAATAATTTTTATATTAACTCTTTCATGTTTAAATTATTCTATAGATTCTCTTTCCTGATTGGAACTTGACTGATACATACAGCATCACACATTTGGAAGGAAATTTAAAAATCCAGTCTCTAAATTGCCAAACCTGAACGTTTGGAAATGGCTGAATAGTACAGACAAACCTCCCGGTTTTCACCCAATTTCTTGGTAGAGTTTTGTGCATGGTAAATAATTATCTCTATTTGCCTCACTGCTGTTTGCCTTCAACTGAGGAACCTAAAACTCTCCAAACTGCTGGGATGCAGAGCCCAGTGGAGCACTTTTGCCTGAGGGGTAGGTAATGATGGACAAGCCCTTCAGGATATATATTGGGTTGGCCCAAAAGTTCGTTCGGGTTTTCCGTAACATCTTCTGGAAAACCTCAAACTTTTTGGCCAACCCAATAAATAATCCCTGAGCAGAATCAGGGACCTTCTGGAGGTTCCTCCAGTACCAGTATCCTTTCCACAAAGCAGATGCTTTTTTCTACTTTCCACCTGGCTACAGCTGGAGAACCTGAGACCACTTGGATTAGGTAATATTACCTAACAATTACAAATTAAGCTTTTGAGTCAGATACACTTATCACTAACTAGCTCTATGGCCTTGGGCAGGTTACTTAACCTTTTCTGAGCCTCAGTTTATCATCCGTAAAATCTGCATAATAGTAGAACTGACTTCCATTGGCCTGTTGTGAGGGATTAAATGAAATTGTCCATTTGGTAAAGAATTATGTACATGGTCGAGAATTTCACCTGGCACCTGTGAATGTGATGGTGGTTGTGTTTGCTGAAAAATGCAAAACTACATTCGTATTTGTCTGTTCCACCAATGTGCTGTCAAGTACAAGTCTGTTGTAACCAAGTTGAGTGACCAGTTTGGGTCTCAATAGTGAAGCTTGCGCCATTTCCAGGGGTGGCTCTTGCAGTGTCTGCGCTTTCCCCCTCAGCCTTGGTTCCTACTCTCATCACCAACTCCAGACCTGACAGGTCATCAAGAAATGTAGTAAGTCCCCTACATACGAACCTTCAAGTTGCAAACTTCAAAGATGGGAACGTGCGTTCACATGTCCAATCACGTAAGTTAGTTCAAATGTCTGGCATATATTGTCACGTACGTGCATCCTCTACAAGTGGCTGTGTTTTTGTGTACTTTACTGTACAGTACTGTATAGAATACAGTAGTATAGTATCTTTATTTCAAGCCCAGGAAGTCTGGACATAAGTGTAAAACACCAGTGATGTAGCTGCTACTGCTAAGAAGCACCAGCTGTTGTACTACTGCACTACTGTACTTTTCAAGGTATTGTACTGTAAGATTAAAAATGTTTTCTTTATTTTTTGCGTTTGTTTTTTAATGTATTATTGGTGTGAAAAATATTTTAAACCAATTACAGTACAGTACTATATATCCAATTGTGTTAGTTGGGTACCTAGTCTGACTTTGATGGACTTACGAACAAACTGGACTCAGGAACACGCTCTTGGAACAGAACGCATTCACATGTAGGGGAATTACTGTATCAATTCTTGAGACACGTGTCCTCTAGAGACAATTTATCAGAAAAAATCCAGAAAGCACCCTTCCATAGAAAAAGAATGTGAGCCATGCATGTAACTTTAAATGTTCTACTAGCCATATTTTTTAAAGTAAAAATAAACAGGTAAAATGATTTTTAATAATTTGGTTTATTTAAACATATATATGCAATATGTATATAAATTATCATTTATATAAAATGTAATATTGATTAAAATGTAATCAATATTTAAAATACTAGTGAGATAGCTCACATTCTTCTTTCTAGTCTTTGAAATTCAGTATGTATTGTACACTTACAACCATTCTCAAGTCAGACCAGCCACATCAAGTGCTCAAAAGCCACATGTGACAAGTAACCACCTTATTGGACAGAGTAGTTCTAGACCATCTAGCCCAGCCGCCTCATTTTTAGAAGAGGACACAGAGGCTCAAACAAGTTTTTTGAGTTGTTCTTTCTAAGTCACAAAATCAGGACTAGAATCCAAGGTAACTGACACCTGGGTTTAAACCCAACCCTGTCCTTTATTAGCTGTGTGACACAGGGCAACTTTCCTTACCTCTCTGAGCTTCAACTCCCTTTTCTATAAAATAGAAATAATAAATCCTCAAGAGTTGTGGTGAGGATTAAATAAGGGAATGGATGTAAAGCACCCAGCCCACAGCAAGCACTGGCTTAAATGGAGTAATAAATTATCATAATGGACTTCACCAACCATACTGCCTGCCTTTCATCCAACCTCAGCCTAATCTAGCAGAAGACAGAGAAGGGGCAGCCCGCATTCCACACCACTCGCTTTGGATGTGGCCTTAGCCTAACCAGCAAAAGCAATGTCATGATACTACAAATGCCCATCAAAGCTTTAGCGCAGCTCTTCCGCTGTTTCCAAGTTAGACAATGGAAAGGTGATTTTCTTTTCAAGATTCCCTTTGTAAAAGAACCATGATGAATGTTTAAAATTTCATGAGAAAAACAGTTATAGGGAGAAGGTCATTGTCGTTAAGTGCCACACCCATCCCAGTCCCTGGTGACCCTGAGGGCCCCTGACTCGCCTGGCTTCCCTGCTGACCCTCTTTGCCCAACCAGGAGCCACAATGGTTGCTCAAAAGGAGATAACGTCATTTGTTGACATTTCCCAGGTGACAACAAAGTCAAGCCTTCTTTTAGGGATCTGAGTCTTTGCATATAATTAGCCGATCAAATTACCCTCAGGGAATTGAGGCTTGACATTCCTCATTGCCTAGAGGAACCACAGCCTTCAGAGAAAGGGGTTGGAGACAACCACCTACACTTTTTTGGGTCTTTCTTCATTTAAGGTTCTCAAATGGAGCAGTGAATAAGGGAGGAACACAGGGCTCCAGGCTCTACTTCTCCTTTATCTTAAAAACTTACTTCCGGGGACATGTACTCTGGAAGTTAGAGCATAAACTTTCAAGTAACAGGCATCTTCAGACATCCTGCCATTTGTAAAATACTTGGCTAAAAATTATTATTATTATTTTTTGGCCTTGCCGTGAGGCTTGCGGGATCTGAGTTCCCAGACCAGGAATCAAACCCGGGCCCTCAGCAGTGAAAGCACGGAGTCCTAACCACTGGACCACCAGGGAATTCCCTAAAAATTATTTTTAAATTTCAAGAAATGTAAGATCTATTTTGGAAGAAAATATAGAAGAAATAGGTTTACATAATATAGATGGCAATATGATATAATATGTATCATATATGATACATATTATTGGTATATAATTATATCTATACAATTACTAATAGAGTATTTGATTATTAATTAAGAGAACTAAAGATCTTCTACCACAGTACTTAGGAAAGAAGAGGTATGAAATGACATTGTGCTGGAGGGGTTTTTTGTGTGTTTGTTTTCAACTTGTAAAATGTGATATATTTATAAATTACAGTGTATTCAGCTGTAAACAGGAAGGAAATTTTGACACAGGCTGTAAAATGCATGAAACTTGAAGATATTATGCTAAGTGAAATAAAGCCAGTCTCAAAAAGAAAAATACACTACGATCCCACTCACATAGATACTTAGGGGAGTCCAATCTATATAGACAGAAAGAATGGCGGTTGCCAGGGGCTGGGAATTGGTGTAAACAGTTATTCTTTAATGGGTAAATGGGTAAACAGAGGTTTTTTGCACGACAAAAGACATAGAGAAAAACTTTAGGGAGGAGGTAGCGTTTGAAACATCAGTTGAGTTTAAATGAGTTCGAAGGAAATTCCAGGGGAGTGTGTGTAGAGGGGACTGAAAGTGAAGGTCAAAGGAAGGAAAGTTGGGGCATGTGTGGGAGATTGAGGTAAGGTTGATGGGAAGTGGGAGGTGGGAGCACATTGGAGAGGTGGGTTGTGCCCTGTTTGGTCAGTGGGTGGTTTTAGTGCCCGCTCCATGCCCAGTCCTAAGTTTGGCCATGGAGAGGGAGTTGTTTGCAAAGCCTCCACAAGACCCCTGCCCCAGCCTGAGTGCCAGGCTTCTGGGTACGGTCGCAGATTTTAATTTTCTGGTACCAGCCTTCACACTGGGAGGCTTGTGACAGGGGACACCTGACCCTTCCTCTCACAGTTCCTGCCATGCAGAGACTCACCCGACAATGGAGTGATTTGACCTTGAAGTACAGAATCAATAGCAGGAACAAGAAGAATGAAGGTGAAGAGTGGGAGAAGATACATTGGAAGCTGTCTGAGAATCACTGCCACTAGGGTCTTGGGAATCTGAGAACTTTTAATAAATGTCATCTTACTGCATTGACACCCTGGGCTTGGCTTACTGAAGAGCACATTACGCAGTGTCTGTGAAACCCAGGAACTAATGCACAGGCCTCCTCCACAAAACTAGAGGCAGTTTTAGCTATATTGACTTTTAATTCACCCAGGGCATTTTGTCTCACACTTTATTGTACTGATAGCTGCTTTACCTGGTTTTGCAAAATAAATAACCATCACAGTAGCTGATCCTAATTACCTTTTGCCCTTTGGATACCTTATTTATGGCCCCTCACTTTTTTTTAAGTTAATTTTTATTGGAGTATAGTTGCTTTACAATATTGTGTTAGTTTCTGCTGTAGCCCCCTCTTTTAAATAACGTTTGCACTTTCAGACTTCTCTTTTCCTTCTTACAGAGTTTTTCTTAAGAGTCTAGCAGGATTCTTGAAAAAAGAAAATTTTAAAGCAAACTTATCCATTTAGTTGCCTTGGGCCTTAAAAATCCTCCCAATGAACCTTCTCTAATTCCCTGACAAACTTCTTTGCTATCTGTAAATGGTGCTGACAAAGGAAAATCAAATTAAGTTGTTAGCCCTGGAATTCCATCACCTGAGTGTGCTTGAGTGGCTTTTTCATCCTCAGACTGGGATCCTGCTTGAGCCATTAGCACTTTTCCTAAGAGTAGACAACTTTCTGAAGTTACACCTGAAACAGAAAAAGCTGGTGTCAGCCAAAGGCTGTCATTCGTCATGGGTTGTCTTTCCTTTTGCTAAAGAACTGAAATTAGATGAGTTGCTGACATCTGGTGGTTGCTAAGCAGAGTGTAAGCGCAGTCTTAGGAGGACTTCTACCTCAGATTACAACAAACTCCCCAGCCACCAATTTTTGGAGGCCTCCTCTTGAACTAAGAATGTTTTTATATCCAAAGGGAAAGCAAAGATGCAAACCAAGAAGCAAAGGAAACAATTGGCACCGAGAAGAGACATGTTGGCTACCAGAATGAAGGGTGAAAAGTCACCTTCCCTGGAAGCAACTTCCAGGATTTTGACAAAGATTGGACTTGGTCCCAACATACCTGATGAGTCACGGAAGGTGAATAACACAGGAGATTCCTTTTTGGTTGAAGGTAACATTTTTGTCGCAGCTGGAAATAATTCTGCTTCTATTCATTTTCCCTTTGTCACTCAAATATTTTAAAAAGCTCTCCATTTGTTGGAGGCCATAGACTGGAAAGTGTCTTCCAGAGCATTCTGAATTCTTCTACTCTTCTGTCTCTCAGCACATTGAGTGAGACCAGGAGCTGGTGGAAGTGTCCTGTGCCTCAGATCTTGCCCACAAAAGTTATTTGAACTCCATCTTCAGAGAAGTAACGTGGAATCTTTGCTCTGGATGGGACAAAGGCAAACACCAATGAGAGTCCCAGAGCCCGGAGGTATGTCAGTAACTCCAAAATTAAAGGTTGGAGAGGGAGGCTTCCCAAAAGCTGCAGGCAGAAAAGAGATGAGTTGCTCTTCAAAAATGCTATTTGATTTCGTCATAGCTCATCACTAAATAAACGTATTTTGTTCATTTATTTGCTTTCTTGGTTTTTGTGTTACCTACTCTTTTTTTTTTTTAATGGTGGACTTTGGTTCCACCAAATCTTCCAGTGATCTTTTTTTAAAACATTATTTATTTATGGCTGTGTCTGATCTTAGTGCGGCACGCAGGATCTTCATTGCGGCATGCGGGATCTTCCGCTGTAGCTCATGGGCTCCTCTCTAGTTGTGGCGTGTGGGCTCCAGAGCACATGGGCTCAGTAGTTGTGGCGCGCGGGCTTAGTTGCCCTGAGGCATGTGGGATCCTAGTTCCCCGACCAGGAATCGAACCCGCAACCCCTGCATTGCAAGGTAGATTCTTAACCAGTGGACCACCAGGGAAGTCCCCGTGTTACCTACTCTTGATTTTGCCTTCTCTCCTCAACACTCCTGTCCCCTAAACTAGAAAGTAAACTTGAGAGCAGGAACTTTGCCTTGTTCACCATTTATATCCCCAGCATCTGAAACACTGTTTTTAGTACATGGTAAAATTCTCAAATATTTGTTCAATGAAAAGAATGACAACAAACTCCCATAGTTCCTCCTAAAATCAGCTGGGAGTCCCTACTTTACCTTCCTTTACTTTAGAAAGCCCACAGATGGTCATGTCCAGGGACACCATGGAAGTGCTATAATGACTCTATATTTGCCTCACTGATTGACAGTCTGCAGCAAAGGGCAAACACCCAGGGGCCAACCTGAGCGCCTCCAAGGGTTCCTGGATGGTGACTGGTGTTACCAGGAGTGAAGGCTGCGTTCACTGCAAGGCCTTCCAAATGCTCCAGAGAACTGGAGACAGAAATCTTTAGGGGCAAGTTTGAGTACATTGCAACATATGTTCTCGGTGCTAAGTTTCTCTCTGGGTATGCATGAGTCTGTAGGGGCTTGGGGGAAGTGTGTTGGAAAACTTTCCCTCTGTCTCCAACTAAATGGTTTCCTGAGGAAATGAGAAATGGAGGTGGGGTGGGTGGGAAGGAATGAAAAAATTCCAGTAAGGAAAAAAAAATGACTTTTTTTTCTTTGGAACAGGGTGAGTTATTGGCAGATCTGAAATTCCAGGATCTGTGTGTATTCGAAATACAAAAGGCTCTTTAATTTTTTTTTTTTTAATTTTAAACATGGGGTATGAGATGCTAGAGTGAACACTTGAAGGATAACACTTCTGAATTGAGGGGTTTGGGGAAGCTTGGCCCAGAGTGATCAGGACCCAGGGTTCATGCCCCTCCCCACAGAGCCCGGCAGAGCAGGTACTTTCTGGTATCCATTAATACAGTTTACGGTTAAATTGCTGGACCCCATGTGGACTGAAAGGGCCTCTTTATCTTTAAACAAACAGATGAGGAAGGAGGATCTCCCCCACCCCAGCCTAGACCTGGATTTGTGAGGCCACACCATGGGTTTTTCCATTCCAGCTATCAATCTTCCCTTGTTTGTGGTTCCAGAGGAAAAAAGAGAAGTACAGGAGAAGGGAGGTGTAATCAGAAAGGTAACTCAGCTCTGTTTTAGCAGACCTTGAAATAAGTAACTTGGTCTGACTCTTCCTGAACATTGGGTGGAAACTGAGAGTATCAAGGATTTGTGGGGACTCTCTGAATCTCCCCCTGCCCAAAACACCACCATCGAGTTTCCTATAACACTCAGGCTGGTGCTTGTGTGCAGGGTCCCTGCCTGTAGGCCACGTCTGAGGTTACAGCTTAGAGTGTCATCAACAACAACAGTCACAGGTGGAACAGAAAGCCTTTAATTAAGTGTCTTCTGCACATAGCACCCTGCTAGACGGTGTAGCAAAAAAATCACAGCCACAGCTCTGTCACCTTAGAGTTTATGATCTAAGAATAACCTACTAGCCTTCTCAGGGAATATCGAGTATGCTAATGACAAGGTTATTTTTGCTTTGTTTTCTTTGTTTTTATCACAGTGCCATGTGGAGGGGAAGATCACAAGCTTTTGTGTCAGACAAACCGGGTTAGAATCCCAGTTCTTTAATTCATCATTGTGTGACCTTGTGCCAATTGTGGAAATTCTCTGGGCCTCTCTTTTCTCATCTATGAAATGCGGGTGAAAATAACTATCACATAGAGTTGTTGTCAGGATAAAATATCCATAACAAGTTTAACATGGTGCCTGCCACATAGCAAATTTTCAATAAATGACTGCTATTGGTATTGGGTGTAGAAAACCAATTTGGTGAGGACCATCTACGTGTAAGACACTGTTAAGCTCTTTGCCTATATTCTTCATTTTTCCTCATACGAAGTCTAAGTGGTAAATGCTACTCTTATTCTTGTTTTATATACCTGAGGAAACTGAGGCACACACATCCATGATCACATAGTTAGTAATGGTGAACCCAAGTTGTCTGGTTCTAGACGCTTCCTCAGAAAGGAAGGTCTAGTGTTTGGACTAAATAGCTGAGCTGCCATTTTTGCCTAAAACACCTGAGTGGAAGATTTCATCACTATCCCTCTCATTTGCTGACACCACTCAGTGAACATCCAACATCAACTGGACTCTGTCTCCTTGGATGGGTCTCAGGCTCAACACGGACGGATGACCTCTTAAGAACAGTTACCCTTGCCCTGGTCTCCCAACTGAAAACAAAAAAGGGGACGGTTACATAAAGTAATACTGACCTATATTCTTGACACTCTAAGTTGTTTCTGGTTCTCCAGAGCAAACACAGATGTTCACTAAGAGAGAAGCACAAACTAATGTTCGATTCACTCTTACCCCTCAGGTGCCCTGCCATAAGCCCAGCTGGGCTGAGATCAGTGGATATTGACTGATTTGGTTTTGCTACCCGTGTTCCCTCAGGGGAAGAACAGCTCTCTAAACATCAACCCAAACCAAACAAAACGAAACACACAGGCTAGACAAAAGTTTATAATTTCAGATGTTTATGGAAAAATTAAGTTTGCAAAAGGCTGGTTAGAGTAATTACAGATGAGTTCTTTAAAGAAATTGCTTACTTTTTAAATATTTAAACACCATCAAATAAGAGTATTGCTAAATGGGTTTCTGGAGACTAGTTTTAATAAACAAGTGATAAAATCTTATAAAATTTTCATTCCATACATATAATATTTGTATAGATAAAGTTTGGCTCCGCAAGTAATTAAACACCAAGCCTTACAAGCTCGTTTTGCTAATTGGCTTAGGAGACATTGTTTCAAAATAAAAAACGAATCAGATTTTTTTCATCTGAATTAGCTATCTTATTACTAAAGTGTTATGGTTATTAGTTTTAAAATTGTTGTTTTATTTTTCTTTAAAGGATACTTGAAAAATCTACTGACTAAATCTCTTCTGGAGCCATTAGCATCTGACAAACAAAAGCAGTGATTGGGGAATTCCCTGGCGGTCCAGTGGTTAGGACTCCTCGCTTTCACTGCCAAGGGCGAGGGTTCAATTCCAGGTCAGGGAACTAAGATCCTGTAAGCCATGTGGAGAGACCAAAAAAAGAAAGAAGTGACTGATAGCCAGGGTTATCAATGCTGTTTTAATACATGGCCCATTCCTTACAATGTCCCCAAACCACTCCATCATAGTTCCCCAGTAGGAGTCAGAAGTCCAGGTTCAAATACAGAACTATCACTGAATCATTTAGGGACAACCAAAACATTACTTAAATTACCCAGGCCTAGGTTTCCTATCTCCTGTAGATAATTGAACCATTTCCATAGGTTCCTCTGAGATGATGATGATGATAATGTTGATGGCAATGATGGTGATAATAATGATGGTGATGGTGCTGATAATGGTTGTGGTGATGATGATGATAATGTTGATGGCAACGATGGTGATGATGACAGCAGCTGCTGTTTATTGAGTCTTATCATATGCCAAAGGACTGTTTTAAGCCTTTGACTTGAATTAACTCGCAACATACTTCTGGAAACCCTGGACTGGGGATCTCCTCCCAAATCCCTGTCCATTGTGCACTCTTGAGCAAAGAACACTGTGGCAGATTGCATTTTCAAAAAGTACCCTCAACAATATCTTTCATCCCACAGGCCCTTTGTACAATATGTTTTTGACACTTTTCGCATTAATAAGTGAGGTCTATGTTTCCTCCACTTGAATCTGCGTGGGTTGATAACTATGGCAGAAGTGGTTCCATGTGACTTCCAAGAATAGGTCATAAAATGCATAACAGCTCCTGCCTGGTTCTTTTTGAGATGCTTACCCTCGAACCCAGCCACGAGGCTGTGAGGATCTATGGCCACAGGGAGAAGCCCCGTGTAAATGCTACAGCTGCCAACCCCAGTGGGTTCCCCGCTACCAACATCAACTGCCAAATGGGTGAGTGAGGGTGTCTTCAGAGACTCTAGTCCCCAGCCACGGAGTCACCTTCAAGTCTTACCAGTGGGGCTCTCAGACATCAAGGCTCTGTCCCTGTTCTGGGTCCATTCTGAATTTCTGATCCACAAAACTGGTGAACCTAACAAATCATTGGTTTTAGGTCTCTAAGTTTGGGGTGTTTTGTTATCAGCAATACAGGCTTTGCTCTCTGAGACCCTAGACAAGAGCCAGATCTAGGACCTCTTTGTTCCTACTCCTAATGTGCGGCGTCTGTGGCAAAATCAGACAGAGCCCCACGTACTGTATGTCTGAGCTTTTAAACACTATAAATCAAGCTGACAAACTTTTTAAAAAACTAAATTTATTTATTTGTTTGTTTATCTATGGCTGTGTTGGGTCTTCATTGCTGTGCGCAGGCTTTCTCTAGTTGTGGTGAGCGGGGTCTACTCTTCGTTGTGGTGCGTGGGCTTCTCATTGCGGTGGCTTCTCTTGTTGCGGAGCACGGGCTCTAGGTGCGCTGGCTTCAGTAGTTGTGGCACGTGGGCTCAGTAGTTGTGGTTTGTGGGCTCTAGAGTAGTTGTAGCACAGGGGCTTCGTTGTTCGGCAGCATGTGGGATCTTCCCCGGCCAGGGCTCGAACCTGTGTCCCTTGCATTGGCAGGCAGATTCTTAACCACTGCGCCACCAGGGAAGCCCTAACAAACTATTAAGTAAAATATGCTCTGTCTTCCTACGTAAATATACCTTGATAACAACCTGAAAGATTCTAATTAAAAATTCCCATGCTCCTCAGAGCTTTGTCCTGGAACATGGGCTTCTGGGGCAACTGGCCACCAGCCTGTGGTCTGCCCACTTCCCTTCTCCATCCTCCATCTCCACCCTACACCGCAACATTGCAACCCCAGCTGAAATATCTAGTCCTCAGTTCTACATGCAAATGGCATGATCCCACCTCAGGGCAGGGGGCATGAGTGGGAGGACAGACACCTGCCAGCCTACCAAGGTGGAAGCCCACGCACGCCCTGGGGTACATGCCCTGGGGTAGTCTCAGGGCCATTTGAGCAGGAAGCTCCCAAGGAGGGTGTGGTCTTGGGATGGGCCCCACCTCTTGTCCCATGGGAAAGGGCACTGCCAGAGGAGGGCCAGAGCAGGGCCCTCTAGAGCACAGGGCCTAGGGCAGGGATCTCAGTCAGCACTGCTCCTGGGCCTTCCCTCCGCAGCTGCTCAGAACTGAAGAGGCTGTAGTAGACATACCCAACCTGACTTCTTCCTGTAGCAGCACGGGAAGAGGAAAGAACGTGCGAGGGTTTCTGCAATCACTTTACTCCTTCACCAGAGGTTCTATCCCCACACCCATACCAGGCTCAGGAGAAGGATTGGAGGGACATTGTTAGATTGTGTCCAACGTCTCTTAGCCCTCGTTCTCTTGGACCTGTTTTTAAAGAGCACGCACATCCTGCTGTGTTCTTCCATGCAGCTTTGCCATCAATAAAGCCAGGAAACATATTCTGATACCCTTTTGCCTCCTTACCTATAATTATCAGTTGGTTCGAACTAAAGAAGGGGAGCGGAGCTCTGGAGATTGAGGAGCACCCCAAATCTCCAACAACAAGCAACTCTCAAGAATTCACATCTTTGGCTCCCCTACCCTTGCCCCCTCCTGAACTACGAATTTCAGAGTCCCGAAGAGACAAGCAAACTGGAAGATCCTTCCAAGAATTATGCATCGGATGGGGAATGGGAAAGAAGCATCAATATCTGGATTTTTCTAAACCAGGGGTCCCCAACCCCCGGGGCTATGGACCGGAACTGGTCCGTGGCCTGTTAGGAAACAGGCTGCACAGCAGGAGGTGAGTGTTGGGTGAGCGAGCAAAGCTTCATCTGTATTTACAGCCATTCCCCATCACTCACATCACCGCCTGAGCTCCGCCTCCTGTCAGATCAGCGGCGGCATTAGATTCTCATAGGAGCGCGAACCCTACTGTGAACTGCGCATGCAAGGGATCTAGGTTCCTTATGAGAATCTAATGCCTGATGATCTGAGGGGGAGCTGAGGCGGTGATGCTAGCACTGGGGAACGGCTGCAAATACAGATTATCATCAGCAGAGAGGTTTGACTGCACAGAGACCATAATAAATCAGTTGCTTGCAGACTCATATCAAAACCCTATCAGTGAGTAGCAAGTGATAATTAAGCTGCATCTTACGGAGTAGACTGGACATAAGCAACACACTTCGGGTGGCACTGTCTCCCATCACTCCCAGATGGGACCATCTAGTTGCAGGAAAACAAGCTCAGGGCTCCCACTGATTTTGCATTATTCTGAGTTGTGTAATTATCTCATTATATATTATAATATAATAATAATAGAAATAAAGTGCACAGTAAATGTAATGGGCTTGAATCATCCTGAAACCATCCCCCACCCCCCGGTGCATGGAAAAATTGTCTTCCATGAAACCAATCCCTGGTGCCCAAAAGGTTGGGAACCGCTGCTCTAAACTGTTTACCTCAGTTGTACGTATTCTAAAATGTGAAGGTGTTAAGATGATGAAAAGATCGGGAATTGCTAAGGTGGAGGAACAGACTTACAAAGGAAAAAATGGAAAAGTATTTGGGGGATGGGGGCCAGACTAAGAATCGAGAACCAGAATCTCCAGCAGATGCTATGGCTGTCCTTCAACAGCACTCCTGTTCACCACCATAAGGTCAGGAGGCAAGAGGGGAATAAAGAGCCTGGTCTATTCTGTTGGTGGGCCTCAGGAGAGCACAAGAAAATTCCACCAAGGATGAAATTTGGCTCACTGTCACCCTTTCTGTCACCAGCCCCATCACCACCAGACTTGCTCCCAAAGCAAATTCCAATTGACTAGTTAACTTGTGTGTGCATTATAAGTTACCGGAAGCAGGCATTGCCCAGCCTGAGCAATTTAGGTGGAAATTCAGCTGCATTATACTTATTAAAATTGTCAGATTACAGGGGCTTCCCTGGTGGTGCAGTGGTTGAGAATCTGCCTGCTAATGCAGGGGACACGGGTTCGAGCCCTGGTCTGGGAGGATCCCACATGCCGCGGAGCAACTAGGCCCGTGAGCCACAACTACTGAGCCTGCGCGTCTGGAGCCTGTGCTCCGCAACGAGAGAGGCCGCGATAGTGAGAGGCCCGCGCACCGCGATGAAGAGTGGCCCCCGCTTGCCACAACTAGAGAAAGCCCTGGCACAGAAACGGAGACCCAACACAGCAAAAATAAATTAATTAATTAATAAACTCCTACTCCCAACATCTTCTTTAAAAAAAAAAAAATTGTCAGATTACAGAATTGTTTAAGTTAAGCTACATTATAAAGTTACAATAACAGTAGGGTCAAATTAATGTGCTGACATTAGTGAAAGAACTCGTTAGTTCTTTGCAAGTGATTAGCAAAATGATGTCCTAAATATGTACACATGTGTATAAATATACATTTCACATGAACATACATGTCTGTAAGAGAAGTTGGGCTGTATGTATGTTTTAGAACCCAAGCAGTAGGCAATGGAGAAACTAGTTTGCAAAGAGGTTTTCATTATTCACCACTGCTTTTAATGACTTGTATCCTGAAAACACCTTCTACTTAGACAGATGTGACCTGGCAGTGACCTTTGCTTAAACATTATTTTGGTTTTCTGGGAAATTTGTTTAACTGGTTTAGATTTTGAACAAGGGAGGCAACTGTGAACTCAAAACCAATTAAATGCTGAGCTGTTGAGAAACCCTGGCTCCCAAAGCTACAAAAAGACAGGACGGTGGGTGAAATGGAATTTGGGAAATTTCACTGCATTCAAGTCGGGAGGTTAATGGAAAGAACAGGAACCAGAAGAGAAGTCTCCTTGTGTAGGCTGTGCCACTTAGTAGCCATGTGACCTTGGACAAGTCACCTGACCTCTCTGAGCTCCCCTTTCCTCCTCCATAAAATTGTGATAGTAAGTCGGTCTTCCCTGCATCAACAAATGGTAGAAAAATGGTGAAATGGATGAAAAGTTCCTTTTTAAATACAAAACGTACAGTATTAGGCTCCATGCCTAATTTACTTGACATGTAATTTAATTTTCCCTGTGTGTTGTGTCTGAGGTTCTCTACCAGATTGTAAGTTCCATCCGCACAGGAAATAGGTGTACCATAGCACTGGCTCTGTCCATACTGGCATTCTATAACACCTATGAATAAATTCTTGTGAATGACTAGAGAATCAGGTATTTACTTTTTCACCCTTGAAACTTAAGCCCTGTTGGGGCACAAAGAATGTGTGCTCTTTAATAGAGGGCAAAGCAACCTATGTCATTGAGATAAACATCAAGCTGTTTTGGAACAATTACTGGTGACTTCCTCTGTCCCTTCCTGGAGATTCTTGGCTTGTTGTTTTGGTGGTGGTGGTTGTTTTAATCTTCTCTCCCTCTATTTTCCCTTCACTCTTCTCCTCTCATCTACACTCTGATGTTTCCCATCTCTCCCTTTTTCCTGTGGGCCCGTTAATGGCCTTCTGGGCTAGAAGGTTACTGCATCGTGCTCTAAAACCTCTGAAACCGTGGTGCTCAGACCAGCAGCCATGGCATCACCTGCAAGCTGTTGGCAATGCAGAATCTCATCAACCACTGTCCACCCCACGACAAGATCCTGAGTGATTGGTGTGCACATTAAAATTTGGGAAGCACTGCTCTACAGTGCGCACACACACACACACACACACACACACACACAGAACTAGCTCTTCGCTAACTCACTGATCAAACTTAATTATTGTGGGCTGATTGTCAGTTTATCCTATTAGACCAGTTGTTTCTCTCTTCCTTAATTTGATTCTCTTGTTTATTTTGCTCCTCTCTAGCATCTCCTCATAAGGCCTGGGGATGGCAATTAAGTAGAAGCAGTATCAAAACTATTCTTTTTAGCAAGTTGGGTAAAAAGTTTAGTGAGGAAAGGGTTACGAAGCATATTCTTAAGAGGATTTTTGAGTTTTCGAGTGCAACCCAGATGTCAGCTGCCGTCACCCCATCACATGAGGTTTGGGTTAAATTAGCTCAAGCTGACTCTGCGGTGTCCTGCAGGAACCTGAACGCCCTCCTCAAGACTGCACATGCCCGAGGGCGGACCTCTCAGGACCACATCGACCTCCAAGCTTGTGTTCAATAAGCCCCTGACCTTACTCCTCTTTTTAGCCGGTTTCTCTCCTCTGGACTCCTCCCAAACGTGGACTTCGAAAGGCTGCTCTGCCCTTGATCTCTCTCCTCCCCAACAGTGGTACAAAAGGCATCGATGTTCAGAAGCCTTAACTGAAAGTTGGGAGACGGAGATGGTTTACACCCCAAGTAATTTAAAATGGCCACTGGGCACATTTGTTCTTAAGTTCCTTCTCCAGGGCTCCACTTTGCAGATCCAGGTGCCTGCCTTGCTGCCTCATCCAGCCTCTTTCTTCTCTACCTCCCTCCCCTTGTCCCTCCCCCAAATTCAAGTTCCAGTTCTTATCTGTGACACTCCGGCAATTTTGTTCTGTTTTGCAGGCATCTTTTAACCCATAACCTCAAGTTTTCAAATTGTTTTCCTGAACAAATTTTCTCCCCTACAAAGCCGCCTGGTTACAGGTGTTTCAATGATAATTTGGGGTGGGGGGGGTTACTGAAGTATAGTTGATTTACAATATTATTTTAGTTTCAGGTGTACAGCATTGTGATTCAGTATTTTTACAGGTTATATGCCATTAAAAGTTATTACAAGATAATGGCTACAATTTCCTGTGCTATACAGTATATCCTTGCTGCTTACCTATTTTATACATAGGAGTTTGTGTCTCTTAATCCCATACCCCTAATTTGCCCCCCGCCCTTCCCTCTCCCCTATGGTAACCACTAGTTTGTTTTCTATATTTGTGAGTCTGTTTCTGTTTTGCATATACATTTGTTTGTACTATTTTTTAGATTCCACATATAAGCGATACTATATACTATTTGTCTTTGTCTGACTTACTTCATTAAGCATAATATCCACATTACTGCCAATGGCAGAATTTCATACTTTTCTGGCTAATATTCCATTATATACACACACACACACATGCACACACACACACCCCTTATCTTCTTTATCCATTCGTCTGTTGATGGGCACTTGGGTTGCTTCTCTATCTTGGCTATTGTAAATAATGCTGCTATGAACATTGGAGCTCACGCATCTTTTCAAATTAGTGTTTTTGTTTTTTCCAGATATATACCCAGGAGTGGAATTGCTGGGTCATATAGTAGTTTTAGTTTTAGTTTTTTGAAGAACCACCATACTGTTTTCTATAGTGGCTGTACCAACTTACATTCCCACCAACAGTGTAGGAGGGTTCCCTTTTCTCCACACCCTCTCCAGCACTTGTTATTTGTAGACTTTTTGATGACAGCCATTCTGATAGGTGTGAGGTGATATCTCATTGTTGTTTTGATTTGCATTTCTCTGATAATTAGTGATGTTGAGCATCTTTTCACGAACGTGTCGGCCTTCTATATGTCTTCTTTGGAAAAATGTATATTCAGGTCTTCTGCCTATTTTTAATGTGGTTTTTTTTTTATATTGAGTTGTATGCACTGTTTATTTTGGATATTAACCCCTTGTCAGCCATATCATTTGCAAATATTTTCTCCCATTCTGTAAGTTGTCTTTTCATTTTGTCAATGATTTCCTTTGTTGTGCAAAAGCTTTTAAGTTTACCTGGGTCCCATTTGTTTATTTTTGCTTTTATTTCTTTTGACCTGGGAGATAGATTCAGAAAAATGTTGCTGTGGTCCTTCCCTCCCATGTCCTCCACCTGCCTTTTGTCTGTAGAAAAACTTCAGTCAAAAAATAAGTCTAATCAGAGAAGTGAGAAAATGCAGAAACAAAGGAAAACAGTCAAATGAGACCAAATAATAATAGTTTAGTCATTAAAGTCAAGGACCTTTAGTTCCTCCTCAAGGGCTACAGGTAAAATTCTGAGCCATGTCCTTCGAACTCTTTTGTAGATACTGAAGCCTCCACCAGGTGCAAGAAGTTAACTACATGATGACCAGACTGTAGCCATGACATAAGCTGCCACAATTCTGAGAACTGGCATCAAAGAAATGGGAACAAACCAACCCTGGAACTGAAGACAAACTGTACTTAATCAAGATGACACTGCTCAGACCACTGCACGATCAATTTCAAGATGACGTCAGAGCTGACTGTACTATTTCTGCATGTAGCCCTCTCCCTCCACCTATAAAATCTCTTGCCCACTGATTGTCAGTGGGGGGAGTTGGCCTTTGGATATCAGTCAGCCCTCCCCCACCCCCGGTTGCCAGCCTCTGAAATAAACCAAACTTTCCTTTCCACCAGTCTTGCCTCTTTATTGGCTTTTGAGCAGCAAGCAGCCGGACCCCACTTTCGGTAACAAGGAAACCCATGGGCGCTAGTGAAGAGCAAATTTATCAAGTTCTTGTGAGTAAATGGCCTGTGTTGCCTGACTCTTGCCTGAAAAAACCTAAGACAAGAGTCTGGTTAAGGCTTCCTCTCATGACAAAGCAAGTAAGAGGGCCATGGGGGAGTAGGGGAGCAGCCAGCCCTTCTAGCTTTCAGTGGAGGAAGGATGCTAGGTTTTCCTGTGGATCAGGCTTGAATCAGCAAAGGACCATGCCCAAGAGGACTCACCGTGCCTGTCTTGAATGGCAGGGTGCGATAACTTTAGCAGAAAGAGGCTTGGATGTGCCTGTAGATGCAGAAGGGGAGTGTGTGTCACATAGAGTCAGCTAGAAGGTGACTCACTGTGCCAAGGAGTGGCACCATGAGAGGTCCCTGCTGGGGGAAACAGTATCTCTAGATGACCCACCAAGATGCCTAAGGAGGAAAAGAGCCAGCACCGGGGCCATGCATGGAGCCAACCTCAGATTACACACCAGTGGAAGACATTGTTGTTTTCCTCTACTCATTTTTTGCCTCCTTGGGGAAATCAGATTTAGCAGATGTGAGTGATGAGGAAGAAGAAAAGAAACTAGCCAAGTCACCTTTCTCTGAAGGGAGTGCAGAATCTTACCACCCACTACCCACCCACCACGAGATCCTTACTCCAATTATGTGTGCCATTCCTGCGCATGCAGGAAGACTGTGTTTCCCAACTTCAGTTGGCAGTTAATCTGGGTTCTGATGCCTAAATTCTGGGCAATGGAATACAAGTGAGAGTGATATGGGCCTAGCCACAAAGTCTCCTGCATGATCCTCCACTATTTGTCTTCTCCTCCAAGGGTGAACATGGAGGCCACAGGTTGAAGATGGCAGAGCCACAAGATGGAAGGAGCCTGGGTCCCTGAGTCACTGCCTGGAGGAGAGCTGCCCTACCCTTACTAGACATAAGTGACAAAGGACTTTTTTATCCTAAAGTACCAAAATTTCAGGGGGTTTTATTTTATTTTTTTGTTTTATTAGTACAGCATGGCTTAGCCTGCCCTAATAATGCAGTGGAGGCTGGAGCAGGCCTGACCTGGCAGTGCTAGGGAGGGGAGAAGCTCTGCTTCTGAATTCAGCTCCCTCTGAATATAAGATGAGATATTAAAATTTTTATATGACACTGGAAAGTAATGCTTCATACTGAAAGATGCATTAATTTATTTTCTATTTTTAATTTTGAAATAATTATAGATTCACAGGAAGTTGTAAAGATAGTACAGAGTTCTCAGGTTTTCTTCATCCAGTTTCTTCGATGGTTACCTGTGACATAACTATAGTACGGTATCAAACCAGGACACTGACGTTGGTGCATTGTGTTTGTATAGTGCTGAATCATTTTATCACACATGTAAATTCATGTAAATACCAGCTACCAGAGATCTCCCTGGGGCTACCGCTTTCTAGTGACACCCACCTCCCACATCACTCCCCTTCCTCCCATTTCTAATCCCTGACAACCATTAATTTATTCTCCATCTCCATAATTTTGTCATTTTAAGACTGTTATAGAAATACAATCATAGCTCTATGACCTTTGGAGATTGGCTTTTTTTAAAATCAGCATAAAGCCCTTGAGATCCATCCAAGTTGTTGGGTGTATCAATAGTTCATTCCCTTTTATTTCAAGGTACAGATGTACCACTTTTGTTTAACCATTCACTTATTGTAGAACATTGATTGTTTCCACTTTTGGACCAAAAAGTAAACAAATAAAAATGCTATGAACAATCATGTATAGGTTTTATGTGGACATGTTTTATTTTTCCAGGATAAATACCCAGGAGTGTGATGGTGTGATTGTATGGTAAGTCTATGTTTAGTTTTCCTTTTTTTTTTTTTTTTTTTAAGAAACTGTCAAGCTATTTTCCAGAGTGGCTGCAACATTTTAAATTTCCACCAGCAATGTGTGAGAGACCCAGATTCTCCACATCCTTGCCAGCATTTTGTAGTCTCACTACTTTTTAATTTTAGTTGTTCTAATAGGTGTATAGTAAAATCTCATTATGATCTTAATTTTCACTTGTCTGATGGCTGGTGACGGTGAACATCTTTTCATGTGCTCATTTGTCATCATACAACTTCTTTAGTAAATGTTTCTTCATGCCGTTTGTCCATTTTATAATTGAATGGTTTGTTTGCTTTTTAACTGCTGAGTTTTGAGGGTTTTTTATGTATTCTTAATATGAGTCCATTTTCAGATACGTGGCTTGCAAATATTTTCTCCCAGTCTGTAGTTTGTCTTTCATTCAATTTATTAATTTTTTTTTCTTTTATGGATCATGCTTTGGTGTCATGTCTAAAACTCTTCACCAAATCCTAGGTCTCAAAGACTTTCTCCTAAGTTTTCTTCTAAAAGTGTTACAGTTTTACATTTAAATATATGAGATAATTTTTGTAAAAGGTATGAAATTTAGGTCGGTTCATTTTTGCCTGTGGATGTCCAATTGCTCCAACAGCATTTGTTGAAAAGGCTCTCCTTCCAGTTATTTACTTTTGCACCCTCAAAAATCAATTGGTTGTTCTTGTGTAGGGCTATTTCTGGGTTGAATATTTTGTTCCATTGATCTAGGTACCTATCCTTCTGCCAGTATTGCGCTGTCTTGACTGATATTATTTTCTAATATGTGAAAGTGGCTAGCCCAGGTTATGCATCTGCCTAACTTATTAGCCAGTAGGACGGAGAGTGATCCAATGGTGTTTGGAGAGAGTGGTGAAAAAGAGTAAGTTTTCTATCTGCCAAAATCTCACCAAGTTCAGTTTGTTCAATAGGCAATTATAAATATCCACTTCTTGGAGGGTTTCTGTTTGTGTTTTTATTTTGTCTTTTGTTTCAAATTTGTTTTTTTTTTTTTTTGCTGCATCATATATGAGAAGCATTTAACATTGTATCTAGTACATTTTAAGTCTTCAATTTTATTGTTTGTCATCAATATTCAGCATATCATCCTCTGCCTCACCCATGCTCCTCTCTGAACCCCTTCTAACAGTTACACAGGGAAGCTAGCTTTTCTATCCCTCAAATACATCGCTCAC
Organism: Tursiops truncatus; assembly: GCF_011762595.2. Classification (NCBI taxonomy): domain Eukaryota; kingdom Metazoa; phylum Chordata; class Mammalia; order Artiodactyla; family Delphinidae; genus Tursiops; species Tursiops truncatus. Next base: position 42,037,192 of record NC_047034.1, read on the forward strand.
TTATACCTAGAAGTTAAAAATTGCCTTAAGGAAAAAAAAATCTTGCTTGTTAGCCTTTTTCACCCACGTTGAATGAAAAGGAAATTTATCTAGACAGGGAACAGACCTCAGAGGTGAACAGAGGTGAGGCTTCCTGACCTTCACAGCTACCCACCTGCCTTGTGCTTTCTCAGGTAAGGAGAGCAAGCTGAGCACCCGGACACCGTGCCCAGAGCCGGCCTCCTGGGTGGTCCATGGCATGTTCAGGGTCCCATGACAGCCAAGGCAGAGGGCTGGAGGGAACGGAGGAGCAAAGAAGGGAAGTCGCACATGTCCTTCAAGCCCTCCTCTGAGCCCTCCAGCACAGATCTCCGGGATCTAAATTGGGAATCCCTGAAGCTTAGCCAACCCCACAATGGCCTGGCTTAGATCTCCCAGCTGAGGACCAGCCCGGAGCCCACACTAATCAATGGGTTAATAAGGATTTTGCGGGCTGGGGAAGTCAGGGTTGCAGCAGCTGGGATGAGGAAAAGGGAGCATCATTATTTTTAATTTCAGCCAGTCAATGTGTTAATAAAGGAGTTGGATAAAATGTGAGGATGGTGGTGATTGCAGGTGGGGAGGAGGTGAGAGAAAAGCCCATCACTTTCTAAATGTTTGCCTGCAAGGGCAGCCTGATCTTTGAAATCAGAGTAGAGAATTCTTCAAGTCTGGTAATAGCAAACACTCTTCATCATGCCCTTCAGTGGCTGCTGACTGCAGACAGCTTTTTTTCCCTTCAACAATAGAAGAGATGGGAAAGAAAAGGCAAGCTTTTGGCCTCAGGGTTTTTTTTTTTTTTTTTTTTTACCACGGCTCTTTCCGCTCCAACCTACATCTAAGAGGGAGGGAAACTATCTTTTGTTATCACTCAATCTCCCTTAAATTTAAGAACAGCTGGGGATATTTTTCATGATTCATTAAATTCACATCATTCCAAAGAAATCTTCCTGCCGATTTATCTTTGCCTCAGCAGTTGGGGCTCCAAGAGTGAGCAGTTTCCTGAATGCCATCAACCTGGGTCCACTGTTTTGGGCTGAGTCTGTGATCTTTCATGCTGGAATATCTTTTTTTGAGGGTGAAAGAGAGCAGGAAAGGAATCAGGGTATTGAAATGAATCTTTCCAGTCAATTTTTCCCTTTCTGGGGCTAAAGAGAAAGTCGTGTGGCTGTCACAGCTAAAGACTAAACCCCAGCTAATATCCTCAGCGGGGAAGAATAATTAGTAAATTCTCTAATTAGAGTCCTGTTTACATTTCTCTTTTCATAGAGGCTAATCCTTGTGTTTAAAGAAGATATTCTGCCTTGATTAAAACCATTGGTTTTAATCGGAGTCACAGTAGAATCCATGGTAAATGCAAATGGGCTTGAGTTCCATAGGTATTCATTCATTCAATCACTCATTCATTGAAGACCAACTATATACTTAGTGCTAAATACAAATACAACAATATCTCTACCCCCTGTGGGCTACAGCAAGCATAACAAACAAGTTTCATCCCCCATGCCAACTGTCATTCACTGGAGGTGACTTTCTAGAGGATTCTGAGGCCGTTTCCTTGTTCAAGAGAAAGGATAGCTTTACTGGATTACTGACATTCATCAAGTGGGCAGGAAGGTGGGGTGGACTAGAGAGAGGACCCCTCCCAAGCAGGTTATCTGTTGAACACCAGGGAGTACAGACCACTGTATGAATGGCTTTCAAATACTCTCCTGTGATCCTCACACAGGCACACAAATCCAAGTTTGGGCATGATGAGAGAAGTGGTTGGTGCAGCCCTGTGAGAACCCCTGGCTTCCTGAGCCCTGCCTTTTCCCTCTCGTGGTCTATATTCAAGTGACACAAGGGGCCAGGCTTAGGAAGTCACTGTGCTACCTGGGCAGCACAGCACAGAGCTGAGGCGCTCAGATTCTGGAAACAGCTATCTGGGTCACACACTGGCTCTGCTATTTGTGGTTGAGGAAAATTAGGCAAATGACCTAACTTCTCTGTGCCACAGTTTTCTCATCTGTAAAGTGGGGAGAAGAGTACCTACTATTGGATTGTTAGGAGAATTAAAAGAATTCCCATGGCGTCTGGCTCCTAGTAAGTGTCAGTGTGTGTGATCACTGGAGCTGTTGTGGTTGTTATTGCTGAGGACCATGCCTGGTCAGACACAGCTGAACAGTTCCACTCTCCTTCCACTCTCTCTCTTTTGGTTTCTCCTTTCTAATAGAATTATGTGCAAGTTGGAAAAAAGAGAAAAAAGAAAAAATTTGCATTTCTCTACATTTAAAGTTAATGACAGCCCCACATCCTGAGAGATTCGTGTAGGACTCTTTTATAAAAATCGAGTGTAACCACATCTGCCTCTTCTGGAATGAAGAACAGTAAGCTTGTATTTCAACAAGTTTTCGAGGAACTCGAAAATAGTGATACATGAACTGATAAATAAGAAGCCATGGGCACAGTCACAAGCCCTGAATAAGCATAAAATAAAAAACTTAAAGAATTCTGGTGAATTATTATTTCATTAACATTAATGGTGGGAAACTATCCAGTCCCCTCCACATTATGTGTGCCCTTTCCTGATGGCCGATGAATGCTACATTTGTGACTTTCCTTCTTTATAAAGACCCCTGTAGGGGACACTGTAGGATATTTAAAGAATTTATGACACCTGGCTTCTGCCCCCAAGGAGCCTGACTGGGGAGGTTACATCAAAAAGAGTAAATCATTTGCACAGTCAGGCATTACCACGGGGCCTCTGACTGCTGAAGGGACAGAGAGTGGAGAGGGATCTGGGTCAGGGAAGTTCATGAGGACAGACGGTAGGTTTGAGAGAAACGTTAGATGGGCAAGGCACTTGAACTGAGGTCTCAGTTGGAAGGAAGGAAACAGAACCAACCAGCAGGTAACCTACAAGAGACCAAGTCCTCTCAAATACTTTGTCTCATTTAGTCCCTAGCAAACCTTCTGGGTGGATACTGACATTTTTATAATGAGGAAATGGAGCCCTTGAGGTCAAAGTTTCCTGAGACTTGAACCCAGTTATGGCAGACCCCCAAAGCACTTTCCACTTGATCATGCTATTCCTTTGAAAGCACAGAAGTTGAGAACATCAGGTACCAAAGGTCTCAGAGATGAAAAGACAGTGTCCCCTGGAAAAAGCTATAGGCGGGGGAGGTTGACATGGTGGATGGAGAATCCCTCAAGGAAGTTTGGAAAGGAAGTGCCAGGCAGAAACTACCCCGTGTAAGAAACAGAAGGCAGAGGGGCAAGATTACAGAGTTTTCTAGTTGATTTTTATTTTATTTGTGTGTTTTGTTTTATTTATGTGTTTATTTTTACTGAATTTTGTGAAGCTCTGTGAGGACTTAATTTTTTTAATCACACAAGGCAAATTACCATTTGGGATCATTTTATTTATTGTCCTGCAATATAGAGATACTTCTCCATAATGAGGCTGAACTACTACAGACAAACTAGGGTCTTCATTTCCAGCCTTGAGTTCCATGGTCTGCCCCACCTAATTTTATCTAGTTTCCCATTAGAAATCAAGATGACCGCTTTGGGCTTCTTTGCCTCTTTTAGGCTCCAAAAAGTAGGCCAGAGAAGAAAGAAGGCAAAGCAATAGTCCATCAATTGACAAGATGAACCCTAGAATCATTTAATGAAACTCAGAGTGTTGTAGCCAGAAATGCAAAGCTCTCTGTGTCACCTGATGTTTAAAATCCTTTAATAATTTCCCATTTCTTTAAGCTTAAAGTCCAAATTTCTTAACCACGTGATACAGTGGTTTGGGACCCTGACCTTGTGAAGAGACACATCTGCATTTGAATCCTAATTCTACAATTTACTAGCTGCATTACCTTGGGCAAGGTACTTCATCTAAGTCACAGTTTCCTCCTCTGTAAAATGGGGTTGACAACTGGCCCTATCCTATCCATAAGGTCGTGGTGAGGATGAAATGATACAGTGCATGCAAAGCCATTACTTAGTTCTGTGGTCTAGTGAAATGGTCACTATGAGATCTATCTTTTATAACTTATGAGCCCCATCTGTGACCTTATACCTATCTACCTCTCCAGAGTAGTCTCTTAACACTCCCACTACCCCTGGCATTTACAGCCACACTGAGCTTCATGTCATTTCCTCTAAGGCAGTTTTCTCTCTTGTGCCCCTGTGCCTTTGCACATGCCACTCCCTCTCTCTAGGATATTCTAATTTTCCTCTTTGCATGGCCAATTGCTAGTTATCCTTCTATCTGAGCATAAACATCCTGCCTTCCCTGACCCTGGCAAGTGGAGCTAGATGCCCTTGTATGGTATTCCCATGGCACCTCGTACATTCTATGCCATAGCGCTTTCCCCGGGTGATTGTGGTTGACTGTCTCCCTGCTAAGTATATGCTCCATGACGGCTTAGTATGACATCCCCAGCATTTAGCCTAGTGCCAGTCTCATAGTTGGCCCTTGGTCAATATTGGTCAATGAACAATTGTCCACAATGTCATTGTAGGATAGAGATGGACCATATATGCCCTCCTAAGATCCCTTGGTAATAGTGGGTGTTTGCCTAAGCCCCTCATCTCTCGATACTTGCAGCCACAGGGACTCTAGTCCTTCCTTGGGTCTCACAACTCTTTCTCTCTCTCCGAGTTTGAGGGATTCAAATAGATGCTCTGTGGCTTCATATTAGTAAAGGACTAGAAATCTTCCATCAGAACACCTACGTGCAAGCAAGTCCAACAAGGGAGTCTAGAAATGCAAATATGAGACTGCTGTACCAGATACTCAAGGTTAACAGAACGCCACGTGATTGCGGAATACACTATATTTTGCTGGTTCTCAACCCCGTCTGCTCATTGGAATCACTTTGGTAAGCTTCTAAAACACTGAAGCTTGGGCTCCAGATCAACCGAATCAAAATTTCCAGAACTGGGGCTGGGGCACCAGTAGTCCCTAAAGCTCTCCAGGTGGTTCAAATGTGCCGCAGAGTGAGAACCACTGCCCTGGCTGGAGGGGTTCAGTGACAGGTGCAGGCATTCCTGAAATGCAGACTGAAGTGTTGTCAGTTGAACCTCAATCAGAAGGGGATGAAAATCACGCGCTGTTTAATAGCCCATTAATTTAAATCCACACACAAGGAGGAGAGGCTGCTCCCTTCCACCGTCACTATTAAGTATTTGAACGCAGTGAAATCCCTTCACAAAAAAAAAAAAAAAAAGAGTCTCCCTCAAGCCTTAAAGTCATCAATAAAATAGAATATCAATTTCATTCTATGGTACAAATCCCAATTTCCATTGAAAACCGCCTGACCCTAAAATATGTCAGGAGCTCGTTCTAATCACAGGAGATGTATTCTGAATAAGTCCCCTCTTTTGGGGATGGGTAAGTCTGCAAGTCACTGTTTTTACTGTAGCTGAAAAATTAATTCCTTTTCAGAAATATTCTCATCTTCTCCAAAAAGAAAAAAAAGGCGTTTTTGATGTAGAGTGACAGGATTATGAAGTGACCCTCTAGGTCAGAAGGAGACTTTTCTTTTTCTCATCAAGGAAATCAATTTCTAAGTCCAAGTCTCTTAAAATAATATATTCTTGTGGCACACACACAGCTTTTTTGATCTGCTATGAAAAGAATAAGAGGTAAAGAGGATCAGGGGTGGCAATAGAATATTATAATCTGCCACACTCACACATCAGTCTTTCACTGAGTAATTCCAGATAAATTGAGGATTTACATATTTAAGATTAAATGGGAGAAGGAGTAGCTGATGCATAAATATAGGAATACAAAGATATAACTGAAGCAAGTTAACTCTTAAAACTTAGTTACTTGGTGCTTTTTTATTGCTCTACTTGGAAGTTTAAGGTTTATTAGTGACTAACCAAGATAATCTCTTTCAGATCAATTGAACTGACAACCCACCCTTAGGGAGTTTTTCTTCCTTGTCCTCAGTAAAATCCCAATTACACCGACAAGCAACAGTTAAATTCATACAAAGATGCAAAAATGCAGCAGATGGAAAACAGGAGGAAGCAGCTGGAAGTGTGTTTCCCTCAGAACTGTTTTTAACAGCCTGTGCACAAATAATGCCTCTCTAATACACAGATAAAAATAAAACACAAATATTGAAAAGGTGACTGGTCACAACAACAAGATGGCATGAGACTCTGTTATCGTCCCTGGTTCTATTACCCTTGGATCATTCTAGATATTTGCCTGCTTTGGGGCTTCCGAGAAATCCTGAAAATCGGATTCAACCTCAGGATCCTGACTTTGCTGGGAGCACAATTACAGCCTGAATCCTTCCCTGTCACCATTCCCAAGAATCAGGTGCCTGCGTGGCTCTTCTCAGGGCCCCATTAGAGTCCCACCCCCAGGGAGCCACTGTTTCTCTCTCACTTTCTGACAGCTCAGAACACCTCTTAACAAAGCCGTGCCTTTCCTCGCTCAGGACTTTGATCCCATGTCGCTGAGCATGCGTCTCCCTGTAGGTGCTCCTTAAATAACAACCATGAGCGCAGGATATGCATTTTTCACATATGAAGAGAATTCTGACTCACCATGGAGCAGGGAGTGAAGTTCGGACCCTTTTTCCAGTGATGGTAATGAATTCAGCTGACGTTTCTTCAGGCTGCATCTACCTTGTCGTCTGTTCGCCCATCCTTCAAGCATTTCCTGACCACTTGCTAAGCCCAAGCTTCCACGGCAGGTGCTAAAGAGGAGAAAGAAATGAATGTGGTGGAGGGAGGAAGAAGGGGCACATGGGGGCAAATGATGGGGGCTTCAAAGGTATTGGCAATATTTTATTTCTTGACCTGGGTGCTGGTTACTTGCTGTTTTCTTTGTAATAATGCATTAGACAATATATTTAGGTTATGTGCACTTTTATAATCATGGGCTACGTTTCACAATAAAAAGTGAAAGAAAAAAAAAGACAAATATGAAAGGTCCAGTCAAGCAGTTTTCAATCTAGTAGAAAAGATATACAAAGCAATCTTTCTTACAATGCAAGAGGAGGTGTGATCAATGCTGTAATTTATATAAAGATAATCATTCTAGATAAATACAATCATTTATCCACATTATATAGTTAATTAGCTACATAATTATTTCTCTACATAAATATAATTATTTCTCTACCTAAATAAGTATAAATAATTTAAAATAATGCTAGATAAGTATAAATTACTATAGGAATTCAAAGATCCATCGGGATAGATCAAGGTTTTCAGATAAGACATCAGGTGGCAATAGTTGAAATAGGCCTTGAAAGATGGGCAAGAATTCAACAGCAGGGCTGGAGCCCCTGGAAGGCGGGCATGGATCAGGAAGGAAGGTCAGGAGGAAAGAGTCCAGGGAGGAACTTCTTAATCAATGGACAGCAGGTCGTTTAACTAAAGCACAGAGAAGAATGTATAGAGCTAGAAAAGTATTTTATTTGGTGGACACAGGAGACCCATGGAAGAATTGTGAGCAAGAAATCATTTTATATTAGAACTGTGTTTAGTAGAGTTACTTTGGTGGTGATCTGCTGAGTGAATTGAAGGGAAGAGAGCATGCAGAGAGGAAGGCATTAGGTTATGTAGATCATCCTTGGCCTTCAGAATAGCAGGGTCGGGGAGAGGTGGCCCTCTGGAGGCTCAGGAACTCAGGACTCTACGTCCATATTGGTTTGAAGCTCTTTCATCACATAACATCCCCTTGGCCCCTCTTGAAATCAATTCCTCATTAATGTTGTCATTTGTCTCCCTTGGTTTCTTTCCTATGTTCATTCTGTGAGTCCTATAAAAGCTTTCAATGTGGGAAACGTATTATTCCCCCAAAATAACCTTGTAAGATTACAGAGGAAAGTTATAACTATGAGCAGCCAATCTGAATAATGCAACAACCAAATTACATCGTTTTTCTTTCCGCTTCTGAGTTTAACTTTCCCCTTCCCTTTGCCTTTGTCGACACAGTCTCTGTTGGTGGGTGGATTCTCATGAGGGTGTGTGTGTGTGTGTTTTTGGAGGGGGGGGCACATGTGCACCCATGTGACTACCTCTGTCTTTTACTGAGTTCTTGGTGCTTTTTTTTAAAAAATAAATTTATTTATTTATTTTTGGTTGCATTGGGTCTTCGTTGCTGTGCACGGGCTTTCTCTAGTGGCGGCGAGCAGGGGCTACTCTTTGTTGCAGTGCACGGGCTTCTTCTCATTGCGGTGGCTTCTCTTATTGCGGAGCACGGGCTCTAGGTGCATGGACTTCAATAGTTGTGGCTCACTGGCTCAGTAGTTGTGGCTCGTGGGCTCTAGAGCACAGGCTCAGTAGTTGTGGTGCACGGGCTTAGTCGCTCCACGGCATGTGGTATCTTCCCGGAACAGGGCTCGAACCCATGTCCCCTGCATTGGCAGGCGGATTCGTAACCACTGTGCCACCAGGGAAGCTCTCTTGGTGCTTCTTTATGAAAGTTTTGTTTGGTCCTGCTAGGGTTTCTGGTAATTCAAAACTGTCGGCTACCTTACTACTTTTCACAGCTGGAACTAGGGCAGCTGTTAGGATGATAAGAAACAGATATAACACCACTCACTTGGCTGCCATGGGCTTCTCTTTCTTGAGCACCATCACAATGTGTCAGAAACATGAACAACACTTAAAGGTCTATTTGGTGTGTTTATCTTTTTAAATTATGGATGAACTGGAACATTCAAAAGTGAGTCAAAGGAGATGAAGGAATCACCTCTACTGTTTGTTTACCCTCATCAAATGCTTTTAGGGGACCCAGAGTTGGTGCATTTTCTAAATTGCACATCCGTCTTTATTGCTCTTCTTGCAGTGGAATAGTTGTTCCCTATCTCATTCTGAGGTCTGTTGTTTTAGATGGCTGATGCACAGCGTTCTATTACTTCTTCTCTTCGGCTTCTGGGACACTGCATTTATCAAATAAGGACAGTTTGAGGAAGGTCAAGGTTCAAAAGGACTCGATGCCAATAGGAAATAAACCTTCTCCCTCCCTTTACACAGGCTTGCTCACGCCCCACAGCTGGGTCAGGTTTATGGCTGAAGGGAAGCTTATCATTGTTGGCTGGCTGGGTAACCAACCCTCGATTTACACATATAGCTGTCACCATTTCCCACTGTGTTTCCCCTGTGACTCATTTATTTCAAGTGCTATAGCAACAGGTCTGGGATGTGCACATGGTGAACTCAAGTTCCTCTCCACACTGAGTTCAAAACACCTCTCACCCTTCAGTGGACCAGAAGAAGTGTTCTTTTTAAATATCTGCCTGCTGACCCAGAGCTGGCCAACACGAGAGGGAATTTCCACCAGGACTTCGCAGGATCTTGGGGACTTCTTTCAGAAGAACTTAGTGTGTTGAGTTGGAGAAAGCTATTTCGTGAGTCAGAGCTTGGATTGTAGTTCTAGATCTATCAGAATGAGGGAAAACACTTTCTGAAGTTGGAAAAGCTCAGTGGCTCACGGTCCAGGTTGCATCGAAGTTGCCATGGAGAAGTGAGAAAAATGGGAAGAATGCAGTAAAGTTTTCATTAAGCTAAATTATTTCATCAAAGGAGCTATCCTTTATTTTAAATGTTCTACTTCTCTGATGTTAAAAAACCCATCATTCATAGCCTAGTTCAACAATTAGCGTCTCTCAGAATCCTGTTATGATATTCTCAATATATCTCAATGGCTCTTTTAATTCCCATAGTACTTGATATTTATCTTACCCAATGACGTTAAAAAGCCGTTTTTTCTGTAAAATATTAATGATGGGTCTTTGAATCCATACCTGAGTTTAGAAAAAGGTCAGCGGGCTGACCCAGAGTATGAGACTTTTTATTTTTTCAGTTCACCCATCTATCCTTAAACCCACCTCTGAAATTCACCATCACTGGGCCAGATAAATCCTAAGGATCATTCCAGACCAACAGCCTTTAAAGTCTCAGTGAGCATTTATGCCTGTTATCTGAAGTTATCTCCACAAAATCCCAGCAAAGCAGCTAGGACAGAGATGGTCCATGTATATTCATTCATTCATCCCACCAGGAGAGATGCCTACTGTGTGCTAAGTGATAATTACTGCCCTTGGGGGACTCACAGTTCACAGTCCCGGGTAAGCGATGTTTATGCAAAACTATAGTAAAAATATATGTGTGTTCATACATACACATGACTTAATATGAAACACATGATCATCAGAGAACACTGCAAAGCTCTTCCTCTCTCCTCTCTGGAGTCAACCTTCTTAAAGTCTATCGTTCCATTCATTTGAATGTGTTCTTGCAAAATATATATTGCTGGTTCCTGTGAATGTTTCTAATTTTGCAAATGATATTCTTACGTGTCATAGTCTGTTTTCTACTTTTTTCCCCACTTCTCAGATCCATCCATGTTGCTGGCATACATCTAACTTGGATGAAATCAATTTCATCTTTTGGTGGGAGGGCCTTAAAGTTTGTGTTTTGACATTTGTTTAAAGACTTTTCTCATCCCTAGTCACAAGGATATTCTCTTGAACTTTCTTCTATAAATTTATAATTTAATCTTTCTCATTTAGGAATTTAATGCATCTAGTGACCTTATGTGAAGATCTAGTTTTATTTTCCTCCACAGACTGAACCAGTTTTCCCAATATTATCTGCATGCAATCCACACTTCACCTCTTGATTTGTAGTGCCTCCTTTATTATATAATAAGTGCCTGCATGTACACGTGTGTGTCTCTGAGGTAGGTATTTTTAGAGTGACTTTCCCAAGGTCACTCAGTCTGAAGGCAGCTTAGCTGAGATTACATGCTCTCCAGTACATTTGATCACATTGTTCTTTTAAGATTAATAAAGCTTACTCAGAAGTCACAGGATGTTACAGCCGGAAAGGAACCTAGGGATTCTGGGCTAACTCTTTTATTTTCTATCTGATACCTTGGGCCCAGAGAGGCTGAGTGACCTGCCTGAGTCAGAGCAAGACAGCCAGAGCTCACATGCATTTCAACTCTAGTGATTTCAAGTCTGCTGCTGTTTTCACTGCACTTAAAGCTATTTAAATAGAATTTGAGGGCGTAGACACAAGAGTCACGTGGAAAAACCTGTACCCCACATACATTTGGTGTTCACATTTAAAACATATATTTGACCTAAACGATTCAGTACTATTGTCCAACTAGAGGACAGGTGAAAAACAGGAAGTAAGAAATAGAAGAAGGGAAGGAGATTTTTCTGCATAGTCAAAAATTGGTATTACAAGATTCACTTTATTTACTGGAGTGAATCTCAGATCCTTACTCAGTTCCTCTTTGCTTTTACTTCACGAACAGCCTAACCAAACTTGGTTATCTGATTACTAGGAGAGAGCAGATTACAAACAGTAAACTAGAGGTGAGGAGAGGAGGTTAGTAAAGACACCACGAGGAAATAAATTAGAAAGATTACAAAAAGCCAGAACAGGATTCAAATGGCACAATAACATGGCACTGTGGTGTACGAACAGTCTTTCAAAGCTTGTGAGGGGCTGAGGGCAATTACTGTATCATCCTCAAATAACCATCATTCAAGACAATACTTGAGATCCCAAGAACAGGTTAAACTATGTTGATTATTCAGACATACGCTACTAGACATAAAATAGATATAAAACAAGGAACTACTGTACAGCACAAGGAACTATATTCAACATCTTGTAATACCTATAATGGAAAAGAAACTGAAAAAGAATATGTGTGTGTGTGTGTGTGTGTGTGTGTGTGTGTGTATGTATATAATTTAATCACTTTGCTTTATACCTGAAACATTGCAAACCAAATATACTTCAATACAAAAATAAAAAATATTAACATCACCAGAAAAATTATGTTGATCGTATTCTGTTACTGAACGCAGGAAAGTGCATAATATATTTTATATATTTTTTCATTCAAAATGTCTAAAATAGTAATCAAATTCAAGGGCCTATTTATATTTCTTTTGTAACTGAGAGGGCCTAAATGCAATGACACCCCCGTAGCAACAAACACACCTAGCACCTATATCATGATTTCTAATACCATTCTCCAATAAAAGGAACCAGGGATGCTTGGAGGAACGGCTGATTCTAGGACTCAGGCAGGAAATATGCAAGATGAGCCTGAAGCAATTTGTAGAGCCAGAAAGTAAAGAAGAGCTCAAAAACAAACCAAAAAACCCACAATGATGTGTGACTACAGTGATGGCACACAGGAGCCAGCTAAAAGAGCTCCAGACAGCCAGAGCTGGAACAATTTCAGCAACAAAATAAATAAAGCAGTGCTAGATTATGACCCAAGGTATAAAATAAATAAATATAAATTAAAACTCACGGTATTTATTTTACATATAAATAAAATATATCATAAAATATCATAAAATATTATAAAATATAAAATATTATATAATGAAATATTTATTTCATTATATAAATGTGATTGGATAAATAAATCTGAGAGAGGAAGCAAGTCTCCCATGCAGAAGAATTCCAAATAATTTATGTAGATAACCACCCTCAAGGAGAGGACATCTTGTGATACTCTTCCTTCCAAAGAGTATAGTAGACAAAGAGGGGAAGAAAGAGTAACTTTACAGTAGAGAAACATGACCAAAACGACCTCAGCTAAGCAATCCAGGTCAACGTCAGCAGTGACACACTGATTGTATCCTTGATGTGATGTGATGAAAATTCATTTTACCTCTCTGACCTTCCTCCCCAAAACCCATAACCTCAGTCTAATCATGAGAAAATCATCAGACAAGTCCCAGTAGAGAAACATTCTACAAAATAGCTGACCAGTACTCCTAAAACTGTCAAGGTCATCAAAAACAAGGAAAGTCTGAGAAACTGTCACAGTCAAGAAGAGCTTAAGGAAAAATGCCAATTACATGCAATGTGGTGTCCTAGACGGGAATTTTGGAACAGAAAACGACACTAGGTAAAAATTAGGAAAATCTGAGCAGACTGTGGATTAATAATAATCTATCAATATTGGTTCACTAATTGTAACAAATGTACCATACTAATGAAAGATGTTAATTATAGGGTTTGGGATTTATGGGAACTCACTATACTAACTTTGTAGTAAATCTAAAAGATAAAGTTTATTAAAAAAAAAAATAAGTGAAGGGCCTATAGAGTCAAATCCTCATGTATCCAGAGAATTTGGGGTTCTAGGAGTAAGAATTTCATGGTCCTGTACAATTAAGCATTTGTCTTATACAATTTAAATGATGATATTTTCAAATGTAGCTATAAATGGGATAATTTATACCTTTGGGTAACAAAGCACCATAATTATATGCTATGTGACCAAACTCAACCTTGAAATCTAGAGAAATGTGATAGTCCTACTCATGAGGATGTTCCAGCACCTAGGACAGTAGCTGGCACATGTTAGGCCATCTACTTGAAGGCTGATAAAGGAATGAAGAAATTCAAGATGACAGAATCAAGACTATTTAATGTGGCAAAAATTGTGTTTTGAAGGTGAAAATTAATTGAGACATATGGAAGACGAACACAAAAACTGAACCATTCGAAAATTCAGTGACCTACTTCACATTTGTTCAGAAAGCTATTTAAAAAAAAAAAAAAAAAAAGGAGATCAGACTGCACCTTCAAGATGGCAGAAGAGTAAGACATGGAGATCAACTTCCTCCCCACGAATACATCAGAAATACATCTACATGTGGAACAACTCCTACAGAACACCTACTGAATGCTGGCAGAAGACCTCAGACTCCCCAAAAGGCAAGAAACTCGCCATGTACCTGGCTGTGTGGCTGACAGGGTCTTGGTGCTCTGGCCGGGTGTCAGGCCTGTACCTCTGAGGTGGGAGAGCCAAGTTCAGGACATTGGTCCACCAGAGACATCCCGGATCGACGTACAATCAAATGGTGAAAGCTCTCCCAGAGATCTCCATCTCAACAATAAGACCTAGCTCCACTCAATGACCAGCAAGCTACAGTGCTGGACACCCTACTAGGCCAAACAACTACCAAGACAAAAACACACCCCACCCACTAGCAGAGAGGCTGTCTAAAGTCATAACAAGGTCACAGACACCCCAAAACACACCATCAGACACACTCCTGCCCACAAGAAAGACAAGATCCAGACTCATCCACCAGAACACAGGCACCAGTGCCCTCCACCAGGAAGCCTACACAACACACTGAACCAACCTTAGCCACTGGAGGCAGACACCAAAAACAACAGGAAATATGAACCTGCAGCCTGCACAAAGGAGACCCCAAACACAGTAAGTTAAGCAAAATGAGAAGACAGAGAAACACACAGCAGATGAAGGAGCAAGGAAAAAACCTACCAGACCAAACAAATGAAGAGGAAATAGGCAGTCTACCTGAAAAAGAATTCAGAGAAATGATAGTAAAGATTATCCAAAATCTTGGAAATAGAATGGAGAAAATACAAGAAATGATTAACAAGGACCTAGAAGAACTAAAGAGCAAACAAACAATGATGAACAACAAAATAAATGAAATTAAAAATTCTCTAGAAGGAATCAATAGCAGAATAACTGAGGCAGAAGAATGGATAAGTGACCTGGAAGACAGGATGGTGGAATTCACTGCCATGGAACAGAATAAAGAAAAAAGAATGAAAAGAAATGAAGACAGCCTAAGAGACCTCTGGGACAACGTTAAACGGAACAACATTCTCATTATAGGGGTCCCAGAAGGAGAAGTGAGAGAGAAAGAACCCGAGAAAATATTTGAAGAGATTATAGTCAAAAACTTCCCTAACATGGGAAAGGAAATAGCCACCCAAGTCCAGGAAGCACAGAGAGTCCCAGGCAGGATAAACCCAAAGAGAAACATGAGAGACACATAGTAATCAAACTGACAAAAATTAAAGACAAAGAAAAATTATGGAAAGGAACAAGGGAAAAATGGCAAATAACATATGAGGGAACTCCCATAAGGTTAACAGCTGACTTCTCAGCAGAAACTCTACAAGACAGAAGGGACTGGCATAACATATTTAAAGTGATGAAAGGGAAGAAACTACAATGAAGATTATTCTACAGGCAAGGATCTCATTCAGATTTGACAGAGAAATCAAAAGCTTTACAGAGAAGCAAAAGCTAAGAGAATTCAGCATCGCCAAACCAGCTCTACAACAAATGCTAAAGGAAATTCTCTAAGTGGGAAACACAAGAGAAAAAAAGCACCTACGAAAGCAAACCCATAACAATTGAGAAAATGGTAATAGGAACATACATATCGATAATTACCTTAAACGTGAATGGATTAAATGCTCCAACCAAAAGACACAGGATCGCTGAATGCACACAAAAACTAGACCCATATATATGTTGTGCACAAGAGACCCACTTCAGACCTAGGGACACATACAGACTGAAAGTGAGGGGATGGAAAAAGGTATTCCAAGCAAATGGAAATCAAAAGAAAGCTGGAGTACCAATACTCATATCGGATAAAGTAGACTTGAAAATAAAGGAAGTTACAAGAGACAAGGAAAGACACTACATAATGAACAAGGGATCACTCCAAGAAGAATATATAACAATTATAAATATATATGCACCCAACATAGGAGCACCTCAACACATAAGGCAACTACTAACAGCTATAAAATAGGATATCGACAGAAACACAATAATAGTGGGGGAACACCTCACTTACACCAATGGACAGATCATCCAAACAGAAAATGAATAAGGAAACACAGGCTTTAAATGACACAATAGACCAGATAGATTTAAATGATTATTATAGGACATTCCATCCAAAAACAACAGATTACACTTTCTCCTCAAGCAC
Organism: Tursiops truncatus; assembly: GCF_011762595.2. Classification (NCBI taxonomy): domain Eukaryota; kingdom Metazoa; phylum Chordata; class Mammalia; order Artiodactyla; family Delphinidae; genus Tursiops; species Tursiops truncatus. The sequence continues at coordinate 42,052,986 of NC_047034.1, forward strand.
GCATGGAACATTATCCAGGATAGATCACATCTTGGATCACAAATCAAGCCTCAGTTAATTAAAGAAAATTGAAATCATATCAAGCATCTTTTCTGACCACAATGCTATGATATTAGAAATCAATTACAGTGAAATAAATGTAAAAAACACAAACACATAGAGGCTAAACAATACATTACTATATAACCAAGAGATCACTGAAGAAATCAAAGAGGAAATCAAAAAATACCTAGAGACAAATGACAATGAAAACACGATGACCCAAAACCTATGGGATGCAGCAAAAGCAGTTATAAGAGGGAGGATTACTGCAATACAAGCCTACCTCAAGAAACAAGAAAAATCTCAAATAAACAATCTAACCTTACACCTAAAGGAACTAGAGAAAGAAGAACAAACAAAACCCAAAGTTAGCAGAAGGAAAGAAATCATAAAGATCAGGGCAGAAATAAATGAAATAGAAACAAAGAAAACAATAGAAAAGACAAATAAAACTAAAAGCTGGTTCTTTGAAAAGATAAAATTGATAAACCATTAGCCAGACTCATCAAGAAAAAGAGGGAAAGGACTCAATTCAATAAAATTAGAAATGAAAAAGGAGAAGTTACAACAGACGCCGCAGAAATACAAAGCATCCTAAGAGACTACTACAAGCAACTCTATGCCAATAAAATGGACAACCTGGAAGAAATGGACAAACTCTTAGACAGGTATAACCTTCCAAGACTGAACCAGGAAGAAGTAGAAAATATGAACAGACCAATCACAAGTATTGAAATTGAAACGGTGATGAAGAATCTTCCAACAAACAAAAGTCCAGGACCAGATGACTTCACAGGTGAACTCTATCAAACATTTAGAGAAAAGCAAACAACCATCCTTCTCAAACTCTTCCAAAAAATTGCAGAAGAAGGAACACTCCCAAACTCATTCTATGAGGCCACCATCACCGTGATACCAAAACAAAGATACTAGAAAAAAAGAAAATTACAGACCAATATCACTGATGAATATAGATGCAAAAATCCTCAACAAAATACTAGCAAACAGAATGCAACAACACATTAAAAGGATCATACACCACGATCAAGTGGGATTTATCCCAGGGATGCAAGGATTCTTCAATATACGCAAATCAATCAATGTGATACACCATATTAACAAATTGAAGAATAAAAACCATATGATCATCTCAATAGATGCAGAAAAAGCTTTTGACAAAATTCCACACTCATTTATGATAAAAACTCTCCAGAAAGTGGGTGTACAGTGAACCTACCTCAACATAATAAGGGCCAAATACGACAAGCTCACAGCAAATATCATTCTCAATGGTGAAAAACTGAAAGCATTTCCTCTAAGATCAGGAACAAGACAAGGTTGTCCACTCTCGCCACTATTTTTCAACATAGTTTTGGAAGTCCTAGTCACGGCAATCAGAGAAGAAAAAGAAATAAAAGGAATCCAAATTGGAAAAGAAGAAGGAAAACTGTCACTGTCTGCAGATGACATGATACTATACATAGAGAATCCTAAAGATGCCACCAGAAAACCACTAGACCTAATCAATGAATTTGGTAAAGTTGCTGGATACAAAATTAATGCACAGTAATCTCTTGCATTCCTATACACTAATGATGAGAAATCTGAAAGAGAAAGTAAGGAAACACTCCCATTTACCATTGCAACAAAAAGAATAAAATAACTAGGAATAAACCTACCTAGGGAGACCAAAGACCTGTATGCAGAAAACTATAAGACACTGATGAAAGAAATTAAAGATGATACAAACAGATGGAGAGATATACCATGTTCTTGGATTGGAAGAATCAACATTGTGAAAATGACTATACTACCCAAAGCAAGCTACAGATTCAATGCAATCCCTATCAAATTACCAATGGCAGTTTTTACAGAACTAGAAAAAAAAAATCTTAAAATTTGTATCGGGGGGCTCCCTGGTGGCGCAGTAGTTGAGAGTCTGCCTGCCGATGCAGGAGACACGGGGTCGTGCCCCGGTCCAGAAAGATCCCACATGCCACGTAACGGCTGGGCCTGTGAGCCAGGGCTGCTGAGCCTGCGCGTCCGGAGCCTGTGACCCGCAATGGGAGAGGCCACAACAGTGAGAGGCCCGCGTACCGAAAAAAAAAAAAAAAAAAAAAAAAAAATGTGTATGGAGACACAAAAGACCCTGAATAGCCAAAGCAGTCTTGAGGGAAAAAAAATGGAGCTGGAGGAATCAGACTCCCTCGTTTCAGACTATACTACAAACTACAGTGATCAAGACAGTCTGGTACTGGCACAAAAACAGAAATATAGATCAATGGAACAGGATAGAAAGCCCAGAGATAAACCCACGCACCTATGGCCAACTAATCTATGACAAAGGAGGCAAGGATATACAATGGAGAAAAGACAGTCTCTTTTATAAGTGGTGCTGGGAAAACTGGACAGCTACATGTAAAAGAATGAAATTAGAACACTCCCAAACACCATACACAAAAATAAACTCAAAATGGATTAGAGACCTAAATGTAAGACTGGACACTATAAAACTCTTAGAGGAAAACACAGGCAGAACACTCTTTGACATAAAGCACAGCAAGAGCTTTTTTCATCCATCTCCTAGAGAAATGGAAATAAAAACAAAAATAAACAAATGGGACCTAATGAAACTTAAAAGCTTTTGCAAAGCAAAGGAAACCACAAACAAGACGAAAAGACAACCCTCAGAATGGGAGAAAATATTTGCAAACAAGTCAATGGAGAAACGATTAAACTCCAAAATATACAAACAGCTCATTCAGCTCAATATTAAAAAACCAACAACCCAATCAAAAAATGGGCCAGAGTTAAATAGACATTTCTCCAAAGAAGACATACAGATGGCCAAGAAGCACATGAAAAGCTGCTCAACGTCACTAATCATTAGAGAAATGCAAATAAAAACTATAATGAGGTATCGCTTCACACCAGTTAGAATGGGCATCATCAGAAAATCTACAAACAACAAATGCTGGAGAGGGTGTGGAGAAAAGGGAACCCTCTTGCACTGTTGGTGGGAATGTAAATTGATACAGCCAGTATGTAGAACAGTATGGAGTTTCCTTAAAAAAGTAAAGATAGAATTACCATGTGACCCAGCAATCCCACTACCGGACATATATCCAGAGAAAACCATAACTCAAAAAGAGTCATGTACCACAATGTACATTGCAGCTCTATTTACAATAGCCAGGACATGGAAGCAACCTAAGCGTCCATCAACAAATGAATGGATAAAGAAGATGTGGCACGTATATACAATGGAATATTACTCAGCCATAAAAAGAAATGAAATTGAGTTATTCGTAGTGAGGTGGATGGACCTAGAGACTGTCATACAGAGTGAAGTAAGTCAGAAAGAGATAAACAAATACCGTATACTAGCACATATATATCGAATCTAAAAAAAAAAATGGTTCTGAGAAACTAAGGGCAGGACAGGAAGAAAGACACAGACGTAGAGAATGGACTTGAGGACACAGGGAGGGGGAATAGTAAACTGGGACGAAGTGAGAGAGTGGCACAGACATATATACACTACCAAATGTAAAACTGATAGCTAGTGGGAAGCAGCCGCATAGCACAGGGAGATCAGCTTGGTGCTCTGTGACCACCTAGAGGGGTGGGATAGGGAGGGTGGGAGGGAGATGCAAAAGGCAGGAGATATGTATGGGGATATATGTATACATATAGCTGATTCACTTTGTTATAAAGCAGAAACTAACACATCATTGTAAAGCAATTATACTCCAATAAAGATGTTAAACCAAAAAAAGAAGAAAGAAAGAAAGCACAGAAAATAGCAGGTGTTGATGAAGGTACAGAGAAATTGGAACTCTTGTTCACTGCTGGTGGGAATGTAAAGTGGTGCAGCTGCTGTGGAAAATGGTTTCATGGTTCCTCAAAAAATTAAAAATAGAGTTACCATATGATCCAGCTATTCCACTGCTAGGTATATACCCAAAAGAACTGAAACACAGACTCACACAGATATTTGTACACCCATGTTCATAGCAGTGTTATCCACAATAGCTGAAAGTGGAAGCAACCTAAGTGTCCATTCACAGATGGATGGATAAGCAAAGTGTGGTATACACACACACACATATAATATTATTCAGCCATTTAAAAAATGAAATTCTGATACATGCTACAAGATGGATGAATCTTGAAGACATTATTCTAAGTGAAATAAGCCAGTCACATAAGGATAAATACTGTATTATTCCACTTATATGAGTCACCTAGAGTAGTCAAATTCATAGAAATGGAAAGTAGAATGGTGGTTTCCAGGGCTTGGGGAAGAGGAAAAAGATAGCTATTGTTTAATGGGTACAAAGTTTCCATTTTGGAAGATGAAAAAACTTCTGGAGATGATGGATGGTAGCAGTGGTTACACAATATGAATGTACTTAATGCTACCGAACTTTGCACCTAAAATGGTAAACTTTATGTCTATTTTACCATTTTTTAAAAATTATTTTATTTATTTTTGGCTGCATTGGGCCTTTGTTGGGCACGTGGGCTTTCTCTATTTGCGGTGAGCGGGGGCTACTCTTCGTTGCGGAGCACATGCTCTAGGAGCGCAGGCTCCAGTAATTGTGGCGCACAGCCTCAGTAGTTATGGCTCGTGAGCTCTAGAGTGCAGGCTCAGTAGTTGTGGTGCACGGGCTTAGTTGCTCCGCGGCATGTGGGATCTTCCCGGACCAGGGCTCAAACCCGTGTCCCCTGCATTGGCAGGCGGATTCTTAACCACAGCACCACCAGGGAAACCCTACTACAATTTTTAAAAATAGAAAATAAAATAAATACAATGTTTAAAAAAAAAAATTCAGAGTGAGTTTGAAGCAAAGATCGCCCAGATATCATTAACCTGAAAGTTTAGCAGCGGTCAAAAAGAAGTCTAGAAATCTGTGAGTCATTTTATAGAGCATTTACAAAACTGCCCAAGAACAGATGGTGAATATTTTCATAGATGCCTCTTTAACGATGTTATAGACAGTTCTACTTTCATTGTCACTAAAACTATTTAATGATAACAATAAGCTGTAAGGGCTTATTGCTTTTTCGTTATAAGCACCCTCACACCCATTTCGACTTGCTTCTCAGAACCTCTTGGTGAGTAGACAGGCAGAAAGTCCCATCCACAGATTTGCCCACTTCTGCAACATTTGCTGTGCTCTCCAGCACGCAAGCACCATGCAGCCCTGAGAGGCCATGGGTACAGACAGTGGGACAGGAGTTAACTGACTGCATTCAGATGCTGACCACCCCACCTCCCAGCTGTATGACTTTGGACCTACTGGCTTAATTCTGCATGCCTCACCTTCCTCAACTGTCAAATGGGTTGTTTGAGGTTGAAATGCGTTCATTAATGTCACACCTCTAGAGCAGTGCCGGGCCCGTAATGGATCCTCAGCAGACGGCAGTTGCATTATGATTGCTGTGGATGCAGAGAGGCATGCAACATAGATAGGATAACAGGAAAGGCTGGAATGAGGTTGTAGACAGAGGGGCACAAACAAAGGGGGAGGGATTCTGCCCGGGGAAGATCAGGGAACATTTCATGCAGAAGCGGGCATGTGAGCATTGAGTACAGAAAAGGGGAACAAGGAAAGTGGGACTTAAATAAAATGAAGTAGCTGCAGGCCTGTCCCCACCAATGGCAAAACCCAAAACTTATCTAACCCCTCACGGTTTTCAAAGCGTTACCACATCCCCCTTTCTGCTGCCCTACAGAGAAACAGGCCAAATGAGGTCATGTCAATCCCCATCTTAGGGCTGAGGATCTGTCAGCTCAGAGAGTTTAAACAGTTGGTCAAAGGTCTTCAATGTGTGGTGGCTTCCATAAGGCTGAGCCAACACAAACCTAATTCCTTCACCTTCTAGTCTAAGACCCTTCCATTGTGCTACAGAGACAGTCCTTTAACCCCCAGACTCATTCATTTGTTCAGCATCTGCCAGGGGCGCTGTCCCAAACACGTCCGTGCATGGAGATCCATCGCGGTGCTTACATTCTAGCAGGGGAGACAGAAAAGAAGCAGTAGACAAGTTAAATGACTGAAGGCCCTAGCACGCTAAAAGCTGAGATGTGCAACGTGAGGAACAAACATAGAGGCGTGCGGGGAGGGGCGGGGCAGCCTGCAGCACGAATTAGGATGCCAGGCTGAGAAGGGGAGATTCCTCATGGCTCCACTGAGCTCTGAAATCGTGTTCTAACATACCGTTGCTTGACCTTCCTGTACCCTGTCTCCAGCACTCACGTAGGATGGATCCCACCTCCACCGCCCCACCAGGGGATGGTGGACTCAGGGGGCAGTGTATCTCCCCACCTGGGGTCTGTAGGGTACAAAGTGGCCCAGAACCCATCCCAACTCTCTGTCCTCCTCCTTGACAGAGAATCAGCATTTCATCCTCCAAACCCTCACCATCTTCCTCTCTCACCCATTGCTCCCCTTGATCTTTCTCTGCCCCGGAAATCTTTTGGAAGGAAAAATGAATGGTGGTTTCCTTTCATCAGCAATAAGCAATGCTTCATGTGCTCGTGCTATGAAACAAGAAGGTTTTGTGTCTGGCCCATTGGAGTCCCTGGATTGGGGGCTGTTCAGTCTTGGTATGGGTCCAGTTAGGACAAGGAGAAGGTCACTTTAGACCCATTTGGAGCTGTTCTATGTTCCAAAGCAGACCAGGAAATTGCCTGGTTCCTTCCTCGGGTCTTTACCCAAATGCAAAGCCTCTTTAATACCAGAACAGCGGTTGACACTCCAGATTGAGGGAGGGAGAGGAGTGAAAGGGCGTTCCTGAAAGTCAGAGGGCATGGCTGACTGGAGGGGCTTCCCCCAGGGGAGCTGGGAGGGGCGTGAGTGGAGGATACCCCTCACTAGCCCATGGCCTTGGTCAGGTCCATCTGTCCCAGCGGGGTCCTTCTCTGCCTCACCTCCACACACTGCTTCAGGAGACAAGGAGTGGTGATGTTAGGAAGTCACTCTGCATCCACAGGTGGGTGTGGCCACCCAGACAGAGAAGGGCTCAGCACAGGCCCCAGCCCTGGGCCGTCTCCAAGTCTCCACGGCCCCAAGTACAAGCAGAGCCATGAAAGAGGAGCCCAGCTGTAAAAGAAAGCCCAAGGCAAACCCCTAAATCACCACCCCCGGGGCCACCTCCCGAATATCCAACCTCAATAAAACCTACTTCCTGACAGATCACAAAGGCAGGCCAGCATTTCGGGGTGAAGCAGGCTTTTCTTCCGCGTGTCTGCTTTCATTTCTGGCAGCCTTTTGATTCGAGCTGAATAAGCAATGCCAATGCCCGGCGTGGGCATTTGAAAAGACTTTGGTGCAAGATACCACACGTGCCCAATGACAGAACCGGCAGCTACATTTTAAATCCCTACTACTCCGCCGCAGTCCGGTTTCTTAGAACTGTTCTAGGGGAGCGACAACTAAAGAGAACTTCCATCTTCCTCTGACCCTGCTGGCCTTCGCAGCTGGAGAGTGCTGGGAATCACTTCTGGCACTGAAAAGGTTAATTGTCTCCTGCTGCGAAGTAGAAGCTGAGAATAGGGTCCTGGGCAGGCGAGGAATTATGGTAAATGAGGTTTTCTTTATAGTACTGCTGATTCTCAACATGCTGAAAGGGCATTAGTTCACAGTCACTTTCTGTGGAATTACCAAATCTGCTCAGAAGCCGTCATTAGGATATTAAACAAGACTTAATAAGTGAAAGTGATTTGCATCGCTGATAATCGTGGGCATTAATCAAGACGGCTTCTGTCTCTCTCCCTGCAATATGTTTTATGTTCCGTTGTAAAGCCCCTTTAATTCTGGAGGACTTCTTAAAAGGGAAATATTACATTTAGAAAGCCATTTTTTAAATGATTTACTTAGCAAAGATCACTATAAATAATGTTCCACTCCCTTGCCAGCTTCAACTCTCTGAATACTGGGAGGTTTGTGTTGTTGATGCAGCCAGATGTGATCCCATTTATCAGAAAGGGGTTGCACTTATTCTAATAAACCCTTCAGCCTTTAAAAGGAACTTGGCGTATTACTCGAAATCAAATGACCGCAGTTTGTGCTTCTACCTGAAGTTACACGTTGGGGCCACGTTCTACGTCACTCCAGGGACGGAGGCCACCCATGTTAACTTCCATGCTGCACAGAAACCTTAGATTGTAAGTGGTAGAATACAGCAACCTGCTCGTGGCGGTCAATAAAATGAGAAACAAAAGTAAAGCTCCTGAAGATCGCAGCTGCTTTCTTTATAAGGCAGCTGTCTCTTGTTAAAACCAGTGGCTTCAGAGTAAAGGGACTTCCATCCAGAGGAAGCTCATTTTATGACTATTAGAAAAGAGAGAAACAAGAGTTAATACTTCGGTTTAGGCAAGTGAAACACCAAGGGTTGGGGTTTTTTTTTTTTTTTCCCCTTTTCTTTTCCTTTCTTTTTTTTTCTTTTCAATTCCTGGTTTTCAGCTTCACAAATGGATTATTTTTCAAGGCTTTCCGAACAAAAGATCAAGGCAATCTTGTTACTTTTCATGGTTTAAAACAGTGTGGGAGACATAGGTTTTCTGTATCAAAAGCAATGTAAGTCAAGGGCAGGAGGAAGAGAGGACAGGAGGTTGAAGTCTCCAACCTACACTGGTGTCTACAATTCAGGGCTACAGTCTCACCACTCCCCTTCATCCTTACTCCCTCCTTAATCTCTCCTGTGACCGTCCTGCTAAAGCTCCCTGTGGCGGGGACGTGTGTGTCTTCGTGGGTTTAACATAAACACACACACGCACCGAGTTTATACATAGATGTGCACACACACCCAAAGTCATTGTTCCACTGAGAGGTCTCAAATCTCTTGGCATATTTGACTGCTGCTTCTGCCCTACTTAATGTGACCGCATGTACCCTCTCCTTCTCCCTTCAGTTCAGGCAGCCTCATTTGTTGTGTCTCTACTAAAATTAACTCCACGTTAATTTCTGGAGGCTTTGGAGTTTACTGCTGTAAATAAAAGGTTATTCGCTGGCAGTGACGAGGGACATGATTGTTCTCAGGCACTAGGGCTCAGCACACTATTTAAATGAAGCTCAAGAGATGAGCTTCTGTGAAGCAGAGGAGACTTGATCCATCCTAATGGACTGCAACACGAATTATATGCCCTATTTCACCACCTCCCTGCCTCACTAATCTGGGATAGTTCACATGGAACCATTTATCCAGGAGGGAGAATATATCATTCCCAACTGAGATCTCTCTCTCTTTCTTTTCTTGTTATTCTTTTTCTTTTTTTCTTTTCTTTCTAGACCTTGTATCCCCAAGCTACTTTGTATATTTCTCTAGCCCACGAGGGGAAATTGACTCATATTCTTGTGAGACATCTCCATGTGTTTGCCCACCACCATAATAACCTAACAACTACCTCTCCCTGGGCACTTAGTAAGTGTCAGACATGATGCTGGCAGATTTACAAACCGTGTCTCTAATCCTTCCAAGAAGATGTTATTGTTCTTAATATACAGAGCAGGAGGTGCAGCTCAGAGCCGCTAAGTAGTTGGTACTAATCTACGTGGCAATTCAACGATGGAGACGGAAGTTGAATCGTGGTCATCTAGGTCTGTGTGATGCCAAATCTCACACACTTTTCCAGGATCACCCCTTCCTCTGATGCTCCTCTAGGCTAAAGAATGATGCATGTTGAGGGGCAATGTCATTTCCCTTGAGACACTTCAGCGAGCGTGTGAATCCTGGAAATCAGGGTGCCGCTTAATCTAGCAGGTTTATTATTATTATCACAGGCTCAAGTTTTCTATCTCTTCTTCTGACTAAAGAGAAAAGCCACACAGCCATGGGCATGTGTTCTGCAGCCCCAGGAACGACATGGCAACTTCCGTTTACTTATTTTCAGGGCCACTAACCAAGGTCAGACAGTTTAAAAAACAGAGTTTTCAAGTTTTTTCCTCCTAAATATTTCATAATGCCAGCAAACGAGCAAACAAACAAAAAAGCTGTGCAAGCTGTGCAAACTTCAGGGTTCAGATCTAGTTTTCACTTGTTAATCCTCTAAAATGTTAGATAGAGTCACCTTTAAGTAATTCAAGAGGAGATCACTGAGTCTGGGGATGAACTAGTTCCTGTCCATGCTCTTCCTCCTTCCCTCTACAAGGCACACACTGGCTTTTCAAGTTCAAAAGCGCTCTGCTCGGCTTAGAGCACAAGTTTATGGTTACCGGGAAGAGGGTCGGGGGAGAGAGAGTCAGGGCGTTTGGGATCGACATGCACACACTGCTGTATTTCAAATGGATAACGAACAAGGACCGACTGTACAGCACAGGGGACTCGGCTCAATATTATGTAACAACCTAAATAGGAAAAGAATATGAAAAAGAACAGATACCTGTATATGTATACCTGTACCACTTTGCTGTACACCTGAAACTAACACAATATTGTTAATCAACTACACTCCAATGTAAAAGAAAAAGTTAAAAAAAGGAAAAAAAGCACTCTGCTAGAAGAAAAAAGGTAACATTCTAGAAATGACATTTAAATTAGATAACTGTACTGCTTCTTAATAATGTTTGAAGGATTGTGGGGAGGAAAAGTAAAGAAAGGGTTAAAGATACTTGTTTAAAATAATTTGAGAGGCCTCAAATTAGCTGGTAAAGATAGCAATTGAATACATGCATTGAATCTCTGCTTCCTTCAGAATCTCCGTTAATGTAACAGACGCAAGGATTTTTTTTAAGGAATAAACCCACTAGGACAAACAAAATGGAGAAAAAAGACAAAACAATATTTTGGAATCTGGAAAGCAGATGTGCAAGTAATAACTTGCAGCCAATTCAAGAAAACTGCATCTTTACCCCAAAGTAAGGAAAGCCCCAGAAGTAACCTGATTTAAACTCAGATCCTGTGCAGATTGATGAGTTGGTGGAATCAGGTACCTCTGGATGTAGGGTTGAAGGTAGGTCTGAAAAAGGAGGATTGGTAGAAAGTCTACTTGAGAAACACAAATCTCCTCCATACAACTGCCCTTCCCCACACAAACCAGCAGAGGACTAAAGGCTTATTCTCTAAAGAAAACTTCTGGTCTGGGGAAACGGAGCACATGGGAGGTTGGGGGTAGTGCAGTGAAAAGATAAGAACCAGGAGACGGTTCCTGTAATGAATGCTCAGATCCACCTGCTCTGCCTCTTCAGCCCTCCTCCTTCCCCACTGGGCTCCCAGACTACCAGAAGCAGGAAATTGGAAGACTCTTTGCGAGGGCATCTGATCAGCCTAACGGAAAGCACCTAAAGGTACTGACATCCGGGTTTCCCCAAAGAAAAGTCCCAACCAGCTCACCCTAAAGGGAAGCCCTCTAGCTTCACAGTTTCCATGTGGAGTTTTATAGCCCCATTCTACACTGTGAAAAGACAGCCAAGCGTCACCAGATCTTTAAGAAAATCATCTAAAATGAAGTCAGAGAACAAAACAACCAGGAGAAAGCAACTCAAAGGAAGCAGAGACCACACCAGAAGAAACAACAAACAAACCACCAGGGAAGTACTAAAATCTTCACAGAGATGAGGCAGACCCAAGCAGGATGCTCTAAAAAAGGGACATTCAAAGAACAAAAGAGAGAGAGAGAGAGATCTCTGAATTTTTTTTTTAATTTGATAGCAGAAAAAAAAAATCAGAGATGTTAAAATATGAAGTTGAGGGCTTCCCTGGTGGCGCAGTGGTTGAGAGTCTGCCTGCCGATGCAGGGGACACGGGTTCATGCCTCGGTCCGGGAGGATCCCACATGCCGCGGAGCGGCTGGGCCCGTGAGCCATGGCCGCTGAGCCTGCGCGTCCGGAGCCTGTGCTCTGCAACGGGAGAGGCCACAACAGTGAGAGGCCCGCGTACCGCAAAAAAGAAAATGAAGTTGAGGCAAAAGATGAAAAATAGCAGAAAAAAATTATAAAATTAGAGAGGAGCTTCAAGATGGCGGACGAGTAAGACATGGAGATCACCTTCCGCCCCACAAATACATCAGAAATACATCTAACACGTGGAACAACTCCTACAGAACACCTACTAAACACTGGCAGAAGACCTCAGACCTCCCAAAAGGCAAGAAACTCCCCACTTACCTGGGTAGGGCAAAAGAAAAAACAGAGACAAAAGAATAGGGACGGGGCCTGCACCAGTGGGAGGGAGCTGTGAAGGAGGAAAGGTTTCCACACACTAGGCAGCCCCTTTGCGGGCGGAGACTGCGGGTGGTGGAGGGGGAAAGCTTCCATGCCGCGGAGCAAAGCGCAGCAACAAGGTTGCAGAGGGCAAAGCGGACAGATTCCCGCACAGAGGATCGGTGCCGACCAGCACTCACCAGTCCGAGAGGCTTGTCAGCTCACCCGCCGCGGCGGGCGGGGGCTGGGAGCTGAGACTCCGGCTTCGGTCGGATCCCAGGGAGAGGAGTGTGGTTGGCGGCGTGAACACAGCCTGAAGGGGGCTAGTGCACCACAGCTGGCTGGGAGGGAGTCCGGGAGAAAGTCTGGAGCTGCCGAAGAGGCAAGAGACTTTTTCTTGCCTCTTTGTTTCCTGGTGCGCGAGGAGAGGGGATTAAGTGCACCGCTTAAAGGAGCTCCGGAGACGGGCGCGAGCCGCGGCTATCAGCACGGACCCCAGAGACGGGCATGAGACGCTAAGGCTGCTGCTGCCGCCACCAAGAAGCCTGTGTGCGAGCACAGGTCACTATCCACACCTCCCCTCCCGGGAGCCTGTGCAGCCCGCCACTGCCAGGGTCCTGGGATACAGGGACAACTTCCCCGGGAGAACACACAGCGCGCCTCAGGCTGCTGCAATGTCACGCTGGCCTCTGCCGCCGCAGGCTCGCCCCGCATCGTGCCCCTCCCTCCCCCACGGCCTGAGTGAGCCAGAGACCCCGAATTAGCTGTTCCTTTAACCCCATCTTGTCTAAGAGGGAACAGACGCCCTCCGGCGACCTACTCGCAGAGGCAGGGCCAAATCCAAAGCAGAACCCCGAGAGCTGTGCGAACAAAGAAGAGAAAGGGAAATCTCTCCCAGCAGCCTCAGGAGCAGCAGATTAAATCTCCACAGTCAACTTGATGTACCTGCACCTGTGGAATACCTGAATAGACACGAATCATCCCAAATTGAGGAGATGGACTTTGGGAGCAACTATATATATATTTTTTTTCCCTTTTTCTCTTTTTGTGAGTGTGTATGTGTATGCTTCTGTGTGTGATTTTGTCTGTATAGCTTTGCTTCCACCATTTGTCCTAGCGTTCTGCCTGTCCGGTTTTGTTTGTTTGTTTGTATAGTTTTAAGGGCTTGTTATCATTGGTGGAATTGTTTTTTGGTTTGGTTGTTCTTTCTTTCTTTCCTTTTTTTAAATTACTTAAACTTTTTTTTAATAATAATTTATTTTAATAACTTTTTAATTTTATTTCTTTCTTTCCCTTCCTTCCTTCCTTCCTTTCCTTCCTTCCTTCCTTCTTTCCTTTTCTTTCTTTCTTTCTTCTTTCTTTCCTTCTTTCCTTCTTTCTTTCTTTCTTCTTTCTCCCTTTTATTCTGAGCCATGTGGATGACAGGCTCTTGGTGCTACAGCCAGGCATCAGGGCTGTGCCTCTGAGGTGGGAGAGCCAACTTCAGGACACTGGTCCACAAGAGACCTCCCAGCTCCATGTAATATCAAATGGCAGAAATCTCCCAGAGATCTCCATCTCAACACCAAGACCCAGCTCCACTCAACGACCAGCAAGCTACAGTGCTGGACACCCTATGCGAAACAACTAGCAAGACAGGAACACAACCCCACACATTAGCAGAGAGGCTGCCTAAAATCATAATAAGGTCACAGACACCCCAAAACACACCACCAGATGTGGACCTGCCCACCAGAAAGACAAGATCCAGGCTCATCCACCAGAACACAGGCACTAGTCCCCTACAGCAGGAAACCTGCACAACGCACTGAACCAACCTTAGCCACTGGGGGCAAACACCAAAAACAACAGGAACTACGAACGTGCAGCCTGTGAAAAGGAGACCCCAAACACAGTAAGTTAAGCAAAATGAGAAGACAGAGAAACACAGAGCAGATGAAGGGGCAAGGTAAAAACCCACCAGACCTAACAAATGAAGAGGAAATAGGCAGTCTACCTGAAAAAGAATTCAGAGTAATGATAGTAAAGATGATCCAAAATCTTGGAAATACAATGGAGAAAATACAAAAAACGTTTAACAAGGACCTAGAAGAACTAAAGAGCAAACGAACAGTGATGAACAACAAAATAAATGAAATTAAAAATTCTCTAGAAGGGATCTATAGCAGAAAAACTGAGGCAGAAGAACGGATAAGTGACCTGGAAGATAAAATAGTGGAAATAACTATTGCAGAGCAGAATAAAGAAAAAAGAATGAAAAGAATTGAGGGCAGTCTCAGAGACCTCTGGGACAATATTAAACACACCAACATTTGAATTATAGGGGTCCCAGAAGAAGAAGAGAAAAAGAAAGGGACTGAGAAAATATTGGAAGAGATTATAGTTGAAAACTCCCCTAATATGAGAAAGGAAATAGTTAATCAAGTCCAGAGAGCACAGAGAGTCCCATACAGGATAAATCCAAGGAGAAACATACCAAGACACATATTAATCAGGCTATCAAAAATTAAATACAAAGAAAAAATTTTAAAGCACAAGGGAATAACAACAAATAACATACAAGGGAATCCCCATAAGGTTAACAGCTGATCTTTCAGCAGAAACTCTGCAAGCCAGAAGAGAGTGGCAGGACATATTTAAAGTGATGAAAGGGAAAAACCTACAACCAAGATTACTCTATCCAGCAAGGATCTCATTCAGATTTGACAGAGAAATTAAAACCTTTACAGACAAGCAAAAGCTAAGAGAATTCAGCTCCACCAAACCAGCTCTACAACAAATGCTATAGGAACTTCTCTAGCCAGGAAATACAAGAGAAGGAAAAGACCTACAATAACAAACCCAAAACAATTAAGAAAATGGTAATAGGAGCAAACATATTGATAATTACCCTAAATGTAAATGGATTAAATGCTCCAACCAAAAGACATAGACTGGCTGAATGGATACAAAAACAAGACACGTATATATGCTGTCTACAAGAGACCCACTTCAGACCTAGGGACACATACAGACTGAAAGGGAGGGGATGGAAAAAGATATTCCATGCAAATGAAAATCAAAAGAAAGCTGGAGTAGCAATTCTCGTATCAGACAAAATAGACTTTAAAACAGTAGACTATTACAAGAGACAAAGAAGGACACTACATAATGATCAAGGGATCAATCCAAGAAGAAGATATAACAAAGAAGGACACTACATAATGATCAAGGGATCAATCCAAGAAGAAGATATAACAATTGTAAATATTTATGCACCCAACATAGGAGCACCTCAATACAAAAGACAAATACTAACAGCCATAAAAGGGGAAATCGACAGTAACACAATCATAGCAGGTGACTTTAACACCCCACTTTCACCAAGAACAGAGTATCCAAAATGAAAATAAATAAGGAAACACAAGCTTTAAATGATACATTAAACAAGATGGACTTAATTGATATTTACAGGACACTCCTTCCAAAAACAACAGAATACGCTTTCTTTTAAAGTGCTCATGAAACATTCTCCAGGATAGATCATATCGTGGGTCACAAATCAAGCCTTGGTAAATTTAAGAAAATTGAAATCATATCAAGTATCTTTTCTGAGCACAATGCAATGAGACTAGATATTAATTAGAGGAAAAAATCTGTAAAAAACACAAACACATGGAGGCTAAAAAATACACTACTTAATAACCAAGAGATCACTGAAGAAATCAAAGAGGAAATCAAAAAATACCTAGGAACAAATGACAATGAAAACACGATGACTCAAACCTATGGGATGTAACAAAAGCAGTTCTAAGAGGGAAGTTTATAGCAATACAATCCTACCTTAAGAAACAAGAAACATCTCAAATAAACAACCTAACCTTATACCTAAAGCAATTAGAGAAAGAAGAACAGAAAACCCCATAGTTAGCAGAAGGAAAGAAATCATAAAGATTAGATTAGAAATAAATGAAAAAGAAATGAAGGAAACGATAGCAAAGATAAATAAAACTAAAAGCTGGTTCTTTGAGAAGATAAAGAAAATTGATAAACCATTAGGCAGACTCATCAAGATAAAAAGGGAGAAGACTCAAATCAATAGAATTAAAAATGAAAAAGGGGAAGTAACAACTGACACAGTAGAAATACAAAGGATCATGAGAGATTACCACAAGCAATTATATGCCAATAAACTGGACAACCTGGAAGAAATAGACAAATTCTTAGAAAAGCATAACCTTCCAAGACTGAACCAGGAAGAAATAGAAAATATGAATAGACCAATCACAAGCACTGAAATTGTGATTAAAAATCTTCCAACAAACAAAAGCCCAGGACCAGATGGCTTCACAGCTGAATTCTATCAAACATTTAGAGAAGAGCTAACACCTATCCTTCTCAAACTCTTCCAAAAAATTGCGGAGGAAGGAACACTCCCAAACTCATTCTATGAGGCCACCATCACCCTGACAACAAAACCAGACAAAGATGTCACAAAAAAACTACAGGCCAGTATCACTGATGAACATAGATGCAAAAATCCTCAACAAAATCCTAGCAAAAAGAATCCAACAGCACATTAAAATGATCATACACCATGATCAAGTGGAGTTTATCCCAGGAATGCAAGGACTCTTCAATATACACAAATCAATCAATGTGATACACCATATTAACAAATTGAAGGAGAAAATCCATATGATCATCTCAATAGATGCAAAGAAAGCTTTTGACAAAATTCAACACCCATTTATGATAAAAAAAAAAAAACCCTCCAGAAAGTAGGCATAGAAGGAACTTACCTCAAAATAATAAAGGCCATATATAACAAACCCACAGCCAACATCGTCCTCAATGGTGAAAAACTGAAAGCATTTCCTCTAAGATCAGGAACAAGACAAGGCCCACGCTCACCACTGTTATTCAGCATAGTTTTGGAAGTTTTAGCCACAGCAATCAGAGAAGAAATAAAAGGAATCCAAATCGGAAAAGAAGTAAAGCTGTCACTGTTTGCAGATGACATGATACTATACATAGAGAATCCTAAAGGTGCTACCAGGAAACTACTAGAGCTAATAAATGAATTTGGTAAAGTTGTCAGATACAAAATTAATGCACAGAAATCTCTTGCATTCCTATACACTAATGATGGAAAATGTGAAAGAGAAATTAAGGAAACACTCTCATTTACCATTGCAGTAAAAAGAATAAAATACCTAGGAATAAACCTACCTAAGGAGACAAAAGACCTGTATGCAGAAAATTTTAAGACACTGATGAAAGAAATTAAAGATGATACCAACAGATGGAGAGATATACCATGTTCTTGGATGGGAAGAATCAACATTCTGAAAATGACTCTACTACCCAAAGCAATCTACAGATTCAATGCAATCCGTATCAAACTACCAATGGCATTTTTCACAGAACTAGAACAAAAAATTTCACAATTTGTATGGAAACACAAAAGACCCCAAATAGCCAAAGCAATCTTGAGAAAGAAAAACGGAACTGGAGGAATCAGGATCCCTGACTTCACACTATACTACAAAGTTACAGTAATCAAGACAGTATGGTACTCACACAAAAACAGAAATATAGATCAATGGAACAGGATAGAAAGCCCAGAGACAAACCCATGCACATATGGTCACCTTATCTTTGATAAAGGAGGCAAGAATATACAATGGAGAAAAGACAGCCTCTTCAATAACTGGTGCTGGGAAAACTGGACAGCTACATGTAAAAGAATGAAATTAGAACACTCCCTAACACCATACACAAAAAGAAACTCAAAATGGATTAAAGACCGAAATGTAAGGCCAGACACTATCAAACTCTTAGAGGAAAACATAGGCAGAACACTCTATGACATAAATCACAGCAAGATCCTTTTTGACCCACCTCCTAGAGAAATGGAAATAAAAACAAAAATAAACAAATGGGACCTAATGAAACTTAAAAGCTTTTGCACAGCAAAGGAAACCATAAACAAGACCAAAAGACAATCCTCAGAATGGGAGAAAATATTTGCAAATGAAACAACTGACAAAGGATTAATCTCCCAAATTTACAAGCAGCTCATGCAGCTCAATATCAAAAAAAACAAACAACCCAATCCAAAAATGGGCAGAAGACTTAAATAGACATTTCTCCTAAGAAGATATACAGATTGCCAACAAACACAGGAAAGAATGCTCAACATCATTAATCATTAGAGAAATGCAAATCAAAACTACAATGCGATATCATCTCACACCAGTCAGAATGGCCATCATCAAAAAATCTACAAACAATAAATGCTGGAGAGGGTGTGGAGAAAAGGGAACCCTCATACACTGTTAGTGAGAATGTAAATTGATACAGCCACTATGGAGAACAGTATGGAGGTTCCTTAAAAAACTAAAAATAGAACTACCATACGACCCAGGAATCCCACCACTGGGCATCTACCCTGAGAAAACCATAACTCATAAAGAGACATGTACCACAATGTTCATTGCAGCTCTATTTACAATAGCCAGGACATGGACGCAACCTAAGTGTCCATCGACAGATGAATGGATAAAGAAGATGTGGCACATATACACAATGGAATATTAGCCATAAAAAGAAACGAAATTGAGTTATTTGTAGTGAGGTGGGTGGACCTAGAATCTCTCATACAGAGTGAAGTAAATCAGAAAGAGAAAAACAAATACCGTATGCTGACACATATATATATGGAATCTAAAAACAAACAAAAAAATGGTTATGAAGAATGTAGGGGCAAGACGGGAATAAAGACGCAGACCTACTAGAGAATGGACTTGAGGACAGGGAGAGGGGAAGGGTAAGCTGAAACAAAGTGAGACCGTAGTAGTGTACATATGGACATATATACACTACCAAATGTAAAATAGATAGCTAGTGGGAAGCAGTCGCATAGCACAAGGAGATCAGCTCGGTGCTTTGTGACTATCTAGAAGGGTGGGACAGGGAGGGTGGGAGGGAGAGAGATGCAAGAGGGAAGAGATATGGGGATATATGTATATGTATAGCTGATTCGCTTTGATATAAAGCAGAAACTAACACACCATTGTAAAGCAATTACACTCCAATAAAAATGTTAAAAAAATTATAAAATTAAAAGACTAGTCCATGAGCTCAAATATAATAACAGAGTTCAAAAAAAGGAGAACAGAGCAAAATGAAGGGAGAAAATAATTAATAACATAACGGTAGAAAATATTCCAGGAAAAAAAGGATGTGATTCTCCAGATTTATAGGATCCACTGAGAGCTCCCAACAATGAATAAACATAGATGCACACCAAAGCATGCCATTGTAAGATTTCAGCACACTGAAGACAAAGAGAATGTTTACAAACTTCCAGAGAGAAAAGCCAGGTTCCTTCACAGGATCAAGCATCAGAATAGTACCAGGCTTCTCAGCAACTCCTAAGCCTAGAAAACAGTGCAGCAATATCTTCAATATTTTGAAGGAAAATTATTCCTAACCTAGAATATTATGTCCAACCAAACTAAGAATTGTGTCAAAGTCGAATGAAGATATTTTCAAACATGCAAGACCTCAGTGCATTTATTTAACCTACAACCTTGTTCGGGAAGTTGCTGGAGGATATGCTCCACTGGAATGAAGCAGTAAAAAAAAAAAAAAAGAAGACAACTGTTATCCAAAAAACAGTGTATCCAACAGATGAGGGAGTTGGAAGGAATACCTAAGATGATGGTAAAGGAAGAACCTGATATAATATCTATGCAGCTCTTCTAGAGAACCAGATTGGGGCAGATCAGAAGACTCTGGGAAATTTTCCTTCAAGAAGATGAAATTAATGCAATACCTGATATGTTTGAAAGTATTGAGTGGAGATTTATGTAACCAGGGGGAGAACTGGGGGATGAACCAATGATAAGTACATAGAGCTTTAAATAAATTTTTAGAAAAGACAGTAACAAGAATATACAAAAGATTGTCCAAGAAAGAAAATTAAGCCTAGGAAAATACATGGAACAGCTGTGAATTAATTTGCATATTCATAATAATGTAAACACTGAATCCTGATCTAACCAAAATTATGATTAACTACATTGGAGGTTTGAAAGGATAAGATGTGTAGGGTGGGGAGTAAGGGGCAGAAGGAGGTGGGGAATCCTCATTTATTATGGTGGAAAATCAACATATATTGCTTAAAACTAACAGACCAAAAAGTAGAAATATAAACCTGTTCTATGAATATATGGAGTAAATATCAAGAGTTGAAAACGGTAGCATCCCAGAAGTAGGAAACTGAAGATGAGAGTTAGGAATGATTGAGGGTACTTGCAATTCTATTTGAGCCTGTAAATTCTGTGCTTGTATAACTTTGATAAAAATGAAAACTAGGTAGGAATTTCCCTGGTGGTCCAGTGGTTAAGACTCCAGGCTTCCGACACAGGGGGCAGGGGTTCGATCCCTGGTTGGGGATGTTCCGTGTGGTGCAGCCAAAAAAAATAACAATAAAACTAGCTAAAGTATCAATAGTATTTTGAGCGTATCTTTTTAAACATTTCTCCTGGTAAAATTATTTATAATATGTAGCCTACTATACTTCAGGATAATGATTTTAAAGCTGCATGTTGTCGCTAATTAGTGGCTTATGAAATCAATTTACTAGGTAGCCATCAGCAAGTCTGGGATGAAATGAAAAGGAACTAGTGGAACACCACTACTTTTTAACAAGTAGTCCTTCACTCTTTATCCTTCTAGAAATACAACCCGAGTTTTAGCTAGATATATGACTACAAGCTAGGATAAATTTGCAGATATTGCCACATGACTAAATTTGCACCAGTGAGATGTGGGAAGAAGCAATGTGTATGTAACTTCCAGGCCATTCCCTTAAAGACACAAATATTTGGTCTGGACTTTCACTTTTTCCTCCCTGTAGGCTAGAACCTGGATGTGCAGGTGAACCAAATTCAACCAACTCAGTAAGCACAACCCCCCAGAAATAGGAGACCAACCAAATAGAAGGAACTATGCCCCCGAATACCCTTGTCAGGCAAAGCCATCCAGCCAGTCCAGAATTACTCATAACTGAATTATTCCATGAGAAAGAAATCAACTTCTATCTTATTTAAAGCCAGGATTTTGGATTTCTGTGCTACAGCACCTAACGTGTACTTAAGACAGGAATGGAAAACAGAAAAGTGTACCACTTGTTGTAAGGGTATATATGGTTTTGTGAAATTTTTTGTTTCATTACATATGGGCTTGATCATATATGTGTTTATCCGTACTGAATGGCAGTCAAAAAGTTCTAAAACCACTGCTTAGGGTATAAATCTCTTATGCTTAATAAATAATGGTTAGTTGAACAAAGCAATGGTGTTTTAGGATGAGGCCTCTGAGTAGAAGGGAATGGAAACTGTGTGTCTTTGGGTTAGTTATCCAGGCCTCAGTTTCCTAACATGCAAACATGGCAGTTTGAGTAAATGATGCTTCTGTCCCATTCACGTCTAACATTTTGCTATTCAGTTGGGCTGTGATTCAATTCAATGTTCTTTAACATTGGTAAGTATCCAAACAGCTAAAAAAAACTACAGGCCCTTCATGTTACAAACTGGGGAAACAGGGATGGAGAAAGCTAGGTGAGCATGGCTTACCTTTACTTGGCTCCTATTTGAATAAAGATCCCCTTATTCAGATTTGGAAGATGCAGCAAAATGAAAAGCTACTACAGAGGTAGATGGAAACCTACGCTGGGGCGTAATGACCTAAACTAGACAATTTAACAGTGACAGCAGGGCCCAGTTGTTCCCCAAATTTGGGGAGAAACAAGAAAGGAGCCACAGATGTAATAACAATTATGGAGAGGTGGCAAAAATACAACCTACAAGGAAGTGGGAATGTCTACTCTTGAAGAATCCTGGGGGTCATTGAATAATTATTTCTTAGGAAGAGCAGCAGCGCAATTCTAAACAAAGTGATGGTCAACATAGTCTTGATATGGAGCCGTGATTTTCAAACTTTACTTAGAAGCAGAATGATTTCTCCAAGTGAAATTTTATGCAGTACCCCCAATACATAAAACAACAGAAAAAGAGTTTTTTAATGATGGAACCAGTGATGGGGACTCCCTACCTTCCAACCACCTCCAGCACCTTTTTCTGGAACCCTAAAGTTTGAGGAACATAATTTTAAAGCAAGTTGTTTAAATCAGTGGTTTTCAAATATTTTCACCATGATCCGCAGGACTGTACGTCCTCCCAGTAAACACACACACACACGCACACACACACCCCTGAAAGAAAGTTCCGCAAGACAATTTTACATTTCATAGTCTATTTCATTCAATTCCATTTCTTTTCTTTAAATGCCAACCATGATTCACTTAATTGACTTCAACACTCACTAATGAATATGTTGCAACTCACAGTTGAAAAACACCAATTTATATTGAGAATAGATGGATTCAAATTGGCCAAAAAATTATGTTAAATTTCTTCATTGTAAACGTGATTAATTGGAACAGGTAATCATCTGTGATTATTGATGTGTCACTTTTGAAATCTAAGAACAGAAGCAACTCCTTGTCTGAAATAACTTGGAACGGGAGAAGTTGAACTTTTGGCTGTACCTTCCACCTCCGGAATTCTCTCTGTGGCAACAGGGGCCCCGGTGGGTGGGGATGGATAGTGGAGATGTGGGTGCACAATGATTCCTATTTCTTAAACTGTGTTCATGAGAGAAATATTACCTAGAAGGCCCAGGTGATCTGCTGTGTAATTACACGATGAAAAAAAAACAAAACTAAACTAAGAAGGGCATAGAAACTATAACTATCAGTTTAACCTAGTTAAAGAAATGCTCCTTTCAACAATCCTTTATTCGTCAAAAAGCCATTTAGAAAAAATTTAAGGGGCTTCCCTGGTGGCGCAGTGGTTGAGAGTCCGCCTGCCGATGCAGGGGATACGGGTTCGTGCCCCGGTCCGGGAAGATCCCACATGCCGCGGAGCGGCTGGGCCCGTGAGCCATGGCTGCTGAGTCTGCGCGTGCGGAGCCTGTGCTCCACAACCAGAGAGGCCACAACAGTGAGAGGCCCGCGTACCGCAAAAAAAAAAAAAAAAGAAAAAAAGAAAAAATTTAAAAAGTCAATAAGAAAAATACGTCATTTAGGATCTGGGAAAGAAAGGATAAACCTTGCAAGTGATTCACAAACTATTTCATAATTCATATGGAAAAAAAAGAATCATATGACAAGTGAGAAGGAGTCGTGAATTCTGACAAAATTTTACTTGATATACAAAAGAATTTAAATACTGAATGTATTGCAATTCTTTTTAAAGCTGATGTTTAAAACTGAACCTCTTTCCCTATACTTACAGTAGAAGCAGTAAGTATGCAAAAATCCCTAGTAATAATAACAGCTCATTTTTGTGCTGTAACCCCACGTTTATGACGTGCCTTAAAGGAACCAATCCACGTGCAGCTTCAGGAGTTAAGAAGAACCCCGGCTGTAGGAAGGCCGAGCAGCCCAAAGAGCCCTCTGCCCCTGTAAGCTGGGGATGATGAGGCTCTTGCTCTTAGTGAAAAGGAATAGAAACAGCTGGAGAATTCGAAAACATCAGGACGAGCACACTGCACTTCAAGCACATGTAAATAGAAGATCTGGGCACCCTTTGGAATTAGTTTATCAGCTACATTTTAGAAAGTAACCAATACTGTATGACTCGGCCACACACAGAATCAAAATAATGAATGGGTCTGAAAGGGGGGAAAGTGGCGGGGTGGGGGGGATGAATTGGGAGATTGGGATTGATATTTATACACTAATATGTATAAAATGGATGACTAACAAGAACCTGCTGTATAAAAAAAGTTCAAAAATTCAAAAACAAAATGAATGGGTCTGAGACAGGGGCGTGTCATAGATGAGGGGTTTTATGGCATGCAAGGGGAGAGGAAGTGGGAATCGGCAAGGCCACACTACTGAGTCCTGAGTATTATTTGGAATTTTATGTATTCAGAGGTTTTTTTTTTTTTTTTTGAGTGTTTAAGTTGCTTCTTGTAACTTTACCTTGGTTCATTCCATTGTATTACTTCTTCCCAAATAGCTCTTTAATTTCGTTATAAAGTTTCGAAATAAGATAACCTCCAGAATACTTGGTGCTCAATAAATGGTCATTCTTTATCTTCTTCCCTTCCAAAGTGGTATTTCAGGAAAGGTAGGTAGATGAGATTCTGGGATAATGGCTTTACCTGGCAACCTATTTTACAACTGAAGAGGAAAAGGTGAACATTTGGTGGACCTATGGCACCTGCAAAAATCAAGCAGTCATAAAGGATGGGAAATTGACATGATAATGAGCTCATTTGTATTCCTGTTCATGGCCTTCCACTGCCTTGGTCTTGGAC
This sequence comes from Tursiops truncatus, assembly GCF_011762595.2. NCBI lineage: Eukaryota > Metazoa > Chordata > Mammalia > Artiodactyla > Delphinidae > Tursiops > Tursiops truncatus. Next base: position 42,077,555 of record NC_047034.1, read on the forward strand.
TGCTTAGCCAAATCCTTTTGATAGAGTCTGACACAGCCTCCGCAATCTGGAGGTTTTTGTTTTTCTTTTACGGTGATCCCAAAACCCATTACAATTCACCATTTCTGCCATATCTATCCTTCGAGAGAAATTAAAAGAAGATGGGGAGCAGTTTCAGAGAAATAAACTTTGGGAGAAACATTAATACTCAAAAATGGAAAAACTTTCTTAATTTAAACTAATTAGGTATGAAGGTCAATATGAATTATAGCTGACTTTATGTAGAAAAGTTGTTTTATAAAAACCCCTCACATCTTTTTGGGAATGAAATGGGATATAAATAAGATTTAAAAAAAATACTAATGGCTGCAAGAGACTAAATATTAAATGATTTTCAAATAGAGAAGCTGCTAAAATAAATAGCTAAGGCTACATCATAATATACAGCAATTATGGTATTTGTATGCAGACAATTTAAGGTACAAAGTCATTGGGCTCAGTTCTTCATAAGGTAACAGCAACAATATTTTCATAGTGGTTCTTAGCCAGAGCTGTTCAGCAAAATTACCCAAGGTGTTGTTACAATACAGACACCCAGTCTCACTTCAAATATCCTCCATAAGGACGCTTGCAGAAGGACAGGAAAAGGATGAGATTGTCCATTTAGAAAAAAACTCCCATGTTGATTGTTACCCACACCCTTAGCCAAACACATGAGTTTATTGAACACTGGCTGTCTTATAAGGATTTTGCTTAAGATGGTCTTATAGATGAGGAATACTAAGAAGTTACACAGACAGAATTTGGAATATCTGGTTCCAAACTCAGTGTTTTGTCCTTCGCACCACATGCTGTATAAGGTGATGTCAAGGAAGCATATATGTACCTTCCAGTTAACAAGGTTTAACTAGAAGTTAAGAAATGCATGCTGATCCCAAATAAAAATGTGCTAATCCCTGGATGCTTAGAGAACCAAGCGCATACCAAGCTCCCCCCGGGGTGTGCAGAGCTGGGAAACATATTGTTCCCATAGGGAGAAAAGGCAGCGGCAACGTTAACCAGCTTGCGGTTCTCTCTTCCTACACATGTGGTAGGAATTGTCACCTACCCCAGAGCCATATTTTATACCTGAACAAGCCTTTGTCCAAACATGTAGTGTTTCCTTGCTAGGACACATCTGGCCTGTTCCTTGAACTGGAGCTCTGAGATTAGCTGGCCAGATTCCAACAGAGAAGGCCTTTTATCTTTCTCACGGTGACAGGCAGCATTTGGAAGCCCCAGAGATGAGGTTCAGGAAGGATGCTGATGTTACTGTGGACCGTGTTGCTGCTGTTATCTAACGGACTCATCTTCCTAGAGTGCCATGGCGTTCATCACATTGTCAAGACCCCTGCAGCAGTCTCTACCGCTTGTCACTTCTAGTCTGTCTCTCAGCTGTCTCCAAGAGCCCTCCACCAAATTGCCACCCCGTGTTGCCCACCACTTCTGTCATCTTTTTAACCTGACACGTCCTTTCCAGCAGAGATGGCCAGGTTCTTAACCCACCCCCTATTCACAGTGGACAATTTTTTTTTTTTTTTTTTTTTTTGGCCCTGCCGTGCAGCATGTGGGATCTTAGTTCCCTGACCAGGGATCGAACGCTGCAATGCAAGCGGGGAGTCTTAACCACTGGACCGCCAGAGAAGTCCCTCACAGTGGACTTCATTTGGGGAGAGCACCATCCTAGTGGTCCTCCATCACGTGACCCTTCATCAACACAGTGGCCCCGGGAGCAGCTCTAGGAACAGGAACAGGCAACACATATTTGGGAGACAGATAACTGGGTTTGCACCCTGCCTCTGGGGAAGGCATTTAACTTCATAGAATCTCCATTTTCTTACCTGCAAATGGGCATGATTACACCTGTCCTGCCTGCCTACCTCCCAGATCAGTGGTAAGGGTCAAAAGATCTGGCTGGGAGAGTGCTTTAAGGGTTTCAGCAGTGGATTCTCTAACAAGAGAACTGAATCAGATGAGCTCATAGGCTGAAATTGCAATTCATAGACTGGAGGTCTCATCTTCTTTATTTTTTTTTCATCTTCACTAAGTACGAGGGACATGATGAATTAGTGCAAGTTATCAAGTTAGTTGGTTATCCATTGTCCACACTTAGAATCTCCCTAATGATGGCAGATGCCCTGAGAATGAGTCTCTGTCACCTCCCAGAAGCACATCCCTGGGTGGGAGAGTATGTTCTGATTATTACCCTAACCCTCTCCCAACACTTTCAGCCCCTTTCTCATCTTTTTTTTTTTTTAAAAAAGAGAAACATAGTCCCTACCCACTGTAACGGAGGACTTCTTGGAACTGAAGACACCATGTCCCTGTATTCACATCTCTTTCCATTGTGGGGTGTGGAAGAGCTACGGATTAGGGAAGAATTTTGACACCCTGATGTAACACAGGAAGCATGGCAAAGCGAGTGAGCACCAGACTGGAAATCAGGATCCCTGACACCCACCCCGGCTCTGCCACTCACTAAACCTTCCCTCACACAAGTCACTGTCTTTGCTGTTCCTCAGTTGCAGCTTCTAGAACGTGAGGGGGTTGACTAGAGAATCTCTAAGGTCCCTTCAAGCCAGGATATTCTGTGATCTAGATAAATGCTGCTTATTAGCAATGCAGTAATTGCATTGTTGCATATCATCTTTATGAAACTGTATCTGTCGCAACATTTTCATATACTGCACATCTTTTTGGTAACAGAAAAAAAATCACAAGTCTCCGATTGGTAGAAGGAAGCCTCAAGGAATATATCCACAAAAAAAAAGCCTTCTTCAGGCCTGTAGAGTGACTGAATCAGGGCCCTAATTATGAATGACTGGCTCAGCCTCGAAGCATCATCCTTTCTTCACGTTTACGTAATAACATAATGCTACCTTGGACCCCTGCCCATCTCTCTCTCTCTCTCTCTCTCTCTCTCTCTCTCTCTCTCCCCCCTCCCCCCCACCTTCCCTCCCTCCCTCCCTCCTCCTCTCTTTCTGCCAGAAAAGAGAGAAATCTTAGGAATTTTGCTATTTTGGAGCTTGAAAAATCCCTTTGTATGATCCTTTCACACCGCCACCAATACATAGAGCAATACCGAGCCTAGATCTAATTTTTATTTTTTTTAAAAAAGAATGTTCTTCAAAGCAACTTTTCTTTCAAACATATATATTCAACTGGTCATTCCCACCACCTTCTTGTGCACCTCTAATTTTTTGTGGGACAGATTTATACACTCCAGATGCTGAGCTGGAGCTGCTATAATTCCACCTGCCACATCTGGCTCTTTGGCACACCAGGCCAGAAGCTTCAAAGTTGCATCTCTGTGCTGTACATGGTTAGACTGCTGGCTGCTGCTTTATCTCCTTGGATGTAATTTTCCTTTGATTCACCTATAATTCTGAGGAATTGATGCATTTGTATCCATTTTGAATAAGGTTCTATACAAATGCTTCATTTGATCTCTGAGCAGACCCTTTCATTTCCTCTTATGTGGCCTCGCCTTTAATTCAAGCGAGAGCCTTAGAGCAACTCGGAGCCACTCTGCCTGATTCTTTGCACAAGCAGTTTTGTTTGTCCCAAGTCCTCTGCTTCTTGTTCTTGGAGGGAAAAAGAAAGTGATGGAGAGAGAGGAGCCATTCGTGCTCCTGCATTTGAGAAGGGAAGGGACAGACAGTAGGGTCAGTGATTTCTATTCCACCCCTTTCTCATACAGGTGCTGCCTTAATATTTACACTCCCTATTTTTTCAAGCAACCAGCTTGGTTTGGGGGGATAGACTATGAAATATGAAGTGTTACTGCAAAGCATCATTCCTCAAAGTGTGTTCCATAGAAAATTCATCAGTTACACATCTTGAAAAATCCCCTGCCGAGATCACAGCATCCATTAACATACTAAATGTTCTGATAAGTCCTGCGGCATAGGGGAATGTACACATTTGACCTTCTCAAGCACTGTTCTCCAAATTCATTAGAACATAAACCCTTTTTTCATGCAACACCCATTACCCTCCCATCAGAGCCAAGTCCACGGATGCTGCTGTGAAGGAATGTTCTCCATTCCCCTTAATGAGTGCTCCAGCACTAACATAGCCCAGTGGCTCCTGCAGTCATGTTGGGAAGCTAGACCTTTACCCCGCAACGATGATGTCATTGTTCAAAACAACTGGGGTCAAAAGAGGGAGTGTTTCTGAAATAGAACCAATTTTCCTAAGCTTCTCAAACACCAGCAGAAATAAACCCCCCACACCTGGCTCCAAATATCAGAAGAATTCCAGAATAATATCTCCAGAAGAAATATCATTTAAATAAAGTTAAGTAAGGAACAAGGGTGTGGTATCCTACCATATTTACTTGGGGGAAATTTTATTTGAGTGCCTAAATTCTGGTTAATTTACCTCAAAGCTTGTGCCCATCTTTTTACTTACACATCCAATGGTCAATATATAGATATGATTAGCAGATTCAGTTACACACAAGATACCACAAGGGTCCATGCCATTTAGTACTTTTCCAATCTGCCAAGAACCGTTAATAACTGAGTAGTACACATTAATCACTGTTCTCTTTCTAGTGAGTGAACCCAAATGACCACCAGCATCCATATGTGTATGAAGTTTGTTTCTCTTCCTTCCATAAGCAGAAATAATACGGAAAATAAAGAAGTTTTCAGATTAAGATGAATTTATATTTCGGCTCACTACTCTTAACAATATAATGTAGAGTTGCCAGGACAGACTTTTAAAGTAACTTTATAAATTACGTGTCTTTTTCTGAAATCATTGAGGGTCTGAGGGGAGCTTAAATGTTTTAGTTATTCATTACTGCATTTTATTTGAAAAAATATGCACTGTATTCTGTAAATTTGGGGGTTTTAAGGACTACAGATCTCTATCCCCCGCAATTTTTGAGCTACTCTTCTGATTTGCAATTGGTATTTATCTGATTTGTCATTGGTTCATCTCATAATATTTTTCTATTTCTTCCACAAACCAAATCAAATTAGTAGACCTTGAGATCACTTGAAGTACCAAGAATATGTCAGAAGAAATTTTTGCATTGAACTACATGACCTATGATATTTGTTCTAACACATAGATCAGATTCATCTCCAGTCAAACCTCTGAATAGTTTTTACAAAGCAATAATGATAACTGAAGTTTTCAAGATCAATTTTCTATTTACACCATGAACTCCAGCAAGACATAAATTCACAAAGCCCTAACTCTTATATAAGGAGTTGGAAGGCAAGAATTCTACCATCAAACTAACAATGCAGATGCGGCATATGTTATAACAACTATGCAAAAGTTAAAACCTTCACAAACTATGGATAAACATGGCAATGTACCTGATATGTACTTTGTGGTTTACAAAATACAAGTCAGACTGCCTTGGTTCAAATCACATCGCCACCATTTACTAGCTGTGTGGCCTTGGGCAAGTTACTAACCTTTCTATGCCTCAATTCCCTCATCTATAAAGTGGGGACAATAATAGTACTACCTCATAGGGTCATTGCAATGCTTAAAGAGGTAATAAATAGCACACAGTCGGCATAAAAGGTATTTGTTGTTGTTGCTGCTGCTATCATCATCATCATCATCACTACCATCATCATCATCGTCATCATTATCATCACCTCAGGTGATTTTCAAAACAACCCTAAGAGACAAGTGGGTAAGATATCATAAACCTACATATGGGGAAAATGAGTTTTAGGGAAGTTTAGTGATTTGCTCGAGATGACACAGCTGGTAAGAGGCAAAGTACTCTCAAAAATGGTCCTTCTGACCAAGGGCACCTCTATTACCTGCAAGGTCTGGGACAAGTGAAGGCCCACTTACCATAAATCTAAATATTGAAACGTTATAAGTCAAGCTAACAAACTTAAATGCAATATGTTCTAGCCTCCTACCTTGACAAACATTTCTTCATAACAACAACATTGAAAGGCGTGTGTAAAGTTAAAATTTATACACACACACACAAAACTAGTTTAAATATCAAATACCAAATTACTATTGAGCATGTCTAGATCGAGGAGCCAGAAATATTTGGGTTAGTAATAAAGATATATATTGCATACATTATTTATATTCCTTCATAAAATTTATTTTTCTTACCATCATTTCAGCAAAATCACAAATTAATTGCTAAATCACATAATTTATGTTCTATTTTTAGTAATACCAAATTAGATAACTTTTCTTAAGCCATTGTTATTCTTAAATCATTTTTTAAATTAATTTCAATTTGGAAAAACTTTGCAGTAGTAAGTGGAATTGTCAGTAAAAAATGCTTGAAGTGATACTTAGATTCAGAAATGCACTATGAATTTTTACATATTACATGTAAACATTATAATGGAGTCATATATGAGAATTATCTTCATTGCAGAACATATTATGAAATACCTTAAGTTTATCATATAAATTGTTATCACTCATATTGCAATTTTCATCATTCCATAGAGTAGTATCTGAAGTGATACATTGTTTCTTAGGTTTTTTCAAATTTTCCATGTTTGGAAATTTAAAGAAAAAAACATTTTGATATATTGCTCAATTTATGCAAGTCATTTTTCAATTGAAACTATATCTTGTTTCTTCTTTTCCATAGTCCTGCAAAGGTTTTCCTTTCCTTGTTCTTTTTCCCCTATTTTTAAGTTGAAATGTCACTTTTGTTGCATATATCCCATGTAGTTTCAATAAAGAAAAATTACTTCCTCCATAATTTAAAGTATATTTTTAGTCATTTAAAAATGAAATAGCCAAATGTATATATTTGAGTGTTTTGTAAACTTTTATGACAGTTAACAGCAATTTATAACTTATACCAAATAACCATACATACTAAAAATTCAAAATTAATTTCATTCCTACCAAAGTCTACAATTTGCTTTTCATTTGAGGATTTTCTATTGTTTTGTTCAATTCTTCTAGTGAATCTCATATCCTGTCTAAAATAAATCTAATTACTTTAACAGCATTTGGTTAGCATTCCCATTGTGAGTCTAAGAGTAGATCTCAGGCAAAATTTTATATTTTCTACCAAGATGTTTCATCTTCAGACAGATGTAGAAAATGCAATAGTACGTAATCTCGGGCTTCCCTGCTGGCGCAGTGGTTGAGAGTCCACCTGCCGATGCAGGGGACACGGGTTCGTGCCCCGGTCCGGGAAGATCCCACATGCCGCGGAGCGGCTGCGCCCATGAGCCATGGCCGCTGAGCCTGCGCGTCCGGAACCTGTGCTCCGCAACGGGAGAGGCCACAACAGTGAGAGGCCCGCGTACGGCCAAAAAAAAAAAATAGTACATAATCTCAGAAGTGTTCCAAAGAATGTCATTGTCATCAGCTGAGGTCATGTCTCCTAGTAACAAAATGTAAGCAACAGGACAGAATGCATTTGGATTATCAGGAATACTGGCTTGTATACCTTTTTCTAGAAAACCATGTTAGTTCCATTATAATGGGCTTCCCCTTGACAACCTTTTAAATTAGTACCTAACATTAAAAGACGTTTTCTCTAAAAGCAAACCCTCCTACAATTTGGTGGGAATGTAAGTTGGTGCAGCAGCCACTATGGAAAACAGTATGAAGGGTCCTCAGAAAACTAAAAATAGAATTACCATATGACCCAGGAATCTCACTCCTGGGCATATACCCAGACAAAACTAATTCAAAAAGATACATGCACCCCTATGTTCATAGCAGCACTATTTACAGTAGCCAAGACATGGAAACAACCGAAATGTCCATCAACAGATGAATGGATAAAAAAGATATGGTACAATGGAATACTACTCAGCCATAAAAAAGAGTGAAATAATGCCATCTGCAGCAACATGGATGGAACTAGGGATTATCATACTAAGTGAAGTAAGTCAGAAAGATAATGATAAATACCATATGTTATCACTTATATGTGAATTTAAAATATGACACAAATGAACCTACCTACTAAACAGAAACATACTCACAGACATAGAGAACAGACTTGTGGTTGCCAAGCGGGGTGGGGGGAGGGATGGAGTGGGAGGTTGGGGTTAGCAGATGCAAACTATTATATATAGGATGGATAAACAACAAGGTCCTACTGTATAGCACAGGGAACTATATATTCAATGTCCTGTGATAAACCATAATGGAAAAGAATATGAAAAAGAATGTATGTATATGAATAACTGAATCACTTTGCTGTACAGCAGAAATTAACACAACATTGTAAATCAACTATACTTTTATAAAAAAATAACAAGATGCTCCAATTGAAACACGGAGGCGAAAAAGATGTTTTCTCCAGTTCTTCAATTAAATTTGTATTTCAGATATAAAATCAATGAAATTTTCATTTCTTTTTATTTCCTTGTTTTGTTCCTTTGGTAGCTCAACAATTACATGTAATAAATGTAAGATTTCAACATGATTTCGGTTTCTTGCACAATCTAGTTGATTTGCATAATATTTTCTTTTTCTGTTTAATGTATGACTTCTTCTCATTTTATAATCTCTGGTAGTAGTCAGTTTTTGCTACAACAACAAACAACCCCCCAATCTCAGTCCCTTGAAAGAATAAACACGTACTTTTTGCTCACAGAGGTCTGACATAAGGCTGTGACCATGCTGGGCCTCTCTAAGGTCATAATCTCATTACGAATTCTCCATTCGAGACAGTGACAATTTGTTTCATATATATGCTTTTTGTATTCATATACATAATTGGCATTAGGTTCCTTAGTGTTAAGAGCAGGCAGGACAGGCTAGATCCTGACGGGGATGGAGGACAAACTCCAGAGACTGAAGAAGTGCCTGTCACAAGCATACGTACTTGAGTTTCTATACTTCTCTCCTCATGCACCAGCTGCCAACATTGTGCAGGCTAGCACCAGCCATAAACTGTACTTCTCTACAATGTAAACCTGAGTGGCTGTTAAATATCCGGGTTAACAGCAGCTATCTGGATTAGGGCAACAAGATTAATTCCAGACCTGTCCCTGAGGGGATCCAACCTCCTACTAAAGGTTTTCAGTGAGGACCAGAGTGCAGAGGGGAAGCCTATAGTGAAGGAGAGGGAAACGGAGACACAGAGAGTGAGTGGGTGAGTGCACCCAGAGAAACACAGAGAACGTTCAGGGATAAGAGGAGGACTTGAGTATCCTCAGGGTTCTAGAGAGGACATAGTTTTAAGAAGGTTGATCAGCACTGAGAAATTTCACCTTGAGTTAAAGGATAATGAAGGATATTGGGTCAGATTAGCAGAAGTCTATTGTCAAATTTGAATATTTTCCTAAGAGATAGAACATATTCATAACCATTTCCATGTTCACTAATTTCTAAATCTGTGATGGTGGACATGACAAGCAAATGTTGCCATTTATTGGAGAGGATGAGGCAAGATCAAAAGCCTGGAAAGGGACTTCCCTGGTGGCGCTGTGGTTAAGAATCCACCTGCCAATGCAGGGGACACAGGTTCAAGCCCTGGTCTGGGAAGATCCCACTTGCTGCAGAGCAGCTAAGCCCATGCACCACAGCTACTGAGCCTGCATGCCACAACTACCGAAGCCCACGCGCCTACAGCCCGTGCTCCACAACAAGAGAAGCCACCGCAATGAGAAGTCAGCGCACCACAACAAAGAGTAGGCCCCGCTTGCCGCAACTAGAGAAAGCCCATGCTCAGCAATGAAGACCCTATGCAGCTCCCCACCAAAATAAATAAATAAATATGTAAATAAAAAAAAAGAAAAGCCTGGAAAGAGGGCCCTGCTTGGCTGTTCTCTGTCCTGAAGGCCGTGGTGGCCAAAGGATGGCATGAGAGGTCTGTGAACATGGACATGGCCAAAGGGCCCAGGGGACAACAAAAGCAGAGGTGGAGAGACTAGAGTGTTAAAACACACTTGGCCTACCTCACAGCCTCAGGCCAAGGAACATCCTAAAAGGCTTTATCTTTTAGTTATGTTGCAGGTGATTTGAGCAAGGCATAGCTAAAACATAGACGTTCTCAAAATACGTTATATCTGATTTCTGCTGTTCCCATTCTTCTCTGCTAGGAAAGTTTTGATATAAATAACCTAAAACACTTCACAGAGATAGAGAAGTGATGATCATTATATTCTCTCACTGGCCCTCACAGATTCAAAGCCTCTTCACAATTGCCATACAGCAAGCAGTTGACCCAGAAATAAAAAGACTGACTTGCTAAACCATCATTACCCTTATTTGAGGAAAACCTTGCCAAATATTAAACCAAGAGTGAAACCTGTGTCTCACAATTCACTCCATGGTCAAACAGCCTTACCAGGTGGAACTTGTGTTATAGCATATGAGGTCTAAAAGGTATCTTAGGGATAGTGTGACCATATAATTTATCATCCAGACCAAAACAACTTTGAGAGTAAAGGGGGAGTGCTATTCATTACCACAGGACAATGGACATAAACCAGGATGATCCCAAGCAAACCAGGACGGTTCCCTGGAGGCATGAACGTTAATCTCCAGAGATGGTCTCCCTTCCATAGTCTATGCCCATGCTGCTTCTCCTATTGAGAGATGGAAACTATTTCCCCTCCCCTTGAATCCTGGGCTAGCCTTGTGACTTTCTTTAACCAATAGAATGCAGTGGAAGTAATGCTATTTGCAGGCCCAGCTTAAGTTTGGCAGCCACTGCTGTTGCTCTCTTGGAACTCAGTAGCCATGCCATAAAGAAGCCCAGGCCCCAGAGGATGCAAGCATGTGAGTGATTCCCAGATAAGACCATGTGGAGCAGAAGAATCACCCTGCTAAACTAGAGAGTCATTAGAAATAAGAAATTATTGCTTTAATATATTAACTTTTGGGATGGTTTGTTATGCAGAAATAGATAACTGGTCACCCTCCTTATAGGTAATATGGTTCACCATCCCACACACAATACTGCTTAAAATAGTATTAGCCCATAAGAACTCCACATTCAATTTCAGCACAATTTGACACTTCTTACAGAGGTGAAACCAAAATGATCTGAAAACATAGGTTACAGAAGCCAGATATATAAGTCATGTGAACCTGAACACAGTCAGCTACATTTAGAAAGTGATCCTCAATGATTTCTCTGGAGTTTAAAAGAGAGACATGCTAATGTTTTCATTGACCTCTCTTTCTACTCATTTTTTCTTTTCCAATATCTTGATCAAATGTTTCTGGTAACTAGAATACCTTTAGATCTTCAGGTATCTGCAAACTTGGTATCTTAGTGGTTAGGTAGTTTGAAAAGTCAGATAAATCTCTCTTTTCCAGAGCTCTTTGAAATTCTCAGCAGCAAAGTTCTGAAAAACTTGCCCATTCAGCCACACAGCATGTTAGTCCTGCTGGATGGTCATGACATTCAATAAGATGATTGTGACAGGGAAGAAATGGGGAACAGAACAGCCTCTGCTGAGACAGGAGATGCAGAGACTCCTACCTGTCTGATGCTTCCGGAAACAGCCAATAAAACAAAACTCTGAAAATCCATGGTAAGCTTTATGAATCCAAGTCTCCCCTTCAGAAGAATGGAGTTTTGTCTGGGAGGTGATAGCATTCAGAGACAAACTAGGTTATAATGCAAGTTCAAATCACTTCTGCAAGACTCTAAACAAAGCAAAGTACCAATACGTGGTCTGACAAGGGAGAAAGACAAGTATGATCTAGTAAAAAGTCTTCATGTAAGAATATTTTTAATAAATAATACCTTGGTTGTTTGCTCTAAAGGAAATTTTCAAGTAGAAGTCATTTGAGTAATGGCTTTAATGAGTAGATAAACATAATTTGAAATTATCAGAGAGAATGGGTGCTTCTACCTGATCAACAAATCCTTAACAAATACAACAAAAGTAAACTTGAACACAGACATTTTTGCTATTATCAGAATTTTTAAGTTAGGGCTGCCTGACTTATTCCAGTTAATACTATTTGAGCCAGCTAGTCTAAAACAGTGAATAACAACAACACTATAGAGAGGTAGCGGTAGTGATTCCTAATGCAATCTACATATCGTCAGTGACCATCAAAATGGCGTCATTGTCTTAAACTCTTTGGGAAGAAGCACTTCAGGATGCATGTTTGATCTACAAAGCAAATATCTACAGCATTATTTTTTTCAACCAGCCACCTTAATATTTCTATGTTGCCTATTAAGAAGCTATGAATCTACAGTATTGAAAGGTAATCTGGTAATCCCACCTATTATGTATGTTCCCATTCCTTCCTATTATTATCTTTTCACTTAGTGCTTGTCTGTAAACTCAGGTATTTGATCTTCTTTGGCCAGTGAGCCCTTAATAATTTGCACAGTCACTTTATTCAGATTATAAGGCATTTCATTCATATGACCTCTAAGTCCTGTAGTCTACAAGACCAATGTGAATTGCCCTGTGATGTGGTTAGGAAAAAGAGCATGGGCTCTGGACACTCACAGCCCTTGGCTTGAATGTGCAGTCTGTCATGTGCCAAATGTGTGATCTTGAGTTTATAAAAAAGAACAAAACAGATTTCCTCCTGGGGAAATTTTATGGACTGCAGTGCAAGGAAGGGGTACCAAAGGAGATCATAGCAATCAAACTGCGTAGAGGAGTTAGAGATAAGCGTTCAGGGACAATGAGGCAGCTAGAATGTATAGAGCAGAATACCAAAGAGGAGGGAACAATTCAGAAAAAGAGCTAAAGGCATCTACATAGGAGACCTCTTGAATCTGCTCCTGGAGAATATACTACTTATACATAGGGTGAAAATCCACAAGGCCAGGTGAAGAAAAACTTGGAAAATGTAAAGTTTTGCTTGGAAAGTTTTCAGATTTCAAACACTGCTGGAAGAATTTTAAGTTCTGGCCAGCAAAATGGAGAGACCTTGTTGAAGATTTAGTTCATTCAAGATTTTGTATAGATTTTAGAAATGTCTCACCTAGTAGGAGACCTAAATTTGCCTTAGAGTAAAAACTACTCTAGACCAGCCCTTTAAAAATTTAAAAATAAACTCCAAAAAAATCAAGGTGATCCTCAGTTAACTTAATTGTCAGACCAGAATCCTATGCTATTTAAAGAGAGACAATGAAAATCAGACTTCCAACAGCATAAGATTAAACAGTGTCCAGCACTCAATCAATAATACAAGAAATACTAACAAGCAAGAAACTGTGATTGATAACAGGAGGAAAACAAGCTGATAGAAATAGATGCAGAAATGACAGAGATAATGTAATTAGTAAAAAGGAACAATAAAACAGCTTTTATAAATATGCCCAAGAACTTAAAGAAATATATATAATAAGGAGATAAATGGAAGATTAGAAAAAAAATGAAATGAAACTTCTCTCACTGAAATATACATCTGAAATGAAAATTCACTGGGTGGAGTTGTCAGTAGATTGGATAGTGAAGAATAAAGTCAGTGAACTTTAGGACAGAGAAATATAAACTACCCAAAATAAAACCTAGAAAAAAAAATTACAAAAAACAAAACAAAACAGAGTTTCAGTGACTGTGAAACTACATCAAGTAGTGTAACATATGTGTAACTAAAGTGCCAGGGAAGAGCACAAAAATATCTGAAGAAATAATGATCAGAATTTTCAACATACCCCAAGGAAGAGAAGCAAAATTACATCAAGGTATAACATAATCAAATGGGAAAAAAAGAAAAAAAAAAGACACTGAAAAAGAGAAAATGTTATAAAGGAGTCAGTGAAGCTTTCCCTGGTGGTGCAGTGGTTAAGAATCCACCTGCCAATTCATGGGACACGGGTTCGAGCCCTGGTCCAGGAAGATTCCACATGCCACATGGGATCCCACAACTACTGAGCCCGTGTGCCACAACTATGAAGCCCGCATGCCTAGAGCCCATGCTCCTCAACAAGAGAAGCCACGGCAAAGAGAAACATGCACACCGCAACGAAGAATAGCCCCCACTCACCACAACTAGAGAAAAACCCGTGCACAGCAATGAAGGCCCTATGCAGCCAAAAATAAAATTAATTAATTAAAAAAAAAGAAGTCAATGCAAAAAGACACATCACAAACTGAGAAACAAAAATTAAAATGACTGCACACTTCATAACAAGACAATGAAAACTAGAAGACAATGTAATGACATTTTTAACATGCAGAAAGAAAAACACCTGTTAATCTAAAATTCTATATACATTGAAAAAAAACATCAGAAATTAAGGTGAAATAAAGAGTTTACAAAAGGAAGCACTTCAGAATGGTGGAACAGAGTGCTGAAAATAAGTATGTGAGTACATATAAAATACTTTTTTCATATTTTAATTTCATTACAACATAAATGACTGCTCATAACAAAAACAAATTGTGGGATTTATAACATATGTATAAATAAAATGAATGTCAAAATAGTACAAAGAAAGAAAGAATGAAACAGAAGTATATTTTGTAATGTTCTTACATTATGCATGAAATGGTAAGATAGTATTTGAAGGTAGACAGTGATAAGTTAAATTACATAGGGCAACCCTTAAAGCAATCATAAAAACAGAAAAATGAAGAGGTGTAGCTAATAAGCCAATGATGGAGATTAAATGGAATATTCAAAAGTAGTCAATTTTTTGAAAAGAGGTAAGAAAAGAGGAAATAAAAGAGAGCTAAATTGACAAACAGGAAACAAATAGTAAGATGGTATATTAAAATACAACTATATCAATAATTACATTAAATATAAATGACCTACATATTACAAATAAAATGCTGAGATAAATCAGTCTGAATAAAAAGTCAGGACCCAAGTATATGCTGCTTGCAAGTAACATATGTTAGATACAAAGACACAAATAGGTAAAAAATTAAGAGTGAAAAAACTACATACCAAGAATAAACCTATCAGAATAACTTGGAGTAGCTATATTAATATTACACAAAATATACCTCTGGGGCTTCCCTGGTGGCGCAGTGGTTGAGAGTCCACCTGCCGATGCAGGGGACACAGGTTCGTGCCCCGGTCCGGGAGGATCCCACATGCCGTGGAGCGGCTAGGCCCGTGAGCCATGGCCGCTGAGCCTGCATGTCCAGAGCCTGTGCTCCGCAACAGGAGAGGCCACACAGTGAGAGGCCCGCATACCACACACACACACACACACACACACACAATATATATATATATATACCTCTGGACAAAAAATATGCCTGGGATGAAAAATGTCATTTTATAATAATAACCATCTTATGTATTTTTAGGTACTCACTAAGAATACATAAATATCTTAAATATATATGCACCCAATCAAGTTTCAAGCTTCATTAAAGCAAAAGCTGACAGAACTGAAAGGAGAAGACAAATCCATATCTATAGTTGATTTCAACACTCCTCTCATTGATTGACAGAGAGACAGAAAAACCAATAAAGATATAGATTACTTAAACAACACTATTAACTAAATTCATATAATTTAAATGTACTGAATGCTTTACTAAGAGCAGCAGAATACAAATTATTTTCAAGCGTATGTTGACCATTGATTCAGTTAGACCATGTGCTGAATCATAAAACTCGATGACTTTAAAGGGATTTATCTCTTGTCACAATAAAATCAAGCTATAAATCAATAACAAAGAGCTATTTGGAAAATATTCAAATATTTGGAAATTAAAAAATGTACCTTTAAATGCCAATGGGTCAAAAAAGAAATCACATAAGAAGTTAGAAAATAATTTGGAATAAATGAAAATGATAATGCAACACATCCAAATTTCTAAGATGTAACTAAGGCAATGTTTAGAGAAAAACATATAGTTGCACATGCATATATTGGAAAAGAAAAACAGTCTAAAATCAATTATCTAACTTTCTACTATAAGAAGTTAGCCAAAGAAGAATGCACTAAACCCAAAGGAAGTAGAAAGAAGAAAAATAAAGGTAAGAATGAAAATCAATAAACTAGCACAGGCAAACAATACAGGAAATCAATAAACCCAAAAGTTGGTTCTATGAAAAGATTAATAAAATTTATTAAACTCTGACCAGACTTATTGAAAAAAGAGAAATGATACAAATGGAGGAAACATGATTAAAAATCACGGACACATTAAATGGACAATAATAGAATATTATAAACAACTTTATGCCAATAAATTATAAAACTTAGATGAAATGCACAAGTTTCTTGAATAAGAATTACCAAAACTGACATCAGAAAAAATAGACTCCTAAATAGTTCTATATAAATAAAATACATTGAATTAATAATTAAAACCTTCCACACAAAGTAAATTTTGGACCCAGTTTGTTTCTCTGGTGAATTCTACCAAGCATTTAAGAAACAAATATCAATCCTACACAAACTCTTAAAGAAAATGAAGAAGGAAGAAACACTTCCCAACTCATTTTGTGAAAACTTGCTATAACACCAAAAACAAACATGACAAAAAAACTGCAGACCAATATCTCTCATTTACAGAAATACAAAAGTCCTTAACAAAATATTAGCAAAAAGAATCTAACAATATATAAAATATATTGTACATTTGACAAAGTTGAGGTCATGCCAGGATTGCTAACTCGATATACGATTCCAAGACGAATCAATGAAATTCACCACATTAATAGACTAAAAAGAAAAAGGCAAGTAATCTTATTGAGATGCAATAAAAATATCTGACAAAATTCAACATCCATTTATGATTTAAAATAAATATCAGGAAATGAGAAATAGAAGAAACTTCTTAACTTGAGATAATGGATATCTTCAGAAAATCTGAAGCTAATATCCTATGTCATAGTAGAAGACTGAATGCTTCCTGTATAAGATTGGGAACAAGGCAAGGCTGCCCACTCCCACAAATACTCAACTTTGTACTGGAGTCCCTAGCCAGAGCAATAAAGCAAGTAAAAAAAAAAAAACCCATAATTGTGTTCATTTAAAAATTCTAAGAAATCTTCAAAAATGGTACTTGAAACAATAAGACAAATTTCACATGGTCACAGAATACAAGGTCAATGCACAAAAATCAATTTGTTTCTACATACGAGCAACAAACAAATGCAAAAGGAAATTTAAAAATCAATGCCATTACAATCACGTCAAAAACATGAACTACTCAGGGATATGTTTAACAAAGGTGCACAAGAGCCATACACTGAAAACTAGAAAACAGTCTGACAGAAATTTTTAAATCCCTAAGTAACTGAAAAGATATACCATATTCATGGACTGGAAAACTCAGTGTTATTGTATTAGTTTACTAGGGCTTCCATCACAAAGTACAACAAACTGGTTGACTTACACAACAAAAATTTATTGTCTCACAGATCTGGTAATCAAGCTGTCAGCAGGGTTAGTTCCTTCTTAGGACTGTGAGGAAGTATCTGTTTCATGCCTCTCCTCTAGCTTCTGCTGCTTTGCTGGCAATCTTTGTCATTCCTTGACTTTTAGAAGCATCACCCCAATTTCTGCCCTCTTCACATGGCATTCTTCCTTTATATGTGTCTCTGTGTTCAAATTTCTACCTTTTTATAAGGACACCAGTCAAATTTATTTAGGGGCCTGCCTTTCTCTAGTATCACCTCATCTTAACTAATTAAATCTGCAATTTTCCTTTTTCCAAATAAGATCACAACCTGAGGTTATGAGTGTTAGGATTTCAAGATATGAATTTTGGAGGGACACAATTCAACCCATAACAAATATTGAGATATCAATTATCCTCAAATCGATCTGTATAGTCAACACCATCCAATTAAAATCCCAGAAGGCTTTTTTTTTTATTAACAAGCTGAATCTAAAATTAATATGAAAATGCAATGAACCTAGACTATTCAATGCATTCTGATTAGGAGATTTATACTACCTGACTTTAATACTTAATATAAAGTTTAAATAATAAAAACCAACATAGGCAAAATTAATTCTACTGTCAAGTGAGGCTCATAGTAACTTAGGGCTTCAAGAATATCAATTTCATCTGGATCCAACCAGATTCCATGTTTCAGGATCCTTCTCTTTACTAATTAATGCCCTAACTTTCACTCAAGTAATTTGGTGAGATACAAACTCAACTGTCTTTGTAATTCAGCAAACCACCCAATTAAATTTGTGTTTGATTTTCAGCACTATCTGGCTTTAATTACAACAAATAAGAGTCTCTCTTAGGGCTGTCATGGGAACTCTCTGATTCTCAGACCATGACCTGAGCTGAGAGTTATTGGATCTGAGCCTGACATTTCCTCCTTGTTGTCACTTAAGTGCACTCAGAAAAATTCATTCCATACCACAGTTGTTAGTCGTCATTTTTGCCATAATGGTCAACTGCAGCCACTTGGGCTCCCAAAGCATGTGCTTCTGTTGGCATTTCATCACAATCAACCACAGATGACAGCTTAAGGATGAGATCATTGCATGATGTAGATTGCTATCATCCCATTTCCCATTGTCAAGGAAGATCAGCCTTGCACTCAAACCCAAGGAAATGACCAGGCCAAACCCAAGATCCTATATTGCCGGTTTATCTTCTGAGACCACTCCTGGTACCAATTCTGTATCAATCAGGGGTCCAATCAAGAAATAGAAAACCTCACTGTGATTTGAACAGGAAAAGTTTAATATAAAAAAATTATTAACTATTACTGAGAATTGGAGTAACGAGGCAGCGGCTAGTAAAAATAAAGAGAAATTTAAAGAATATAGGAATAGCAGATATAAAGAGCAGCCCTTAGCCCCCCCACCCCCACCCAGGGCTGATATAGTGCCCAAGGAGGAGTCCCTGCTCATAGCTGAGATTCAGATCTTTTAGAATGGGCATGTTTGTGGCTCATTGAGTGGCAGAGAAGTCACTGTGGTGCTACACGGATGGAACTTGCTAGAAATCTATCTTCTAGAGTGCCAGGAGATGTCCATGGGGAGGTGTTTCATTAGAGGCACATCACTACAGAACTGTCCAAAGGAGTTTCTAAGAGAAACTGTTGGCCTCTTAGTGTCACTGGTCACCATGCACTGCAGGAGCCAGGCAGTAAAGAAGTTGTGAGTACTGCAGAAGCCTGGTGCTGGAGAAAGTGCCCATCCTGTAGATATGGGGCACTTAGGAGGTACATATGCTGCAGATATACAGTGCTAGACAAGTTGAAAGAACTACAAGAGCCTGCCTGGAGAGCAAGTACAGGGGAACCAGGAAGCAAAATCCTTCCTGCCTGCAAAGTCTTTCCTGTGTCCTCTACTAGTAAAACGTAACACTGTGCCAGCTGGCAAAGGAAAAATATTTTAAGGGCCTATCTCCCCTTTTTTTGCAGAGCACACAATGAAGGGTGAAGCTGGAGCTAAGAATCAAGAAACTGATAACTGACACAATGTTTTAAGATGACAGAGAAAGTCAGTGTGGCTATATAGCATAGGAAGAAAGCCAAATGACATTAAATGATGTTAGAGAAG
This sequence comes from Tursiops truncatus, assembly GCF_011762595.2. Lineage (NCBI taxonomy): Eukaryota > Metazoa > Chordata > Mammalia > Artiodactyla > Delphinidae > Tursiops > Tursiops truncatus. The sequence continues at coordinate 42,096,942 of NC_047034.1, forward strand.
TTGAGTAGGGGAACAGATCATGTAGATCCTTATAGGACATATTATTAATTGTTATTTTAAGTACAATATGAAGGTATTAAAGAATTTTAAGCAGGAGCATGACTTGATTTACATCTTAAGGAAATTCCTATGACTGAGTGGAGAAAGGATTCAAGGAGAAATAAGTGAATGCAAGGAGTCTAGTTAAGCTACTGCAGAAGTCTAAATGATACATGAGGGTGGTTTGGATGAGAGTGGTGGCAAAAAAGATAAGTGAAGAGGACAGATTCAACACTATTTTAAAAGTTTAAAAGGTATAACATTTCTAAGAATCTGCCTGCCAATGCAGCAGACACGGGTTCAAGCCCTGGTCTGGGAAGATCCCACATGCCGTGGATCACCTAAGCCCATGCTCCACAACTACTAAGCCTAGGCTCTAGAGCCTGCGAGCCACACTACTGAGCCCACGTGCCACAACTACTGAAGCCCGTGTGCCTAGAGCCTGTGCTCCACAACAAGAGAAGCCACGACAATGGGAAGCCTGCACACCACAACAAAGAGTAGCCCCCACTTGCCGCAACTAAAGAAAGCCTGCACAGCAACGAAGACCCAACGCAGCCAAAAGTAAAAATTAAATTTTTTTTAAAAAATGTACAACATTTTGATTGATCAGATATGCAGTTCAGGGAGATGTAAAAAAACATGACTCCTAGGTTTCTAGTATGAATAACTGGGTGAGAAAGGAGCCATTATCTGAAGTGGGTGAAGACTAGAAGATGAATAGCTTAAATCTAAGATATTCAAAGGGAAATGGCAAATAAGCAAATAAATATACAAGCCAAAAGAATAAAGAAAGAGCAGAAAATAAAATTTAGGAGTCATCCACATGGAAATGGAATTAAATGCAGAAAATAGATGAATTCACCTAGAAAGAGAAGACAGGATGATTAAGTCCTGTCACACCCTGAAATCTGGAAATAGAGCAGAGGAGAAGTAGATAGAAATTAACAGACATGAAAGATAAAATGAAAAGGTTTTGCATACATCTAATTAGATTTCCAGAGGAAAACATGCAGACAATGTGAGAGAGAAAATAACAGTATCTGCTTATTTTCCAGACTTGATGATAGATTTGAATCTTCAGATCTCAACAAATCTCCAGCAAAAATAAGAAGAAATCCTCAACTAGAGATACCATGATAAAACATCAAACACAAAAATAAATTCTTAAAAATAACCACAGAGAAAGGACAGACTACTCACAAGGGAATGGTAATTAGATTGATCATACACTTTTTGACAGCAGCAATGGAAATCAGAATCAATGGAACAATATATTACACAATGCTGAAGGAAAATAATCATTGAGGTATAACTGTAGATTCAGCTAAATCATTATTTAGGAGAAAAATAAAGACATTTTTAGAAAAACAAAAGTAAATACATAAAAATATCAAAGAAAATTCTTCAAAGGAAAAATAATTGCGTAACTAATGCTGCCAAATATAAAACAATAATTAAAACACTGGGTAATGGCACAAGATTAAGAACACGTAAATAGAACAGTAAATAGCACCAGAAATAGACCCAAATACATAGAGGACTGTAAGTTCTATTTTTTTAAATTTTAATGAATATATCCCATTATGTTCTAATGAGTGGCTTTTTTAAAATTAATTTATTTATTTTTGGCTACATTGGGTCTTCATTGCTGCACGTTGGCTTTCTCTAGTTGTGGTGAGCGGGGGTTACTCTTCATTGCAATGCATGGGTTTCTCACTGCAGGGGCTTCTCTTGTTGTGAAGCACGGGCTCTAGGCACACGGGCTTCAGTAGTTGCAGTGCATGGGCTCAGTAGCTGTGGCTCGTGGGCTCTAGAGCGCAGGCTCCATAGTTGTGGAGCACAGGTTTAGCTGCTCCATGGCATGTGGGATCTTCCCAGACCAGGGATGGAACTCACGTCCCCTGCATTGGCAAGCAGATTCTTAACCACTGTGCCACCAGGGAAGTCCCGAGGACTGTAATTTCTAATGAAGTTAGCCATGACATTCAGTGGTTAAATGATAAATTATTTGATAAAGTTAACAAGACAACTGGATTGACATCTTAAAAAGGAATTAAGTTATTTGAGTTATATCACCAAGATGACAAGATAGGAGACTCCTGACTTTCTCTCCTCTCACAGATGCACAGAATAGACAGCTATACATGGATCCAGCCCCTTTGAAAGAAATCCAGAAACTGGTTGGGCAACTTCTACACATCAGGCAGCTGAGAAAATACCAACATCAAAAAGAGTGGGAGGGACTTCCCTGGTGGCACAGTGGTTAAGAATCCGCCTGCCAATGCAGGGGACACGGGTTCGAGCCCTGGTCTGGGAAGATCCCACATGCTGTGGAGCAGCTAAGCCCGTGCGCCACAACTACTGAGCCTGCGCTCTAGAACCAGCAAGCCACAACTAGAGAAAGCCCATGCGCAGCAACAAAGACCCAACACAGCCAAAAATAAATAAATAAAATAATTTTTTTAAAAAAAAAAAGAATGGGAAAGGCCAAGAAACATTCTCGTCATAAACCCCATCTCTGTCACAGCACCTTATAATCTGGACAGAACTTCCAAATCCAATCTTCTCCCTCAGTCAGGTTGGAACTTCCAAATCCCAACTTCTCCCTGAGGAGCAAAGAGCTTGGGACACACAATTAGAACTCCTACCTTTAAGGTTGCCACCCAAGCAGTGGGCCCCAAATCACCCAGCTTTGAGAGCCAGTGAAGATTGTGTTCACGAGTCCCATGGGGACAGAGCAAACAAAGATGCAGTTTTTAAACAGATAAGGGAGAACTTCCCACAGCTCCCCGCCCCCCAGGTGCAGTGAAGAGGAAGCAGACAAAAATGCCCATCTCCCAGCTTCTCCCTGGAAGGGGTTTAACTGTATGTTTTTCCAGCTGCTGCCTGAGGGTACAGCTTCTAATCAGACTGCATCTGAGAGCTGACTGGAATACTCCCATGAACCTAAAAGACTCAGTGGGCACTGACTACCTTCTCCCCCCAGCTTGCTTCAACAATAAAACCAAGTGACCAGCTTCTCCCTGAAAGGAGGTTGTCCACACATGTGGTGCCCTAACTTTTGCAGCTGCCACCTGAGGGATGGACCCTCAGTCACCTAGCTCTGATTGCCAATGGAGCTGGGCATTCATGAGTCTCACAGGACCATATTAAACAAAGAAGCAGGCTTCCGGGAAGATGGCGGAAGAGTAAGATGCGGAGATCACCTTCCTCCTCACAGATACACCAGAAATACATCTACACGTGGAACAACTCCTACAGAACACCTACTGAACGCTGGCAGAAGACCTCAGACCTCCCAAAAGGCAAGAAACTCCCCCACGTACCTGGGTAGGGCAAAAGAAAAAACAGAGACAAAATAAAAGGGACGGTACCTGCACCACTGGGAGGGAGCCGTGAAGGAGGAAAGGTTTTCACACACTAGAAGCCCTTTCGCGGGCGGAGACGGGGTGGCGGAGGGGGAAAGCTTCGGGGCCGCGGAGGAGAGCACGGTAACAGGGGTGCGGAGGGCAAAGCGGAGAGATTCCCGCACAGAGGATCAGGGCCGACCGGCACTCACCAGCTCGAGAGGCTTGTCTGCTCACTCGCCAGGGCGGGCGGGGCCTGGAGTTGAGGCTCGGGCTTCGGTCGGAGCGCCGGGAGAGGACTGGCGGCGTGAACACAGCCTGCAGGGGGTTAGTGCGCCACGGCTAGCCGGGAGGGAGTCCGGGGAAAAGTCTGGACCTGCCGAAGAGGCAAGAGACTTTTTCTTCCCTCTTTGTTTCCTGGTGCGCGAGGAGAGGGGATTAAGAGTGCTGCTTAAAGGCGCTCCAGAGACGGGCGCGGACCCCAGAGACGGGCATGAGACGCTAAGGCTGCTGCTGCCGCCACCAAGAAGCCTGTGTGCGAGCACAGGTCACTATCCACACCCCGCTTCTGGGGAGCCTGTGCAGCCCGCCACTGCCAGGGTCCCGGGATCCAGGGACAACTCTCCCGGGAGAACGCACGGCGCGCCTCACGCTGCTGCAACGTCACGCCGGAGGCCGCAGGCTCGCCCCGCTCTCCGTGCCCCTCCCTCCCCCACGGCCTGAGTGAGCCAGAGTGCCCGACTCAGCGGCTCCTTTAACCCCGTCCTGTCTGAGCGAAGAACAAACGCCCTCCGGCGACCTACACGCAGAGGCGGGGCCAAATCCAAAGCTGAACCCCTGGGAGCTGTGAGAACAAAGAAGAGAAAGGGAAATCTCTCCCAGCAGCCTCAGAAGCAGCGGATTAAAGCTCCACAATCAACTTGATGTACCCTGCATCTGTGGAATACATGAATAGACAACGAATTGAGGAGGTGGACTTTGAGAGCAAGATTTATGATTTTTTCCCCTTTTCCTCTTTTTGTGAGTGTGTATGTGTATGCTTCTGTGTGAGATTTTGTCTGTGTAGCTTTGCTTCCACCATTTGTGCTAGGGTTCTATCCGTCCGGTTTTTATTTTGTTTCTTTTGTTTTTTTTCTTAATAATTTCTTTTAATAACTTTATTATATTTTATCTTACTTTATTTTATTTTACTTTATCTTCTTTCTTTTTTCCTTCCTTCCCTCCTTCCTTCCTTCCTCCCTCTCTCCCTCCCTCCTTTCTTTCTTTCTTTCTTTCTTTCTTTCTTTCTTTCTTTCTACTTCTAATAATTCTTTCTTTCTACTTTTTCTGCCTTTTATTCTGAGCCGTGTGGATGAAAGGCTCTTGGTGCTACAGCCAGGAGTCAGTGCTGTGCCTCTGAGGTGGGAGGGCCAACTTCAGGACACTGGTCCACAAGAGACCTCCCAGCTCCACATAATATCAAACGGCGAAAATCTCCCAGAGATCTCCATCTCAACGCCAGCACCCAGCTTCACTCAACAACCAGCAAGCTACAGTGCTGGACAACCTATGCCAAACAACTAGCAAGACAGGAACACAACCCCACACATTAGCAGAGAGGCTGCCTAAAATCATAATAAGTCCACAGACACCCCAAAACACACCACCAGACGTGGACCTGCCCACCAGAAAGACAAGATCCAGCCTCATCCACCAGAACACAGGCAGTAGTCCCCTCCACCAGGAAGCCTACACAACCCACTGAACCAACCTTAGCCACTGGGGACAGACACCAAAAACAATGGGAACTACGAACCTGCAGCCTGCAAAAAGGAGACCCCAAAAACAGTAAGATAAGCAAAATGAGAAGACAGAAAAACACACAGCAGATGAAGGACCAAGATAAAAACCCACCAGACCTAACAAATGAAGAGAAAATAGGCAGTCTACCTGAAAAATAATTCAGGGTAATGATAGTAAAGATGATCCAAAATCTTGGAAATACAATGGTCAAAATGCAAGAAACATTTAACAAGGACCTAGAAGAACTAAAGAGCAAACGAACAGTGATGAACAACAAAATAAATGAAATTAAAAATACTCTAGAAGGGATCAATAACAGAATAACTGAGGCAGAAGAACGGATAAGTGACCTGGAAGAGAAAATAGTGGAAATAACTATTGCAGAGCAGAATAAAGAAAAAAGAATGAAAAGAACTGAAGACAGTCTCAGAGACCTCTGGGACAACATTAAACGCACCAACATTCGAATTATAGGGGTTCCAGAAGAAGAAGAGAAAAAGAAAGGGACTGAGAAAATATTTGAAGGGATTATAGTTGAAAACTTCCCTAATATGGGAAAGGAAATATTTAACCAAGTCCAGAAAGCAAAGAGAGTCCCGTACAGGATAAATCCAAGGAGAAATACACGAAGACACATATTAATCAAACTGTCAAAAATTAAATACAAAGAAAACATATTAAAAGCAGCAAGGGATAAACAACAAATAACACACAAGGGAATCCCCATAAAGTTAACAGCTGATCTTTCAGCAGAAACTCTGCAAGCCAGAAGGGACTGGCAGGACATATTTAAAGTGATAAAGGAGAAAAACCTGCAACCAAGATTACTCTACCCAGCAAGGATCTCACTCAGATTTGATGGAGAAATTAAAACCTTTACAGACAAGCAAAAGCTGAGAGAGTTCAGCACCACCAAACCAGCTTTACAACTGCTAAAGAAACTTCTCTAGGCAAGAAACACAAGAGAAGGAAAAGACCTACAACAACGAACCCAAAACAATTAAGAAATGGGAATAGAAACATACATATTGATAATTACCTTAAATGTAAATGGACTAATTGCTCCCACCAAAAGACACAGATTGGCTGAATGGATACAAAAACAAGACCCATATATTTGCTGTCTACAAGAGACCCACTTCAGACCTAGAGACACATACAGACAAAGTAAGGGGATGGAAAAAGATATTTCATGCAAATGGAAACCAAAAGAAAGCTGGGGTACCAATTCTCATATCAGACAAAACAGACTTTAAAATAAAGACTATTAGAAGAGACAAAGAAGGACACTACATAATGATCAAGGGATCAATCCAAGAAGAAGATATAACAATTGTAAATATTTATGCACCCAACATAGGAGCACCTCAATACATAAGACAAATACTAACAGCCATAAAAGGGGAAATCGATAGTAACACATTCATAGTAGGGGGCTTTAACACCCCACTTTCACCAATGGACAGATCATCCAAAATGAAAATAAATAAGGAAACACAAGCTTTAAATGATACATTAAACAAGATGGACTTAATTGATATTTATAGGACATTCCATCCAAAAACAACAGAATACACATTTTTCTCAACTGCTCATGGAACATTCTCCAGGATAGATCATACCTTGGATCACAAGTCAAGCCTTGGTAAATTTAAGAAAATTGAAATCGTATCAAGTATCTTTTCCAACCACAATGCTGTGAGACTAGATATCAATTACAGGAAAAGATCTGTAAAATACACAAACACATGGAGGCTAAACAATACACTACTTAATAACGAAGTGATCACTGAAGAAATCAAAGAGGAAATAAAATAATACCTAGAAACAAATGACAATGGAGACATGACGACCCAAAATCTATGGGATGCAGCAAAAGCAGTTCTAAGAGGGAAGTTTATAGCAATACAATCCTACCTTAAGAAACAGGAAACATCTCGAATAAACAACCTAACCTTGCACCTAAAGCAATTAGAGAAAGAAGATCAAGAAAGCCCCAAAGTTAGCAGAAGGAAAGAAATCATAAAAATCACATCAGAAATAAATGAAAAAGAAATGAAGGAAATGATAGCAAAGATCAATAAAACTAAAAGCTGCTTCTTTGAGAAGATAAACCAAATTGATAAACCATTAGCCAGACTCATCAAGAAAAAAAGGGAGAAGACTCAAATCAATAGAATTAGAAATGAAAAAGGAGAAGTAACAACTGACACTGCAGAAATACAAAAGATCATGAGAGATTACTACAAGCAACTCTATGCCAATAAAATGGACAACCTAGAAGAAATGGGCAAATTCTTAGAAATGCACAACCTGCCAAGACTGAATCAGGCAGAAATAGAAAATATGAACAGACCAATCACAAGCACTGAAATTGAAACTGTGATTAAAAATCTGCCAACAAACAAAAGCCCAGGACCAGATGGCTTCACAGGCGAGTTCTATCAAACATTTAGAGAAGAGCTAACACCTATCCTTCTGAAACTCTTCCAAAAGGTAGCAGAGGGAGGAACACTCCCAAACTCATTCTACGAGGCCACCATCATCCTGATACCAAAATCAGGCAAAGATGTCACAAAAAAAGAAAACTTCAGGCCAATATCACTGATAAACATAGATGCAAATATCCTAAACAAAATACTAGCAAATAAAATCCAATAGCACATTAAAAGGATCATACACCATGATCAAGTGGGGTTTATCCCAGGAATGTAAGAATTCTTCAATATATGCAAATCAATCAACCTGACAAACCATATTAACAAATTGAAGGAGAAAAACCATATGATCATCTCAATAGATGCAGAAAAAGCTTTCAACAAAATTCAACACCTATTGATGATAAAAACCCTCCTGAAAGTAGACATAGAGGGAACTTACTCAACATAATAAAGCCCATATATGACAAACCCACAGCCAACATCTTTCTCAATGGTGAAAAACTGAAAGCATTTCCTCTAAGATCAGGAACAAGACAAGGTTACCCACTGTCACCACTATTATTCAACATAGCTTTGGAATTTTTAGCCACAGAAATCAGAGAAGAAAAAGAAATAAAAGGAATCCAATTTGGAAAAGAAGTAAAGCTGTCACCATTTGCAGATGACATGATATTATACATAGAGAATCCTAAAGATGCTACCAGAAAACTACTAGAGCTAATCAGTGAATTTGGTAAAGTAGCAGGATACAAAATTAATGCACAGAAATCTCTTGCATTCCTATACACTACTGATGAAAAATCTGAAAGAGAAGTTAAGGAAACACACCCATTTACCATTGCAACAAAAAGAATAAAATACCTAGGAATAAACCTACCTAGGGAGAAAAAAGACCTATATGCAGAAAACTATAAGACACTGATGAAAGAAATTAAAGATGATACAAAGAGATGGAGAGATATACCATGTTCTTGGATTGGAAGAATCAACATTGTGAAAATGATTATACTACCCAAAGCAATCTACAGATTCACTGCAATCCGTATCAAACTACCAATGGCATTTTTCACAGAACTAGAACAAAAAATTTCACAATTTGTATGGAAACACATAAGACCCCAAATCGCCAAAGCAATCTTGAGAAAGAAAAATAGAGCTGGAGGAATCAGGCTCCCTGACTTCACACTATACTACAAAGCTACAGTAATCAAGAAAGTATGGTACTGACACAAAAACAGAAATATAGATCAATGGAACAGGATAAAAAGCCCAGAGACAAACCCATGCACATATGGTCACCTTATCTTTGATAAAGGAGGCAGGAATATACAATGGAGAAAAGGCAGTCTCTTCAATAAGTGGTGCTGGGAAAACTGGACAGTTACATATAAAAGAATGAAATTAGAACACTCCCTAACACCATACACAAAAAGAAACTCAAAATGTTTTAAAGACCTAAATGTAAGGCCAGACATTATAAAGCTCTTAGAGGAAAACATAGGCAGAACACTCTGTGACATAAATCATAGCAAGGTCCTTCTTGACCCACCTCCTAGAGAAATGGAAATGAAAACAAAAATAAACAAATGGGACCTAATGAAACTCAAAATCTTTTGCACAGCAAAGAAAACCATAAACAAGACAAAAAGACAACCTTCAGAATGCGAGAAAATATTTGCAAATGAAGCAACCGACAAAGGATTAATCTCCAAAATATACAAGCAGCTCATACAGCTCAATATCAAAAAAACAAACAACCCAATCTAAAAATGGGCAGAACACCTAAATAGACAGTTGTCCAAAGAAGATATACAGATTGCCACCAAACACATGAAAGGCTGCTCAACATCACTAATCATTAGAGAAATGCAAATCAAAACTCTAATGAGGTATCACCTCACACTTGTCAGAATGGCTATCGACAAAAAATCTACAAACAATAAATGCTGGAGAGGGTGTGGAGAAAAGGGAACCCTCTTGCACTGCTGGTGGGAATGTAAATTGATACAGCCACTCTGGAGAACAGTATGGAGGTTCCTTAAAAAACTGAAAATAGAACTACCATACGACCCAGCAATCCCACTACTGGGCATTTACCCTGAGAAAACCGTAATTCAAAAAAGTCATGTACCACAATGTTCATTGCAGCTCTATTTACAATAGCCAGGATATGGAAGCAACCTAAGTGTCCTTCGACTGATGAATGGATAAAGAAGATGTGGCACATATATACAACGGAATATTACTCAGCCATAAAAAGAAACGAAATTGAGTTTTTTGTAGTGAGGTGGATAGACCTGGAGACTGTCATTCAGAGTGAAATAAGTCAGAAAGAGAAAAACAAATACCATATGCTAATACATATATATGGAATCTAAAAATTAAAAAAAATAGGTTCTGAAGAACCTAGGGGCAGGACAGGAATAAAGACACAGATGTAGAAAATGGACTTGAGGACACAGGGAGGGGGAAGGGTAAGCTGGGATGAAGTGAGAGAGTGGCATAGACATATATACACTTCCAAATGTAAAATGGGTAGCTAATGGGAAGCAGCCACATAGCACAGGGAGATCAGCTCGGTCTTTGTAAACACCTAGAGGGGTGGGATAGGGAGGGTGGGAGGGAGATGCAAGAGGAAGGAGATATGGGGCTATATGTATATGTATAGCTGATTCCCTTTGTTATAAAGCAGAAACTAACACACCATTGTAAAACAATTGTACTGCAATAAAGATGTTTAAAACAAAGTAAGGATGCACATAGACTGAAAGTGAAGGGATGGAAAAAGTTATTCCATGCAAATGGAAACCTGAAGAAAGAAGGGGTAGCTATACTTATATCAGACAAAACATACTTTAAGCCAAAAACTGTAACAAGATACAAAAGAAGTCATCATATAATGATAAGGGATCAATTCATTAAGAAGGTATAACAATTGTAAATATTTATGCATCCAACTTGGATTTCCTAAATACATAAAGCAAATATTAACAGATTTGGAGGGAGAAATAGACTGCAATACAATAATACTAGGGGATGTCAATACCTCACTTTCAACAATGGATAGACTATCCAGACAGAAAATCAAGAGCAAAAAACAAGCAAACAAATAACCCCATTAAAAATGGATAAAGGACCTGCATAGACATTTTTCCAGAGAAGACATACAAATGGCCAACAGGTACATAAAATGGTGCTTGGGGCTTCCCTGGTGGCGCAGTTGTTGAGAGTCCGCCTGCCGATGCAGGGGACACGGGTCCCGGTCCGGGAGGATCCCACATGCCGCAGAGCGGCTGGGCCCGTGAGCCATGGCCGCTGAGCCTGCGCGTCCAGAGCCTGTGCTCCGCAACGGGAGAGGCCACAACAGTGAGAGGCCCATGTACCGCAAAAAAAAAAAAAAAAAAAAAATGGTGCTCAACATTACTAATCATCAGGAGAATGCAAATCAAAACCGCAATGAAATGTCACCTCACATTTGTTAGGACGTCTGTTATCAAAAAGAATAGAGGGGCTTCCCTGGTGGCGCAGTGGTTGAGAGTCCGCCTGCCGATGCAGGGGACGCGGGTTCGTGCCCCGGTCCGGGAAGATCCCACATGCCGCGGAGCGGCTGGGCCCGTGAGCCATGGCCGCTGAGTCTGCAGGTCTGGAGCCTGTGCTCCGCAATGGGAGGGGCCACAACAGTGAGAGGCTCGCATACCGGAAAAAAAAAAAAAAAAAGAATAGAGATATAAAATGCTGGTGAGGATTTGGAGAAAAGGGAACACTTGCTCACTATTATTGGGAATGTTAACTGGTATAGCCACTATGAAAAACAGTATGGAGGTTCCTCAAAAAATTAAAAATAGAACTACCATATGATCCAGCAATCACACTTCTGTGTATATAAAAGGAAGTGAAATCACTATCTTGAAAAGATATCTGTACTCCCATGTTCATTACAGCATTATTCACAAAAGCCAAATAAGGAAATAACCTACGTGTCCGTCGATGGATAAACAGATAAAGAAGTTGTGGTACGTATGTACACACACACACCCCCACACACACAGTGGAATATTATTTGCCCTTACAAAGAATGAAATATGAAATCCTGCCATTTGCAACAAAATGGATCAACCTGAAAGGCATTATGCTACGAGAAATAAGCTAGACAGAGAAACACAAATACTGCATGGTGTCACTTATACATAGGATTTTAAAAAGACAGTTGAACTCATAGAAACAGAACAGAATGGTTTTTGCAAAGAGCTGGGCGTGGAGGAAATAGGGAGAGTTTGGTAAAAGGGTACAAACTTTTGGTGATAAGTCTGAGGATCTAATGGATAACATAGTGACTGTAGTTGGTAATATTCTACTGTATAATTTAAATTTTCTATGAGAGTGCACCTTAAGTGTTCTCACCAAAAATAAATAAACAAAGGTAACTATGTAAAGTGACAGATGTGTTAATTAACTTGGTTGTGGAAACTCTTTCACAATGTATATATTTACCTGATCATCAGGTTGTACGCTTTAAATAAATTACAATTTTATGTGTTAATTTTACCTAATAAAGCTGGGGGAAAAAAGGAAGCAAGTTGGTTCTCTACCATTTTACACCAAAAATAATTTCCAGATAGATCAAACATCTAGAATGTAAAAAATGAAACCTTAAACGTACCAGAAAAAAGAGAATTTTTTTAGGGCAGTGAAAATACTCTGTATGGTATTATAATGATGGATACATGATATTATGCATTTGTCCAAACCCACAGAATGTACTAGGGGTATGGGGTGGGAGGGATAAACAGGCAGAGCACAGAGGATTTTTAGGGCAGTGAAACTACTCTGTATGATACCGTAATGGTGGCTACAAGTTGTATTTTTGTCAAAACCCATAGAATGCACAACACCAAGAGTGAACCCTAATGTAAACTATGGACTATGGGGGATAATAATGTGTCAATATAAGTTCATCAACTGTGACAAATGTACCACATGGGTGAGTGATGTTGGTAATGGGGGATGCTCTGCATGTGTGGGATCAAGGAATATATGGGAAATATATGCACCTTCCATTCAATTTTGCTGTGAACCTCAAATTGCTCTAAAAAAAAAAGTCCTTTAAATAAAACCAATTGACACTTTTTAAAATATCAGGAGAAAAGCTTAATCATGACCCAATCCTAGAAACCATAAAAATAATAATAATAAATTTGACTATGTAAAAATCAAAATTTCTACAAGGAAAAGAAACACCATAAACTACATAAAGAAACAAACTACCTAGGAAAAAATGTTTACAATACATAGTCATGAGTGTTGAGGAGCCCAATCAGTGGCAGCCCTCTGCCTTGCTTAGTTCTGAACAAACTGAGAAATAAAACAATGGAATGGCATATAGAGGTCAAAACAACAGCTTTATTTCTGGTGAAGACTTGGTTGTAATACACTGCTTAGCGTGAGAGCCAAATGGGCTGGCTAACAGGACCCCAGACTAAGACAGGTCACAGAAAGTATAAGACATTCCTGGTACAGAAGCTACACTGGCTTTTTTTTTTTTTTTTTTTTTGTCTTGGAACACCCCAACCTTGTTCCTACCTCAGAGACTTTGTGCTCGTTTTCTCCTCTTTTGCATATGGAATGACTTTTAACTAGATATTCTTGGACTGGCTTCTTATTATTCATACCTCAGCTCAATGGGATCTCCTGACAGAGACCTTACCTCAACACCCTACTTAAGTGGGCCATTCTTCCCCCATCCTAGTGATCACAATCACAAATTGCCTTATTTATTTATTTCCTTACTTATAGGAACGGTTATGCTGTGTTTATATCCTCCACCAAAATACAAGCTCCGTTAGAATATAGATCTCTCTTGTTCATCCTTATATCCCCAGAACAGTACTTGGCACATAGTAAATGCTCAATAAATATTCACTGAATGAAAGAGGCCTGTCACTGAAATGAACAGAGCATGCACTGTGAGAGCTTAGAAGAGTCTACAGTTTGGAGGAGTGAGAGAACACTTCCAAAGAGATGTGAAAGGGTGATTTTTTTTTTTTTTGATGAATTCATAAGTAATAACTAGGGTGGCCTTTGACTCAAACTGAGGAAAAGGGGAAAGAGATCTTCCAAAGACTGAGACTAAAAAGCCACATTTTTGGGGGGAAAAGTGAGGAATAAACTGGCCCTTGGGCTAGGGTCAGGGCCTATATAAATAGTCCAATATAGCTAGAAATCAGATTGATGGTAAAAGAGGGTGAATGTTGAAGCTGGAAATATAAGCAGAGGGGAAGATCATGAAAGGGTTTTGCACCGAATTAAGGAATTTGGATTTTATCTTAAAGATGGTAAAGAATTGAGCTTGAAAGTAGATGACCAGATTTATGTTCTGTAAAGATCTCGTGTTCCTAACATCTAATACAGTCTGTGGTCAGGCTAATTCCTCAAAAAGCCAACAAATGAACTCTATGTGGACAATGGGTTTGAGAGGAGCAATACCAGAGGCAGGAGGACCAGAAGGGAAGCTTCTGCAGTGCCGCAGGTGAGAAATGATGCTGCCTGGCTTCAGGAGGGGCCTTGCAGTGGAGAGAAGAGCTTGGGTATTTTGCTGCATCTGCCTGCAAAGGCTTCTCTCCCTCTCCTCTCCCCTATGGTCCTGACAGTGCAACCTCCACCCTGCAGGTATGTTATCAGCTTTGGCAGAAGGGCAGAAGACATCATCTGGATTCTCCGTGCCCCCAATTCCCACCTGTTTATCCCCTCACATTTGGGGAAATCACAGAGTAAAAAGAGTCTCCTAGGAAAGAGAAGAAGAGCATTGGGAAAGGGGGTGTTGGGTCTGGGATACAGGAAGTGGGGAGGGGGAGATCCCTCACCAGGTGGTGCTCTTGGAGCTGGTCATCTACCCTTTCTTAGCAACTGCCCAGGTTCCTTAAGGACAGGGGAGGGAAGGTGAACAGATTTTTCTCTGGTGTCCCTTACTCTTCCCTCAACTCAGTTGTCAAGGTCTCTTTCAGATTTCTGCAACCTTACCATTAGCCCTAGACATCCTGTGAGCATGTCCCTGTCTTTCAAACAAAAGCCTGAAAAGGAAATAGCAAGAACCACTCAACTGAATCCTTCGGCAAGTATACAGAGTCTCATTTGCCTCACGGAGGAGGGCTCATTAAATAAGACCCTACATTCAGCCAGGGCCCTTGTTTACTAAAAACTAAAGAGGAAAAACTGTACAAAGCCAGCTCCGGAAAGAGGTGAGTCCATCCCATGTCAAACCACATTCCTGGAAATTGAATGTTTAATTCATAAAGTAAATTATAAGAGATTACTTGTACAAGTAGCTGCAATGTCCTTAAAATTATTCTTTAACTGAGGAAAAGTTTTTTGACCTTTGGAGAAAATGCTTGCTTCTAGCTATGACTAAAAAGAGATTTCCTTCTTTCTCTGTTGTGTTAAGAATCTTTTCTTCTTATAAAGAAGGCACCACAGTGATTTATAACTGTCATAAAAGCCTGGAATCCTTTTGAGGTTAAGCTACTCAGCTATTCAACTTTTACTACAGAAACTTTGAAATTCAAAAAGAAAAAATAATGTAAGTTTTTGAAGGACATGTGTTGCTGTAGGTGATCCCGTTAATTAAAAGTGATTGCCTGCTAGGAAATCATACTTTAAAAAGTTTCATGAATTTATTAGAACCCTGAAGGTATCTTTGTATGCACAGAGCTTTACATGCCATTTATGCAATTTTGTTTCAGATCTGCTTAAAGTCTTGCTGACACTCCCAGAGCAGAGAACAGCACTGCTAGCATGCGTATGTGTTTTGGTTAATTGAATTATGTGAAAATACATACTAATGAAGTTTTAGGAGAGGTGTTTGTTGAGTAAACTCTGCCTCTAATTTCTTCTAAATTAGGAGCATCTTTTTGCAGCAGATTAATGTTTTAGGAAAGGCTGCCTTGATATAGAAAAATAGCACATTGCCTAATACTGTGATTCCTTTTTGCATGTTAAAAAGCTCTCTGCACACCTGATGTGCACATTGCATGGGAGAAATCTAAAAGGCACTTTTAGTTTAAAAAATGCACGACTCTGGAAAGACCAATGATGAGTCATTATCCAATAACATTAATGAACAAATTATTAATCTTCTCAAAACATTTTGGTGTTTTCCCTCTAATACACTTTTAAGAACGATTGCGTTTGGGTTGGTTTGGTTTTAATGATTATTTAATGGTCCTATTTGGATTCTTTTTCCACATGTCTACTTGGAAATAGCACCTCGTAACATTTGTTGCTATAATTCTGCAATCCCCTGTTGCCCGCATTTGCGAAATACGCTACGGAAAGGCTGTGGTTGTTTTTCACAGGAACCCAGGGAGCTATCAAAGTCAGAGAACGTGCCTGTATTTGCAGTAGAGACGGGCAGGCAGTCCAGTCCCCGCGCACCTCTCGGGCTGCAAGCAATCAGCTAATTGCCTGATAGGAGTGCAGCGGGTGCCTGCGCTCCGAGGTCGCCCATCGGGTCACAGACACCAGAGAGCGGCGTGTTTGCTCTCAACATCCTCGTGCCCGATGTGGTCTGTTGCAGGAGAAGGGCAGAGCTGGACCAGCAGGCAGGCGGCGCGGTACATCCCGAAAGAAAACTGCCTGTTTGCCTGTGACTTGCGGCTCGGGGGCCAAAAGGAAGGCAGCTTCGGGAGGAGAGGAAACCGTGAGAAAACTTGGGCTGGCCGCACTGTGCTCTAATGTGCATGTTTCGAACACACAGAAATACGTTAGAAATACCTGTAATCTGAGACTAAGCTGGAATTGGTCCATGCAGCCACAACACTGGATGCTTGAAAGAGAGCTTGCAGGACAATAGCCGTAGAAGTGACTGGTGGGGGGAAAATTACATATATATATGGTATACAATTATACATATAATATAGAAATTTATATGTGTATTTTGAGTGACCAAAAAAGAGAATTATTCTTTGTTATCAAAAGACTAACATGTTGACCGACAGAAATGGTGTGATTCATGTAGGACCATAGAATCCTGCACAGAAAATTTGCTTTTCAGTTTGGGGTTAGTGCTACCAACCTCAGAAACTGTCACCAGATCTCTTTCACTTTTCACCTCAGAGAGGGGGAAGTATCCTCAACGATCCTCTCCCCGCATCTCCACCATCCCTGAGGACCGCCCCCCCCAGGTTCCCATCCCCAGCTGACATTGCCACTGCTGCAATTTTCAATGGTTACACATCTATGCCATATTGTTTGTACTTCAGTAGATCCTTATAGCAATTCTCCTGCCTCCCTGCTTGTGGTGTCCCCATAAATCCCCATCTTGTTTTTAGGACGGTCCCATTTTCATATATTTTATAAGGGTAGTAAACCAGGAATCAAGAGTTCAAAGTCCCTGCCACTTACTAGTCATGGATTCTTGTTCATGTCCGTAATCCTCAGTTAGCATTGGTTTCCAAATCTGTAAAATGGGGGGGGGGGGGGGGGACACCGTCCCACCTACCTCACAAGGTCATTGAGATGATCAAAGCCTTGTAGGAAAAGTTTGAAAATTTAAAATGAGCTGATAATATTATCACAGAGCAAAATGACCTTCACACCATGTTGTCAAACTATTGTGACCCTTTAATAGAGGTGGAGCAGGTGCGCAGCCAGTTAGCGCGAGACCATTAGTGCAAGACTGTTAGCCCGAGACTGTTAGCGAGAGACCCTTGGCGCCCGGTGGTTAGCGGTACCGCCCTGCCAACAGTCAGCATCGCGGTGGTCCTGGCATTGACAGTCACCCTGGGTTGCAGTCCGTGGGACCTGGCCCTCTTTGGGTGGCCTGAGGAGCCTCAGGGCTGGCTGGGTCCCGGGCGCCTGGCCCCCAGGGCACCTCCAGCTGAGATCTGCCTCTTCAGCCAGGTCTGCACACTGGCAAGAGGACCCAGAATGGGTGCTAGAAGACCGTTCTGAGGCAGGGTAACCGGCCTGTGCATGGAAGCCCTCCTCTTAGCCAGGGCCTGGACCTCAGAGGGAGAAAGTCAAGCCTTGGGACATTGAACAACTAAAATGAGGGATAATGATGTCTTTTTGCTTATTCTCAAGGCTATGACCTTTAAGAGCATTACATCTTTAGATAAAAAGTTGTAGAACACTCAAAACCAACAAAAAACAAACAACAATTGAAAAATGAGCAGAAGACCTAAATAGACATCTCTCCAAAGAAGACATACAGATGGCCAAGAGGCACATGAAAAGATGCTCAACATCGCTAATTATTAGAGAAATGCAAATCAAAACTAGAATGAGGTATCACCTCACACCAGTTAGAATGGGCATCATCAAAAAGTCTACAGATAACAAATGCTGGAGAGAATGTGGAGAAAAGGGAACACTCCTTCACTGTTGGTGGGAATGTAAGTTGAAGCAGCCACTATAAAAAATAGTATGGAGGTTCCTCAGGAAACTAAAAATAGAATTACCATATGATCCAGCAATCCCACTCCTGGGCGTATATCCAGACAAAACTATAGTTCAAAAAGATACCCCTGGGCTTCCCTGGTGGCGCAGTGGTTGAGAGTCCGCCTGCCGATTCAGGGGACACGGGTTCGTGCCCCGGTCCCGGAAGAGCCCACATGCCGCGGAGCAGCTGGGCCCGTGAGCCATGGCCGCTGAGCCTGCGCGTCCAGAGCCTGTGCTCCGCAACGGGAGAGGCCACAACAGTGAGAGGCCCGCCTACCGCAAAAAAAAAAAAAAAAAAAAAAAATACCCCTATGTTCATAGCAGCACTATTCACAGTAGCCAAGACATGGAAACAACCTAAATGTCCATCAAGAGATGAATGGGTAAAGAAGATGTGGTACATATATACAAAGGAATAGCACTCAGCCATAAAAAAGAATGAAATAATGCCATTTGCAGCAACATGGATGGAACTAGAGAATATCATACTAAGTGAAGCAAGTCAGACAGAGAAAGACAAATACCATATGATATCACTTATATGTAGAATCTAAAATATGACACAAATGAACCTATCTATGAAACAGATACAGAATCACAGACAGAGAGAACAGATTGGTGGTTGCCAAGGGGGAGGGGTTGGGGAAAGATGGAGTGGAAGGCTGGGATTAGCAGATATAAGCTTTTATATATAGAATGAGTGAACAGCAAGGTCCTACTGTATAGCACAGAGAACTATATTTAATATCGTGTGAGAATGAGTGAACAGCAAGATCCTACTGTATAGCACAGAGAACTATATTTAATATCGTGTGAGAAACCATAACAGAAAAGAATATTAAAAAAAACAAAGTATATGTATGTATAACTGAATCACTTTGCTGTACAGCAGAAATTAAATACAACATTGTAAATTAACTATACTTCAATAAAAAGAATTTTTTAATTAAAAAAAGTTGCATAACAGAGAATAACATTTGTTTTGGATGGAGGTTTCCAGGAAATGCATGACCTGACCGGGACCTGACCTACGGGGACAGCTGCAAGAACAAAGGATCTGATACCAAGAGGTCTGCAACAACTAACCACACCCCTCCCTCACCTTTCTTATAAAATGGATTTGCTGAAAGCCTTCTAAGAGTTTGGGGTTTTTAAGGCATGAGCCACCATCTCCTTGCATGTCCCTGTAATAAACCTTTCTCTGCTCCAAGCTCTGACGTTTCTGTATTCCTTGGCCTCGCTGTGCGTTAGGCACACAGATTTACGTTCCGGTAACAACCCCAGTCTCCTGGAAGACAAGTTGACTGTCAGCCAGAGCAGATCCTGGGAAACAGACTCTGAGATGGTGATTAGCTTTCAGGGCTCAACACCTGCAAAACAAAAGAAAAGGAAGCAGAAATGAGCTGGGATATTCTCAACGCAGTCCCCAGCCAGTCGTACATGGTCCTCTGAAGCAGGGGTGACCTTTCAAAATAGCTCCAAGTTGTCAGAGGGGCCCATACCTTTATTTTCCTTTGAGTCATTGGATTCAGGCTATCTGGGAAAGGGTTTCTTCAGCAGAGACAATTGCCTGGAAGCAGCTGACAGCCTGGGGTCTTCCAGGCGGGGAATCAGTCCTCTCTTCCTGGACAGGGATCAGGGTGGTGGCCGTCACATCCACCACACTGACCTTTTGCTTTTGATGTGTGCTTCTGGAACATGCTCAGAACAGTGTCCTGCTGGCAGAATGTGTTGACTTTTTGTGTGGCTTTTAGAAATTACCTAGGAGTCAGAACACCCAAGCTCTAGGCGTGATTCTGCACTTGTCAGAACTATCTGCCGTATTTACAGACTGGACAGCTGGTCCCTGCTAAAAAAGTTCTCACTCTCTCCCTCTCCCTCTTCAATCTTCCTGCAGTGTTGTTTCGGGAATCCCTCCTGGATCTGCCTCCACCCTATCCTAACTTCCGCCAAGCTCAGACTTTACACCCACGGCCTGGAACCACATACCACTTCTGTCCACTCACCCACCCTGTCCAGGCTCCCGGACTCCAGCCTCAGTCAGAGCCCCAGACCCCCCAGGAAGCCTTTAAGGGAAGTCAGACATTGCTAATCTGCTGTGTTGCCCGAAGCCATCACTCAACATCTGTCTTCAACTGTAAAACAAGAAGGTCTGTTCTTTCTGAATTTACCTCAAAATTACTGGTTTTTATAATCAAACCAGGTAGTAGGAATATATGTTGCGTGTGTAGGTATGTGCGTATATGTGTGTGTTTAGAGTTTTTCATAGTAAGTGAATTTCTATGACCTGTCACACATGCTACTTCTTTTTTTTTTTTTGGCGGTACATGGGCCTCTCACTGTTGTGGCCTCTCCCGTTGCCGAGCACAGGCTCCGGACGCGCAGGCTCAGCGGCCATGGCTCACGGGCCCAGCCGCTCCACGGCACGTGGGATCTTCCCAGACCGGGGCACGAACCCGCGTCCCCTGCATCGGCAGGCGGACTCTCAACCAGTGCGCCACCAGGGAAGCCCCACACATGCTACTTCTACCTCCACCCCCAGCAATCTGATAACAACTCTCTCAGCTTGTCTACAGCCTGTGTGATTATTAAAGTGATTAGTGATATGTATCCATTTATGTGAATCGCAGATTAAAGAGGACTCCTATGAACCCAAGGTCTCAATTTTTCTAACACCAAGATACAGTTCAAACTCTATAATCTGGCCTACTTCCTACTTGTTACTAATTGCTTGAAATTTTTGAAATTATTTCTTATTTTAAGGAGTATTTGTAAATTCCCTTGTGTATCTTGAAACATATTATAGGCAACAAATAAGTATCTGCCTTTCAGTATCCTCTCCTCTTGCCTTTAGTGCTCCACCAGAGCATTATTATCTTACAACCTGAAAAGAAGACATTTTTAGCCAGCAAACAAGAGGCAGGAAGCTTAATTTTCAACAGCTGGCCCGGCCTATTTCACTACAACCCAGGGAACTTCCCCTAGTCTTGCGCCCTGGGTAGACACTGAACACAGCCCGCCACCTCTAAATGCCTCAGAGGCCAGAGCAGCGGGAGAGGTAGCCAACAGCCTGGCAGGAGATGAAGTGGCTGTGGGACCGGCACTCCCTTCTCCCCCAGCCTTAATGCTTCCCTCCTCCAGAAAGCCCTTCCTGATCAATCAAATTCCTTTCTTTACCTTAAATTCCTCCAGCTTTTTCATGGGAAGTAACCACAAAATGCCCACACTACAGTGTTAAGTGAAAAAAATAAAAGAAAATCAGGCAACAAAACGGCATGTACAGATTTATTTTCATGAGATCATTCACAAAATAATCCGAAAGGAGAAGGCATTTGATACCTTTGATATAATTTTGTCTTTATAAATTGAAATCCTAATGCTGCATACATACATACCTATACAATACTTGTATTCACGTGGAAAAGGGCTGGAAGGATAACCAGTAAAATTTAATTTATTAGTGTTAGAATAATGGGTATTCTCTAAGGTTTCTGTATTGAACATGGATTATTTTTGATACTGGGAAAAAAACATTACTTATAAAAATAAATGTAATCAAAAAGCTATCATATCCATGTATATGCGTCTTTTTAAAAAGATCTGAATTTTGCTGCACAACGAGAATGTGCTTAACACTGCCGCACACTGTTTTTTAAAAAAAGAATAAATAGAGAATGAGTGACGTACTCTTCTATGAATGAAGTCTACAAGCTTAAAAAAAAAAAAGACGAGAAATAATTGCAGTAAAACGTTAAGTGACTGCTTTTCTTTTTCCTGAGTGGTGGATCCCAGTTAATAATTATTTTTATCTTTATTATTTTATGTATTCTTAAATTTGTATAGCATCATTAATGTTACTCTTAAAATAATTAATTCCATGATTTCAAAACTACTAAATGAAAATAGTGACTGTGTATATCCATTTGTCCATTACGGCACGTTGTTTGGTATTTATTTTCACATTGTTTCATGTGCAAATTTTATCTCCTCAAGGGGACTGCAGATTCCTAGTGGGTCCTCTTGTTTTGCTGTCTTCAGAAAAATTAAAATTAAAAACATTAAAATTTGCCTGCCCATCCATGATACTTTTCATCCACTCAAATAAAGGAGAGAGAGGCCTGCTTGGACCAAATCTTGACTACTTGTATTGCATTTTTTCCACAAGTGTAAATATCTGATCATAAGACTATATGAAACATATTAAGTTGGTCAAAAACAAGACAGACCTGTGAGTCACTCTTACTGTTGTCATTGTGCTCATTTTGGGTCTGAAAGCTCACCTATGTTAAGTGTGACCAGGGTTCCCATCCTCCATCTCTAGGCACAGACTACACACTGAGCGGGCATCCTTGCTGTGGGAAGAACAAAGCAATTTATTGATACCGGCAAGTTGGCCAATTTCATCATTAATCGATCATTCGCTTTTTCCGGTGTGGTCCTGAGGTGTTCCTCTAGGGAGCAGAGGGAGAAAGCAGGATTTACTCGGTTGGGCATGGCAGCAAGAGACTGTGAAAGAAATTTTCAAGGTATTTCATCAACAAAGGAAGGTCACTTGCCTTTGCAACAGCATGCGTTTCAAACCAAAGGAAAATCAGGCCTAGGATTTCCATCAATTTTAACTTTTCAGTGAGAGTTTTTGTTATTAACATTCTTACGAGGCTGCAAATGCTTCCCCCAGAGGGATGCAGCATAATTTTCCTATTAGAGGAAAAGGGACTGGGGACACTGAGTGTCCTGTCCCTTCAGCTGCTTTGCCCTCTCTGTGACTCTGTCCTCAGTTGTCACTTCATCTGGAGGCAGCAGGTTGGAGGAGAAGGCAGCCTGGCATCCCAGGTCTAGAACACCAAGGACCTTACTGAGATGCAGACGATAGATCTTGGCTCCTTTTTATTGTTGCAAGTCCCAGACTCTGGAGAGTATTGTTAAGGGGCCAGAACAGACAAGAAGTCAAGGCCTGGGGAGTAAGAGGACTTTGAATCTTAGTCGCTATCAAATTTACAAATAACTCCAGTGAACCTTTTAAGGAAAACTGGAGAGAAGAAATGAGATTTTGATCCACTTTGGACACATCATGGCTCTCAGGAGAAAAGGCTCTTCTGAACAGTCATGTTCCCTAATCAGGGTTTATCAGTCATCATTCCATGCAAAGGTCCCGTGGGGGGGGGGGGTGCCACCTGGCCTGTGGCCCTGATCACCAAACGCTGTATCCAAGAAGCAGGTGGCTAGTCTCCTCATGTATGTGGCCAGATCACTACCTTACTTTGCATCTCATATTCTAGTAAATCACAATAGCACGTTAACTATAATTGTGTTTTCTAGCCCCTCATACACAGGGCTTAAGACAGAGGAAAAAATGTATTTTCTCCTTCCAACTCCTTTTCCTAAAAACCACAAAACTACAACAACAAAAACCACAGTATCACTCCCTGTTTCACTTTTAATTGCTTATGTCACCAACTTTAACTGATTGTCAATATCTTAAGGGTAGGAACCAAGTCTTTCATGTAATTTGTCTCCACCATAGTGCCTAATCTTACCATGTGCTCTGGGCACAATGCATGCTTATGAAATTAATGGAAGCTGGCACGTGCATAGCATGTTTTCATCTTCACAGCACATCTGGGCACATCTCATTGTGTCCTGCTGAGCAGAGAGCAGGAAATTGAAGCCCCAGCGTGTTGACTTGTCCCATATTGTAGAGGAAGCGTGATGGGGTTGGAACCAGAACTCAGGTTCTATTTTTGCTCATATTCTTATTGTCCCCTGAGGTTATGAGTTCCCCGCTTTGAAACTACAAAAGTGGTAAGAAGGTAGTGCTGAGAAGCTGATTGAGCTAAGAAGTGATTTCAAGACTTGGGGCAGCAATTGGTTCTGAAAGTGTCCAAGTCATCTTGTCAGAGTCAAAATAGGGAAAGAAAGATGTGTCCACATATCTGAAATGATCCAAATCATTGATTTGGGAGAGTCCAGACTTTCTGAATACAATATACATAGCTCATCTTGGTATGTCAAATGGAAAGTTGGACTACTCAGACATCTTGGTAGACTTTTAGACTTTTTGAGGACAGTGAAACAAACATGTCAAACAAGATGACCTTCATTTACACATTACACCTGACTCAGAGTAATTCTTGCATGAATTTCCAAAGTTAATTTCATGGAAAATTGACAAGTTGCTTCTTTACTCATCTTGCTAGGAAGATCAGAACTATAGAATGAACACTCTTACCATAAGGTAATACTAAAAGATTTAATTAAACATTTAATTAAAGTGCTATTCTCTAATTTCCTGATACAATGAAGTTCTACAAGGGAAGTGACAAAGATTCTCTTCCTGACCAAACTCTGGTCAGTTTCTCCTCTGAGCCCTCTTCTCCATTAGTCCTCAACCTCAGCCTAGAAAGACTTAAAGAAACAATAACATAGTTTCTAACAGCTTAAGGCCACACCCCTAAGATGACCCCAGTCCCTTAAAGTGCCTGCCTGGGAAAATTCAAGGCTGCCAAAAGAATTCACTATTTCTTCCAGCCAACACCTATCTCTATGGGAGAGTAGGAGTGTAACTGCAATAAACACCAGTTAGCAAACCCAGATGGCTTTCCCATGGACCAACCTGTCTTCCTTCTCTTTGCAAGTTTTCACTTCCCTGACTCTACAGAGCTGCCACTCACTCCTCACCCTACTCCCCCATTCTCCCTTTGAAATATACAGTCACCTCTGTGCAGATGGAACCAGAGTTCAGTTCATGCTGGACTCTTTTCCCCATTGCAATAGTTATTTCTGATTAAATTCTGTCCTTCCCACTTTAACTAGTATCCAGCTTTGTTTATCTTTGATGAAAGGGACACTTCTGCCTTGCTACCTCTCTATTTCCCATGTTGGTGCAATGTTTGTTCACAGAATGGTCTCAATGGCTACTTGTTAAAAGAATGAATGAATACATATAGTGAGTATTCACTGTGGAGCGGTCACTGAGAGCTCAGCCTACAAAACACATTCACCTCATCTACAACCCCTGATGTACTCCTTTCCCATGTTAGCCCATGGGTCCCCTGCTTCAGAACTCCACTTCTCGGCTTCCCCAGAATGTCATTCCTGGGCTGATTTCTGCCATGACCTGACCCAGTGGACATCTCTCGACTGACCTTGCAGTTCTTTCCCTCCTCAGAACACATACTTGTCTACGATGACCATCCTATTCCAAGCCTGGCCTCTGAGTGAATTTGCAGGGAGAATGGATTTTACTGGCACAATGACTCAGTCAAGGTTGTGGGTTCCAAATTTGAAGCTGAGCTTGAGCTTCTCTCAGTTCATGTTGCAATGAGCACTGGCAAAAATGTGACCTCCTAGTTCAAGAATAAAGTCTCCAGGGGTTTCTGAGCTATCAAGTTGCTCTTACAAAAGAAGATGCTGATGAGTCAAGTGTAAAAGAATCAGAGTCTGAAGGATTTAATTTCTCTTGAAATATTTGATGGTTTCATGGCGAAGGAGGTATTTATTTAGCTTTATGTATGTGGAATCTCATCATCTCAAAATGTTTGAAAAAGAGACAAAGATATTTTTCCAATATCACACTCTTGCTGGCCCTCTCTTCCTTTTCCTCTTTGAATAGAAAGTCTGAAAAGGTGCACTGAATATTCCCAGGCTAATTTCTGCACCATCTAGAAACCAACATTATCCTAAATAAGACAAATTCAGGACATAGCAATGAAGCAGAACTTAAGTTCAAATATCATTACTAAAAAAAGAAGGCAATCAAGGCAAAGAAAAAATTAAAGTTGCCTAAATTCATGAGCCCTGTTGGAATTAGCACTCCTAAAACATGGACCTGGTTAGAACTTGGAGAATATACAGCTTCTTTTTAATGCTATTTGTTGAAAAAGAGTTTGCCTATAGCTATAAATATTTCTTATTACCATCTCAGAAAGTTCCAGAGGCCCTGGCCTTTCCAACCAAATATGGGATGCTTCTGGGTTCAGACTGTCATCTACCTTTACACTTTTACTGCCTGGAATGTTTCAGGGAAATGTTCTGAAACACCATGAGCTCTCTGGCCTCCAATAGCACCCTAATTCCAACAGTTAAGAAATACATAATTATTAAAAGTTTACTCTCTGCTTAAGATTGAGCTACGAAATACAGAAGAGAGAGAAACAGTCTCTACTCACAAGAAGTTTATAATCTGGGATCAGAGACAAGACTCACACAGATGGAAGAATTTGTAAGCGAGACCATAATAATAATAATAATATCAACAACTAATATTTGGCATGTATTCCCTAGTGAAAGGGATTGTTCTAAGTGCTTTACATGTATTATATCATTTTATTCTGACAACTGTCTTACAAGAGAGATGCTTGCATCATCCCAGTTATATAAGAGAATACCTAGGATAGGATAGGTTGAAAACCTTGACCAAGGTCACACAGCTGGATGGTGATAAACCTAAGATTCAAAGCCCAGGCAGGCAGGTCCAGAACCTGAATGCCAAACCTCTAACCACCACTGCCTTCAAATACATGCACACGTGTAAAGATTAACACACATTTGTGTACATATGGAAATATCTATGTGATCATTACAAACTGAGAGCAGAGCTTATCAATTCAGTCCAAATAGACTCAGTACTTCAAGATCTTCCATGCATTTTAATCTATATTTGATTCGAAAATATGTATTAGGTACTTGTTACAGGCAAGTGAAAAAGAGCTAAGGCATAATCTCTGCCCACAAGGAGTATAAGACAAGGCTGAAAATGCTCTCACAGTGGAAGGAAGGAGAGTATCACACAGTGCTGGGGACACAGAAAAGCCAGGATAATTGAGCTGGGTTAGAATTTCACAGGGATGGGAATTTGGGAGAGTGGGATGGCATTATTTATGTATGTTTATCTATAATCTGAGGGAAACCATTTCCATAGCACAGTTTTGTTCTATTACTTTCCTTCATGTTATTTTTCTGTACACCCTCTCAATTGTTTACTACACCTGCGGGCATCATTCACCAAGATTGAAAAAGCAGTTGACCAGGACAGAAGAGGAAGACAGACTTTCATCCAGAACCTACGATGGACCAGTTTCAAGAACACAAAGAGGGTCTGATATGGACAAGTTCAGGGCAGCAGCTTCCACAAAAGAAGCATCCGTTGCATAATAACTTACCAGCACTCTCAGTTTCTCCATTCAATTCCTCCATTCCTGCCTCACAGTCTCCTCTGCCCCTGCACATTCTGCCAGTTAGAAGGTCCCCTTTAACTGAGCAGTTTCTGAAATCTCACTCCTTGCAAATCATCTTTCCTAATATGAGAATATTGGCAAATTCCCCTTTGCCTCTCCCCCTCTAACCATGAAACTTTCAAACAACCTACTATCAGGACATCCAGTTTTTAAAACTATTCCCCCCACCATCCAAATGTAGTTCTAATATACTATCAGAACAACAGAGGCCTTCAAAAGGGAAAAAAGCAAAAAATAACAGTAGTAATAGATTTTAATAAAAGTCAAATCTAAACAAGCCTGGGGAACCCATCCGAGACCTGGAAAGCCAGTGTTCCCATTACTCTCAAGCCCAATTCCCTAAAATAAACCACTGTATTTATGTTTTAGCTCTTAGGTCATCCCTCTGCCCCAACCTTGTTTTTAAAAACACATATTCCTCCTGAAACACATCTTCAGTACGCCTACTGTTCACTCATTATTTCTTCCACTAGCCATGATTTCTCCACCTTTCTAACCACCTCGACTCTCTGTACTAAATTTTACTGCCACACTATGTGTCTCTACTCTGTGTTACTGGATCCTACATGTTGAAAGCCCCTTGCTTCTTTGATGGGGCCCAGGTCAACTTGTGTAATAAAAGGGGAAGGCTGATAGAAGCATCATAAAAGCAGAAGATGTTATTGAAAATGTTTTTTCACTAAGTAGATACAACCCCAAAACACACACAGGGAAGATAAATAAGTGTGTGGCTCTGGAAAAGGAAATGAAACAAATGTGGAGATTTGGCGACATCAAAGGAAAGCTTGCTATCATGTCCAGAATGGAAGGGCTGGGCAGAAACGACTTAAACATCAGTAGAAAGGCAGAATTCACTATGCATTTCTCTCAGATCAGAATCTTATACTTCTGGACATCTGATGCATAACTAGGACATTTGCATTTCAACAACGGGTGATGAAATGTACCTGGCTTACCCCATACCGGTTTAACACGTGAAGACCACATTGGAGTCAACATTAATTACACTGTGTCACGTACTCTGCTAGACCTGGATGACTAGGAAAAGTAAATGTACAATAACCAGTGGAGGCAAAACAATGTTTTGAATATATTCTGATTTTCTGATGTCTCCAACAAGAGATCACTTGATAAAATGGAATGTGATCTCTCGGCAAGTAAATTATCCAGCAGCAAGTTCTGAGGAAGGGATTTTATCCATCCTCATTCTAAGAAGGAAAAATGGATTCAGTAAGTATGGACATTCATGTGCCCTAAACAATGAAAAGTAGAAAGTAAGAAAATTAATGGCCACAAGTAAGGAAATAACAAACAAGTTTTATCTGAATCATGCTGATAACTGTCATCAAAAGAGAATGAAGCAACCTAGAGATGAAAGTAAGATAATGATGTTCCTCAGACATATGTAAAGAAAGCAAAGGTTATGTAAACCCCACTCAGGGAAGCAGCAAGGATACTTTATTTACACTTAGGAGTTTAGCTTTCTATCTTTGTTCAGTGACATTATATTCTACTAGTACAAAAAGTGCTGAAATTAATTATAAAAACTCATTGCTACAAATAAATCAGGAGAAATTGGATAAAAAAAAGTTTACTTGGTAAAGAATTAGATTTTTGTAAAACAAATACAAATGAATGTGTTAAATTCTGGTTCCCTAAATTATGCTGAAAGAAAGCTTAAGACCTAAGTGGTCATAACCATTAAATGGATGATGAAAACCACCTGAAAAAGAAGGCAACCTCAGCCAGCAACCTATTCATTTCCTTAGGGTTAACCTTTCACTCTTCTACTATTTTGTTAACAGAACTCATCATTGACTTATTCAATTAAAACACTGTCTTATCTGGTCACTTTGGGAGGCAACAGCAGTTCATGAAGTAGCCTAGGTTTTGAAAAAGCAGATGGATTCTAATGAGGGAGCTGCCATTTTCTTACCCAATGACCTTGAGAAATTTCTATAAACTCACCGTTTCCCCACATGCAGACTAAAGGCAATGAGACCTTGAGAGTGTGTTTGGAGGTTCTAGCAGGGGAGCACAGGGGCTTGTATACCCTTGACTGAAGAATGGTCCTCTTCTATCAGGGAAGGGCATCCTCGTCGACAAGGCACATACGTGGAGCAGCGAGGGAGGAAAGGGGCACCCGCCTAGCCAGCCGGATCAGATGAATCAACCCCGGTGATCAATGTGGGGACAGATGTCACTTAAGAGTACAAACTTACAATTACTAGCATAGTGATTATAGTCAACAATACGGTGTTATAAACCTCAAAGTTGGCAAGAGACTAGATCTTAATTGTTCTCACCATGAAAAAGAAATTACAATTGTGTGTCATATCAGAGGTATTAGCTAATGCTATGGTGGCAATCACATTGAAATATATAAATGTATCACATCAACACTTTGCACACCTTACACTTACAAAAGGTTATATGTCAATTATATCTCCATAAAATTAAAAAATAAGACCACCTTGCAGGATTCATCTCTGGCTGAAATTAGATAAATACTTACAACATAGCACTTAGCACAAGGTAGGTAGTAAATATTACTTAATTTTTCTTTCAATATCTTGCATTCCCATCATGATAAAGGCAAAATTCCATTCTAGGGCATTCAAGATTCTTCCAAATGCAGCACTGACCAACCAGGACTGGAAAATGCTTTGCAATATTACCTGATGTTTCCCCTGCATTTTTAAATATGTTGGACCTTTTTCAATACTATGCTTGATCCTGACTACAGCTAGAATCTGCTGGGGAGCCAGTTAAATAATACCAATGTCTGTGCTCTACCCCAGGCCGATTAAATCAGAAGCTCAGGAAGAAGATCTACTGCACTTGTATTCGTTTTTAAGCACTCAGAGTGATGGTAACGTGCAGCTGCGATTGAGAACACTGATCTAGAACTTTGCAGCTCCTTTACCTCAGGAAAAGAATTATAAGGTAGAAAACAGGGAAGAATGGAATCTGTTATTGGCTTTTGGGTTTCAAAAGCTTAGCCTTCAGAAGGGATGAAAAAAACACAGGACAACATTGCAGCACTATTTACAAGAGCCAGGTCATGGAAGCAACCTAAATGCCCATCGACAGACGAATGGATAAAGAAGATGTGGTACATATATACAATGGAATATTACTCAGCCATAAAAAGGAACGAAATTGGGTCGCTCGTAGAGATGTGGATGGACATAGAGACTGTCATACAGAGTGAAGTAAGTCAGAAAGAGAAAAACAAATATGGTATATTAACGCATGTATGTGGAATCTAGAAAAATGGTACAGATGAACAGGTTTGCAAGGCACAGATGTAGACTTTCATTGGAAAAACTCATCACTCTTCCTCCACACTCCCCTCAAAGGACTCCCCTAGCCCCTTAGAAAATTGTAAACTACGTTCACCCAAATGGCTGGGAAGGGGAGCCATTAAACATTATATATACATTATATATGAATGTATATGCATTTACACATGAATGTATACATGCATATATACATTCATATACAATATATATATGTATACATATACATAGGTTTGTATATATGGCCACCAAAACACTTAACACATCATGTAGTATCTGGATGTTTGCCTGTCTCCTCCACTAAATTGTGAGCCCTTTGGAGGCTGGGATCATGTCACTCTCAACTTTATATTCCAGCATCTTGCACGTAAGAAGTGCTCAACAGTTTGCTAAAAGAATGAACAAAATCATTAATTAATATAATAAATAGTTATCACACACAAGCCACAGTGCTACTTTTTCAAAATAATAGAAATAGAAATAATAGAAATTTTTCCAGAGTGTTACCTTTGGCAAAGATTGAAATGGAGCAGGACCCTATGGTCCTTGCCCCCCATGTCCTCTGCCTGCCTTTTGTCTGTGGTAAAACTTTAGCCAAAGAATAAGTTTAATCAGAGAAGTGAGAAAGTGCAGAAACAAAGGAAAACAGTCGAAGGAGACCGAATAATAATAGTTTAGTCATTAAGCATAGTCAATGACCTTTAGTTCCTCCTTAAGTGTTATAGATAATATTCTCAGCCATATCTTGTGAGCTGTCTTATCGATACTGAGACCTCCACCAGGTGGAAGAAGTGAACTACATGATGCCCTGACTGTAACCATGACATAAGCTGCCACAATTCCGAGAATTGGCCTCAAAGGAATGGAAACAAAGCGAACCTGGAACTGAAGATTAACTGTACCTAAAACAGTCAAGATGACGCTGGTCACACCACTGATGACCAATTTCAAGAATACTGTCAGAGCTGACTGTATTGTTTCTGCGTGTAGCCCCCTCCCTCTGTCTATAAAAGCTCTTGCCCCCTGATTGTTGGTGGGAGGGTGGAGCCGGCCTTTGGACAGGTGTCTGCCCTCCCCCGCCCCCCACCCCCGTCCCCGGTCCCTGGCATCGAAAATAAAGCAAACTTTCCTTTCCACCAACCTGGCCTCGTTATTGAATTTTGAGCGGTGAGCCTGCGTCTACTTTAACCAGAATAGATGAACTAGCTAGGTAATCAAACCCCAAGAAAATCACTTCCATTTTAGACTAAATGGAAGTTATTTCCGTACTTGTATGTAATGCCCCTGCCTCTCATCCATTGGTAGAATATCAATTGAGTAACTGACTATAACATGGGCTTCAAGAGCGGTAAATGCCTAATTTGCCCCCAGTAACAAACAAAAAAATTTGCTCCATGAAATAACCATACAGTGGCTGCGTACCCTCAAAATTCAATTGAATTGTTAAAACATGTGTAGTGTCTTTTTTATGTTTTGATTTCAAGGAATTAGCCAAAGTGATAAATATGACCACCACATATACAAAGGCAAACTACACCCTAAATGAAGTAAATAAAATGGAAACAGAGCATTAAACCAGCTTCTGAGGGAACATGTCTATTTATTCGAGATATTAAGAGTGGACAGGTGGTGTACGCACGAAGGCTGAAGGATTCGTTCTTTTGAACAGGCTACTATAAAACGACTACTTTGATCATCTAACTTTCAAGCTGAGGTATCTTTGAGCTATTCCACGTAACTGTGTGTTTGTTGTAATGGAGACATGATCATAAGCCCCAAGTCCCAACTGTCCATAGTAACTTCTTTCATCCCCAGCTGGCCCCAAACTGTACCCTGTCCTTCAGGATGAAGACCTCACCTCTCTGATTCACCCTGGTCAGCCCTCTGGCCTGGGAAGTGTCAGTTCTAATAAGCAGGAGGAAAGGACTGGGATTCTTCAGTGAGCATATGCGAGAATGGAGGGGCGCCTGTTAAATGCCATTCATGGCTCTAAATAGCCATTCAGATTAGTGGCCTTGGTTCCTAAAGGATGGGTCCCACACTGATGTGTGTGCAGACCCCATTCAAGGTCAGTGATCCATGCAACTTGAGTGGTAATGGGATCCGACCCTTAGTGTTGAAACCTGCACCTGTTAAGGCTCGGAACAATGGGTCATTCTGAAGTCGGCCAGTGCAACTTGCTCTTTTCCAGACCCGTGAAAAGAATCTCATTTCTCTCGGAACTTGGTGATCACCAAGTAAAATACTTTGGCGCTATTTGCCAAATAGCATACAAGCCGTGAAAACGATGCTGTTACGAATGTAACACCACAGACCTGCTAGCCTCACATTATGAGAATAGTGGACATTAATCGTGTCTTCCTTCCATTTCAGTGGACTGTGAATTAAACTCACATGAATGACTTGGAAGAGGAGCATGAATGTATATATGTGACCACGGCAGGGGGAGGAGGAGGGGGCTAATTAAAAATATGTGAAGGGCTTCCCTGGTGGCGCAGTATTTGGGAGTCTGCCTGCCGATGCGGGAGACGCGGGTTCGTGCCCCAGTCCGGGAAGATCCCACGTGCCGCAGAGCGGCTGAGCCCGTGAGCCGTGGCCGCTGAGCCTGCGCGTCTGGAGCCTGTGCTCCGCAGCGGGAGAGGCCACAACAGTGAGAGGCCCGCGGACCGCAAAAAAAAAAAAAAGTGAAGAGCACATTGACTCATAATTTGAAGCACTGGGCCCCAGTCTCACTTCTCTCAGTAGGTGTGTGACCTTGGGTAAGTCACACCATTATGCTTCCCCATGGAATGGAGAGAGTTTGACCTGAGAGCGCTGTCAGAGCTCAGGATATGTACCTTCCCTCTGCTTTGCTTTCCGTTTTATCATCTGTTAAAGCTTTGGATTAAACCATTTCTAAGGTTTCTTCTAATTCTAAAATTCTATGTATTTAGTTCCTTGCTTTGTTCTATGATTCAAAACAGTCTTAAAAAATCAATCCACACACTTCTTACCACTCAGCAGAATTCTACCCCTATAGTACACCATTGATTAAAATGTATATCAAGTAGTCACCTGAATCAGTATTTTCTAATTTTTCTAAAATGAGCATTGACTATTTGTGTCATTTTTAATTGGCTTAAGAAGCCAACAGCTTCAACCGCCATGCTCTGAAGTAAAAAAAAAAAAAAGAAAAAGAAGAATCTTGCAATACTAATTTTGAGGCATGAAGATTCCACATCTTCGCTTCGTAGTTGGTATTAGTTTGTAGGCACACTTCAGCACAGACTGCCTGAACCTTCACAATCCTGTTTCCCTTTTCTTCCTGGTAGCAAGCTAGACTGCATTTCCTAGACTCCCTTGCACTTGGGCACAGTCATGTGACTTAGTTTTGGCCAGTAGAATGTGGGTGTGATATGTGCGTCTTCTAGTTCTGCCCCATAAAATCCTCCCATGTGTAATCCTCCACTCTATCTGTGTGTTTAATGAAGAGGATTCCAAGGACCTCAAGAGGCACAACCACAAGATGGAAGGTTCCCATGTCCCCTTTGAGCTTTGAGGAGAGCTACCCGGGAAAGCTGCATGACAAGGAACATCCCTGTTGGATTGTTGTTGAGCAAAAATAGAGTCCGTTAAACCTCTTAAATTGGGGAGTTATTACCAGCATTGAATAACCCTGATTCATGCTGTCGTGTTAAAGGGAAATTACTTTGACGCATTGGTAGCCTCCAAGTATATCACCAGACAAACTACCTTTGAGATCGTAGAACAGAAAGGCTCACAGAGCAAGTGAACATGTTCCAATCATGTGGTTTATTGAATTAATTTAAAACACACAGGAAGAAGCAAGGAGAAAAGAGAGGGGGTAAGGATTGGGACCATACTAACTAAGTCTTGGGGTCCATGAAATTCCTATGTCCTGCCTCTATCTCTGCTTCAGCAAGTTGTGCTGTTGTGATGCGGTCATGAGGACCAGAGCTGGGGTTCAAGCAACACTCTCACTGAACCCTCTCCAGAGCCCACACACTGCCCAAAGGACCCTCATTGCTCCCTTCTCCTTTGGAACCCCCCACTTGATTTACCAAAGCCAATCATAGGAAACATCTAGGCCCAAGCCTTGCCACCCAAAAAATTTGAAGTTAAAAGGAGAAATATGAGGGCCCTAAGTCATCCAACCTCCCTCTAATTTCTCCTAGTCCTGAAGAAAGGGTCCAGAAGATGGGCCATGCAGTCCTTTTGCCAAAAGCTAGTGTCCCACCAAATATCAAGGAGGTGGCCCCTTCCTGTCATGAAATATTGGCTATTATTTTCTTCCCTGTTAGTTAGCTCTGTGAAATCCTCTGGAAAGCCTTCTGTCATCTCCAGCTTCTTTCCTCAAGACAAGTCAAAGTATAATAAATGGTGTTTTGCATATTGAGAGGACCACGGCAATTGCCCCCAAAATTCCTCTTTAAATTATTCTAAGTTAACCTAATTTACGTGCCTTTATTAAGATGGGAGTTTATAAGAAATTACTCACCCTGCTATTAGAGTTTGCTCAGGAATCTAAACTTATAGCATTGGTGTAGCCTTCTTTAAGAAAAACTCCATTTTTAAGAGATCTTATTTTTACAAATTTACGGGACCATGTGAATACACTGGTAGGACCCCCTCTCAGGACCTTGAAAGCCGCCTATAAAAATGAGAAGCTCCGGGGCTTCCCTGGTGGCGCAGTGGCTGAGAATCTGCCTGCCAATGCAGGGGACACGGGTCCAAGCCGTGTCTGGGAAGATCCCACATGCCGCGGAGCAACTAAGCCCGTGCACCACAACTACTGGGCCTGCGCGTCCGGAGCCTGTGCTCCACAACAAGAGAGGCCGCGATAGTGAGAGGCCCGCGCACCGCGATGAAGAGTGGCCCCCGCTCACCGCAACTAGAGAAAGCCCTCGCACAGAAACGGAGACCCAACACAGCCAAAAATAAATTTAATTAATTAATTAATTTTAAAAAAATGAGAAGCTCGGAAGCTTAAGCTTAATTCATTCACAGTAAACCCACCTCTGACTGAGGGTCTTCTTGAGTGGCAGATTTATTCTACAAGTATTTGGAGTTCTGTCTCTTCCTGCAAAGGAAGCTTGAAGAGAAAGGGCCAGGAAGAGAGACAGTCTGGAAATTTAAAAACTGAACTTCCATAGTTCCAAGCAATTAAAATCACAGCTGAAAATGGATATTTCAATAACATTCAGTTCACAGCTATCCTTTATTCCTCAGAAATAACCAAATAACCAGATGATATTTAAAACGCCTTCAGCAAAACTGTTGGTGGGCGGGTGGAAGGTTGACATCTCCAACTCCTAGGAAACAGACTTTGCGTTCTGCTTTGTGACACTGTCTGAGGTATGACACACACACATTCATTATGCCTCAGAAATTAACCTGAAAAGAAAATGTGAGGGCTGCAAAGGTATTCGCTTTCTCAGCATAACCCCTTTTCAAGCTCGCCTACCCCTGTCCCAGGGCTACTCACAGGAGGCGGGGCTATGGGAAGGAGACCAGGCACCAGGTGGACCAGGTCATTTTCTCGGTGCTTTGTCCCTGGCTTTTATTTTCTGGGAATCCCACAGAGTCAGCACAATCAGGATAAGCTGAGCTCATGTGCCGACAAAGAGCAGGCTTAGTCCCCTGGGTGCAGGGCTCTCCCATTTCCTTGACGTGCTCCTGACGGGAAAGGCAGGGGAAGGTGGGAGATGAACGTTAGAGAAAAAACTTTGGGTGCCTCTATCATTCGGCCCAGATCAATTCTTCACATCGAAAAGCAAACGTGATAGAAGAACAGACCAGGGACTCCAGAACAATCGGACGGGAAGTGTGACAAAGAGCTGGCTTTGTATTCCCAGTGGCAAACTTCTGTGTGTGTGGAAACATCTGGAGAGATGACTGAACTCAGTTTTGAACCCGATGTTAGACACTGTATCGATGTGGCCTCTACCACCATCCTTCGTTTCCGTATGCGATGGTTTACCTAGATCCTCCCAAGGGACCTGGTACCCGAGCCCTGCAGCAGCTGAGTCCTTGCTTGCTGTGTGGAGAGGGTGGGGCTGGGGAGACACACAACGGCGGCTCCATCAGAAGTGAGACTGGCACTGGAGCTGCACCGCACGACTGTCCCCTTTCTTCCAAAGGGCAGTCTAAAAACGACGGCGTCTCACTCTCCTGGCACAGCATCAGTCCTTCATGGAAGGGATCTACTGTCGGGACAACTCAGCAGCTTCAAAGGCCTGAGGGTTCCTGCGGCTGAGAGCAACCCCGTGCATGCGAACTCCAGGTCACCCCACAGTGGCGAGCACGCTTGTTCAGCTCCTCGCTGGCTGCCCGGCCCTGACGGAGGAAAACGAGTCCCTGCTTTTAAGCCAGAGGAACACAATTACCTCCTTATCCATTTTTAAACAGCCTCTTCCCTTGCAAATCTCTGCTAATAAGCACAGCTTATCTTTATTTACCAGGTAGCTCCTTTCTCTTCGGAGATACCACCAGGCCTGATGAAGGGAAGCAGACAGAAAAGCATTTCCTACAAAATGACAAGGAGACAGCACTTTTCCATCTAAAAATACACAGATGTCCTTCTCCTTGGTGGATGCTGACTTGCTATAGATATAGGAGACAGTGTTGGAAGAAGTCTTAAGAGAACTCTGTGTGGTCTGTAATTGATGGGCGTCCCCATTTAACTGTTCTGTGTCCTGCTCATCCTTCCACCAAATGAGCTAAACAGCAAAAAGCAAAAGAAACTTGAGGGCTTCCCTTCCCTGGTGGCGCAGTGATTGAGAGTCCGCCTGCCGATGCAGGGGACACGGGTTCGTGCCCCGGTCCAGGAAGATCCCACGTGCCGCGGAGCGGCTGGGCCCGTGAGCCATGGCCGCTGAGCCTGCGCGTCCGGAACCTGTGCTCCGCAACGGGAGAGGCCACAACAGTGAGAGGCCCGCGTACCGCAACAAAAAGAAAAAAAAAAAAAGAAACTTGAAAGCCAACTGGTCTAGCCCCTGCCTCTGAGCAGAGAGTTACACTTCACCCTTCAAAATCCTTAGATTAAAGGCTCTTATCAAGGATGCATGGTTTTTGTTTTGTTTCCTTTTCTTTCTCATAAACCGGGAGTGACAGCCCTTATCCTGAGTCCAGATACTAGAAATTCCTTTTACTGAAGCATGCACTTCATGACTTTTATGCCACTTTAATGCTAAAAATGCTACTTCCCTAATTAGGTGATTCCTATGCAGTATAATAACAGCTCTGTCGTATTTTATTTTACGGATCTTTAGAATACCCTGGAATATACAAACCACAGCCACAGGCATGAAACATATATTAAAGGATACAGCAAGGTGGGACCCCTAATCTCTAAATCTGTCCATTTGCATTATTATAAAGACTGAACAAGATAAGTTTCAGTCCTATAAAACCCATAGACCTAGTAAAGACTCAAACCTCTGTCTCAATTTCACGGGGAGCTAGAGGGAAGCACATTCCCAAAGTGGGTGTCGTTAAGGGAAAGTAAATACCCTCCTCTAGGTCAAAGTATTGCTCATTTCCCAGGCAAAAAAAATTTTTTTTCCTATTCTAGGAAAATAGGCTATATTCTGCCTAGCTCACCTACAAAAGGCTTCAAAGATCAGAAATGGTCCCAGGATGACCTGAACTGTGAGGTGCTCGGGGGGAAGGAAATGTATCTTATTCGTTTTTTTTAAATCCCTGACATTGCATAGAGACGGGTGGTGGTGATACGATGATGATGATGACAGCAACTAGGCTTTGTTCAGCACTTACAGTGTGCCAGGGACGTTGCTACATCCTTTATGTGCATTAATTCATTTATTCCTCACAGCAACCTGTGAGGCAGATACTATTAACAACCTTATTCTATAAACTCAGAGTGTCTGTGAAGTAACTTCCCAAAATCACACCTCTAGTAAGTGACAGAGATGGGATTGAAACCCAGATCTTTCTCCAGAACCTGTGAACTGAACTACTCTGATAATATAGCCTGGTGCATGTTAGATGCTTAATAAATGTATGTTGAAGAAAACTGAGCAGATGTAATGGAATTTGGTGGAATGCTTCTCTCCCTATTTCAAACTCCTGTCTGACTTGCAAAGGCCTTGTTTGTTACAGGCTACATTACTGTGATTATTATTATAGTCTTAGCACTCCAAACTAGACTACAATTTCCCTGAGGGCAAGGCAATATATTCTTCATAATGATAATAGGTACTGTACCAAGCTCCATCCTTTATATATATTTTTTAATCCTTATAATAATTCTGAAAGTAATATATTATTATCCCCATTTTTCAGATGAGAAGACAAATGCAGAGAGGTGAATGAAGGCTACAAAGCTGGTAGTGTGAGATTTAAACACCCTCTGTCCACCTCCAAAGCCAGTGCAATTTCCACTCTGACCCGTGGCCGCTTTTTTGACCTTTGTGTCCTCTAGGTGGCATAGAATACAATGCTGTAGCAAGCATGAATCAGAGAGTCACCATCAGATATATGCAAAATAAGAATCACTTTTATTTTTCAACTTTGCTCTCCTGAGAGTAGACATCTTACATTATCCACGTCTTGGAATTCACCATGATCCAGGAAATGTGGGTATTATCACCTCCATTCATAGCTCTGTCTCCTTGTTGGCCTTGTCAAAATCATGGAACTCTTGTTGAGAGGAGGAGAGGAGCTGGAATGTTATACTCTTGGTCTGGTCTGGCCTGGTTCTCTGCCTGATCTCATTTGCTTGGATGGGCTACAGAAAGTCAGCAGTAGGGGGTCAGGAGGTTGGAGGTCAGAGTCTGTTTATGTGAGAGGGCTAGACATAGAAGGAAACCGTTCACTTTTTTTTTGGGGAGGAAGATAATATATTGAATAGAAGAATATCTTTATTAACTTGGAGCTGTAGAAAGATATCTTAGATAAGACAAAAATGTCTATATATTAAGGGAAATGATAAACCCAAGTGCAGTAAAATTCAGTGTTCCCAATCGTCAGAAGACACAATAAAGAGATAAAAACCAAAGAATGGGAGAGAATATTTTACAATACATAGGACCGATAAAAGACTTGCATATGGAATATTTACCAAACAATGTTTTTTAAAAAGAAAAACCAATAGAAATATGGACCAAATATTTAAATGGGTACTTCACAGAAGAGTAAATCTAAATGATCAATAAAAATAAGTGAAAGTACTCAATTTCAATAGTAAATCAAATTTAAAACCACAACCACCAGATTGTCGAACATTAAAAATGAGGAAGTAGAGCAATAGGAATTTTCATATGCTGCAATATAATGTGTAAATTGGAGGAAACCCTTCACTTTCTCGGTCCTGTCTACTCTATATCCCAGGACTGGCACCGCATCACTGCTAACATTTACAGCATCTGCTGGCTCGGCTAACAGTGCCCCATGTGGTTTCCATGGCTTTGATGTCCTTGAGGGAGCCAGACCAATTTCTCTAGCAGCTCCAGCTCCCAGAGGGACAACAGTGGTTTCCTAGATCCTAACACTGTCACGTGCTATGTCCACTTCCGAGGTTAGGGTGTTCTCCCAGAATCCCTACCCCATCTGGCCATCCAGTCCCACCTCCCTACAAGCCTGAGGATGGATGTCTGGCACAAGGCAAGGGTGCTTCCTTGAACTTAGACTGTCAAGATGTACCACTTCTATTCTCAGTTGAGGACTTTCTCCTTGGGGTAATGACCAGTCACTGGTGGGGGGGGGGGTATGAGGAAGGTTACCTTTCCTTGACACTTGGTCACTTTTTATGAAAGAATGCAAGAGTTAACCTAAAAACAAGAAAGATCTGAAAGAGTGATAGATTCCTTGGCCAATCAGCCCCTTCATGTCTGAAATCCTTAAAAGAGATCTACCTAAAAAAAATATTTTAGTTGAGTTCTCTGAGGACCTCCATGGAATGCATTTAAATAACAAACCCAGTTTAAACCAAGCCCTCCAAACTGTCTGATATCACTTAGTGCTCATCCGTGCAGTTGACTTTCCACTTGGACATAAGGAAGAGGACAGGAACCATATCTTCCCTGCACTCCCAGCCCTCTGTGTATCCCATAGTAGGTACTCAATAAGCATTTGTTGAATGAATATTGAAAGTCATCAGAGAGTCTCATTTGGCCTCCAGGAATAAAGTATACTGAGTAATAGAGGATAACAGAATAAAGGCACCCATGTGGTCCCTGGCTGTCAGTGGAGCTAAGCTCTTAGTACCTAATAAAAAGTAACAGGGCTCATTTGCAGCTACATGGATGGACTTAGAAATTATCATGCTAAGTGAAGTAAGTCAGAAAAAGAAAGACAAATATCATATGATATCACTTATCTGTGGTGTCTAAAATATGACACAAATAAACTTATCTATGAAACAGAAATAGATTCACAGACATAGAAAGTAGACTTGTGGTTGCCAAGGGAGAAGGAGACTGGGGGAAGGTGGATTGGGAGGTTGGGATTAGCAGATGCAAAGTATTATATATAGGATGGATAAAAAACAAGGTCCTATTGTGTAGCGCAGGGACTTATATTCAATATCCTGTAATAAAGCATAATGGAAAAGAAAAAAGAATGATTAAAAAAAAAGTAACAGGGCTCTTCTGACGGGACCCTTTGGCTTCTTGACAATTACAAGTGAATTTTGGGAATAAATATTTTGACATCTAGACCCGAAGCACTAGTCATTTGAGGACAAGTGAGATTGACAATCTATGATGGGACAGCAGAAATTAGGAACTTGGCATTAGGTTGTGAGAATGCAGGTCGGTAGGAGTTGGATGAGGCATGGAAGCCAGAAGACCAGCTTCAGACAAGAACCTTTCTTCCAAGTCCCACCAAAATCAGCCTTCAGCATGTAGCTCCAGTGCACATGGGCTGAGGGTGAGCCTTGCTCCTCAGTGTAGCTGCTTTATTCCCCTTCGTGTACATCTTGGCCTGGCAAAGTCCCCAGCTCTACCCGGTCCCGTTGAAACCTAGTCCCAGCTCTACCATCCCATTTCTTGTGGGGCAAGTCACTCAATTCCTCATCTATAGAATGGGCACAATTCATATCTGCTGTACTTGACTCAGTGTTCCTGAGGGAAATCATATGAGATTATTCATTCATCCTCTCAACAAATATTTATTGAGCAGTTGCTAAATGACATCATACTGTGAGTGAGATTGTGAGAGACACAATGATGAATCAGACTGGCTCTTTCCCTCGGGGATCCAGGCAATGTGCGTGGCAAGGCAGGTCTATATTCCAAGGTGGAAATCATTAGTCCAAGAGAGGTCTCGATTCTGGGCTATGGGAGCTCAGAGGGAAGATGGATTATTCCAGAAGGAGGTATGAAGGAAGGCTTCAGAATGGAAGCTGCAGCTTTTGAGCTGAGTCTCAAGAGTTAAAATGGAAGCAGTTTGGAAACAAAATTCCTATGCAAACATTGGGCATAGGTTATAAATAATAACTAATTTATGAAATTCACTGTGTTCCAAAGTAACACCTGACTAAACTTACGCAGACTTCAAGCAAATGATAGATAGCTTTTATCTAGAGCTTGCGAGGCACCAGTTACTGTATCCTTTACATTTGAGAGCTCATGTCGTTTGAGCCAAAACCCTGTGGAGCAAGGTCTAGTATTAGCCCCACGTTACAAACAAGGAAGCTGCGGCTCTGAGAAGTTGAGTTCCTTGCCCATGGTCACACAGACGATAAATCGTAGAGGCAAGATTTAAACTCAGGTGGTCAGAATTCAAATATTGCCTCTCCGACAAAGGAAAAGAAATAACAAGGGGACTGCTCAGATAATTCAGTCCCCTCAGAACTGTGATTTTGAGAGATATGCATGTTGGATCCTGGTGAATTACAGCACAACCTATCCGGGAAATTACATTTCAGACTGGGAAGGTACAGGAAGAAAACGTCCTTCCTCATGGGTATAATCTCAAGGAACTCCGGAGTAATTTGCACTGTGGCCAGTAGATGGCAGAAAGTGACAAGAAAAGGACTGGAAACCACAGCGGGACACCCAGCTGGCTCCCAGTTTACACCACAAAATGTATTTTGCCTACAGTATGGTTTGTTTAAAGTAACAATTTTTTTCCTCAGAGCGAGCTAGCTCCCGAGTACAAACTGTAATTGATTGAAACTCTCCAGTCACGGAGTCCCAGTACCATGAGGAGGGACTACCTCAGCAGCTTCCTCTATAAAACTTTCATCCACCTCTGGTCAGTGCTGACCAAGCCACCCCGGGCATCATCCCCAGCCTCTTTTTTTTCTGCAGGAAATCTTGGGGCTGTGCAAGTGATAATGCCTGGAAAGTACTTGGCAACATCTGAAGAGTTCTATGCCTGCTGAGTTAAGACAAAAGCCAGCAGCGTATTCCTTCAACAAGGTGTGTTAAGCCCCTATTGTGGGCCAGGCTCTAGGTTCAACCCAAAGCTTGCGGTTGCTATATATCTCCTCCTGGTTCTGCAGCTGCTCACTATTGCAAAATGAGCTAGGAAAGTCAGTGCTGTGGATTCATTTCCTGAGTAGCTCTGCCACAAAACGAGGAGAAACCAAAGATATCCTGGAAACTTGAAAAGAATTACAAGATATCTGATTGTCATCTTAGAGGATAGAAGACCTAATTATTAAAAAAAAAATTAGCATTCAGAAGCTATAAAGGAAAGTATATTATTAAACTTGATTATATAAACATTTTAATCTTCTGAACTGCAAAAAG
Source organism: Tursiops truncatus (assembly GCF_011762595.2). Taxonomy (NCBI): domain Eukaryota; kingdom Metazoa; phylum Chordata; class Mammalia; order Artiodactyla; family Delphinidae; genus Tursiops; species Tursiops truncatus. Next base: position 42,140,245 of record NC_047034.1, read on the forward strand.
CATTTTAAAAGTCGAAAGAAAAAGACTGCAAAACATATGACAAAGAACTAATATTCTTAAATACAAATATGCTAAGAACTCATAAATTAATAAAATTTGTATATCAGTAACCCTTCTGAAATCAGTAATATGGGAAAAGGCAGGCAGGTCACAGGATTTTTTAAAAAATGAGAAAACAGCCAATAAAACGTTGGAAATTGGCTCAATTTCATTTATAACTAAATAAATGCACATTTAAATAGCTTACTTTTGAGTGTAGCCCTGTCTCAGGCTATTGATAAGTATAAATTAGCAAAACTTTTCCAAGAGCAATTTGACAGCATTTAGAAACATGTCTGCATGGCCTTGACTCAGAAATCTCAGTTTTCTCTGCTTCCCTCTCTCCCTGGGTGCACTCACCCAGTCCCATATTTTTAAACATGTCCTATAAGCCAATGATGCCCAAACTAGCCAGCCCTGACCACTCCTCTGCCCCAGGCTCCTTTCTGAACCGGTCCCCCAGCTGTGTGATAGACACAGAAAACCTCAGTCTACACAGGGACTCTTCTTCCCTGCCCCACCTCCTCAAACTTGTCCTTCCTGTGCCCCCTCTCCCACCCCTTCTCAAGTACGTAAGCATTTTAACAAAGTCTCCAGACCCAGGAGTCATCCTTGATACTCCTTTCTCTCTTTGACCATGCCAGAAACATTTTCATCTTGGGACCTTTGCGCTTGCTGTTCTAGAATGTTCTCTCCCTTGCTGTGTGATGGAAGCGCAGATGTTCAGCCCAATGTTCAGGTCTCTCATCAGAGAAGCCTTCCCTGACCACTCTCTCTGAAACAGCAACGCTATTGCTCTCCACTTCCTCGCCCTGCTTTGTTGTTCTTAGCACACATTTTGACATATATATGCCTATTTATTATCTTTCTATCCACTAGCAGGTAAATACCATTAAAACAGGACCCTTATCTGTCTGCAACACAGTGTTCCTAGTACCTAGAACATTTCCTGGCACATAGCAAGCTCTCAAAAATAGGTGTGGAATAAGTGAATCTAGGACTTTATCCTATAGATGCTCATTGCAGACTCTATATATATATATATATATATATATATATATATATATATATATATATATAATATTTATAAATAATCTGTGATAATATTTAATATATATTCAATTAAATGTGCCTTAATAGGGACTAGTTAACAATTAAATGAATTATAGTTTTTTAAAAAAAATCTTCAGTTTCCTCATATGGAATATAGAGGGGATAGAAGTTCCTACCTCCTGTGGTTTTTATGAGACTAAAATAAAATGATGCCCAGTAGTTGGTACATAGACACACCCAATAAATGCCAGTCACTGCTTAGCAGACATTTTCTTTAAATGAGTGAAATCAAATGTTCTGATGTGGAAGACGTCTACAGCATGTCGTTAAATAAAAAGACTACAGTTGCAAAGCAGTATGATGCTAGAAAAAAGCCCAGAAAATATCTGGGAACCACCCCTCAAGCCGATGATGACTGTGGCAGCTACCTATTGCAAATAAAGTTCTCAGAGAAAGACCTGGGGAAGAGAGCAGGAACCAGGCACATTACTGTTTTATTTAAATATACTTCTGTATTGTTTGAATGTTTTGCAAAACATATTTACTACTTTTACAATACATTTTTTTAGTTTTGAAAGAAGATGGTACATGGAAACCAGAGGAGTCAGAGCTTCTCAGAGAACCACTCCATTGTTAGGCTGCAAGAGGGAAATGCGTTGACCTTCCGGAAAGCTGAAGTCAGCTAGTAAAGGGATTTTGACCCCAACTTGACTTGCATTTTCAGAGATGAAATCTGATACTATACTAAAAGTTTGAGACAAATGCATTCCACTCAAGGCTGGTGAGAAAATTTTAATTGTTAGATTTGAATTTTAAGCAAGCTCACAGGATGACGATGAGGATTAAATGAACTAACAAGTTTGAAACACAGAGCCTTGTACATAATGAATGTCCATTAAACACCAGCTGAGTCAGAATCTGATGCAGAGAGGAACATGTGTAAGGACTGGAGAGAGTTATTAAACTACATTTACCGTTTGCTTCTTTCACTGACCAAATGATAATTGAGCATCTACTATGTACAAGGCACTGGGGCAGGTATTGGATAGAGCAGATAGACTTCTTCTTTGCCCTCTGGAGAATGCCTTCTCTTAGTTCTTACACAGCTGCAGGGCTCCTGGGGTTAGCCAGGACTTGGGGAAGCTTGGTTATTCACGTATCATGCTGTATTTTTTTTGTCTACAATTAAGTATATAAAGCGATAGAAACTCAATGGCTATCTTTAAGCTTAGAAATTTAATCCATGTCACAAGTGCGTTCTTGAGCAATGAAATGGCATGAAAGTTGTCCCTAAACAGCAGTATTTCAGAAGGGTAATTTGGATGAAATAACATACTTCACAAATGTCAACAGGTTTATTGAACCGTTCATGTAGCAGAAATGGCAGCTATGAGGGCTCTAAGGAGACAGGTTCACACTTTTGGTGCAAAGTAACCCATTACCTAAGGAGGGGACTCCCTACAAGTAAAATTGAAACTCACGTTGCTACACTCATGTACGAGAGTCAAGGTTCCCATGGACCCTTCTGGAACATTGTTTACTTGAAGAGGCCCATGCATCCCAAACACCAGCCCAGGGAGGAGGCATCGATGGAGGGAGGCAGATTGGGATACAATTTCAACATAACCTCCCTGAGCAGCTTCCCAGGTCCAAACTTGGGGGACTCTCCCAGAAAGAGCGTAGTCCGCACAAAAATTCATACACATTTGCAACTGTCTGCTTACATGAGTTTGTTGCGTTGGCCCTCCATCCATTCATTTCACAAGAATTTCTTTAGAATCACTGCCATTCACCTTTTTGACTCCTCTCATGGGGAACAATCCAGCACCATGCTCAGAGAGGATGCTCCCAAAACCATCTGTAGATGTTAGGAACAAAAACAAGTGGGCTTGAAAAAGATTTAGATAACTCCTTTGAACAGAAAACATTCTAGAGCTTTTCTCTGTGTTTCCGCCACACTACCTTGTGCTCAAGCAAAGCACTGAACGGAGGACACGGCAATAGCAAGGTTGGCCATGTTATTGATATTTGTGGAAGGGGGCTGAGCAAGACTAAATTGAAGGCCATTGAGACTCACAATTCTGGGATGGCTTCCGTGGAAGCAGGAGACAGGAAGAAGCTAGTTCTGGTTGCCCAGTTTTGGTGACGCTTCAGAACTAACCTAATTCCATCAGCTGCTGCTCCTTATGGGGTGTCCTTTCTACCTTTGGTTTAAACTAAACCAGATCTCACCAAAAGCTGGTTTTGTTTTAAATCTTCTCCCTCCTTTTAAATAATGAGCTAAGTCCATATCACCTGTTATAGGAAGTTGCCCCCAAAGACACTCGGTAAAACTCAACAATAAGAAAATAAACAACCCAATTAAAAGATATACACCCATTTGGTGTGTGCTTTCACCAAAGAAGACATAAAGATGGAGTACGAAAATATACTCTACATCATATGCATCGGGGAAATGCAAATTAAAACAACAATTTTACACACCTATTAAAATGGCTAAAATCACCGACAACACCAACTGCTGGCAAAGATGTGGAGCAACAGGAACTCTCATTCATCGCTGGTAGGAATGCGAAGTAGTACAGCCACTTTGGAGGTCAGTTCGACAAGTTTTTTACAAAATTAAACATGCTCTTACCATAAGATCAAGCAATTGCACTCCTTGGTATTTACCCAAAGGAGTTGAAAACTTATATCCACAGAAAAAAAAAAAAACCCTGCACATGGATGTTTATAGCAGCTTTATTTATAATTGCTAAAACTTGCAAGCAACCAAGATAACCTTCAGTAGGGGAAAAGATAAACTGTGGTATACCCAGACAATGGAATATTATTCAGCACTAAAAAGAAGTGAGCTATCAAGCCATGAAAAGACCTGGGGGAAACTTAAATGTATATCACTAAGTGAAAGAAGTCAATCTAAAAAAGCTACATGTTCCATGCATGACTCCAACTACATGACATTCTGGAAAAGGCAACACTCTGGTACAATATTGTGACTCATAAGAAAAATATATATTTGGTAGTTCAGATGACAAAAAGATATTTCTCATATATATTTGGGCTTTGGCCATGGTTCTTGGCTCATAGGTCCCAAAATCTTTAGAATTTCCTAAATGCTGAGAGTGTTCAAGGTGCCTTTATTATGTTAATGAGGTGACTTTGGGGGGATGGTAAGCATCTAAGGATGGAGGTTGATTGCTAGTGGAACCAATTCTGTGATTAGAGGGTTGGAACTTGCAGTCCCACACCCCTGACCTCCAGGGAGGGAAAGGAGGTGGACTTTGAATCAGTTCCAAATGACCAATGGTTTAATCCCTCATGCCTACATAATGAAACCTCCATAAAAACCCAAAAGGATGGGATGCAGAGAGTTTCCAGGTTGGTGGAAATGTGAAGAGAGCATGCCCAGAGAGGGCGTGGAAGCTCTGCACCCTTTCCTCATACCTTGTCCTCTGCATCTCTCTCATCTGACTGTTCCTGGGTTATATCTTTTTATAATAAACCAGTAATCTAGTAAATAAAATGTTTCTCTGAGTTCTATGAGTTTCTCTAGCAGATTATTCGAACCAAAGGAGGGGGTCATGGGAACCTCTGATTGATAGGCAGTTGAGTAGGAGCGCAGTTGATTAGGAGCCGGGGTTTGCGATGGGCTTCTAAGTACTGAGTGGGGGACAAGTTTGTAGGACTGAACCCTTAATCTGTGGAATCTGATGCTATCTGTGGGTGGATAGTGTCAGAAATGAGTTGAATCGTAAGACACCCAGCTGGTGTCTCAAGAGTTGCTTGTTGATGTGGGAATCCCCACCCCTACATTGGAAATTGGGTCCAGGATTCCATTTACATGGATACAGTAAAAAAAAAAAAAAAAAAAAGTCAGTTGTTGTCAGGAGTTACAGGGGGAAATGATGAATAGGTGGAGCATAGAGGATTCTTAGTGCAGTGAAACTATTCTGTTTCATACTATAATGGTGAATTCATGCCACTATAACTTTGTCCAAAGCCATAGAATGTGCAACACCAAGAGTGAACCCTAATATAAACTATGGACTTTGGATGACTCTGCTGTATCGCTGTAGGTTCATCAGTTGTAACAAATATACTGCTCTGGCGGGGGATGTTGATGATGGAGGAGGCTCTGCATTTGTGAGGCAAAGAGTATATGGGAAATCTCTGTGTCTTCTCCTCAATTTTGCTGTGAACCTAAAATTGCTCTAAAGAAGTAAAGTCTAATTTTTTTTTTTTGTAAATTTTGTGGTTGGTGAAGGGAACCCAAGGAGAAGAGAATGGGAGACAAGTCCTTGGCTATTTCTTTAGACATTAAAGAATACTTTTCAAAGCCAAGCCTGCTGTTCATTTACAGAAAAGTATGGCCAGATCCCAAAATTCTTTAGAAACATTTCTGTTCATTTCCTCCCAGATGTCTTACTTATTACTAATTCTAAAATTAATGTAGAACTTTGAGGGTGAGAATGATATTTCTGTTCATTTTTTAAAGAAGATATTTGAACATTCCTCTTCTCTGTAACCATATACATTTCAAATGTAAATCTTGAGTTAAAAGATAAACTACCCCTCATAAGCATCCCAAAGGATTTCCATTTAAATTAAGCAATTCCTGCATTTAACCTTCATTTCTTTGGATTTTCCCGACAGGTCTGCACATCATTTCCGGCCCTACCCTCAACTCAAGTCTCTCCCAGCCATCTGTATCTGTCTTAGCAGGCAGTTCTTTCTAAGGGCAGGTCAGACAGGAAAAGCTTCCATCAACTCAGCAGGAAACTGGTGGACTCATGTTCTGCCTCCTTCCTTGACCACCACTTTCTCCCCTGCCCCCAGCATGGAAAATTCAGCATAATTGTGGGAAGAGATAGAGAAGGATGAGATAGCTGTGGAGGAATACTTCACGGGAAAGTTATGGGAGGTCTGGGAGCATTCATATTACGAGGTAGTCAGTCATTCTACAATCTGCCTTTACAGAAGCCTTAGATGGAATAAGGGGTCATCAGCTGAGTCAGTCACTCAATACTCTGATCATCTATCTTGTGCCTTTGCTGATGCATGTGAGAAGTATCATCACAGATTTAAATTGGAAGACTTAAACTTTGCAAGAAGCTTATTTCAATTGGATTCATTTTACTACAATTGTTGAGTACCATTTTAGCAAACGCCTAGTGCTATTGCTAAAGTGCTGGCAGTGTAAAGATGAATTTAAACAAAAAGATTTTTTTTTTTTTGCCTTATGGAAACTAAGAAACTCCAGGCTACTGTTCTGAAAAACAGTCTCTTCCGGAGGAAATCATCATAGAAATAATTTAGAAAATTTAGGACAGTAGAAGAAAATAACCAACACGAGGCTCATCCCGGTAAAATTTCAGAATACTGGGGGCTAAGAGAAGATCCTAAAAGTGTCTAGGAATGTGGGAAAACAGAGGATGTATTTATAATGTAATAATACTTATTAGGAAGGTTTAGGAATCATTGTAGGACAGTAGTATAATGCTTCAAAATTCTGAGGGAAAAATACTTCCAGCCCAGAATTCTCTACCCAGTTTGAAACTAACAAATAGATATGAGGGTAGAAGAAAGACATATTTAGACATTCAAGGTCTCAGAATTTTCCTTCCATGCACCCTTTCTCAGGAAGTTTCTAGATCAAGGAAAAGTAAGATGATGGATCCATGAAGAGGGGGATCTAACTCAGGAGGGACACAAAGGGAATCCCCAAGATGTTGGTGAAAGTAAATTCCAGGATGACAGCTCTGCCCCAGCTCAGAATGCAGCGGGTCAGAGTGCCCTCAGAGAGCTGTCTCCTAGAAGAAATGGACAGAATTCCTGGTGTGTTTGAAGGAAAACCAGTAACACAAGAAAAGAAACATAATAATGATATACTATATAGCTCATGTGTGAATGCCATTCGTATAGTCAAAATAATATAAATACTGGATGTGGATCTAACCCAAAGTGTGATTTAACTATACTGGGAAAGTGAGTGGGCAGGAAGCAATAAGTGTATGATAGAAGTGAACAGTCTTCCATGGTGAGAATTCACTGGATGATGCCTAACTGAAAATTAAGAAGTCGATGAAAGTAAGAAAGGAAAAGCCAAATAAGCTGAAAGTGGTTAACAGGGAATGGTAAATAAAGAGAGAAATGCGGAAGGCATTGGTGGCTTTTGTAATAAGCTTTGCAGAACCATTTGACTTTTACACTATGTGTGTGTATCTTTTGTTAAAAAGATAAAAATATTTTAAGGACACATTGTCTTCTAGAGAAATTTCCATCTTCAATGGCCTAGAACCACTGCTATAGTTTTAGAAAGACCATATGAAGTAGCAATTAAAGCATGAGTTTTGAGTCAGACATAAATCTTGGACTCAAATCCTAGAGTGGCCAGCTAGTAAATTGTGACCTTAGGAAAGTTAGTTAACATTTTGAGCCACAGTTTCCTCATCTGTAAAGTGAGGATATTATTATTGTCACTGATAAGGAAGTGGGTAAATGAATAGAGAAGATCTAAATAATGGAAATAAAGTCTTAGCTGTGAATTAATTTATCTGACTCTCTGAAGCCTGCTACCCTTCATAATTCAGCACCTAGTACCTTGCCTGGCACAGAGGAATGGCTCAATGAGTATATGTAGAACAAATGAATGAATGAGTGAATGAATGCATACATGTGTATAACTCAGCCCCAAGCCTCTCTGGATATCCCAGAGCTAGTTCAACCACAGGGAGAGGAAATGCCATGAACCCTAGACTCATGGACTTAGCACCTGGAGCAGAATTCATTAGTTGCCAACAAATAATGTATCTTTCATTCCTTAATATTTGAATTTCAAGTTTTAGCCAGGCACGTGGTTGCCCTTGTGGAGACTACATTTCTCTCCTGCTGGCGTTTCTTACCTTCTGCTATTAGGACTTCCTGCAACACTGCTTCTTCTTTACCTGTTTAGTCTCCTTTTCCTGGCCTCCGAAGGTAAACTCATCCCACTATTGACTGAGCCCTGTTTTGATGTGCTGCCTTTGGCTGTCAGTACAAGTTGTGATGGGGCCAATATAGTGGGAAGATAAGCAATTCCAGGGGAAGTGGACATCTGGCTGGTGCCACTGGGGACTTCTAGATTCAGCCAAATGTTGATGTCTATCCCAACAGATTTTTAAAATGTCCTTTGGAGGTGTATGGCTAAATACAGTAATCCAGGTGACTTTTACCCAAAGTAGAACTAAATGATCTAATTCCTTGGTTGCTTTACTGGTTTGTCTATTGAAAAATCTCTATTCCTAAAATTTATTTTAAAATAGGCTAGTTGTCTAGGAAGGTTTTGAGGATTTCTCTTCCTCACACATTGAGAATACTAGGATTCAAGTTGCAGGCCAGCTCATGCACCTACCAACTCAAGCCTCTGGAACTCTTCAATATATCCATGATGGTAGAAGTAATAAAACTGGTAAGAACTACAAAATGGATAGAATCCCCATGGGAAAGTGACAAAGAATCATTTTAGGTAGGAAAATCTCTTCATATAAAGCTTTCCTACATCAAATCTCAAGACAAAAACCATAGAAAGCTACTAGACCCTTCTGTGTCATTCACTAGATACCACTTTCAAAGAATAGATTCTATTTAAAACAGAAAACTTTCTTCTCCACTGTATTAGTTTCCTAGGGCTGCCATGACAAAGTACCACACACTGGGTGGCTTAAACAACATAAACTTATTTTCTCACAGTTCTGGAGGCTGGAAACCCAAGATCAAGGTGTACGCAGAGTTGTTACTTCTAGGCGTCTCCCCTTGGCTTGCAAACAGCCCCTTCTTGCTGTGTCCTCACATAGTCTTTCCTCTGTGCACTCACAACCCTGCTGTCTCTTTGCGTATGAAAATTTCCTCATCTCACAAGGACACCAATCACAATAAATTAGGACCCACCCTAACAGCCTCATTTAACCTTAACCTTAATTAACTCTATAAAGGTCTTATCTCCAGACCCACATTCTGAGATACTGGAATACCTGAGGGTTAGGGCTTCAACATTTGAACTGGGGAGGGGACACAATTCAATCCATAACATGCACTTTTCCTCACTAAGTGAATAACTGGGATCATTCACCATATGGAGAAGCAAGAAGGTCATTTCACTCACAGGAAGCAGTGAGAAAACCTTGAGCACTAGAATGTGAAATGTTGGAGTCTGTGTGACAAATGACAAGAAGTGACATGCCCAGAGTATCAGATGCCCGAAGAAGAGGAAATCATGGGAGAGAGGAGTGGTTTGTAACCAGATCCTGGAAGGTAAGGAATTGGAACATAGGTTTTTAGGCCGGGAGTGGTGAACTCAAATGTTTGTGAGGCCCAGGGAGGTTATGCAAATGAATGGAGCTGGGAAGTGATGCAGGTGCTTGTGTACAGTTAGAGTATGATGGAGACAGTGGATGCACATCACACAAAAAGGCGGTGCCCTCACTAAACAGGAAAGGACCTGCTCAGCTGCAAGCAGGCCCAGTGGCAGCCATTATCACCAGGTCTTGATATTCTCCCAAGAAGCCAAAATCCATGAGAATGTAAGTTGGGGCAGTCACTGTGGAAAACAGTATGGAGGTCCCTCAAAAAACTAAAAATAGATTTGCCATATGACCTAGCAATCCCACTCCTGAGCATATACCTAGAGAAAACCATAATTCAAAAAGATATATGCACTCCTATGTTCATAGCAGTACTATTTACAGTAGCTAAAACATGGAAACAACCTAAATGTTCATTGATAAATGAATCAATAAAGAAGATGTGATATATATATATATATATATATATATATATATATACACACACACACACATAAATACATACACACAATGGAATACTACTCAGCCCTAAAAAAGAACAGAATAATGTCATTTGCAGCAACATGGATGGAACTAGAGGTTATCATACTAAGTGACATAAGTCAGACAAAGACAAATACCATATGATATCACTTATATGTGGAATCTAAAATATAACACAAATGAACTTAACTATGAAACAGAAACAGACTCACAGACAGAGAACAGACTTGTGGTTGCCAAGGCGAAGGGGGAGTAGAGGATTGATGGATTGGGAGTTTGGGGTTATACTATGTAAACTATTATACATAGGATGGATAAACAACAAGGTCCTACTGTTTAGCACAGGGACCTATATTCAATATCCTGTGATAAACCATAATGGAAAAGAATATATAAAAGAATATATATATAACTGAATCATGTTGCTGTACAGCAGAAATTAACACAATATTATAAATCAACTATACTTCAATATAAAGAAGCCAAAATCTAGATTTTCATTTAAAATAAAAATCTAGATTTTTATTTTTATTTTCCAGATGTTTAAATGATAGCTTAAAATTTTTTAAAAATATTATTCAAGTCAATCAAAACTCATTTGCTGACCAAATTTGGACCACAAATCATGAGTTTTAATCTTACTCTAGATGCTTCTGAGTTAGAAAGTAACATGAGGGGAAAGAATAAATACTTGTATATACCTAGCACTGTTTCAGGTACTGAAAAAAATTTATTTTAATTAAGCCTTACATTTCTAATAGGGAGGTATTATTTTCCTTTATTCTAATGGATGAGAAAACTGAAGCTCAGATAGTCAGGAGCTAAGGCTACCTGGCCAGTCAATGGAAGAACCAGATTCAAACCCAGGATGTATTGGCTACAAGGCCCTTGCACTTCCACACCATCATTCCATCTTCTATATTAGCTCTTCCCAACCCTGGCTGGCACATGGAAATCACCTGGGGAGCTTTTAAAACTCGCCATGCCCAGATCACACCTAAATCAGATAAATCAGAAGCCTTGGTAGTAGGACCCAGGCTACAGAATGTTTTTAGACCTCTTCAAGGTGATTCAAGGGGAACCAAAAACAATAATCACCTGAGATCTTGTTCAAAATGCACCCCAGATCTACTACATCAGAATCTGCATTTAACAAGAGCTCTATGCAATTTGAATGCACATTAAAATTTGGGAAAGATGGATCTAGGAGGGAAGAAATGAGAGCCTAAAGTAGGCTTCAAAAGTTTGGCTTCATCTTCAATATTTTGCATTTATTAATTATGCAAACTTGGGGGCTGGAGGAGAGAGAGGATTGGTGGGGGAGAACAGGAAAGAGAGAAGAGGAATTTACAGTACCACAATGCGTAAAACACACCCTTGGGTCTGAATGCTATGCTTTTACTTCTAGTGAGTTCTCAGGTGCCTCGTTTCAGTTCATTTGCTTTTGCTTTTTCCTCAGATTATCAGAAGATAACTGGCCCTCTCTTCTGTGAAAGAAAAATTTATTCATGATACTAAAACAACAGGGCAGACTTTATTCAGGGAGCCTATAAGATAGATATGGGGACTATTGCATTGGGGGTTTTGCAGTAGGGGAGAGAGATGAGCTCAACTCTGAATACAGTAAGGAAAATGGAGATTTTCTAGTCAATGAGAAGGAGGTGGAAGAGCGGGGAGGGGGAGGGGGAGGGGGAGGGGTGGAAATTTACTAAGAGGAAACATCACAGGTAAGAGGGGATTCTGGCTAAATCAACCTAACAAGGTTCTTGCTGAAGGCAGGTCAGGGTAATCAGACATCACCTGGGGGATGGTGGGGACTGAGGGATTTGGTTAGATATCAGGGGTGATCAGATGGGGGATTCTGCTAAACCAGCTTGACAGGAAAAGTCCAGGCCTAGTTGGGAAGAGAATTCAGAGGAGCCTGTCTAAAGTTCAGTCAAGGAGAGACCGTCACTTTCCAGCCTCAGACTCTTGTCTTGAGAATAAGAAAGCAGAGAAATGACCATCAGTTAGGTTTCAACTACCTGTGGACCCAACTTCATACAAGCAACTGGCATCCCACAGACATTCGCCACTCTCTTCGGGCCACTTAATCATCTGGGAGGCAGGTGAAAAGAGAAAAGGATAATGGCCTGTCCAGAGCAGGCAATACAGCCCAGCTTTGCAGGCCCTTCACCTCTTCAGCCCTCTAGGTTTCCCACGTGGATGTGGCGTAAATGAAGTCTGGAGCACATGTGATTCTTGGGCTCTCCTCTCCGTTACAGCCTCACTCACACGGCCCAGCATCCGCTCCTTCCTCCCCTCCTGATACCCCTGCTTGTTACCCCTCACTTCGCCCTCCTCATCCTCCTTTTCCTCCTAGTTAGGGGCCAGGAGGCCTGGCTCTGGGGAGGCACCCGTACTGTGTGTTTTCACCTCTTTAATCCTGCCATATTATCTGCTGTTCCTACCACCAAGATCTTTGACGGCTGCTTTCATTGTGTTGTCAGGTTCCCCTTTGATGCCTAAATTAATACTAATGGGAAGCCGTCTCAGGCTCCGTGAGCTGTGTGCTTACTTTCCTTTCTGCTCAGTTTCTCCCAGTTGAATATTCCTCAGTCTGTGCTGTGTGCTCATCTGTCAGCCCTTTCTTGGCTCCATTTTTAAAAGAAACCTGAACGTCTTACACACACGGTTTGCCACTCTAGGGCCTGGTAATTCAGAAAGGAGTAAGAAAGAAAATTATACTGAAACCTACCTGATTAGCCATCAGGACTCAGCCCACTTGAAACTGCAGACCACTGGCTTTGCCCCTTTGCCTTGGATTGAATGAGTGTGTCCTCCAAACTTGCTAGTGTTTCTTATTAAAGGACTCTTCTAGGGGTCAATCCCTGTCATTTGAGGAGCTCACCAAAGGCTCACCTAAACCCAAATACTTTCTTTCGTGTCTGATAATACCTGAAATTTTACCTCTTTAGATGTTCTTTTAGGGTTGTTTTTGTTTGTTTTCATTTTTGTTTTTATTTTTATAGATTTGAACCAAAGGAATGAACACAGTCAGCATTGGGATGGTTTGCATATGAAAGTAATGATGAGTATTTATTTGGATTGGGGGACTCTGTTGACAGATAGTGAGAGCAAGATAGAGGAAGAAGTTTTTTGTTTGTTTTTTGTTTTGCTGTACGCGGGCTTCTCACTGTTGTGGCCTCTCCTGTTGCGGAGCACAGGCTCCGGACACGCAGGCTCAGCGGCCATGGCTCACGGGCCCAGCCGCTCCGTGGCATGTGGGATCTTCCCGGACCGGGGCACGAACCCGTGTCCCCTGGATCGGCAGGCGGACTCTCAACCACTGCGCCACCAGGGAAGCCCAAGGAAGAAGTTTTGAGTGCTAATGTGGGGATGGGTGAGTGGGTAGGTGGGGACCAAGTGCCACTTCACAACTTTGCCTGTGAAGGAGGCAGCTGTGACCTTAAGGAAAAATATATTAGCCTCTCCCACTCCCCAAGATCATCTCTCATGTTTTCTTTCCCTCCCCAGGCAGCCAATATTCAATAAATACACATTAAAGGCTGAAAGTTATGGCCAGAAAGTGAAGAGAAAGTGCAACAGAGGGGTGAAAGTGAGAGTAAATTGATCACCAATCTTAAATACCTTCTAGGTTCAGAGATACGAGCCACCACAGAACACAAAGATACAGATCTTGCCTTTAAACTTACAGTTCAAGGTAGGAGGAGACACAGAAGTGAGACAGGGAGGGGAGAGCATACAAATATATATATACATATATATATATACACGCATACACACACACACACACACACATATATATACACATACACTCACATATAGTAATACATATTATATATGTATATTTCTCCTCAGATGTCTCTTCATACCTTAGACTGTAAGTTTATACACATACCTACACATAGTGTTCAATACATCGAAAGTCAAAATGATCACCTCTCTATCATTACTGATCAAAGTCTGAATCTCATGGGCTAGAGGAACTGCCCATCACCCACCATCTCCTCTTAGATTCCTTCAGCAGCCTCAGCTCAGCACAACTATCTCCTATTGTTTTATTATTGATTCTCCATCTCTTCTGTTTTGCCTTATATTCCTTAGTAACACGTTAACCATCCAGGATCTGTTCTCCAAGTCTCTTATCTTTTCCCTCATGATTGTCTTTTCTGTGTTTTTGTTTTAGTTGGTTGGCTTTTATTCTTTGCTTTAAGATTTTTTTCTTCCACCTGGTCTTCCAAATTATTCATTTGAATATCAACAGTGTCCATCCTCTCCTTCAAATTGTCTACCTAGCATTTTGGCTCACAAATCACAGTTTTTAGCTGGAAATTCTCTTTTGAGCTATCCTTGAATTCCCTTAAGTGGTCTTATCTTCTTCATTAAAGTGGGTAAATATCTCCCAGGCTGCTCTGCTTTGCTTGCATTGTTCTATTTGATCTTCACTTATTTGACTGAGGGGTGCCCTTGGATGTGTTATTTTTCTTTGTCTGCTCTTTGGGACCTCTCCCAGTTGTTGGAACTCCCATGGAGACTAAGGTCTCAATAGCTCTGAGCTGCCTGCCAGTCTGGCAGCTGTTTGAATCAGGACTGACAGCTAGGTTTAGCGTTGGGAATGATGAGGAAGTGGGCTGAGGTCAGGTTGCCATCTGCCCCAATTCCCCTAGAAATCTAGGGGAACTGAGTATTTAAATCACACTCCACTGTATTTTCAAGAATCCTAAACTTACAGTCAATGATCTGGATTTGAATGCAGTGTTTTCTTCACCATCTGAGTGATCTTGAGTGTGTCCTTCAAAACACAGGGTTTCACTTCCTCATGTATAAAGTCAAGATTAACCGTACTGACCTACTTGCCTCTAAGGGTTTGTTATGAGGATCAGGTAAACTGGTAACTATCAATTGTAAACATTGATATGTCTTTGTGCTTGCTACTCTTCCCAATCCTAGCTCTTTTTTCTTCTTTGACTAAAGTAATAAGGATGGAAGAGTAAAGCACTTGAAAACAATTTGAAATGCATGCAGCTCCTAGAACTCTATGGAGAATTGCCTATGAACAGAACAATCATAACATGTTTTTCAGGGAACTACTAATTTACCTCTTTAGCACAAACTGAAGACAGGGAGAAGGCAGAAGAAAGGCAACTGCAGAAACACACCAATGCCTGCTCCCTCCCCCCTTATAAAACAGGGAGCAGGAGAGATAAGAGGAAGTGGGGGAGAGGAGACGACAGAGATTAGTATAGCAGTTTGGGGATCAGAGAGATGATCTTGCACACCAGTTACCATTTATGTGAACTTGGGCAAGCTGTTTTATCTCTCTGAACCTATTTTCTCTTTTGTAAAAAGGGCAAATAATATACTAGTATTTGCCATAAGGGTTTTGTGAAAATAAAGCCAAATTCCTGACATCATTAAATTCTCCATAAATGGGATTGAATCGTATATGTATTTCCTTTTTCAGACTGCCCCCACTACATATGTTTGACTTTACAGACTGACCTTTTTTCCTTTTTTTTAACTTAAACCCTCAACCCATTAGTTGCAGTCTAAGGTGGGAGTGGGGGGTGGAGAGGATCCCTTTCTTAAGTTATAAAACGACAGCCCTTCTGTGATGGGCTTCTGTGATGAGTCTTTCCTCTGTCAAGAATAAAAATAACATGAAATGAACATTCCCATTAGCTGAATACAGGCCCCAGAGAGACTGGCATCTGTCACTACGTCATTGTGAGGACACATTGACAAGCAGGGACACAGAGTGCCTGGTGCAACACTGTAGGTCTAATTATAGAATCTTTACTTCCCTGGCCTATTTTGGTAGGGCTGGCCCCCAGCACAGATCTGTGCAGACAAATAAAGCTTCTGCAACTTAACACTTGGCTTGACAGCCACGAGGCTTACTGAACACCTGCTTAGTGCTAAGTACCGAGCATTAGAGAGATGCTTTCATTTCAAAAGAAATTAAAGAGATGGTCAGTGCCCTTGAAGAGCTTATGGTCCACATGGTCAAATTGCTTCTATAGTCTTGCCTTAAAAAATATACACATACATATTTTTCACACAAGTTGGATTTTGCAGACGCTTATTTTAAAAACCTTAAATGTTGTTTCTCGATCCTCTCCATTTCATAGTTTAGGTAACTATGAGGCCTGCAGAGTATGTGTAGCTTGTTTATGCAAAAATTATATTATTTAAGGGACTAGAATAACTAAATGATATTTTCTGAGTACAGACCTAGTAGAGTTCTTAACAATCATATTAGCATCCTTTAGGCAGGCTGAATGGGGCCTGTGACCCAGTATTTATCACATCTTTGTTTTCCTTTGCACCACACACAGATACAGAAGAAGACTGGCTTAAAGGAAAAAAGGGAAGCCTTTTCCAAAGGTGACAGTGCGTGAGCCAGCAGCCAGCCCCTGTGGTGGTGGTGGGAGATGTGCTGACCCCTGGGGTCTCAATCAGCAGCAGCCTGGCATCCACGTCCTTCCCCACTCGTGGAAGAGCTTCATGGAGTTGCTCCATCTTTGACCCTCTGAGCAATCATCCTTGAAAGAGCAGGTAGAGGGCAAGCTCCCTGAGGAGGGGGTCTATCTTATGAACTTTTCTGGCTGAGGCATTAGAAAAAGATAATAACAATTTTTTTGCAGAAACTCATCCAAAGCCTTCAAAAGGTTTTATTTTATTTAATCCAAACATCTGTACCCATGTTAACTCCCCATCCTCAGAACTCTCCACTTTTCCTCTCACTCGGGCTATAACTAAGTACTCCAAGCAATGAGTGATGCCTGCAGTAGGATAGACGTTTCCACACCGATTGGTCCTGTGACCAATTGCTTTAGACTCATCACTGAACCACTCCCACCGCAAGTTTCCTAGTCTGTAAAGTTGGGATCACAATTTCTTCTCCAGGGACATTGCCTTGAGGGAGTAAAGGACCTGGCAGGAGGAGGCATTCAGGGAATGGCAGGACTTCTTTCCTCTTCACCTTGGTTTTCCCAGGTGACCTTCGTGTTGTGAGGGAAGTAGGTTCCTTTCTGGGGTCCTTAGTAGAAGCGTGCAGAGAAGCTCCAGGAAACCGCTGCAGACAAGGGCTGCCGGGTTCAGCCTTTTGCTCAGAATCACAGCCCTGGATGGCACTTAGCGGTCACCTGGACTTTTCCAGATGTGAAACCTTGGGCAAGTGCCGTAGACCGAATGTGTGTGTCCTCCCGAATTCATGTGTTAAAACCTAACCCCAAGAGGATGGTATTTAGAGGTGGGACCTGTGGGAGGTGCTTAGGTCATGAGGGCTCTGCCCTGTCATGTCACGTCCCATGTCATGACGGGATTGGCGCACTCATAAAAGAGCCCCCAGAGAGCTCTGTCACTCCTTCCTCATGTGAGAAGACAGTGACAGGAAGGCTGTCTGTGAACCAGGAAACAGGCCCTCACCAGACACTGAATCTGCTGGTACCCTGATCTTCTACTTCTAGCTTCCAGAACTGTGAAAAAATAAATGTTTGCTGTTTAAACCACTCAGTCTACGGTATTTTTGTGATAGCATCCCGAACAGACTAACTAACTTTCAAATGGAGAAAGTACTAGCGAGACTACATCAAGAGATTATTACAAGGGTTTAAAGGAGTTCACTTACGCAGTGTTTAGAACAGTGCCTGGAGCAGGGCACTTGCCAGGCCAGTGTTTACTCTTAGTGGCATGTCTCCAGGCTCAATAAAGGGAGCTGCTGGTGGAGATGCAGCTGTACACAGATCTGATTTCTTGCCCAGTGCTTTTCCACAGACCCTGTGACTCAACTTTCCTAAAGTGCACATTCCTAGCTCTTTCTCTTACCTTGGAGAGGAATTAGATCTATTTCATGTAGCAGGGTAAATCGCCAGGTATAAATTTCCCACTGTCTGCAAATCTATGGTGAAATGTTAGCCCTAATCTGAATTAAGATTTAATCTAATTACATACAATGTTTTTCAAGACATAGTTTTGAAAATATTTAGATGGTAATAAGAATTTAAGCAGTATACTGTGGAGGACAGAATGATGTAGCTCATATCTTATGCAGGTAGCCAGAAAGGAATTATAACATCTAAAAACTATGATCAAATTAGTACCCTGAAGCCTTAAGAGTTTGGTTAATCACCATTTGCATTAAATTTCTCTTACGGAAGAGAGTATCAGGTTCAGGCCAACTTCTTCATGTCCAAGTGATGGGCATGATTGCCTTGGCCTTGGCCTTGGTTTGGAAGGACAAGCCAATTTAAAAATGGGCAGAGGATCTGAAGAACATCTTTCCAAAGAAGACATACAGATGGGCAACAGGTACGTGAAGAGATGCTCAACATCCCTAATCACCAGGGAAATGCAAATCAAAACAACGAGATATCATCTCACACCTGTTAGAATGGATGTTATCAAAAAGATAAGAGAAAGGCCGGGAGGATGTGAAGGAAAGGCAATCCTTGTGCACTGTTAGTGGGAACGTAAATTGGTGCAGCCACTATGGAAAACAGTATGGAGGTTCTTACAAAAACTAAAAATAGAACTACCATGTGATCCAAAAATTCCACGTCCAGGCGTTCATCCAAAGAAAATGAAAATACTAACTTGAATAGATATATGTACCCCCAGGTTCATTGCAGCATTATTTACAATAGCCAAGATATGGAAACATCTAAGTGTCCGTCAATGGATAAATGGATAAAGAAAATATGGGGTGTGTGTGTGTGTGTGTGTGTGTGTGTGTGTGTGTGTGAGTGATGTGGAATATTATTCAGCCATAAAAAAGAATGAAATCTTGCCATTTGCAACAACCTTGAGGACATTATACTAAGTAAAACAAGTCAGAGAAAGACAAATACTGTATGATCTCACGTATATGTGGAATCAAAAAAAAAAAAAAGGCTTATAGATTCAGAGAACACATTGGTGGTTACCAGAGGCCCGGGGAGGGGGGCGGGGGCAGGTAGGTGAAATGGATGCAGGGAGTTAAAAGGTACAAACTTCCAGTTATAAAGTAAATAAGTCATGGGTAATACTGTATCGTATATTTGAAAGTTGCTAAGAGAGTAGATCTTAAATGTTTTATCAAATCATTACAATGTATACCTTAAACTTGTGCAATATTAAATGGCAATTACATCTCAATAAAACTGGAAAGGGAAAAAAATCCTTATTATGGACTAAATTGTGTTTCCCCTCTCCACCTGCCCAGTTCATATGTTGAATCCCTAACCCGCAACGTGACTTTATTTGGAGGTAGCTCCTTTAATGAAGTAATTAAGGTTAAATGAGGTCCTAAGTGTGGAGCCCTAATCCAATAGGACTTCTGTGCTTATAAGAAGAGGAGGAGACACCAGGAGCACATGCAAAGGCCCTGAGGACACAGCAAGAAGGTGGCCATCTGCAAGGAGAGAGGCCTCAGGAGAGACTAAGCCAGCAACACTTTGATCTTGGACTCCCTGCCTCCGGAACTGTGAGGAAAGAAATTTCCATTGCTGTAGTCCCCCATCTACAGTACTTTGTTATTAGCTGACTACTACTAATCCCACCTGTGCCCTGAACTCTTTCTCTTCCCTGATCTTGAGAGTAGAAACACTAACATACATACATGTATCACGAGCGGGAACCATGAAAATAGTCGCTATTTCCAGCAACATAGAGTGTTTAAAATCATTTACATTAGCAAAAAGGAAAAAAAGAAGTTCTGCAAGGTCTTGCAAGTTTTGTGTAAAGAAGGAGGAAGTATAACTGAGGTATCTATCACCTACTTTTTTTTTTTTTTTTTTTTGCGGTACGCGGGCCTCTCACTGTTGTGGCCTCTCCCGTTGCGGAGCACAGGCTCCGGATGCGCAGGCTCAGCGGCCATGGCTCACGGGCCCAGCCGCTCCGCGGCATGTGGGATCTTCCCGGACCGGGGCACGAACCCGTGTCCCCTGCATCGGCAGGCAGACTCTCAACCACTGCACCACTAGGGAAGCCCTATCACCTTCTTTTTAAATTCATTTGAGTAACAAATGAAAAAGTCCATTTTGATGTTCAGAGGTGAAAAATAAATTGTTGTTTTGCACTATGTTTCCTGTTATATTTCCAGTTAGGATGTAAAATCTTGGAAATAAAGTGTTGGTTTTCCCAAGTGTTCATTTCATTCAAAGCAAATTAGTCAAAGAATCACAACCTGTATAAATCCATCATCATCAGGGCCCTTGATCTCAGAACACTACTGTGCTGAATCCTGAGATAAATCTTCATGCCAGAAATCCTATTATTTAGAAGTACAACAAAAATAACAATCGGAGATGACATCAGGACGGTGAGAACATTACACTCTTCTTTGTGTATCAGAAGAAGCTAACATCCGCTCATCACTGGCTGAAGCAACAGTACAGGAGCCTGAGAAATATCTGGTTGGCTCCAACATAAATACTCTTCCGTCCTCTGGGAAAAAAATCTTTTTTTCACTCCATGGCTTTAGAAAGACCATTGACATGGGCACACAAACATCTTCTGGAGATGGCATGGAAATATCATTCAGTGAGTTGAGGACAGATAAGGATGTGTGTTTACACTTGTGAAGTAGATCCTGCTTGGAGGATACCCAACACTTTTGTCAACACGTCCCTTCTCAATCCTTGGCCTCTGGCTTATTTAAAGGCTTTAGAGAGAGTATTGGTTGAGGGTGAGGGAAGTGAGCAGTTAGGTAGAAGAAATTGGCAAGAGTTCAATACAGATAAAACTGAAGAGATGAGGCAAGGCGAGAGGAAACATCTGGAGCACCTGGCAGGGGTCGTTTCAGGCTCCTCGCCTGAAGTAACTCATTACTGACTCTTCTTCATTGTTGGCTTGTAATCTGGTCTTTCCTGCTATTGCAGATTTGTCTAAAAACAATAGGAAAAGAGCAAATATTGCCCTTTGTTTTTAAGATTCACAAGATATCCTCTCATATCTCACGTGGAGATCCTACTTCAGTCATTCACAGCTAGTTGGGGTTTCTACTTAAACTGCCTCTCAAAATAGCACTTAACTTGGAGAACATGGAACAGGGAAACTACTCAGGGTCTCTCTGGGTCACTCATACCTGATCCCAAATCTATGAGCAATCCCTGCAACTGTGTTCCTTGGGCCTGAGTAGGCTGAGTCAAGAGACAGTACATTTACCTGGAATGTTCAGAGAAAGGAGTTGTTTAAAAAAATATATATATATATATTTTTTTATTGTGGTAAGAATACTTTAGCCTCTTAAATTTTAAGTATACGATACAGTTTTGTTAACTGTAGATACAACGTTGTACAGTAGATCTCTAGAACTTAATCATCTTGCTTAACTTAAATTTTATGCCCATGAATTAGCAACTCTCCAATTCCCCCCTCAATCCAGCCCCTGGAAACCGCCTTTTCTCTCTTTGATTCTATGAATTTGACTATATTAGATACCTCATATAAGTGGAATCATGTAGTAGTTATCCGACTGGCTTATTTCACTTAGCATAATGTCCTCTAGGTTCATCCATGTGACTTGGAATATGGATGTGTCAATCGGTAGAATCAAGATCCATTGGATACTGAAGCCCTGTGAACACAGGTAGACCTCTCCAGGCTCATCTAGCAGATGTTTTTAAGTCTCAGAGAAAGTCAGGCTCTATGCTGACCCTCAGTTAACCATGGAGCAATTACATAGAAGTAAGTTTGGTTGACTCATCATAGACATTGCTTTAGAGAACAAGTTTCAGATGTTTTTTTGTCATCCTGTCATTTTTATTTACTTTCTAAAAAATGAAAAATTTAGATACTTTTGTGACCCTTATCCCTTCCCTCCTATTCAGTTACCAATTTCTGTGGACATTTCAAGCCCAATATGTCAACCCTAACATATATATATATAAATATAGCTCTCTGGTGACTAAATTAATTAAGTGGACACTTTATTAATAACAAGAATAAGAAAAAGGAGTTCATGGGGATTTCAGTTTCAACCAATATCACATTACACTTAATTACACATAGAGCCAAGATGAAATTTATACCTATACATCTTTTACCATATGTTTTCAAGGCATTTCTTACAAAATATTCTCTATACCACAAACAATTGCTATTTATAAATTACTGAGTCAAAACAGGTCTCAGCAAATTCCCAACTCTCTATTTCATTGGAATGTTAGTATACAAAAGAGGTCCTAAAGTAAGTGGGCAATTAGCTTACACTTGAAGATCCATTTTGGAGATCAGAGATGCTAACCTTAGTCTTATTTGTTGTAACAGCTCCAGTTGAATTTTTCTTTTGTACAGATACCATTTTTATGGAATAAGTCATTCTGTAAAAATAGACTTTATTTTTTAATGAAAATTAAATGATAATAAAATACATCAATGTTCCTCTTTAATCTGCTCATAAACTATAAAAGTATTAAATAACTGTTATGTTACCTTCTTTCTCTGTCAGTCTCATTTATTTTAGAAGACTGGCTTTTTTATTAAAACAATATTATTTTACTTGGAAATGAGTGGTAATTGTGGGGATAGAACAGGCTGGATAGGGGATAGGACCCCATTAGGACTGATTATACAACACTGTCTGGATACAAATAATCCCTCCTCTGCTACATAATGATGCTGGTGGGCTACGACTTCTCAGTCAAGGACACAACCCATATTAATAACAGCTATCCACGTTGAGTGCTCACCTGGAGCCATGCAGTGGTATTTATGTTAACTATTCATTGAATATTAACACCAAGCCTACAAGAAGACACTATTATACATACTTTAAGATGAGGAAACTGAATCCTAGTGAGATTAAGCAACTTGGCCAGTTAGTAAGCGACAGAGCCAGAATTTGAATCATAACAACAGGGGTTCTCATTATAGAAATGAGCATCTCTGTGACCAAAAACTATTTTCATAATAGTAATACTAATACTTTTTTTTACTTTCTTTCATGAATATCCAGGCAAGTTTTTCAGAAGCTATGTATGCACTGACAGCAGTACCCTGACAGCTAATAGAATATGGACTTGTGTATTCTTGTATGTAAAAATTATCAGTTTTAATTTCCAATATCCATTCATAGAAATAACCCAAAAAACAAAAGCTCTTTGGAGACCTAAATAATTTTTAAGAGTGTGTAAAGCAGTTCTGAGACCAGAGAGCTTGAGAAACAAAGAATTATATTGGACCACCTTCCACAGATCAAAGATACTCCAACTTCAGATTTCAAGTAGCCTAGTAAAAAACAGTGATCAAACTAAGGAAACCTAGTCAATAAGGTATTACCAAAATTAGCAAACAAACAAAAACACAAGGGTTTGTGTTACATTTTATGTGGTGAGAATTTTTCATTTCAAGGTTGAAGAGAACTGGTGGGTTGCTTCCCATAGTTTCATGGCAGATTTTCATCCAATCATTGATTCTCATTGAGATACCAAATGAGCTATCCTTGTGAGCCTCCACCTTGATGTCTAACAGAGCATTCCCTCCTCCTTGGGACACAAGTATAAAGCTTAACAGCCAAGGGGGAGGGTGGGGAGGGATAAACCAGGAGTTTGGGATTAACAGATACACACTAATATATATAAAATAGAAAAACAACAAGGACCTACTGGATAGCACAGGGAACTATATTCAATATCTTGTAATAACCTATAATGGAAAACAATCTGAAAAAGAATATATGTGTATATAAGACTGAATCACTTGGCTGTACACCTGAAACTAACACAGCATTGTAAATCAACTATACTTCAATATGAAAAAAGTATGCAAGGGGAAAAAAATTTTTTTAAAAAAGCCTGGTTAAGGATCCAGACTCAGACTGCCTGGTTTCAAATTCTGGCCTATCAGCTATGAAAGCAGAGGCAAGTTATACTTACCCTGTCTGAACCCATCTACTCATCTACAGTGTATAATAACACATATTGTTACAACTATAATAATATGTTATGAGGTTATTGGGAGGTTTAAATGAGATAATGCTTCTCAAAAGTGAATGAAATAGGGCTTCTCTGGTGGCTCAGTGGTTAAGAAACTGCCTGCCAATGCAGGGGACACAGGTTCAAGCCCTGGTCCAGGAAGATCCCACATACCGTGGAGCACCTAAGCCCATGCACCACAGCTATAGAGCCTGTGCTCTAGAGCCCACGAGCCACAACTACTGAGCCCACGTGTCAGAACTACAGAAGCCCATGTGCCTAGAGCCCGTGCTCCGCAACAAGAGAAGCCGCCGCAATGAGAAGCCTGCGCACCACAATGAAGAGTAGCCCCTGCTCCCCACAACTAGAGAAAGCCCACACACAGCAACAAAGACCCAACACAGCCCAAAATAAATAAATTTAGTTTTTCAAAAAGTGAATGAAATAAAAATCATTTAAAATGTTTAGCACGTAGTAAACAATCAATGCATTTCAGTTATCATTACTGTTATTTTTGAGTCAGTTGGTAGCTACAATGTGGTCTTATTTTTTTTCTTAAACTCCATGCGGGCTTCAGTGAACAGTTGGTTCTTTCTACAGCAAGGAATTAATTCTTCCTCTTCTATCACATTTTTAGCAATAAAGTGACAAAATAATCAGAAAAAGTTTCAAGAGGCAGCTTAGCTGGTTGCTTCTCCCTTTTGAAGAGCCATCTGTCAAAGATGGTGATTGTGGAGAAGATATAAATTATGGGCCTCACACTAAGACCGTTTGCTGAGAACTATGGGTATGATGTACAGTAGATCTCATCCTCCTCTGAGCCTCATTTTCCCTTATGAAAAGGAAGGGTTTTTTGTACAAAGTTTATAAAGATCTTTGCCACTGCGTCCTCCCATGATTATATACTTTCAGAGGTAAGCATTATTTCCCCCCTTAAAAATCAACAGACTATCCAATGTGTTCATGGAATTATTCTATGATATTATATTTAAATAAAATTGAGTAAAATTTGCAAACAAGAATTACAAGTATTACAAAATATCAACATAAATGTATTGTTCCCCACATTTTCCAGATAATACACAGATTTTAATATGTGCATGGTGTTTTATCCATTTTCTTGAGAATTTCTGATTTATCGTAGGAGCATAATCTAATCCTAGACATTTCCCTAAGGGATTAGTCAACATTTATTTTAATGCCTTTTAAATCTTTAGGTTCATAAAATCTTACATCTCTCAGTTTGAATCCAGTCTTGATTTCCTAGAAATCCTGGTTAATGTCAACAATCCCTTGAGTCCTTAAAGAGTAGCTGATAACTTGTGGAAATATTGGAAACAGATTAATTCTTAGTGATCACAGCTTTCCCACATGGAGAGCAGTATGTACATATTTTTTTAATATTGATTTTTTTTTTATTTGGTTGCACCAGGTCTTAGTTGGGGCTCCCTGGCTCCTTAGTTGTGGCATGCATGTGGGATCTAGTTCCGTGACCAGGGATCGAATCCAGGCTCCCGGCATTGTGAGTGCAGAGTCTTATCCACTGCACCACCAGGGAAACCACCGAGAGCAACATATTTTTAGCTTTGTTTATTCACACATTTTAATGAGGAAAACAAAAACAAACTTTTCAGTAAGTTAGTCATCAAATATTCATTGAGCACTTTCTGTTTTATGATGTTACAATATTAATAGGCTAATTTATTCAATTCCTAATCCCGTAAATCTAAATGGTGTAAATCTTTCCTTTGTTTTTTTCCTCCAGACCATTGTTATTTATGGAGATTGCATTTAGACTCATTCATTCATAAATGTTCTTTGGAGCATTTCTAGTCCAGCTTTCTATCAAGCTGTCTTATATTTATTGTACTACTTCCTCCCTCCCATCTCTCATGGGATAATAATGTTGTGCACATTGGGAAATGAATAACCATCACTGACTTATTGCTGCCATTTTGGATACCAGAGCACCATTGCTAAAGAACTGAACCCAAAATCTATGACATTTAGCGGGAGGTTCTGGTGGCATTAGGTAGACGTGATGGGGTAATAACCATTTACCATCATCACCATTACCATCATCGAAATTATCATCAATCAATTGTAGTGATCTAGGAACTCCCTGGGTGGATTATCCTGGGATGACATTTGGGTCTGATTCATTCATTTGTGTTCCTCTATTCAGGGAGGCTATAGGGGCAGAAGATCATGGAAAAGAAGACAACCCTATAGTCAGGCCTCTTCTCCATGGTTTTTAGAAATATCCCCAGAAGCTCCTTTTTTGAGAACTGGTAAAAGCCTGGAAGAGGGGAAAGTGAGAAAACACATAAAGATGTAAAAAAGAATTTGCAAATCAGAATGGCGATCATTTGAACAAGAGAAAAGGAAAAACAGTGAGAAAAGGAAAAGTATGCAAGGAAACCTGGGAAGGAAGTGGACAGATGGAAGCCAAAGGTAAGCTTGCAGGCCTTCTTCCAGTGTCTCAACGCCAGTGTGGATTGGTTTATGCAAAATGAGAATTCTGTGGAGTAATTATAACACCATACCTTCAGAAATCTTAGTTTAGACCTCTAACACTCTCTTCTATAGACTTTTAAATAATTTTAAATAGAAACTGGGTCTAAAATTGTACAAGAAAATGTTTGGAGATTTTGACTTGCTGCCTATAAATAAGAAAAGCCCCTGTTTAATTAGGAATTGTCTACATGGCCAACAGGGCCAATCAGATCAGAACAGAAAAACCACCAATGCAGAATTTCCCCAAGGTAACATGGGTCTAAGTTCTTAGTCACCCCACAAATGTCTATGGCCTCTTTGACCTTTAGAAAATGCTAGGCCTCCCCTCACCGCCAACGTACAAACCAAGCAAACTATGGCTCTCCAATGAACAGCAGCTTCAATGTCAAGGACCAGCCTTAAAGGCGGCATCAAAAGATGCAGTAGTTCTTGGCTGCTGACAAACTATGCCTGGAAATAGGTATCAGAGCATTCTTGTTTCATGCCCTAAAGTACTATGTAGATGATAAAATAGAGGGTGCACCAGAATTTCCCAGGTTGCTTATTGAAGCTGAAGATTGCTTAGAACTCCCTGCCCACTCGCCAACCCGTCCCCGAGCTACTGATTCCTCAGGTCTGGAGTGTGTCTAAGAATCTGCACTTTAATCAACCTGTCCAGGTGATTTTGATGCAGATGATCTAGACACTTGAAGAAATATTGCAGGCATAGCCCCAGCATCTTTTTTTAATGTCTTGCTGTCTTAATGTTTGCCACATTTTAGGTTTTTCAAATCTATAAAGCTTAACCCTAGGAAATCAAAATCTTTACCATAGACACTAAACCCTTATGTCAACTTCAAGGAAAATGTGTGTAAGTGTAAGTGTGTGTGTGTGCGTGCGCGCGTGCACGCGCACGCGCACACGCGTAGAGAGAGAGAGAGATTAGTGCAGAAGATAAACCATTCAGAGTCCCTTCAATTGGGTTCCTTGTGACTTCACATTTGGACTGTTCTCTAGCTGCCCCTGGTGTTATGGGAGGAGAAATACACTTCCCAAAGTGATAGCCCTGCATGAGGGAAATTAAAGCATTATTGCCCGGGCATGGAACCACATTAGTAATTCAAAGTGATGTCAAAGGGGAAGGATTATGACTATTTCTATTTCCTGAAGGTAAACAAGCTAATTTACATTAGAAAAGAGGACTTTTCCCAAGGACAGCCTGAAAAAATATATATCTATAAAAACAACGTGTTGGCTTCCCTTCATTCATTCACACTGCACTCAGAGGAAGAGTGCAGGAAGTCGGCTGCGGACATGTCTGTGGGCCTCAGCTCTGTGGCAACAGCGTGTGTCTCCAGGCTTTCTGTGGTCAGGGCTGAGGACCCACCTGGGAGAAGCTGGTGTGTCTGCCTAGATGAGACAGAACAGGGAGCTTGGGCACTGCTGCCTGCCCAAAAGCTGGGAAAGTGCCCGGCACATAATAGGTTCTCAATCAATATTTGCTGAATGAATGAATGAACTCTCTGATTCTTTGGTTGTTTATGTTCTTTTTAAAAAGAACTTAAAATTTTAAGATCTTTGTACATGTACACATATACACACACACACACACACACAAGAAATTTGAAATTTTTTATACCATTCTAAAGTTCCACCACTGTGTTAGTGTAGACATAGATATTTTCATATGGTTGTAATTGAGTGTGTGCTATTTACAATTCAAAGGTTATTTCATGAATCTGGGTTTCTTCTCCAAGAATGTTCTCCATGGGCTCCAGGAGGCCTTTTGTTTCTCTCATCCATCCATGACATCCTCTTCCACCTCCAGGACGATGCTGCTCTCCTCCAGACCTCCAAGAGGCTCATGTCCACCTGCCCACAGCCTGTGGCTTTCAGAACACTTCTCCATAAAACCGTATCTACAGAGAATAAAGGGGAAAGAGCTTACTTCAGTTGCCTTAGGGCTGCCTGGGAATTTTCCTTGGGTACATCTAGCCAAAGTGATTATGTAACCCTTTCCTCCTCCTGTGAAGCTATGTGAGTTTTAAGAAAGACTGATCACCCTCTCTCCTCAGCTCAGCTGCTGTCCCCCAAACATACGCATGCACACACACACACACACACCCCCCATAACTGTCCAAGACAAGGTCTAATTAATTGCCTCTGGGAATATCCCCCCAAACCTTCATCTTTCCTTCAGAAATATTCTCACCTGATCTTGCCATCAGTGACAAAAACTGTTGCCCCAATTTAAAACAAAAACAAAAAACCCTTCTGTTTCCTGTTTTCTTGGCTGTAGCTCCTTGCTAGTTTTTATTTTTTATTTAATGTGGTTTTAAATCCACAGTGGTCCACACTATATTCATTTAAAAAGAAAGGAAAGTGACTTCCCTGGTGACTTAGCAGTTAAGAATCCGCCTGCCAATGCAGAGAACACAGGTTCGAGCCCTGGTCCAGGAAGATCCCACGTGCTGCAGAGCCAACTGAGCCTGTGCACCACAACTACTGAGTCTGTACTCTAGAGTCCATGTGCCACAATTACTGAAGCCCGGGCGCCTGGAGCCCGTGCTCCGCAACAAGAGAAGCCACCGCAATGAGAAACCCACGCACCACAAATGAAGAGTAGCCCCCGCTCACCTCAACTAGAGAAAGCCTGCGTGCAGCAACGAAGACCCAATGCAGCCAAAAATAAATTAATTAATTAATTAATTTATTTATATATATAAAGAAAGGAAAAACTGGCATTTTCATCTTAGATTGTATATTTTAAAAAATCTTCATTAATAGTAATTTCCATCCCATGTGACTTTATCAGGTGCTGTCTGCAATCTTGCCCTCTACCTGTCACAACTGCCCAGAAGGCCCAGCAGTGTCCCTGTGGTGAAAACAATCTAGTGTGACTCCAAATTTTCCTATTTAAGAAGGACAGAAGTCACCATCTAATTATCAATGATGGCAAGAAAGCAGCTGGGTAAACGTGGCTCATTCAGGTAAGATGAACAACTACAAATTTCCACATTACAATTAGCTAGAAGACTAACAATATGAGAATCCCATAATGACCAGAAGGATCATATATGCTACCTCTTACAGTTTTTTGCTCTGTGTTTTTATTTTCTATTTTTTTGCGGTACACGGGCCTCTCACTGTTGTGGCCTCTCCTGTTGCGGAACACAGGCTCCAGACGCACAGGCTCAGCGGCCATGGCTCACGGGCCCAGCCGCTCCGCGGCATGTGGGATCTTCCCGGACCGGGGCACGAACCCGTGTCCCCTGCATTGGCAGGCGGACCTCTCAACCACTGCGCCACCAGGGAAGCCCTGCTCTGTGTTTTTACTCCTTTGCTTCTCTCCTCTCTGACCTGTCAGTGTGAGTCTCAGAAGACAAACATAATGCGGATGGGGAGAATTATTGTGAAAAACCACACAAGATAATGAGGCAAAGCCACACAGTACACAAATGCAAGCGATTACAACAACAGTCACTGCTTCCTCTGAAAAGTGTATGAAACAGTATTGTAAACCAAGCATGGTTTTTTTTGCCTTACATGATCATTTCAAAGATGCATTCTCTGTACTTCTAACAGGTAAAGTCTTGAAAACTCCCACGTCCTTACTTAGCTATCAGAGAGTTAATGCTAAGTAAACACTTAAAAGTATTAAAGGAGCTTTTTACCTTAAAGATTCTTGAAGACGGAAGGGTCTTCAGAGCTCATCTAGTCCACTGGTTCTCAAACCTGCTTTTGCTGGACCCACAACTAGAGATCTGATTATGTGTACGGGGCAGCAGCCTGGGAGTGAATTCATTTGAAAAGTCCAGAGTTGATCTGATATCCAGCCAAGGTGGACAAATTGAGTCCAAACATCTTATTTTTTTATATGAGAAACAGAGAAACTAAATGAATTGCTAATGAGACATTTGAATCTCTCCTGAAATAAAATAAAGAGTTTTCATTATTCAACAAACATTTATCACATTCCCACCATGTTCTCTGCTCTATATTAGGCAATGATAGGATGAAGACAAACAAGATGTGAACTTTGCTCTCAATCATCTTACCTTGTCAAAGCAAATAATCACCCTCTAGTTATTAAATGAGTTAACACATTTTAAAAGCATTTGCACACAGTGAATGTTAGGGAGATATAATGTGTAATTATGGCTTCTCTGCATTTGGACCCTGGAATTCTATGTAAAGCAAATAGCTCTGCACTGCTTTTTCTTTGCAGGAAATTGTGGTAACCGTTTTAACATGTAACCGAACACCTAAGGCATCCATATCGTCAATTTCAGAAGATTGATAAATGACTTCTGTATAGCCACTGAACTAACCAGCCAGAAACCACCGTGGTCTTGCCCCAGTTCACCTTTGTAAATAGACTTGCTCATCAACGCAGAGAAGGGCAAATGAAGAGATTGTAGGCTTCAACCTCTCCAGAACTGTTCTGCTGCCTCTGCCTGCTGTCCTCTGCAGAGGACATACGCGAACAACCATCTCGGTACGTGTTGAGATTCTGAACATGGATGTCTTTCCAACAACAAATCAATGCTTCTGCTCAGTACTGTCATCTCAACTGCCCCATTTCTACTAACAGGCTCCACTGTGGAAACTATGCTGCTTTGGGTATTGAGCTGGCCAGCCCTTGAGTCACCTTTCCATTCCCGTGGCTAGTGCGGATGCATTTACTCCCTAAGAGAGTGCTCTGGAAGATTAGGAAGGCCGTTCATTTTCCGCTAACCACACAGAAACACTGCTGAGCCGGCTCGGGCTCACCGATGCCTCAGACAGTTCTGTCACCCAAGTTTGCTTCTCACTCTTCTACGTCTTTTCTTGTGCCATTTGGCACAGTGTCTCAACTCCATAGGATTGAGAGCCAACTAACTTTTGGATTTTTTTCATTTATCTTTAGATGCTCTTGTTTTCCATTTGGGGCAGAATTTTCCTAATAAATGCTTAAACAGCAACTCCAGAATTTCAAGTGACTTTTCTATGCCGGAATAAACTCTGACCAAGTAGTTATATGAGTAGGTCCTTGACTGGCTTAGGAAAAATCCATTTTATTGTTAAGAACAAATGATAGAAGGGAAATTGCATGTTGACAGAACCATAATGCTCAGTAAGGGAGCATTAGGGATATTATATTTTGGGGTACAATGCTAACATTTTGAGAACAGCATCCCAAAAGACAATGATCACCCTCTTCTACAAATTATCCTTGTGTTCCATTTTCTACGAAAAATCTTGAGAGGGATGGACCGTAAGCCTCACTTAAAATTGCCCAATGTGCTTGTTTTTATGAAGGAATATAGATACAAATATGGACTTCAGGCTCCCCAGAGGTGAATGACTTATAGGTTTAAGAGGTTCAGTTACCCTACAGTTGACTTTGCTCACTTCTTTATTCTTGTCTGTATTCAAGATGAATTAAACATAAATGAAATTACCCCAGACTAGGATGTGGTGGAAAGTTTAGCCTCATGACAAGGAATCCTTTTCATAGCAGTTTTTGTTTTTGTTTTTGTTTTGCGATACGCGGGCCTCTCACTGTTGTGGCCTCTCCCATTGCGGAGCACAGGTTCCGCACACGCAGGCTCAGCGGCCATGGCTCACGGGCCCAGCCGCTCCGCGGCATGTGGGATCTTCCCGGACCGGGGCACGAACCCGTGTCCCCTGGATCGGCAGGCGGACTCTCAACCACTGCGCCACCAGGGAAGCCCCTTTTCATAGCAGTTTAATCATGTGTTCCCCCCTAGAGGCAGAGTGTGGGGATGGAGGAGCTTCCTCAGTGACGATTCCTCCATCGGTCACTCTCTCAGAGCCAAGGTCTTATCTCAACTTCGCTCTCCAACACGACGTACCAAGCATCCGTGGCCATCTTTCAAGCTCTTTTCCTGTTTATTGCCTTAAAACTGGGAAATGACTCGCCGAACAAAGGCAGTTCCCCAAGGCCAAGCAGTAATAAATATTCAAGCCAATGTCTTTCAAATACTATTGTGAATCATCTTTCCCTCCTTCCTTCCCATGGTTCAGTCATCTTGCTGGCTCCAAATGTTCACCTTTTGTGTCAGGCCTCAGCTGCCTTCAGTTTACTGCCTAGGACTGCAATTGTCTTTGTCTCCTTTATCCGCTTCACTGTGTCTTGTTTTCCTAAAGTATCTGGCACCCACTTTTCCACAACATTGTTCCTTTGTTCCAGGAAAAATAAAAACAATTTGGGGAGGCAGCAGAAATACAGTTCCAAAGGCCACAGGGTGACATCCTCTCTCACCTGATCTTTATTCATATCTGGGTTTTAATTGCATTTTTTTCCCATTTCTCAAGCACCAGACACCTCCCTTCCTCCCTGACAGGAAGGAGCATTTTATTTCTCATTCAAAATGCTTTCCTACTGATCCCTATTCTTCAGAAGCTCCAGAGGCCCCTTGTTACCTGTTGGTTTTTCTCATATTGGTTGATCTGTTGGCCTTGCTGTAGTTTATTACCTTTTCAACCTTTTTTTGCCTCTTTCCGAACTTAGGCCAGAACTTACAACCTGCTGTCTTTTCTCATCTTCACTATCATTATCCCCAGACCGAGTCTTCCCAAAACGTATTTTTTTTTTTTTTTAACCAACCCCGTGCTCTTTAAAGAAACAAAGAGGAGAATTATGCGATGGTTTCCACCGTCCGAGTGTCTGTGGCTTTGTTTGAGCGACAGCTTCAAATCCAAAGTTAAACCTTGACTTAACACACAAACCCAATTGAGGAGAGGAGTACCCGTGTTGAAGCCCACCCATTGGCCGAGGACACAATCAGAGGGTTATTGGCAGGTATCTTCTTATCTCCCTGGTGCACTGAAAAAAATCAATTCATTAAAATAATAAAAAAAGATCTTGGTCCCTCATGTGAGCGGCATGTGATTTTTCCATGAACGTTCGGCTCAGAAGGCATCGTGCCTATTATACATTCCATTTATAAATCAAACGCCCCTCGCCCAGCGGCTGCACGCTGACATGTCAGCGAGGTTTGGGTCAGCCGCATACACTTCCACGTGCACAGTAGATTAAGGCAAAGAGACAGGGAAGCGGCTCTTTTTTGCCCCCCTTTTCCACCAGTAATAGGCAGCTTGAACGTTAAAATTGGGCTGAGACTCCAAAACCAAAGTCCCATGAACCATAGAAGCAAAGCGACTTGAGATAAAAGAATCTGTCTGTTCTCTGGGATCCATCACCTTCCTTTCTCTCGCCTTCATCATGTTCACTGGAAAGGAAAGGATACGCATGTGTGTGAATTAAAGAATATATCTAGGAAAAGATGGGATCAAACCCAGCCCAAGAAAGACTTTGGTTTCTAAAGCTTGGGAAAGTGGTTTGGAGCCTGGAGTCTAGGTCTCTGTCCAGGCCCGGCAATGAAAACAGAAAGAAGACTCGCAGGTGGCCCATCGGAAGGCCGCGAGGGCCCCGCTGAGTAGCTCCACCATGAAGGCAGCACCTTCCAAGTCAGCCCTGCCAGCTTGTGAGTCACTCAGCTGTTCCTCACTTCACGTGGAACCAGTTTCATCTCGTAGCCTCCCAACCATGTCAAAGGCAGGCGATTCACCAAGACCTGCTGGGGAGATTCTGTTAAAAAATTTCCTACCCAACAAAGTCCATCAAAACTTCCCAGGGTTTGCTCCCTTGCCTTCATTCCCATCACCCATTTCCCTATTACCTTTCGTCATGAATAATAGAAAATAAAATGAGAGGCGAGCAAAGGAGAAGAAATCTACCTGTAATCTATATTTCCTTTGGACTTTTTTACCCACTGTACTCTGAATGAACAGGGAAGAAATGAGTTCAGGGGATTTAAAAATCTACAAAAAAAAATGAGATTCTGAAATTGTACAGTATCTTTGGAAAATGACTACATATGGTGGGCATTGATCCTACCTATAAATGAGGGAAAGCCAAAGGGGAAAATGAGATATTGAAAAGTGGTGGTAAGATAATTTATTACCTATGTTTTTCATATGTCATGTCCTAAGACATGGATCTCCCTGTTCCCCATGCTTTGAGGGATATAGAATAAATAATTCAGTAAAACCTCTTAAAAAGGGAAAACAATGAAGATGATTAAAATAGACTATAACAAGTTATTTTCCTTAAAACAATGAAATACTGTCAAAACAAGTAGCCCATGGCTTGGTAAGCTAACAGGGTATATCTCTGACATTTCCCTCCCAAAGACCCTAGAGTAGTGGTCTAGAATTCAGATAGATTTTAAGGTAAATTGGTCATGTCAGAAATGTTTCATTGAAGAGTTTAATTATCATATAAACCAGTCTTTTTCATCTTTGGTTGACAGTGGAACCTGCATTTAATGTAGTTTTCAAAAAATATAGATTGTAGACAGGTTGAGCAAAACATCAAGGGATAGGGTGTGGGAAACATGAATTTGATAATAAAAAACCTCAGACTGTTGCAGTGTATATCAAAAGGTGAAAACCACTGAGGTAATGACTTGGCCTGTGTACAATTTAAGGGCTTTAAATAATAAATCATGTGTGATTACTTGAACATGTGGTTGACATTTCAGGTTACTTTTCCTAGTAACAGGAATGGATCAGTGTTTTCACCTGGTTCCCTTTTATGGCACGACATTTGCTAAAAGTGGTAGAACTGAGGAAGGAAAAGCTGGTTGTCCTCTAACTGTAGGTCAACTCCCCGCCAGCAGAGAGAGATTATACAGCCTGGACTCACCAAACAAAGCAAGCACAGTATGGCCTGCCTCATCCTTTAAGGCCTTTTAGAGCCGGCATAACTCTTAGTATTAGAGGCAATGTTTATTACTGTTTTCATTAAATACAGTAACTGAAATGAGCATATTTTTCTTAGATGGTACATTATGTATATCCACCGAGCATTTTTATGTTATGATCTGACATCATTTTCAGGATAGTTTCTAATTCTTTAGTTAACTGAGTATAGATGATTTATGTTTTCAAGGCAGGTATTCATCCAGTTTTGCAAAATCAGCTTCTGACTTGGCCTACAGTGTACAGTGTGTTACATCTGGTGTATTATGTCTGCCACTAGAAAATTATTCTTGAGATTTTTTAAATGTCCAATAAGACTTGTAAACTTCAAAATAGTTTACTAAGAATGGAAAATTATGTTAGCAATCCTTGTGTTGCCACTGATTTATTTCAAAGTTAAATTTTATATTTATCAAAGTTATATATACATATTCTAATATTTCAAATTCATAGTTCAAAGCCTTACTATTTTTAAAAAAAGAGTCCTCTGACCCCAGGACTGCTATCCAGAGGCAACTTCTCTCAAATCTTTGAGCTAATATACGTTAATATCATCTTTCAATAACGTTTACTTGTATGTCATGAATTTTCAAGATTAGGCATAAACAATTGCCTTCTCACCATAAAACTTCAGGATTTAGCTTTTTACCAACAATGATGCACCCATCACCATCATATCATCATATGTATATACTTTCCCTTCCCCATTCTTCCAATATAGTTACATCTTAACTTTTGATTAGTTTATATTCAGTGTTTATAGTATTATTACTATGTTTATCCTAATCACAGCTGAACTACTTTATTAAATAATTTTTTCTCACATTTTAACATCTCTGAAATCTGGATGTGTCTTTCATTTATGGTTAGCCAGACAGCTATTGTAATAATTGTCACTGTATATACACAAGTCTGGTCAAAGCTGTTGATAATGTCATCACTTCAGTTGAGATTGTACATGAGAGGAACTACACATACTGAGTTTAACTGCCACACAAAATATCTTCAAACTATTACAGTATGAATTGACATTAAAACAAAAAGTTATTGTGTACCTAAAAAGGCAAAAAAAAAAAAAAACCCAGAGTAGTGGAGCATAAATTTATTATTAGTGAAGCAAATATCTGTCATTGGAAGAATGACAGCAATTCAATATTTTCTTGCAAAGCATAACCTAGTGCTTTGTGTAGATCTAAGAAAAAAGATGCCTACAGGTAGATAAACCATGTTATGTTGATTAATAAGAATATGGGAAGGTATCTTATCACAGTAATGCAAATGAAGACAGGAAAATATAACAAATCCCTCCATACAGAAGGAAGAAATTTCAAAGCAACAAGAGACTAATGTCATTGATTCATACCTCACACAGGACTAACACTAAGTAATTATGTCATCATTTGATTGCAGAGATTTTTCTTTCTTAGTAGTCTAAAATGTTGGTGGATTTTATAATTTATAGCCTCTTAGAGTCAACAAAATATGGAATGTAATAAATTATGATGATATTTATTTTTTTGAATTTTGTTTTCCTTAGAGTTATTATTTCATTGTTTTCATTTGTATTGTTTTCTAAATGTTTATCACAAATTCATCCACAAATTGTTCTCTAAAAGTATAAATCTCTGAAAGAAATCAAGATCAGAAATACTCCCAGTTTCATCGGATTAGTTGCAGTCTGAACTGGGTGTTCTGATGTCTGTTGCACAGCTGATGTCCTATGATCCTCCATCACTAACCTCCTAGGAAACTTCTTTCTCCTTGAGTATGTGTCCTAGATAACATATCGTTCCCTTTGATTTATTTCCTTATTTTGGTATACCACATCCCCTAGTTAGTTCTGGGCAAAGGATTTATAGACTTCATATTTTTTGAGAACTTCTATGTCAGAAAATATCTTTACTCTGAATGATAGTATGGCAGGATATAAAATTCCAGGTTGGAAATCATTTGCCCTCACACTTTTTACATTATTACATTCTCTTCTAACTTCCGGTTTATTATTAACTCAAATGCTATTCTGACCTTCTTTGTATGTGACTTGGTCCCCACCTTCCACTCCCTCTGGAAGCTTTATGGTTTTCTCTTTGTCTCCAGTGTACTAAAACTTTAGGGTGATCTCTCATAATGTAGATAAATCTATTTTCATCCATTATGCGAGGCTCTTGGTGGGTTCATTCAGTTAATAATAGAAAATTTCATGTTTCTCTGCTGATTTCTATTTCTTATGTTTGTTCATTTTCTCTTTCTGGAACCCCTATTATTTAAACATGGGAATTCCTAGACGGATATTCTAAATTAAAAAAAAAATTTCTATGTCTTGTCTTTGTCAAATTGTTCTACTTTATTAGAAATTTCCACTATTTCATCTTTCCCCTTTATTTTTTTATTTCTGCAATCATATTTTTAATTTCAAGGATTCTTTTATAGTTTCTGAATTTTTTTATAGCATCATGTTCTTATTTCATAGGTATAATAACTTCTCATATTTCTGAGACTAATTTTTCTCCTCACAGCTTTCTTCTCTACACATGGTCTCTATTTCCTCCACATTTCTTTTTCAGTTATTTGGTCTGTCTTTCCTGTTAGAAGTTTTCCTCAAATGTATCTGTTCATACCTTATGATGGAGAACGAAAAAAAAAAACAAATTGGAAGTTGTAAGAGAGCGAGGCTTCATGAATGATGGACTTCAATCTAAGATAATTTTCTTGGTCTTTTCATTACTGGATGCTATAAATACTTTTGAGTCTGTGCTCTTGGGCTAGTCAGATTCCTCAGAGAAAGGACTTCCAATCTCCTGCCTGGCTCCTGGCATTTATCCCCTGTTGAGGGGATAAAGTTGAGATTCTCTCCTTTTTTATGATCATTCTAATCATCTGATTTTAGAGGTTACCCCTCCCCTCAGCTGTGCTGGTGTCCTCCAGTCCAGAGCTCCTTGGGTTCACCTTTTCGGAAAATAAAACTCTTCCCTTCATATTTTGGTGTGGAGGAATGGAGAAGGGGAGCAATTGCCAGTATGAGAATACTGATCTGGGGCTTAACTGATTCTTTAACAGCCTTGCAAACAATTCTGTTCTCAGCCTCATCTATACCTTAACTTTCAAAGACACCTTGTACTGCCAGCTCCTGCACCTTTTGTGGTTTGGAAGTTCAAATCCAGTTGCTTCTGTGCTTTTTTCCACCGCAAGCTTTCAGTTTTCATGGTCTAATACCTGTGCGTTGCCTTTCTAACTTCCAACATTGCGTCATTGTTGTTATCTGCTCTCATGTTCTCTTTGTCCTTGATGATCTATGCCTTTAAAAACACCTTTATTTTCATTTTAGTATCATTTTTGGAGGAAGCTGTGGTAATCACATATGTTCAATTCATCAACTAGTTGAAGTCTCCTCTCTCCCATTAAACTGTGACATAAATATGATGTCTTTCTCCGAATCACCCATATAATGAAACTTGAAGGTGTTAGAAATAAGCTTCTCTTATAAAAATTTGTTAAAAAACATCAGTGACAGAGAAATGTTCATATAAAAAGGATTTTATGTATCTGTTGCTCTGGTAACAGAAAAAACAAGGACATTATACATGCAACAAAGACATTCTCTAGAGATGCAGCAAGACATTGACTGTTTATATTGACTAGCAGATGAGGAAAAGGAAAAGTTTTTCCTCTTGTCTATGTCTCCTGAGTTTTAGTTAATTTTTTTTCATAACTAGATATAGTCGGTTTTCTGTCACTACCAAGTGGAAAAAGGCCCTGAGCGAGAGCAATATAGTCAAGGTTAGGAAGCCGAGTCTCAACGATAAATCAAAGTGGAACATCGGTCGAGTTTGGATCTCTGCATGATTCAGGCCCGTAGATCTTCTGTGATGGCTGTCTCCCCAACAACGTGCCACTCCACCCCTGCTGTGTAGCAGCCCACGTGCTTCAAAGGGCATTGACCCTTTGACATCTCCAAAGATGTAAGTGAGTCAAGGGAATCCGATCCCTGGGTCATGGAGTGACCTGGGCCTTAACACCATCCTCACATGGCATTCTGCTGGTCACAAGGATTGACACTAAGCTCAGATGACTTGCCTACTAACCGAAGAAGGCATTCCTTCTCCTGAGGCATTTTCAAGAAAGCAAATAGCCGAGCTATCATGGCAGCCTCTCTAAGCCTGTCAAAGCCAGCTTTGGGTTGAAGACAATATCTTAGATGGCAGAGCAGAGAGGCAAGAAAAACCCCAATATTAGAGTTTTGATAAACAAACCCAGAAGCCTGACTACCTCCATATTTTCTATTATATACGAGTCAGTAAACTCCCTTATTTTTAAAGTTGGTTGAGTTTGGGTTTTTCTTTATCTTATCACATGCCTATATTTTCTAGATTGCCTAACCACTATTATACAGTTCACTATGAAAAAAAAAAAATGCTCCTGAGCTTGCCCACATTTACCCAATTAACTATAAAAGAGAATAAAAATAGTTCTGACATTAAAATTCAGATCTTGACAGAATGCATTTATGCCATGGGCTTATTTGCAGTTGAGTGAACTCTTCATCTTCATGAATTGTCTTTATTAGATAAAACAACAAATATGTTTACATATTTTTATCTTTGCCTGGAGACAGCATTTCCTTCTCTCTCTCTCTCTCTCTCTCTCTCTCCTTGATTAGTAGTAGCTCCGCTCAGGCAAAACTTTTAGAAGACATTTACTATATCATCAAAATGAGAACTGTCAAGTCATAAGCATTAGAAAGTGAGGAAACGATAATCATATTCCAACAAAACATTTTATTTAAATTCAGAAAATAAATACAGATGAGGATTACTCCACCTCAAGGTTTACTTGAAAGCATTTTTGAACTTTACTGCCCTAAAGATGAATACATTATTGATTAAATAACACTAGTCTAAAGCAGCTCAAATTGTAGCTGTCCTAGTATCTGAATAATGCAGACATTTATAGAAAATCAAACAAGATAATTGATGAAAATTAATATACTTTGCAAATGTGATTATTTGATGGACTGCCTTCAGTAATTTAGGTAACTGTCAATTTTCCCTTTTATTTTGGGCAGTGTAATATTTTTCTAAACAAAATGAGAAACAAAACAAGTATAAACACATAAAACAGAATAATTCCAAGGCACAGTCCGTAATATTCTTCTCTTCTCTATTCACACTCACTGTCTTGGTGATCATACCCAGGCTCATGGCTTTAAATAACATTTGTACACCAATTATGAGCAGTTTTAAATCCCCACCCCCGACCTCTCTCCAATCTCACAACTTCTATCTCCAAATACTTTTTTGGCATCTCCATCTGGATGTCTAATCATTTAAACTCAGCATGACCCAAACTCAACTCTTGCTCTTCCCCTCAAAATCTGTCTGACTTTCGTCTTTAACCTGACTTTCGTCTTTAACCTGCAAGGCAACTTCATTTTTCCAGTTACTCAGGACAGAACACTGAGTCACCCTTGACTCCTCTCTTTCTCCCAAACACAACATCTAATTTATCAGTAAATCTCTCCTGTTGGCTCTACCATCAAAACATACCCAGAATTGGATC
This sequence comes from Tursiops truncatus, assembly GCF_011762595.2. Lineage (NCBI taxonomy): Eukaryota > Metazoa > Chordata > Mammalia > Artiodactyla > Delphinidae > Tursiops > Tursiops truncatus. The sequence continues at coordinate 42,180,887 of NC_047034.1, forward strand.
ACATCTCTCCACCACCAATTCCATTTGCCTATGTGGAGTCACTGTCACTTCTTGCTTGGATCATTGCAATAGCCTCCTAATTGGGGACCCTCTCCCACCTTTGTCTCATAACTTACAAGACAGATCCTTTTCAATGTTAAGTCACGTCATGTCAATTCTCAGCTCAAAATCATCCATGGCTTCCTATTTTTACTCAGCATGAAAACCAGCACCTTCATAATGACCACTATGAATAGCCCTCTACTCCCTCTCTGACTTCATATCCTTCTATGAATTCCCCCTTGATCACTCAGCTCCAGCAACACCAGGCACACCCTCACCTTTGATGGTCTTTCTTCCCTTTCTTCCACTTTCCTTCCAGCTCAGTGTGAGGTCATATTTGAATGAAACCCACCCTGGGGAGCCTCTTCAAAATTGCAACCCTCTTCTCTGCAACCACCTGTTCCAATTTCCTGCCACACTGTTCTATTTTTCTACTTTTCCTTGGCACTATCACTGTCTAACATTCTCTGCACTTTACTTAGTTATCATGCTTATTGTCTCTCTCTCCTGTCAGAAGATACGCGCCATGCATTTAGGGATCTTGGTTTGTCCACTTGTGTATCTCAAACACCTTGATCAGTGCCTGGAAGATCGTGAACATGCAATACATATTTCCTGAACAAATAAATAGGAAACATAGACTACTATACATGCCTTACTTGTTGGAGACAAAAATGGAACAATCCTAAGACTGAAATTAGACCTTTTTTAGTTTTATAAAGGACTTTACAATTCACTTTATCTATTTTCCATTGCATGGAAACATGAATTTTTTTGAAAATACATACTGATGCATGTAATACTAGTACTAATAGAAACTCATTAATAAATAAGCTTTCACACCTCATACACCCACACATAACACATGTCTACAGATTTCAAAGCTTGCCTATGGGTTCCAACCCCAGCACACTTCTCTCATTTGTCCTAACTCAGTCCAGGCAGATATATTGGCTATATCCTTGGCTGGCTTTTACCTTGAGATGAAGTTTATTTCTCCTCTAATTTTTACTCCCCCAATTCTAAACCTACAAAAAAGTTTTAAAAATAGTATATACCCCTTTATTGTTGTCAATTTTTAATATTTTGCCACATTTGCTTTCTTTCTTTCTCGTACATATTTTAATTTTTTTCCTGAAACTTTTGATAGCAATTTGCTGATATGATGATATTTCACCCTAAATACTTCATTGAGCATCACTTAAGAACAAGAACATATCCTATATCACCACAATAAATGAATCATACTCAAGGAATTTAACATTAATATAATATTTTTACCCAATATAGTCCATATCGAAATTTCCTCAATTTCCCAGTAATGTTGTTTGTAGTCTTGTTTTTTATATTTAGGATATAACCATAGACTCTGCATTATATTTAGATGCCATATCTTTAAAATTATTCCTCCTCCCTCTCGCCTTCTCCCTCCTCCTCTGCCTCTCCTCCTTCTTTTTCTGTCTGTGATGTCATTGACATTTCAAAAGTGTCCAAGCCAGTCACTTCCTCATTACTAGATTCAGGTTAAAGATTTTCAGCAAAACCTCTCCCTTAAAATTAGGCTCTTGATGGATACTTTAATAGCTATAAAAGTGGCAGTTCAATGAAGTGGTTACAAGCCTAGCCCATGCAGCCAGACACACCTGGATTTAAATCCAGCTCTACCACTCATGTACTGTGACAAATATTTAATAGTTTTTTGCTTCAGCTCCCCTATTAGATGGAGATGATCATATTACTCATAGCGTTATGTAGATTAAATAGGTTAGTGTATGGGAAGCACTTAAATAGTACCTGGCATTTGGCAAATGTTCTGGGTTAGCTCTGCTTAGTTTTCAAAAAATCTGGACTGATTTCTATTTAGTTGCTGAGAGGGGGACACAGGAAAACTATGAAAGGCCTAGCTTAGAATTTAATTGTCCCATTATTGTTTCTGGAAGTTCAGAGTCTTTTTTACCTCATCCCCTCTTGACAAACGGCATTGGTTGGAGATTCAGAAAGGAGAGTAAGGGTGGCCTCTGTGTGCAACCCAGGGGAAAGGTTCAGAGATGAGCTGTCATCATCTGACACGCCTCTAGAGGGCAGCAGAGGCACTAGCGGCTCTCGGCTCGTTGCAAGTGAACCCCACGTGAGTCACTCCATAACCGGGGTAGGAGGTTGGCTGTACTTAAGAGAATAAAGAGGTGTGCGATTCTTTACTTGGGAGATGGAGCAAATAACCACAAGTAACACCGACGTACATTATCATTTTGGTAAGAAAGCTAAACTTAGATTTAACTGTTTCTGAAGACTAAATATATCACACTAGTGTGCCTGCCTCATCCAAACCATGGTAACATGAAACTCACTAGGTCTGGTTCCAGCAATTTAATTCTTAGCAAGCAGCTGAGTGTTGAGAGTGACTCTGATATAATTGCTGCCGGTGCCAGCTCCCCATGGGCAGGGAATACCATCCTCTCCCAGCAGAACAGAGAGCTCATCGGCACGACTGCCACCTCTTCTTCTTCAGTTTCCAAACACGTACAGGGGTTTTCTACTTCATATCAACTTTGACCTTACGGTTAATGTTTCTAACTATCAGAATTCAAGTGTTCTCCTATAGCTTAGCTATTTCCAAGTGTTGAAATGGAGGTCTCTTAAAAATCTTTCAGAGCATTCAAAAATTGATTAAACTACAAATAATTAATTATCAGCAACATTGTTAGCACATCCTCAACATTTCAGATGGACAGTACAGGGTCATGGGTAAGGTCATGGACTCTGAAAGCAGATAACCTGGGTGTGAATCCCAGCTCCACAACTAACTAGCTGTGTGGTCTTGAACAAGTTAATCTCTCTGTACCTCAGTTTCCTCTTCTGTAAAATGGGGATATTGATAGTACCTACCTCATAGTGTTGTTAGGAATATTTAAGGAGTTAATATATGTAAAACTCTTCGAACAGTCCCTTGTACTTAATAAGCACCCATAGAAGTGTTAACATTTATTAGCTAGGGTCTCAGGATCTTTGCCAAGCATTCAGACCTTTCCCTGCCCCCTTCTCCCCTTCTCAACAACCATGGTGGCAGAGCAGCAACTAGGATTCAACGCACCCACAGAGCATTACTCTGCACAGGTATCAGCAGAAAAGGAGCATTTCTCCTTTCACCCAAAACACACGGGAAGAAACTGTACACCTTCAGCATCTCCTAAGCCTCCTCCTTTAAGTGCCCTTGATCCATCTAGTCCCTTTCTATAGGCTCTGCATCATCTTCTCTGGACCAGCAAGGTTCTGGCTGATTTTCTTGATGGAGGTTTGGTTATCACTTATTTCTCTCTTGATCACCTGCTCGAGCACAGCCATTCTAACCTCTTGAAGGAATACTTAATTGGTCACCCACCACTATGCACTAGCTTTTCCCCTCTTTTAACCAAGCAGAAAGAGATAGACAAGAATTATACATATTCCCCATGTGAAAACAGAAAAATAGAGTTCCTTTTGTAAAAATAAAGTGAACTCCTTTAAAATTTTAAAAAAAGAATTTAAAAATGTTTTGGAAAACAGATATGGTTACACCAAAACCAAAAAAAAAATCACTTTAGTGATTTAGAGAGGAAAATAAACTTTGTTTAAAAAATGGGAGATTAAGAGGATGATGAATATATAGAAAATCAGATCAGTATTTTGAACTGACATTATCTTATGTAAAAACAGGATCTGTGTGAGTACATCTCGTTAAGAAAGACTTGTGGAATCACTTTTTACATAATTTTCTGAGAACCAGGCAGGTTCCATTGGTTAGAGTGGTTTGGGAGCAGTACAAATACACCAATTATCTAGGGTTTTGTTTTTCGTTTTTTGTTTTTTGCGGTACGCGGGCCTCTCACTGTTGTGGCCTCTTCTGTTGCGGAGCACAGGCTCCGGACGCGCAGGCTCAGCGGCCATGGCTCACGGGCCCAGCCGCTCCGCGGCATGTGGGGTCTTCCCCGACCGGGGCACGAACCCGTAGTCCCCTGCATCAGCAGGCAGGCTCTCAACCACTGCGCCACCAGGGAAGCCCCCAATTGTCTAGTTTTTTAGCTTGTCCTCTGAGCTTACCTTAGGCTTGGGGGCTTGGGTATCTGAAGCTTAGCTCAACAAATTATTGATTGCTCCTCAGATATACTTTCAGCACTTCTAGAAACCCAACAAAATCAAAATAGTTTATGCTATATAGTCCATTGTGAAAATTGTAATAATACCATAGCACACTGTAAAGGTATGATCTTTCCATTGCAACATAGTGGTTTAAGCACGCGGCATTTGGAATCGAACTGCAGCGTTTCAAATCCCAGCTGTTCCACTTACAAGCTTTGAGATCTTGGGCAAGACGCAGTGGCCTCAACTGTCCCATGGAGATAATAGTACAGACATACCTCGTTTTATTGTCCTTTGTTTTGTCGTGCTTTGCAGATACTGTGTTTTTTACAAACTGAAGGTTTGTGGCAACCCTTCGTTGAGCAAGTCTATTGGCACCATTTTCCAACAGCATTATTACTATTTTTTTTTTTTTTTTTTTGCGGTACGTGGGCCTCTCACTGTTGTGGCCTCTCCCGTTGCGGAGCACAGGCTCTGGACGGGCAGGCTCAGCGGCGGCTCACGGGCCCAGCCGCTCCGCGGCATCCTCCCGGGCCGGGGCACGAACCCTCATCCCCTGCATCGGCAGGCAGACTGTCAACCACGGCGCCACCAGGGAAGCCCTACAGCATTATTTTTAAATTAAGGTATGTATTATACGTTGTCTTTTTAGATATAATGCTACTGCACACATAAAAGACTCCAGTAGAGTGTAAGCATCACTTTTATATGCACTGGGAAGCCAAACAATTTGTGTGCCTCACACTGTTGCTATATTTGCTTTATTGCAGTGGTCTGGAGCTGAACCCACAACATCTCCGAAGTATGCCTGTACCTACCTGTAGCAGACAATGTAGACATTTCCGACCCATCACCTTTGGTAAGCAGCTGATGCCCTTCCTTCATGGATTCTCCCTCCACCACACATTCCCTGCCACTCCTGTTGGTTGTTAACCAATAACTCTGGGGGAGGGTGGAAGCCAAGCTCCCTTTCCTAGCAGTTACCCTAGAGTTGCCCCCGAAAGACTTTGGCCTGGGCTTCCCTGGTGGCGCAGTGGTTGAGGGTACGCCTGCTGATGCAGGGGACAGGGTTCGTGCCCCGGTCCGGGAAGATCCCACATGCCGCGGAGCGGCTGGGCCCGTGAGTCATGGCCGCTGAGCTTGCACGTCCAGAGCCTGTGCTCCGCAGCGGGAGAGGCCACAACAGTGAGAGGCCCGCGTACCGCAAAAAAAAAAAAAAAAAAAAAGACTTTGGCCTGATATTCATCCTTACTTGGCTCAACTCCATTTCCTGTCCTGCTTCCCCCATTCCATACTGGTCTCTTCTGGGGCAACCTCAGGGATAAATCCCTTCCATTTGAACCTCATCTCAGTATCTGCTTCTGGGGACCTAGGACTTCACATTTAACACTCGTAGAGTTTAAAAAGGTTAGAGGGGGATAATACACCCAAAGCACCTAAAACAGCATCTGGCATATGGTGAGTGCTGTATAAGTGTTAGCTATTGTTCTTATCTGAGGTTGGACCTCTAGTACCAAGAAGAGCCGAGGGAGCCATACAAGGACTTCAAACTAGCATAAGGCCACAAACATACAACCTCTTGAGAATTGTTGAGGGAACTGAATAATCCACATAACTGCTTTCATTTGCATCACTGGTTGCACCCGTGGCCTTAATTACAAGGGAATAAGTGCTTCTGGCTGAGTTGTAATATAAAGAGGCTGCCACTGTGTGCTCCCATGAGACCCACCACAGGCATTCAATTTAGTTAATAAGTATGGGTACTGAAGACTTGAACGTTCTCACTCCCATGTGCTACTTTTTTTTTCTTTGTAAGTGAAAAGTCTTTGGTTCCTCCTTTAACTGGGTTTCATGGAGTAGTTTCAAGGTTGCTTGTCTGAAAGTAAACAGCAGGAGTCTTAAGAACTTAATTTTAAGAAATTCAAAGAGCAAAGGATGCACTTTGTTCTTCGAGTTTCTTAAACCTATATTTCATATCCTTTCATAATAATTTGTCTTTTATGGATAAAATATACACAAATCACTTAGAAAAAAAGACATCTAAAATGACCTTGGGAGACCAAATTCTGTTTTTAAATGGCAGGCACAGGGTATATTATTAAGATTTCTAAATGGTAACATTTCTAGCACAGCTCAGAAAGAGCATTTACCATTTCTTTATTATTCAGTTCAAATATAAGGGCAAAGAAAGTTACTCATAGGATTTCTTTTTTTATGGTTTTCATTTATCAGCTCCTGGAAAAAAAAAAACTGATATAGGCAAAAATCCCAACATGATAAAACCAGAACTAAAGTAATAGTGGTTGGGGGGAACCTCTAAGTGAATTATTATGATCCTAGGTCCTAAAAAAAATTATTCTTCTCTGGTTCTCTCATCTGACCCCACTACAGACTGGCTTTTGTCCACTTCACAGCACTTGAGCCATTAATGATCTCTTCCAGGACAAATGGAATGTTCTCTCTTCTACCCTTATTCACTTTAATCTATCTGTCGCCTTTGTTCGACTCAACCACTATCTTCCTCCTCCTCCATAAGCCTCTCCTAATTTTGTCTGATCCTTTAGTATTTCCTTTCTTTTCAATTTTATTATATATTTTAAAAATAAAAATGAAAATGACAATAAGAGGTGAGGGGGAAAAAAGCACCACCTCCCCGAAGCCAAACACTGTTATTTCATTGGATTCCTCAGGTTTTTTCCTTATTGGTTTTCACATACTATGTATAGGATTTTGTAATCTTTTTCTACCAAATTTTTATTTTAATTATTTCACATATTGCCATATAATCTCCATAACCTCCATCCTTAATTGCTTTGAATAATTCCATCTCTTTCTTTGACTCGCTCCTCTCCCCAACAAATCTGCTGACGAGCCCAAGACTACTTTATATCCCACATTCTCCTTTTACATTCAACTGGCTCTTTTGTTCTAATGAGATGAATACTATTAAGGAAACAAAACTCCAGGGTCCCACCAAAATACTTGTACCAAAATACTACTTATTCTGAAACTTAATCGGGCAATTCAGATCAAAGATGTAATCTTCTGAAACACCTAAAACATAGGCATTTCTTTAAAAAAAAAAAAATCCCAAGATTTTTTCAGAGTTCCTAGAAAAATGACAGGTAGGTACAGACACTTAATTAGTAGTTTTTAACCAGATACTAGATTAGCATTTTCCAAATTCTGCTCCAGATAAAATCAGTGAAATACTAGTAGATGTTCTATTTTACAAAGGGGAAGGGAGTGAGAGACATTTCCATTATTAAAAAAAAGTTGGAAAATCTTAAATTAAAAAAAAATTTAGAGGGTTTCCTTACTGAGAGAATTTTCAGAGCCTTTAATATATTAATCCCAGCACCTAGCACAGTTGGTAGGTGCCCAATAAGTATTTGCTTAATACATGAATGTGCACTGTGAATCTCCAAGAAATAATACTACATGTGACATGTAAATTGCTAAAGAAAAGCAATTTATTTGAGATATTTAAACAACGATTTAAAAGATTGTTTATTGCGGCATTGTTTAGACTAAATTAAAAACTCCAAACAACCCTAACGTCCATCAACTTAGAGGTTGGTTGAATGAATTATGGTGCAATAGAAGGCCATGTAGCCATGACAAATTATAATATAGGTTAATATTTATTGACACTAAAAGATGTCAACGACATATGAGAAAAAGTAGATTCTAGAACACTGAAATTTTGTATGCTGTCTAAATAGACAGATATATCATATATACATATTTTATATATATATATATATATATATATATATGATGACAAGGATATATACCAAAAAGCTTATAGTAATTATTTTTGGTTGGTGCAATGATTTTCACTTTGTATTTTATATCTTTATTATTGTGTATGATGCTTTGTGCAATGAACATGTCTTATTTAGTCAGAAAAAGCAATAAAGCTATTTCAATATTTAAACAATAAATAAATATAAGCAGCATCGATTGAAATTACACAGCACTTGGTGGCCATCAGTATAAAACTGCAGATAATAAACCAACCTTTTAGAAAGCTCTTCCAAGCTGAAAAGTTTCATCACAAAATTATTTTTAAATACTCTATCTTGCTAATAGCAGCAATAACAAAATTGGTGAAACTTATACTTAGAATCTATTTACTTCCTCGCATCCCAATTCTCAGTGTTACTTGAATATCTAAAGAACAATTTGAACTTCATGAGCACCTTGGGAGCAGAAGACAGCACCTGGGGCCAGGATTGGATTGGCTCTCTCCTTGTTAACTATTACTGTGAAGAGGATCTGTAACAATTTTAGCTTCAATTTCCTGAACTCTAGAATAAAGCTTAGGGACTAGATGATATGTAGGATTCCTTTAGCCAAAGTTGTATGATTTTATCTAAGATGTCTCATCGTAACTGTAATGAAATGCAGGGAATGCTATACAATGATTTAAATTATTTTTCTATCCCCTTCACCGATGGTAAACATTACAATAAATCATCAAATAAATATATACACATATTTTTACATCAGTTTCACACAATGTATCAAAAGTTTTATAAATTTGTATGTGCTTTACCCAGCAATTCCACTTTTAGGATTTATCTTAATGAATTGTTCAAGAATGTATATAAAGATTTAATTTGACAAAGATGTTCATTTCAAGATTACAATAGAAAAAAAAAAAACAACGGACATCGACAGTATCCAACAGGAACTAGTTAAATAGATTACTGTACATTATAGAATACCACAATAGTCATTAAAATGATGTAGAAAAATATTTGTCATAGAAAGAGATTTACAACACGTTTTTAATTTGAAAAAGCAGGTTATAAAACAGCATTTACAATATAATCTGTATTTGTTGTAAAATATTTATATGTTCATAAATAAAGGTATGGAAGGATCTACAACAAAATTTTACCTGGCAATCACTGGGTTTATATGGGTTTTATAAACTATATAAAGTTAATATACATTGCTTATGGAGCAATAAAATCAGTGGACTTATGAATTTTTTCCATAGTTTGTTTCCCTTAGCACTCCAGATAACATAAATAAATCACTTATTGTCAAAAAAAATATGACTCAATAAAACTATATCAGTAAATTCTTGCTTAAAATGGTAATGTTAATAACACCATCATCAAAATGCCTAATCACTTTTCTAAAAATAATAAAATTGTGATAAGCACAGAAATGAATTTTTAAAATGCCTTTGAAGAAATGATAGTTTCAACTGAATGTGGCCTTACATTTCTTGATCCACAGTAGTCTGTACATTAGATGGTACAGACAAGCCCCAGGGTTCATGACCAAGAGGAAAATAAAGAAAATCAAGGTGCCGTAATTCTGAATACTTAGCATTGGGTTATTTGAAGACTCACCATTCTGCACTAAGGAATAATTCCAAGTAGTCTCTGAAATGACACTGTAAAGCCCTTCTTAACATTCACACCTCTAAATTTCACAAAATAGTATAATTTATTAAAAAGCTGATGGGATCCCGAGAAGACTGACAATTTTTATTTTGCCTAGAATATTCTAAAGAATATCACTTACAAATATTTGCAAATGAAGCAACTGACAAAGGATTAATCCCCCAAATTTACAAGCAGCTCATGCAGCTCAATATCAAAAAAACAAACAACCCAATCCAAAAATGGGCAGAAGACTTAAATAGACATTTCTCCAAAGAAGATATACAGAGTGCCAACAAACACAGGAAAGAATGCTCAACATCATTAATCATTAGAGAAATGCAAATCAAAACTACAATGAGATATCATCTCACACTGGTCAGAATGCCCATCATCAAAAAATCTACAAACAATAAATGCTGGAGAGGGTGTGGAGAAAAGGGAACCCTCTTGCACTGCTGGTGGGAATGTAAATTGATACAGCGACTATGGAGAACAGTATGGAGGTTCCTTTAAAAACTAAAAATAGAACTACCATACGACCCAGCAATCCCACTACTGGGCATATACCCAGAGAAAACCATAATTCAAAACGAGTCATGTACCAAAATGTTCATTGCAGCTCTATTTACAATAGCCAGGACATGGAAGCAACCTAAGTGTCCATCAACAGATGAATGGATAAAGAAGATGTGGCACATATATACAATGGAATATTACTCGGCCATAAAGAGGAAAAAAACTGAGTTATTTGTAGTGAGGTGGATGGACTTAGAGACTGTCATACAGAGTGAAGTAAGTCAGAAAGAGGAAAACAAATACCGCATGCTAACACATATATATGGAATCTAAAAAAAAAAAAAAAATGGTCATGAAGAACCTAGGGGCAAGATGGGAATAAAGATGCAGACCTCGGGCTTCCCTAGTGGCGCAGTGGTTGAGAGTCCCCCTGCCGATGCAGAGGACACGGGTTCGTGCCCTGGTCCGGGAAGATCCCACATGCCGCGGAGTGGCTGGGCCCGTGAGCCATGGCCGCTGAGCCTGCGCGTCCGGAGCCTGTGCTCCGCAACGGGAGAGGCCACAGCAGTGAGAGGCCCGCGTACCGCAAAAAAAAAAAAAAAAAAAAAAAAAAAAGATGCAGACCTACTAGAAAATGGACTTGAGGATGTGGGGAGGGGGAAGGGTAAGCTGGGACAAAGTGAGAGAGTGGCACAGACATATATACACTACCAAAAGTAAAATAGATAGCTAGTGGGAAGCAGCCGCATAGCACAGGGAGATCAGCCAGGTGCTTTTTGACCACCTAGAGGGGTGGGATAGGGAGGGTGGGAGGGAGACGCAAGAGGGAGGAGATATGGGGACATATGTATATGTATAACTTATTCACTTTGTTATAAAGCAGAAACTAACACACCATTGTAAAGCAATTATACCCCAATAAAGATGTTAAAATATATATATATATCACTTACAGCCTCCATCATTTAAAAAGAAAAGATATTCTAAACTTAAAAAGATCCTAATCTCAGATTTTTTTTTAAGTCCTTTAGGAAAAGTCACTTTAGCTTTATAAATATAAGCAGTACATTGTTCGTGTTTGTCTCATTTTACTGTAGACTGGTGAAGGTTGAGCAGGCACTACCACTGCGTTCTGAGTCAGTTATCGAGTAAAGAGGTTCCTGTTTAAAGAAAACAAAAAAACAAAACCCAGGACAAACACTATGTGTATTTAGTCAACTATTCAGAAAGTTGTTGAGAAACGATTCAGAGGATTTAAGAAAGTGAACTAAGTTTAATATTATTTAGGTTAGGTAAGGACAATTTTTTTTCCACTTGAAGTTCATTTAAATAACAACACAGTAAAACTAAAATGAACTTAATCATCTTTCTTCCCATTTCCCAAACATGTCATTTATGTGTTGTATTTACAAGGTTTGTCATATTTGCATAACACCTCTACTATTATTTATTAAATATTTTTCCTTTCAGCCTCTCTCCTAGGCAATAATACCTATGAAACCAGAGATCTGATGGGCAAGTGTACACATTTAACCATTCTGCCATCTAAAGGATCTTGCATATTTGTCTCCACAAACACTCACCGAGTCTAACTTCCTCATTTCACTGAGGAGCAGCATGTTAAATAGTGTGCTTTTTACTTATGTGTTCATGATCTTACTTGAAGAGCGTGGCAGAGCAGTTGATGGACTTGAAAAACAATAGCAACGCACAGAATCTCTTCATGGCCTGTCAGCTTAATTGTCTGTAAGATACATGTATAATTTTAAAGATACTGCAAGTTGACCTAACTCTCCTATTACCAATTTCAATTTTTTTTATGGTTCTTAAATGGCTCAACACTCTCTACCTGGTATTATCCATTCATCCAACAAATATTTCTTGGGTGCCCAACTTGTATCTGGCACTGCCTGGGTAAAGCAGTGGGTAGAACAGACAACATTCCTTGCCCTCATGAGGCTTACACTCTAGTAGATTTTTGTTGCTTTCTAAGTGTATGTCATGTTTCCTCTTCTAGATTCTAAGTCCCTAGAGAACAAGACCTGGGTCTAATTTAACTTTGACTTCTCCATAGCACCCAAGGGAGCGCTTTGCACTGTTATATCAGTAAATAATTGACTAGGGAAAGGATGCATAGCTCTTTGGTTTGTTTGACACTTTGACCCTGAGAACCACACTTATTAATCATTTTCCCTTTTTCACACATCTTTTTTCAGTTTTCAATTTTTCTGATTTCAATTTACAAAATCCTGAAGATGAGAAAAAACAGAGAGAAGGCTTGTGGTGGAGGAAAACTAGCAAATGATGGAGCAAAAATGCACATTTCATCTGTTGCATTCAAAGTGCTATAACTCAGAAATGTGTCAGTGAAATAAATGCCTGAATGTTTAAATTTGCATAAAAAGTAGCCTTTAAAATATATTCAGATAAGACAATGTTTTGACCTGTGTATACTTTCCAAAATCATTCAAAAAATTATTGGGGTCTTAAATTTGCTGTATTTTAAAAACACTGTTGCATACATTCATTTTGTATCCAGTAAAGTCACAAATCTTGTTTTTCCAGCTTAAGAAAATATATTGTATTTAACTTAAATTTTCATGATTTAATAAACATTTAATCTTACTAATTTTTAATGCTTAATAGGAAAGAAAACTAAACCAAAGTTTTTTTTCAAAGTGTTGCGATAGCTCGCAGTTGAGATGATGACAGTCATTTTTGCACGGATTCTTCTTCAACAATTCAATTCACAGCTATCGACTTTTTTCCTCCTGTATTTTTCTTCCCTCTTATAAAAGAAATAAACTATACTGATATATTCAAATTCTGTGTAAAGATTAGACCTATAAGAGGGGTAGACTCAGGCTTTAAGGCTTTAAATATCATCTCTCATCTCTTTTTTTGGTGGAACTCTTCTGCCCTCACATAAATCGGTGGGGATTTTACACGTAGCACAAAACCCTGAAAATCTGGCTCCAGGGGAGTTGCTCAAGGTCATGGGCCTTTGGTAACAAGTCAAATTCTGTACCCAGCGCCCCTCCTCCAGCCACTTAGAGACACTGCTTCCCCCAAAATAAGAAAGTTGTTAACAGTTCTCAGTAAGACGGAAGTATGCAAAACCTCTAAACTTTGTTACAGTCGGTACTTTTTTAAAATGGGGAAAAAAGGTAGCAAGAGATAAAGGAAAGAGTTTACAAGTCTAGATCAGGACCAACTATGTCAGTAATGGGCCTTTTCTTGGGTCTTTGCTGCCTTTTTAAAAAATTATTAATTTTTTTATTTTATTGAAGTATACTTGATTCTTAACCACTGCGCCACCAGGGAAGTCCCTTGTGAAGACTCTTGTGATTGCATTGAGGGCCCACCTGGATAATCCAAGATAATCACGCCACTCAAGACCCTCAATTTAACACAACTGCAAGACCCTATTAAACCATAGAAGGTAACATTTACAGGTTCCAGGGATTTGGGCCTAATATCTTTGGATGCCATTATTCAGCTACTACAGAACTGCTTGCATGTGTGTTGGTCTTTTCACCTTTGTATAATAAGGGTCTCTCACAGTGTAAGCACATCATGTGTCCTCAATAAATGAAATACACGCAGAGGTATAGTGGTATAGGCTAGGGGTCCACTATCAGTGGTCATTGGTATTCCTGCTTTGCTAAGGCTTTATTTCCCCAGGCCAGAGTTATTTCTTTTATGTGCTAATCTGTGGTTGGAAGGATATTTTACTCATGAATCAGATCAACTTATAGGTTAGAGAAATTAAGTGAAAGGGGCCCTCATACTCTCATCGCTTCTTCTGAGCTATGGTGAGGCAAAGTAACCAAAAAACTCCATTCAAACTCCATTCCTTTCAAGCCGTGGGGTGAGAGGTAGTGGAAAAGGTGGAGGGGCCCTGGCAGCTGAATGGCGACTTTCCCAGAATGTGAGAATGCGGCGTAGCTGGCTGACAAGCATGAGCTGCATTAAGAGTTGTCATCGATCTACAGGGCTGGTGAGTTGCCATTCCTTGGCCATTTATTTTAAACACAGTATTCTTCATAAGGTAAGCTCCTAAATTCATGGCTATTACTTAACTGACCATTTCTCCAACTCGAGTCATTTGAGTTCAGTACAGGCATTTTTCTGAAATGAGGCTGTTTCTTTTTCAGTGTTCTTAAAATCATAGCCACCTTCACCATAAGAATAAGTCTGTTCCAGCCACGACTCAGTTGGAAAGACAACTCAGCCGTTACACGATTGTTTTGCTCAGCTGTTGGAAATCTTTTTCAGTGAAAGAGGAAAAAATGACTGCAATAAAGTGAACAAGCAGATTACTGTGCACAAGTAATCCTTGAAACAGTCAATTGTTTACTGCATTATAATTGTTTGTTTACTTCTATGTTGGTTTTTCATCTTTGTGCTGGTTAGAGCCGCCAGGAATCAGAAAGTTAAAAAAACTATAGAGTCCCCAAATATATCCAAGATTTGCCCAGGGTGGTGTGTATTTGGCAACTTCTGAGGCTTGAGAAAATTCTTTCATTAACATACAACATCCATCTGTAATAAAACACAATTGTCAAAATCGATTTAGGTGATGGCGACTGGCATAAAGCTCATCTAACGTAGTCTGGCACCTGCCAGAGGTTTCTTTGATCAGAGAGGATTCCTTGTAGGTTGTCCAACAGGACCTACTTACCTCCTAAAATCATCTAGAACAACACTCTCCCTCTAGCCCTGCTCTAGTCACCCTTTCATGGCGGTCATATTTCTTACAGTCAATGAAACTTCGGACATGTGTTACTAAACCAAACTTGGATCTGCTTGCCCATGCACCGTAAAGCCAATCTGCTGACACTGGGTTGTGGTGAAGGAAAGTGCAGCATTTATTGCAGGGTGCCAAGCAAGGAGTCTGGGTAGCTAGTGCTCAAAAGGCCTGAACTCCTCAGTGACTTTCAGGGAAAGGTTTTTAAAGACGGGGGCATTGGGGTTGTGGGGATGCATGCTAGTGGACATTCTTCTGATTGGTTGGTGGTGAGGTAATCGGGAGTCAACATCATCAACTTCCTGGTTCCAACCAGTCTGGAGTCCATGTGCTTGTGGTGAGCATGAAGTTAATTAACTTCTCCCTGGTGGGGATTTCTGTATCTGCAAAGCAGCCCAGAGGATATGGCTCAGAATATTATCTATGTTCCTCGAGAAAGAACTAAAGATCCTTGACTTTGTTTAATGGCTAAACTATTATTATTTTGTCTTGCTTGACCGTTTTCCTTTCTTTCTGCATTTTCTCACTTCTCTGATTAAATTTACCGGGGGAAGGCCTAGGAGGCTAAAGTTTTTCTACAGACAAGAGGCAGGCGGGGGGCCCTGTGGGGGTGGGGTCTGTTCTGAGAAGGCGCCATAGGGTCCTGCTCGATTACACACGCTGCTCCCTCTGCTTAGAATGCTTGTCCCTCCTCCTCTTCTCTCAAGTTCTATTCATCCTTCAGATCTTAGTTCAGTCATGACTCTCTGAAAAGCATTCCTAGATTAGGTCATATCCTCTAAGCACTGCCCTAGCACTTGAGACTGTGGACAGTTTGTATTTGTTTATATGATTGTCTGATTAATGTCTGCTTCCTTTGCCAGACTGTACAAAGCCCTCACAAAGCTCTGTGAGGACAGGGAATAAGTCAGGTTTTTGTTGTTGTTACCGTTATATCGCCAGCCTTTATCACTGTTGCTGGAACACAGTGAGCATATCATAAATATTTAAATGTTGAACGAATATGTCATGGAATCTCACACTAGCTCTGCCACTGGGTTATTAGGCAAGTTATTTAACTTCACAGGGCCTCACTTTCCTCATTAGTAAGAAAAAGCCTCTTACATTCCCCAAACTCTAGCATATTTATGGTTCCTGTTTTGAGCCTCCAAGATTTACTAGGCTAGAAAGCCAGCACTGTTAATTGCCTGCCGTGGAGAAGCCATATGCCAAGCTAGAAATTAGAATTACCCTCGACACCTTTGCCTTTTTCCCTAATGCCACCGCCTTGATTTCAGCTTTCCTCCACTCTCATTTAAAATACTGCAACTGCTCTCTTTACTGGTGGTCCTGTGTTTGGTCCTCTCCTCTTCCAGTCTATGCAAAGCTGCCAGCAGAACTGTCTGTAACACTGAACTGATCGTGGCACCCCTCTGCTTAAACACTTTCAGTGACTTCCACACCCCCTGGGACAAAACTCACCTCTTGAGGAGATGCCCTCCCACCGCTCCTGCTTCACCTCCTGCCCTCTCCTTGAGAACTCATGCTCCACGCAGAACTCCTCAGGGGGCTGCAACTAGACACCTGTTTCCCACTCAATTCTCTCAGCCCAGAAAACTCTCCTCCTCTCCTGCACTTACAAAGTCCCATCTACCTTTTAGACTCAGCTCAAACGTTACTGGAATGTGGCCCCCGCCTTGACCAAACCCTCATTCTCCAGGCAGAGTTTGTCACTCCCTGCCTGTATTCCCACAGAACACTTTGTACAATCCACCATAATAACACTTAGAGAGCTGTCTTTGTTTGCAGAGGGACATTTGGGTTAAGTGCATGGGCCTCAAATTCAGACTTGACTGGAGGTTGAAACCAAATTGTGCAACCTAGTTGTGTGGCCTTGGAAATTATTCTGAGTTTTAGTGTCCTAGTTTTGGAAATGGGAGATATGTAACACCTAACTCACTGGGCAGTTGGAATTACAGATTAAATGGGATAATGTGTTTAAGGCACTTAGCACAATGCCTGGCCCGTAATGTTCAATAACTAAGGGTAATTGTTGTTGGACTGTAAACATGTCAAATGCAAAGAACCAGGCCTACATTTTGCCCATCTTTGTATCCCAGTGACTGGCCATAGTGGATGCTCAGTGAATGCTTCTTGAAGTGCCTAAATGGGAAAGTATCCATTATTATTTTTTTTTCAGGTAGGCCAGAGGCTTATTCATTTTAGGAATTTTACTGACGTGTCAAAAATTCTCCTAACCTTATGACATACTCCAAATCACATTTATCTTTCCCTTTGCTAAACCAGTCCTTAACTTACACATGCAACATAATGAGATCAAACTTGAGTTTTAAGTATTAGTGTTTTTTGCTAAATTCTCTCTTCATACATTGAGTCCTTACTGCACGCATATCAATTTCAGCCTTTACACATTCCTCGGTGAAACAGATTATATCCTTCTTTCTCATATCGCATGCAAGTGTATAGGACTTACGTGCTCAGCCCTGTTCTATGAGCTTTGCGTGTCTTAAATCCTCTATGAGACTTATAACCGAATTGACTTTTCTAAGACGACAGTGCGTGGTCAAACCGATTAGAACCACCGCAAATTCTAGCCGTGTGTTCTGGCCACAGCATGGCATCGCCCCCAAGAAGTCTAAGTCCCTTGACTGCAAGGTTATATCCTTCCTTCTCCGCATCGCTGCCTGTATGCAGAGACTGAGTGAGCAAGCCTGACCAGTGCATTTCCTTTTCCGTCTACGTAAGTAACTTCCACCAGAGGGGCAGAGGCAGAGTAGGTTCACAATGAATACTTGAGAGACTCTCTGGGAGGTTTGAAGTGTCACAGGGTTTAAACACCTTTAACCTTGGGGAAGCACCCTTTAACCCTCAGCACGTCAAACTTTGCTATTGTGGTTTCTCTTCGGTGTCCCCTGAGGACTCCTTCTAGGGTCCTTGACAAGGACAGAGGAACTGAACTTAAGGTTGAGAAGCATCTTGGGCCCCCCCCCGCCCCGCTTTCAATTAACCAAGCACGGGTCACGCCACGGGGTTCTCCGGGAGGCGCTGTATACCTGACCCCCGGGCGACCCCTTCCCGCCCACCGGAAAGCCGGCAGCGTCCAGCGCTCTCCGTGGAGACGCCACGGAGGCGCAGACGCCTCCCGCCCTCCTTCCAGGAGCCGCCTGGGATGCAGATCCTGGCAGCTGCCACACCGGAAGCGGCCCCGGGCGCGTGCGGGGCGGCAGCTGAGGGTCCCGCACGCGGGGCGGGGCCGCCGGGCAGGTCCCCCGCCTCCCGGGGGCGCGCGAGGGCCGGGCGGGGCCGCCGTCCCTTCCGGGGAGCGGTGGCTGCCGCCGCGTCCGCCGGGCAGCTTCCCACCCCGCCCCCCCACGGCTCTGGGTGACGCTTCTCCAATAACAGCTCGCGGGGAGCCGTAGCTGGGGGCTCCGCCGGCGCCGGGGACCCTCCGCGCCAGCCCGGCCGCCGGCATGAGGGCCGAGGGCGACGGCGGTCTGGAGCGCTTCTGCAGCCCCGGCAAGGGCCGGGGGCTGCGGGCCCTGCAGCCCTTCCAGGTGGGGGACTTGCTCTTCTCCTGCCCGGCCTACGCCTACGTGCTCACGATCAACGAACGGGGCAACCACTGCGAGTTTTGCTTCGCCAGGTAGGGCGGTGCGGGCCGGCGGCGGCGGCGGCGGCGGGCGGGAGCCTGGGGCGCCGCACGGACGGGCTGGCGGACCGCGGCGGGAGGAAGTGCGTGCGGCCCGCGGGGTCCTAGCGCCGGCGGCTCGCGGGGGAGGGGGCGGGCTGCGCCCTTGAACCCCGGACCGGCTGTGCCACGTGCGTTAGGAAAGACCAGCCAAGTTCTCGCCGCACGTCCTGCACGGCATGTTTTCCGAGTCGCTCCCGCGGGATGTGCGAACTGGCGAGGTGCAGGGTCCTGCCCTCACACGTGGGCTTGGAGCCAGGCTTCCTCCCAGCGCTGGCACGCACTGCCCACTCGGTGCGTTGCCAGCGGAGCCCCAGGTTCGCGCGGCCACAGCCTGTCACCTTTAACTTGTGCTTCCTGCGATGTGTTCTGTGGCCCACAGTCTTTTCTGCCGCAGATTTGCCGTGTTTCCTCCAAGGAACTTAATGACACAATATTTCATGTAAAGTACATGGCCCCTCTTCTTTCTTGTCACCCTCTGCACTTGGTATTCGGAGAGAAGCCAGAGGAGTACTGACCACACACCCGTGGTTCAGAGGGGCTGCACTGGTGGGACGTATCTAGCCCTGGTTTGGGACTGGGAAAACGTGGCTGCTGGGGGGATGAGGCAGAACGTATGGCTGGAATTGGTATTTAATTGTAGCATGTCATGTATGTGTGTATATGTGTGTATCTTCACATACACTAACACATAATTATATCTTCAAGCCTTATGATAGTTCCAGACCTGAAAGTCGTGTTAGAAGTCATGAATGCAACACTCTTTCCATTTTACAGGGGAGAAAACTAATGCCCAGAGAGGAAGTGTCACTGTGTATGTCTAGTCACACCCATAGTTAAGAAAATGAAGTCTGGTGTCTTCAGTTCTGCCCATTTCCTACCTAGTTAAGTGCTCAATAAAATTACTGAGGCAGGAAGCATGGCATTGGAGTTAAATTCGTACAGGGCCTTCCAGGACCCTGCTTTACTTTCTTTGAACCTCAGTTTCTTCATCTTTGAAGTGGAGATTCCTGGGCTAGATTAAGCCCACCTGAGGTCCTGCGGGTACCTTTGGAATACAGGTCTCAAGTCCAACACACGCTGAAGTACTCAATCTCCGAGACGTGTTCCTCTCATTCCACGGTAAGACAGAGCAAAAGAAGGGACAAAAGCTAAATACTATAGTAGTCTTGTCCAGACTCCCTGCCAGAGCTGTCTTCCGCTTGGGGGGACCTGGAAAGGAACTAGACACAGAATCATGCCGTGGGCAGCTTAAGGGCTGTATGTGATGTGGCTCTTTGAATTGGTGAGCCAGGAGCTGAAGGGTCATGGCACCACTTTGCGACGTTTGAGTGAAGTGAGCATTGGGTTTTCCCAAAGTTAAAAAGGCTGCTGTGTCTGGTCCCTTGATCTTCTGAGCCTTGCTGTGGCTCAGAGTCTGAAGCAGTGTGGGTGTCTGGAGTGGCAGGAGCAAAGCAAGGTCACCCAGCACAGAAGGGGCCTGCCTCCATCAGGGATCCTGGTGATTCCTGGGGTCCAGCGTGGGAGAGAAGACTGCGGTACCACGCACATAGTAGGTGCTCAGATGGTAGTTGCCTGACCACTCCTCCAGTGAATGAAAGATCAAATCCAGCTGGGTTCTCAGTGGAGAAGCAGAGCTGAGAGATTCTTCTCTTTTGCTGTGAGCCTCCACACTCTATGTACTACACACACCCCCGACCTTAGAACAGGAAGGTACAGTCAAGGTGCAACTTGGCAAATCACCCTGCCATATGGGACAGTGTTTGCCTTTGTTTTCCCTTTTTCTGAATGACATTCATCAGTGTCACTGTTGCCTTAGATCCCTCACCAGGGTTACCCCCTCCCTGCATTGGGGTGGGACTGCTGCACCTCCCCCCCGCTTTTCTCTGGCTTAGGTGAACTTCTGTCAACATCCACAGCTCCTTTCCTCTTTCCCCAAGGACTCATTTGAAATCAACTAAAATAACACACAAGAAATGATGACATCATGATACCTGTGAAATTAGAGATATATTTGTACTCCACTCTGGTTTCCATTAAATGCGATTAGTTTGGAATTAGTGGCTAGATCATTCTCATAGATTTAGCACCGTTTCCTCTGTCAACTGTCTGTACAGACCGAGGACAAATTATTCTGTCCAGCTGTACTAGAGGAAGGCATATATGTCCCCACGATTCCCCCAGGGGGTAGGAGCAGAATTCTCAAATACTGAAGCATACAGAGCAAAATCCACGACTTCCCCTCCCCTCCCATAAAAAGAAAACTACACCTTATCTTTTCTTGTACCAGAAGTTGAAGGTAAATAACGTTGCTTAAGACAAATGAGCCACTACAGATCTTCCCTATCATATTAATTGTATCAGGGTTTGACTTATTTTGAAGGAAAATACGTGATTTTTTTCGGGAATAACTGTGTTCTATAAGTTGAAAAATAATGGGAATTCTCTTAAGTCACAGTGGAGTGGGATTCTTACTGTCAGGGCAGTGCAGACAGGAGTTTGTATTTGTGTCACATTTACTCAGGGTGACACTTGGGAAGATGTGTATCTTGCCTCAGCTGCTAGAAGGCAGCCCCTAAAAATATACATGTCTTCCAGTTGGGAGCTGTCCTCATCAGACCTCTCAGATGCGTTTTATGCACACACACACACACACACACACACACACACACACACACACACACACACACACACACGTACGTTGACACACACACACACACACACACACACACACACACACACACACACACACGTACGTTGGCCTGGCCAGCATTTTGTGGCACAGTTTTTACATTATATTTCACTTGGTATTTGACATCTCTTAACACTTGCTAGTGTTTGTCTCAGAAAGGAAAAAATCTGTAACCCTGGGTTCCATGAATATTCATTGTGTGTGCAGTTCCTCAGGAGGGCGGATGTACCCCTCTTGATCTTTCATTCTCTTGACTCATGGGTCATTTAAAGGCAGGAATATTGTCTTTTGTGTCTGTTTGTTCAGCGTATCGGGGCAAAGTAGGAAGGCCCACTTCACCTCCTTGGACTAGAGCTGTTGGAACCTGGTTTCAGGAAATTTACATTCTGTCTGGCTCAGTCAGAGTGGTTGACGTAAATATTAAAATGTTTGCACGATCAAAATCCTGTGATTGAGATGGCCTGTTTCGGCAGTTATACAGGTGTAATGTCCCCCCGATTTTTTTTCTGTAGCAGCATTCATCTCTTCCCCACTGTTTTACCAAACTGAAGTCATCTTTCGTTGATCTTAATCAGTATTAAGAGATGTGAACCCTTGATCCTGTTCTTAAGGTTCTCTGAAAGAGCCCTGGGCCTGAAGCTGTTCTCAGAAGGGGGTGTCATCCCCAGGGCTGCTGTGATTCTGCTTATTCCGAGAACATTCTCTGAGACTTGGACAGTCTCTGAGGAGAGAAATGGCTTCCGATTGTTCTCAAATTATCTTGTTCTCTGAATGAAAAATTGGACACACATGCTCCAATAAAGGATTCCCTCCATCTTTTTACATGTATTTTTAAGAAATGGGTAGGAAGATTAAAATACACAGACAACAGATTTCCTCTAAAAAAGTTACATGAGAGAGTATAAAGTTAAACCATCTGTATGGTAGATAATGAGGTATTGGGTTGCCATTTTCAACATTTCAGTATTTCAAGTTTTTCGTTTATTTAGAGACTACAAAGGAGGAACTTCGGGGCCAGATTGACTGGGTTTGAATTCTGGCTTCATCCCTTCCCGATGGTTTGTCTTGAGGCAAATTACTTAACCTGTCTGAACTCCCGGCTTCCTGTATCTGTAAACTGTGCACATTAACACCCACCTACTGGGCTGGCCCTGAGACAGTGAAGTCAAGTGCCTAGCACGGCCCGGACACTTCGGGAGCTGTCAGAACTGGCCCCGTGTCTCGCTTGTAGGGACGTGTTTGATAAGCTCTCTTGGCTAAATGTTAAATAGTGTGATAACATAGTCTCACTTCAGGGACATTTTTTTATGGTGGTGGCATTGGGGTGGGGAAAATGGGGAAGGACATACTGTATCTTGTTGACCAATGGAGTCATCATTCAGATGGCATGTTGACCCA
The DNA here is from genome assembly GCF_011762595.2 of Tursiops truncatus. Taxonomy (NCBI): domain Eukaryota; kingdom Metazoa; phylum Chordata; class Mammalia; order Artiodactyla; family Delphinidae; genus Tursiops; species Tursiops truncatus. The sequence continues at coordinate 42,203,497 of NC_047034.1, forward strand.
GAGTTAAAAGTGGCAGTTCTCAACCTCGGGTGCCCCAGCATAATAATGGGCGTCTGGAATCAATTTTCAGTGTTTTTCGAAACCTGACAGCACTGACATGATTAGCCTACACAGATAAAGCTTTTTGAAACAAATGAGGCTCGTGTATCTCCAAAGTGCGTAGATACTTTAATACTCTTTTACCGTGGGATTAAACAAATGTTTGAAAAGAGAAATGGAGGAAAGCAGAATTTTCCACCTAGCAAGGATACCGTGGCTCCTCTCTGCTCTTTGCTTCCAGCATGATTCTTTCAGCTGTGGCAAGGAGCCGTCCTGCAGGACTTCAGATGTGCCGAGTGCCAGCACACGCACATTTTTCATACGCGGGAGCAGAGTTTCTGTTATAGCTTATCAGGGCTCAGTGACCAAGCTGCACATTTGGAAGCGATTTGAGATGAAAGAGACAGAACGGCAGCAGGATATCCTGAAGTGAAATTCAAACCCTGGTGAGTTAAAACCACCATCTAACACCTTTCCCTCCCAAAAGCAATTGCACAAAATCCTCTCACAAAAATGTGAAGATCCCACATAAAATGACGTTCCTTTAAATCGTGTTGCTCTTTGCAGCTCACAGAGCATTCCAGATACATTCTTATTTTGATCCTCCCAAGGATGGCCTGTGTAGAGAAGACCTTATCCCATTTTATGTAGGAAGTAACTGAGGGCTGGAAAGCTTGTTTCCTTGAATTTCACATTTTTGGGGTCAGATATTGATTGAGCGCGTCCTAGGGCCAGCCTCTGTGTCCTTCGTGGAGGGAACCATGTCTTCCTATTCTGAGTGTTGTTTTCCTTCCCTGCCCCTTTTGACCTGAATCTACCGTGTGGTTCACACCTGGACACCAGGACTTAATTCACTTCTGATTTCTCAAGTGAATGCAATTTTTATCACCTCTCTTCTTTTGCTTCCCCTTCCCCCAAGAGATAATTCAACAGATTAACGCATTGTTTCTAAAAGTTCAACAAATAAATTGATTCAGCTGTCTTGTATCTTGTGCTGCTTTGGGTCCAGAGGTTTTTTATTCCAATGCTTTGGAATTTGCATAAGAGCTACATATATTCTTCTGTATTATCCACTATTACCTGATAAAATGTAAAAAGAAATACAAGGCTTTGGTCCTTTTGTGGGTTTGGGACATTTTTCAGTATGCTCGAGTTATTTAAGACGAGTTTACCATCTTAGTGTTTATAGCTACATATAAAGAGTTTGTTTCTGTGCCCTCTGGTAGGGCAACATGAGAGTATAAACCCCCTGTCCTTTTTTTTTTCCTTAAACATACCCAGTCTTCAGAACTCTACTCTGTGCAAGGTTAAATGGGCATGGTTTGGAAACAGAATTCATGGTGCAGCTGTGCTAAGAGGCCCCAGGATGGTATTCCTGTAGGACAAGCATATGGCGCACTATCTGTCAGAAGATTCTTTTAAAGATCCTCAGAAATGTCTTAAATTTCTTTGGGAAGATCCAGGGCTCAGGGCTGTAGCTTGGCAGCAACTGGTCTTCAGGAGGACGCAGAACGGGTGAGAACCTGGGACAGTGACGTTGTCTGTTATAGAATTTGAAATAGCAGCAAAATGCAAAGTTTCTACTTGATTTTGGTGTTTGAGACATACCTCTTTTGCCCGAGGTTCATTATCCCCTTTCTTTTTCTTGTCAATATAAAGAAAATATGAAATAATTACAATTTTAAGCCACTTTATTTCTGCTTCCCAAGGAGGCAATCAATATTACAAATATCCCTTATGTAATTGGAGTCATCAGTAGTAACTGAGGTCACTCCCACCCATACACACACCTTGTTTTCTGAGTTCAAGGCGTGCTTTCATCTGATCTGCGTAAGGACAGTTTGACTGAAATGAATTTCTCTGTTATTGATTCTGCATTCCCATTTCCTGTTCTCTCACAGACAGCCCCTCTCTGGGTTTGCCTGTTTGTCTTTGCACCTGTGAGTATATATGCCCTGATCACCTCCAGGGAACTAGACAGACATGGAACAGGCCACCCTGATTGTACTTGACCAGATGCAGACTTTGCACCGTCCTTTGGTCAGCCTGGCGGCTAGGTGGTTTCTGGAGCAGTCCTCTTACCCTGGAGAGGGGCCAGCTCTGGCACTAGAGGTCTCTCAGTCCCCTCTCAAGGGATTCGCAATATCAGCCTCTGTACACCACCATCACTCTCCCACTCACATCCCCAACCCTTGCATCTCTGGATTTCTAGCAAATCTGTGGTAGTTTAGGGGTGCAGCCCTCCAGCGGGGAATTGACTGAAGTAACTGCCTTTTCAGGGGCTGAACCCATGACCTTGGCCTCATTAGCACAGGCGCTCTAACCAGCCACAAAGCCACACACCTCACTTTGTGTAACTTCTGCTGACTCTGTTCCTACCACCCTCGGAGGCCTCCTTTTCAATTGCAAAGGCGTTCACACCAACACAATAGAACAGAAGGAAACCAGATCTCTTCTAGACTTCTCTGAAGGCCAGAAATATGCAATTTAGCAGGAAAATAATACCAAAACGTCTTGAGGGTTCAGGAAACAACTTATCTTTCTAGTCCATGCACTTGCTGAGAATCCAGCTGCGTGTCTCAGATTTTTCTTCAATCAAAAATTTAAAAATACTATGGAACTCCCCGTGCCAATTTATTAACATAAAATCCGGGGACAAAGTGGAAGGTTTCAGATGACTGAGTGGAAATATGGCATGTACGTTATTAACACGGATTGGGTTTGCTTTTTAAAGAAGGAGAATCCATAAGTGCTTATCTTTGGCAAGTTTATAGTCCCTAGAAACCAAAATAAACGCTCGCCTGTGATCGCTGAGCCACCGGCGTGTATCCGCAAGTGCACTATGACGAACAAGGCGTCTCAGAGCCCCGGGAATCTGCAGTCACTGTGGGGGAGAGGAAAACTAAGGGCGACGCGCTTACCAAGAAGCGAATTTCACACCGAGGCCTGAAGACATAGGCGTATCCTGGGGGGAGAGGTGGAAAGAAACCGGCTGACCAGCAAGATGCAGTTTTTCATCTGAGTCAAGTAAAATCTCAAGGATTTTATATCCAGGCACTTGCAAGGAGTTATGTTGCCATCTGTGGCAAAATGAAAAGATCTTGGACGGGAGGAGCTTTTTCTCCTCAGTCTGTGAGGACCAGGAAAGGCTCTTCAAGGGATATGGGCCCTGGGCTCACATCTTGTTGATTTTCCTCACCACAGCAGTGTTTGTACAGGAAACACCCTGGTGCAATCGGAGAAATCTCTTATCTGTCAGTTGCACAAATCTGTCGCAGAGTGATGATTGCTGTTCACGGTGATAGCTTCACATGTTCTTAAAACCTCAACAGTAAGAGACATTTAATTATGAGCAGATGGTAAACTCCCTGCGAGCAGGGATTCTCTTTTTAATGTATTCAACAAATATTTATATTTATGGAGCCCTCGCTGAGTTCTGAATCCCTAGGAAACAACTGTGCAGAAAAGGGACACCCTCCCTCCACAGAGCTTATATTCCAGGAGGTTTGATTCATCTTTATAAACCCGTTGTCGACTGAAGAAAAGCACAACATGAGAGTTGTGAGTTAAGTTTTATTTGGGGCAAAATGAGGACTGTAGCCCGGGACACAGCCTCTCAGAGAGCTCTGAGGGACTGCTCTTAGCAGGTGGGGTGTGACGAGGTCAGTGTATATGCGATTTTGGTGAAGGGGTGTACATGCAGTCAAACACACATTTTGGCAGAAGGTTCCTGCCAGTCTCAGGAAGGTTGCTGCTAGTCACGACGAGCAGATGTCTCTGTTAATCATTTCAGTGCTTTTCTGGATATGAGAAGGTGTCAGAAATTGGGCTCATAAAATCTTCTGAAAATTTCTAACTATCTGAAGGCCTGTTCTGCCAGTTCTTTCCAGAGCACAGAGCGCCTCGTTCCTGATCTCCACCCTGAACTCCTTTCAGGGGTGTCGAAGGTCACCGACCGCGGTGGCTAGTGACCTCATCCTTGTAGAGGCAGATGGCAAGTGACAGATTTTAGTTGACACTGTAGTGCATTGAACTTTGTCATTTTAGCAGATTTTTTTGTTAAAGGCATAAGGTTTTGGGTTGAGTGTTTTCCTTTTATGGAACACTGATAAAGTATGTCATAAAGAAAGCTCTTAACAAAGAAGTTTAATCACACACGCTGGTTCATGACTTATGCAAACTAAGGGAGGGCTTTGATCAGATAATAGTTTGGTCTAATAAAATTGTGGCATCCCTGCATTGGGTTAAAACAGCAGCACTTTGGGTAGACATTTTTTAGAAGTTGATGAAATTTAGTCTACTCATACACCTGAATAAATATTTCTAAATACTACTTAAAAAAAAAAAACCTTTAGGGTTTTTTCACCTTAAAAACTTTCAGGCTCCCAAAGTAGTAGAGATTTAGAAACAGTCTACTTATTTCACTCAATATTTAATTGATTTCGGCACATGTTCAGGCCTTTCAAGGCACCTAGCTGCTAAATATTTTCTAGGCACAGAGGGGGAAAGCAGCCCACTGCCACCTTCTCTTTCTGCGCATCTTCAGAGAGTGGCCCTGGTAGGACTCCACCGGAGGGTCAGTGCTGCCTGCTGGCACGCTCCGAGGGCTGGGCATCTGGGGTGATGTTTGGGTCCACCTTGCTCTGCAGTGTTAGTTTCATTTCAGCAGCTCCAAACTGCTTATAGTGGTACACACACACACACACACACACACACACACACACACACACACACACTCGCGTATCCTTGCACCCATAGCACCTTGTGCATACTTCCTTCATACACTCGCTCCTTGACTCAGGAACCAGGTCTTACTCAACTTTGTAGCCTAGCACTTAGCCTGAGGCCTGGCACCCCGTAACCTCAGTAAATATTTATTAAATGAATAGTCTCATTTCTGCAACTTATTTTACTAGCGGTTCTTTGGACAGGCCTCATCACCTATCTATATATGTACATCACGTACCAATATATATACAACTCTGCTTGTTCTTAGAAATGAATCCTTATAAATAACCAGAGAACCCTTCATTGATCCCTGTTTTCTTCAGGACAAAATCTTGACTGCTCAAGTCCTCCGTATTCAGTGCTCTTTCCACCCTGTCTAGTGTTATCCCTCGCTCCTTTTTCATTTAAACCCTAAACAAAATCTGAGTGGTCTTTCCAGTACCCCACAAAGGTGCTGTGTCATTCCTCATTCTTCCCAATGTCCACTTGAACCAGGAATGCTCCTCTGTGCATTATTCCCCTACTTAACCCTCTAACTTCTTCCCTGGTAGGGCCTTCTACTCTAAGTCTGTTCATCTTGAACAGAGACCCAGCTCGAATTGCATCTCTTTTTTTTCTTTTTCTGGCCGCACCATGAGGCTTGCGGGATCTTAGTTCCCTGACCAGGGATTGAACCTGGGCCACAGCAGTGAAAACGCCAAGTCGTAACCACTGGACCGCAGGGAACTCCCCACATTGCATCTCTTTTTATGAAGCTTCCTCTTCAGTACTTCAGCCCACAATCTCTTCATTTTATTTAGTTAGTACTTTATGTTTATTTGACAGGAGTTTACTATTTACTCTTTATTTGTATCTGTTCAAACGATATATAAGTTGGAGTTATCAAGGTCTAGTCCAAAATCGGGGTAATTCACCTAAGTAAATTGACAATTCGATTTTTTATTGTTTGACTGTAGGAAAATGAAATGAAGAGGATGAGAGTGTCACCTCTTAAAATTCTTCTGTAACCAATTAAGGTGCACTTTCTTGCACGATTTAGAGCAGGTCACATGTTTCTGGGGCCAGGAGTTAATACTCAACGTTTGGCGGCAGAGGGCCTGACCATATTCTGGAACTCAGGCTTATCGTTAGGTTATAAAGGTATTTTTACATGGTCTCTGTGGCCAGAATGTTGAAGTGAGGGGTGTTGTTAGGAACATTTTAAGCTTTTAAATAGTTACATTTGTATGACTTTGTTGTTTTCCTTGATATTTAATCACCTAGGTGTTGTAGAACTTAGGGCAACGGCAGTCGTAGGAGGATCTAGTATTGTGCTCGTTACAAAGTACTGTTGATGACATCTGTCATTTATTGTCCCACTGGAAGAAATGGTGGCTGTTGCTTATTGGCGGTTCCTATATGAGAGAACTCGTTGGTTGTTTCTTTCCTTTTTTTTTTTCTTCTTTAAATTGCATATTTATTTTTTCAGCTTTAAAAAAACTGTGGTAAAATATACATAAAACTTAAGTGTTTTTAATGCTTTACAATCAGTGGTATTAAGTAAATTTGTGTAACCATCACCACTCTCCATGTCCAGAATGTTTTCATCACCCCAGACAGAAATTTTCTATCCTTTAAACATAACTTCCCATCACCCCAGCCCAAGGGGCCCTCTGAGAAGGGTCGCTCTGGAGCGAAGCCCCTCCTCAGGGCCCTGCCTTTCCCCAGGACCCGGTGCCCCACTCGGCTGGCACCTGCCAGACACAACACCAAAACGCAGCCCCCAGCGGCAGCCTCCTCCCTAGCATTTTCTCAGACTTAAAGCCGAGAACAAGTTAAGCGATTATGTGCTTCTTTAACCTCCTCTCCCAGTACTGCACCTTGAGAATGAAAAAGTGAGGTGGACAGTTAGATGGGATGTAGCATCCTTGATGGGATCCTGACACAGAAGAAACACATGGGGAAAAACTAAGAAACTCTGAACAAACTATGTACTCTAGTTAATAATGTATCAATATCACTTCATCAATTGTAGCAAATGTACAACTAATGTAAGATGTTAACAATAAAGGAAATTGTGTGTGTGCCTGGGTGTGTGTGAATGTGGGGGGCTGTAATGAGGGCATTCTGTACTCTTAACTTTTCAGTAAATCTAAAACTGATCGATTGCTTGCCACGTTGCAGGGCGTGCGGGATCTTCGTTCCCGACCAGGGATCAAACCCGTGCCCCCTGCAGTGGAAGCTCAGAGTCTTAATCACTGGACTGCCGGGGAAGTCCCTAAAACTGTGTTTTTGTTTTTTTTCTTAATATAGTTATTACCAAAGAAAGTGAGGCGGGTCTGTCGTGATGATCTCGTGTGTCAGAGAGCCCCTCCTTTTGAGGGCCAGACATCCTAATGGGCGGTGGGTGCCTTAGGTTCTGGGGAAAAGGATCCCAATGTGGCTATGCCTAGACTGCCCAGGGGCAGGCCCCGCCCTGTATGGTGAAACTCACAGCTCTGGGCCCGTGGTTCCAGCATCCTAATTATGCTCCCAGAACACCACGGCCCTGTTAAGGTTTTCCAGACACTGGGGCTGATGATGGAAACAGGGGACGCGAGTGATGGGTGGGTCTCATGGACGAGGGCCGAGTCCCTTCTGGAGGCGCGGCACAGGCCCCCTTGGGGTACAGAAGCCACCTGCTGGAAGGCCTGCGGGTTGAGCAGGTTGATACCTGGGTCCAACCCTGGCTCCTTCACTCCAGGCTGTGCGGCCTCAGCAAAGTCTCCCTGTCTACGACACTGACCCCACACGGCTGCTGGAAAGATCTAGGAAGACAGCAAAAGTCAAGTGGTTCGCACCCAGAGGGTGCAGGCCCACCGCGCACCCACTCTCTACGGCTGGTGCCTGAAGTCAGCCGAGGAGAGGGGCGCTGCCCTGCTCTGCTCGGCACGTGATCCATGGCCAGCTTTCTGGGCAGATGAATGGGGTGCCCGCTTCCCCGGGCCGCTGCGTCCCGCCAGGCCTTCGCCCCGCTTCTAACTTGGCAGGGTATTCCATGCACCCTGCTTCACCTAGGCCCGAGGCAACCCTGTTCCCCTGGCAACACTGTACCCACGTCACAGGCGAGGAAACTGAGGGCCAGATCACGTTTTAGGCGGGCTCTTAATTCAGCAAGTGTTCGAACTCGACTTGCCCACGGCCGTGTGCGGAGGCCGAGACGGGCCGGCAGCCCGCAAGCTTCTGAGTTTAGGTCTCTCCGGCCCTTCGCAGCTGTTCAAAGATGCCACCGTCACCTCGGCCGAGTGCCCGGGAGTTGGCTCGGTCACGTGCCCTATGGCCCCTGTTTCTTTCCTTTTGACTTCTCAATCGGTAGGCATCAGGGAAGTCAAAGGCAAATTGCAAGGAAGTGTCATTCTCATCTCCCACAAAATCTGATACAGAGTTTCAGAGGAGAAAGTTAAATTTAAAAGCGCATACATCTCTTCTTCTGGCAGGATTCAACTGTTAGGGATTTTACAGGGCCTGCACGATGAGGCTTGGTTGTAGGTGTTGTCCAGTGGCTGAAAAGAGTAATATAATGTTCACTGTTCAGTAGGGTCAGTAGTTCTCTGCTCTATCCATAAGCCTCATGAATTTTTTTCTTTCTAAGGCAAAGGTAAATTTCATCTCAACTAGAGCCTGCATTAAAACAAATCCTAAATTAGCATCCTCACCGTTTTTTCATTGCTGAGCCTGACTTTTCATGAATCAGTGATGTGGAGAGTCATGTCTACAGTATTTCTTTAGCTTTACTGAGGAATAATTGACAGATATGATTGTCTGTATTTAAAGTGTACAATGTGATGATCTGATATACATAGAGGTTGTAGAGTGATTACTAAGGTCAAGATAATCAACACATCCATCACCTCACCTAGGTAACTTCCTTTTGTGTGGCAAGAATGCTTAAGCTCAACTCTTAGCAACTTTCAAGCATACAATACTGTCTTATTAACTGTAGTGACTGAGCCGTACAGTAGATCCTTATTCTTCCTACAACCGAAACTATACCCTTTGACCTGCGTCACCCCATTTCCCCCAGGGTCATCGTTTTATAACAAGGTCAACCACTCAGTGCTGACCACCAAGCCCAGCTTTATCCTTGTAAATCACAGCTCCTATTCCAATATTGGGGAAAACCTATTAGTTGCTGCCTTACTGCCCTAAATATTTCCCGCCTCCCCGGAGGCCCTGGGCTCTAACTTTTAACAAGCCTCAGAACAAAGCCTGATGCCCAGGGGAAGGTTCAGCCCTGCTCTGGGAAGACGTTCCCACAGCAAGTGGTCCCATTTTCACTGTTACATTGTGGATTAAAGTGCTATGTGGAGCATCTTTCACTGTTACACAAAAACCAGTACCCTGAATATTATCCTTGTCCCCTGACCAGGGTTATAATAGGGTTCTGCCACAATTTCTCCAATTTTTATTTCTCTCAAATAGAAATTTGCTAGTGTAACCACCCTCTCTGGGTGGGAGGCTAACTTTGTTTCTGATTGTCTTATTTCAACCCGTGGAGAAGTTACATTGCGCCACCGGGGCTTTTTTCCTTTTCTCTTTTTCATTTGGCCGGGACTGCCTCTGTTCCACAGAGCCTACTTGTCATTTCTTCTGTCACCGTTAGTTAAAAGTAATTGTTATTGCAAACCCACTCCATGCCAGTATCGTTCTCTTTCATGGGGAAAACCCACGAAGCATTCATTTCAGTAGCAGAAAGGAGGGAGCTTGCAGGATCAAATCCTTTTGATCTCCACCAACAGCGCCTGTGGCAACGCATTTAACTAGCAGGAGTTGTTAATTACAACCCTAACTTGTTGATCTTCGTGGCTTCCGAATTTTAAAAGCAAGAAAATTAAACACTGCGTGTTTCTCCTCCAGTAGAAAATGACAGGAGCGTGTCTTCTAAGTTCTGTCCCAGTCGCTAATAATCAGATACTTGCATTTTCCTGTAACATTTCTTTCCTCCCTTTGTGGATAGAACCATTTCTTAAGTTCAAAGAGCCCTTCCATTCACAGCAGGGTAGATGTTTGCCTGTAAAACAAAGGCTTTAGAAGCATAAATCCTCTAACTATGAGTCTGAGTGACATTGTACTGAAGATATTTCAGGAGTTGACATCACTTAAAAAACACACACACACAAAAGAATGAAGGCTAATTAAAAGTCTAGTAGTCCTAGGCTTCACGGGTTATTTTCTCATTTAATTTGCATAACAAACCTATGAGGTAGAAACGGTATCTTTACAGTGGAGGAAACAGGTTCAGAAAGGATTACTAATTTGCCCAAGATCGCACAGCACCTCCGGCACCAGAAAGAAGAAAGGACTTGACATGGGGAAGTAGGAAAAGTAACTCATCGTTTTCATCCTGCATTGTGAAGCGGGAATCAGGAGGAGGCGGAAAGAAAGCTGAGCCTTCCTTTTTTAAAATTTGCACCTGGCTTCTAGAATATTTGCTTGTCATAGTTGGAAAATACGGCGTCTGCCACTTGATTCTGACCATCATCAAGGTAGCTAAACAACCTAATACATCCTGTGTGTGCCAGTCATTCTTTAAGAAGAGTTACATTGTAAAGTCTGCATTGCAGAGAAGAATGCTTCAGCACTCTTCTTCGGCAAATTTAGCACTCAGAAACACTCAACCCAAATGGATGACCATAGGCCTAGGCCAGTGGTTCTGCATTCTGGAAGCACGTTGGATCCGGGTAGTTCTCTAAAACTCCCAACACAAATCAGTCTGATGAGAACTGCTAGACCCAACCCCACCCCCAGACGGGCCCATGCAGCCGAGGTTGAGAGCCACTCCGAGAGGTTATGAGTGTGATTTCACCAGTAACTTTCCTTTAGTTCCCTTCCTTTTCAGTTATTTCACTTCATTCCTCCAAATGACCTTTATTAATCATTTCTTTGAGGGCAGCTTTCTTTTCTTGGTTTTTACAGTCTTTCCCCAAACCTCCTGACCAATTCAGATCAGGTTACATTGCAAATGAAAGATTTACAGCTGTGTCTTCTGCAAGACCAGAGTTTATTCTAAAAGCCTGTATATTGCTACAGTGAAAATGGATCTCCCATATGAAGTTTCTCCCTGGCTAAACTTTGCAGTCAGCAATAGTCAAACTCTCACAGGAGCTCTCTCTTTCTCTCTCAAACACATACACAGTGCACGTTCCAGCTCAGCAAATTTTAGTTTGGGTTTCAACCATTAGACTTATGAAACGTGTACATCTCTCCCTATGAAAAGCTATGGGAAAAACTGAAGCACGTATCAGGATAATTTAAACAGAGCTCCCATCCCTACCCCACTTCATCGAGAACTGCTATTACCAAATAGATCAAAGTAGATTCTTATGCTATTCACTCTCCGCAATTGGCTTAGCTTCTCTCCTTTTCTACTGTGAAGGCCGTTTGGCCCAGGAGAATCTTTGCTAAGAAAATTCCCATGTAGCCAGGCAGATGACTCCATAAGCATATATACAGTAAAATCTGCCTGTGAGCCAGGCAGGGCTTTTCTGTTGTTTGTGAGAGCTGCAGTGTTCTATCACCCAGTTCCCAGAGGACACAGTCCTGCTTGGACTGGCCCAGTGTCTGAGAAACACCTGGATTTAGCACACTGAATGAGACAGAGGGACCTTCTTTGCACAGACTGAATACAAAAGTAATCCTTATTTTATTCCAGTCTGCTTCAAGTGATATTGATTCCTCTGGAACAGTTGATTGAGAGACCCTCTGTGGGGATGCTCCCTCCCCAGATCTCATTTTCAGAAATGATCCTGGATTCTCCCCATTGCATCTTTGAAGCCAAGTAGCCTTAATGGGATACCACTGGAGCTGGGACATTATGCAGACCAGAGTAAAGAATGCCTCTATTTATACTTTGTTATTACTGTTATCCAGACACATAGATTATTTTTGTTTCATGTCACAGTACTCAAGGAAGGATATTTTTGCACGATGGAGACATAGTATGTACCTTGATGTGTGAATTCTGATTCTGCTACCCACCTTCTGAATGACCGTGTTGGGTTAGATATTTCACCTCTAGGATCCTCAATATCTTCATTTGAAAAGCGGGAATAATAACTTCTTCACAGCTGATGGAATTATTGCAAGAGATCAGTTTTCAAACTTTTTGGTCTTTTTTTTATTGGAGTATAGTTGCTTCACAACATTCTGTTAGTTTATACTGTACAGCAAAGTGAATCAGCTATACGTATACATATATCCCCCCTTTTTTGGATTTCCTTCTCATTTAGGTCACCACAGAGCACTGAGTAGAGATTCCTGTGCTATACAGTAGGTTCTCATTAGTTATCTATTTTATACATAGTCTCAATAGTATATGTATGTCAATCCCTATCTCCCAATTCATCCCACCCCCCTTCCCCCTTGGTATCCATATCTTTGTTCTCTAAGTCTGTGTCTGTATTTCTGCTTTGTAAATAAGATCGTCTGTACCAATTTCAGATTCCACATATATGCATTAATATACGATATTTGTTTTTCTCTTTCTGACTTACTTCACTCTGTATGATAGTCTCTATGTCCATCCATGTCTCTACAAATGACCCAATTTCGTTCCTCTTTATGGCTGAGTAATATTCCATTGTATATATGTATAACGGAGGTCTTAAGAGCCCTCGCTACCCTTAGAAATTGAGAACTCCAAAGGGCTTTTTTTATTTACCTTGGTATTTATCAATACCGTATTTGTATTAATAATTAAAAATAAAATAAAGCGTTTTATTTTATTTTATTTTATTTTATTTATTTAAAAATGACAGCAACCGTTACTGTTAATGTAACATTTTTTTTTTTATGAGGACTGTTTTCCAAAACAAAAGAATTAATGAGAATAGTGGTGGTTTACAGTTTTGCAAATCTCTTTAATGTCTGGATTTCCAGAAAACAAGTGGATTCTCAGATATGCTTCTGAATTCAGTCTGGAGAATTATGTACTTTTGGTTGAAGTGTGCGAAGGAAATCTGGCCTCAAATAAATATGTAATTGGAAGGGAAGGAGTATTTTAATAACCTTTTCAGTTAATTGCAGATATTCTTTGATTCAACACTAGAACTTAGTAAGTGATTTTGTCTTAAAGACTAGTTGTAATGTGCAGCCTGAAGCCACCTGTGAATTTTATGTACTCTGATACGTAAAATCCCTTAGTCTGTCTTGTACTTTGAATGCCTCTTTTACCCATGCGTAATTTTTAAAACATCATACACTGGTCATTTGGAAAACATTGGTTCACTAAATTATGCAGACCTTCTAAAACTTTATTTCATCAAACCATATCAAAAAATCATAATTATGAAAACCACCACCAGTCTCATCAGACGAGAGACTGTCAAGCCTAGGGCGACAGACGTATGTTCTGAAATTTTGACTTTTGCTCAAAAGCCCAAATTTTATCATTGGTAACAAATATTGCTAGTTATTTTCCTTGATGTGATGGGCTCACTTCATTCATTTCCATAATATAGCTGCCAGATACACAAGTCTGAATAATCAGTTTGTCTAAAGTTGTTCTTTCAGGTAAAAGTGGTATTTCAAGAAAACAGTGGCTAGTTCAGTTTATGGCTCCGGGGATGGCCAAGAGCTCTTCCTTGAGACACAGCCCTCATCCTTCAGTAGGAGCAGAAATGCTTCCCGCCTTCTTCCCATTTCATCTCAGGATGTCAAAAAAAAACACATACCAAAGAGTTGAGGTTTAGTGATGTTAATATTTGTTACTGCTTCATTAGGGACATTCTTTTTTAAAAAATTTATTCAAGTATAGTTGATTTACAGTGTTGTGTTAATTTCTGCTGTATAACAGTAATTCCGATACATACACACACATATATATATATATATATATATATATATGTATATACACATTCTTTTTTTTTTTTTTTTTTTTTTTTGCGGTACGCAGGCCTCTCACTGTTGTGGCCTCTCCCGTTGCGGAGCACAGGCTCCGGACGCGCAGGCTCAGCGGCCATGGCCCATGGGCCCAGTCGCTCCGCAGCACGTGGGATCCTCCCGGACCGGGGCACGAACCCGCGTCCCCTGCATCGGCAGGGGGACTCTCAACCACTGCACCACCAGGGAAGCCCTATATACATTCTTTTTCATATTCTTTTCCGTTATGGTTTATCACAGGATATTGAATATAGTTCTCTGTGCTATACAGTAGGACCTTGTTGTTTATCCATTCTATATATAATAATTTGCATCTGCTCATCCCAAACTCCCAATCCATTTCTCTCCCACCCCTCTGCCCCTGTTGGCAACCACAAGTCTGTTTTCTATGTCTGTGAGTCTGTTTCGTAAGTAAGTTCATTTGTGTCATATTTTAGATTTCATTAGGGACATTCTTAAGTGATACTGGCTTTCCCCCCTTGCTGTAGCGTGTGGAAGTGAGGAATACAGTGACCACCCGGACAGTTTGGCGCGGCTGCTTTGATTTGTACTAAAGCATCGCAGGTTTTACCCTCCAGGCACCTTACACCTTCTAGAGCGCAGATGTCAAGACAGAAAAGGCAGTAGTAGTATTCTGGAAATAGTTTTCACCTCACGGACTCCCTGAAAGGGTCTCTGGGCCCCCAGTAGTCTACAGACCACATCTTGGGAACCACTGGGGTGGACAGTAGGAATTGTGTAACCTCTCGCCAATCCTGACAAGTTAGCTCTTTCTGCCTGATCTTCATGGTTTGTGGCCGTGGACTTGGTGACTGGCTGGGCTGAATGAAACCCGGCCTTTGGGAGATTTATCATGTCGATGAAATCCCACTGGAGTTCTTCCCGAGCTCACCAGAGCCCAATTGCTGTTTCTGTCTCTGGGATGTTACCTTGAAACTGAAAACAAACCTTGGTTTTTCCTATTAGCTTTACTGCTGGCATCTGTGCAGGAAGATCTCTGTATCCTTGTTTTTTTGTATGGTGTAGAGCTAATAAAGACATTATAATTTCCTAGTCTTTTATATCAAGGGGTCTTAACTCTAGTTTCAGAGCTAGTCCATGTATAGACTTTAGGTGACTCGTGAGCCTTTGAAATTTCACAAAATTTGCTGTTGTTTTTCGGGGGTTGGGGAGAAGGTGGGTTGTTGGGGAGAGTTAATAGCTTCAGATTCTCAGAGAGGTTTTGTGACCTCCCCCCTTGCAAAACCAAACCTTAACTCATGGTTATTTCAGATGGACATTGTTATGGGTAGCACCTACCCATCCATTGTCCATTTCCAAACGCACTTCTTTTTGGAAAGAATTTTCAAAGTTCCCTCCTTGGCTTTGCCTGTCTGTACTTGCCATTCCTTTGGCATTCCTTCACGGTTCATGTCACTTAGCACTTGCTCGCAACTCACTTCATGGCTGTCTTCACGCACATCTGTCCTTTTCCTCTTGGCATAAAATGCAGGAGAGCAGGGACCGTGCATCTCGTCCAGGTGTATCTCCTCGGAGGGTATTTCAGGCCGGAGAATATGCTCAACCAAATCAGTGGGTTCCTTTTTGAACCACTGAGATGTGCAAACTTGGAACATTTATTTATACCTCAACCACAAGATGCATTTTCCCCCCACACATTCTTCAGTCTGCTTCTTGGAACCCAAGCGCTGTCATGAAAACTGCAAGGCAGTCTGTTTCGTTCCAACAGTAGCATTTTTGGAACAGTTTCCCGATTCCGTGGGAGTAGTGTGGTGACTACCACTTGCTGATGAGACGCAGAGGAGGACTCTGCAGCGTGATTATATGTATATCATGAACTATCAGCTCTCCGGGGAAGCTGCAGAAGGAATGGGTGTGAGGGGGCTCCGCTGCAGGGCAGGGGGCACCCCTGACAGTAGCAAGAGTGCTCTTCACGGTGTCAGCATTTCTGTAAGTCAGAAAGCTGGCTTCAGTGTGGTGGGTGAGAATCAGACAGTGGGCTTTACAGATAGTGCTCTGATTTAACCACGTGGTGGTTCCCCGCCTCAAAAAAATTTTTAAGAGTTCTATCGTATGTGGTTTAACTTAGAGGCTTCACAGTTTTTGAAAAAACTGTGGCTTGTCTAACGCAGCAAACATACCAGCACCTAACAGTTGGGAAACAGCAATATCCCTGTCCTCTGTGGGAAGCAGGAAGATAAATAATACGGCAATGAACAGGGAGGACTGACCTAATTATGACGAGGCAGAAGAATCGCTCAGTAGGTTACCGACAAGGTGGATGTGTATACCAATCAGATCTGGGAATATTTTATTCAGGAATATGTTCCCACTTGCTGGGTTGCATTGTTTTTAAACTTAGCTTCCCAGACAACATTTGAGCTCCTGACACCCTCCATCCTATCTTCTGCATCACTTGTGTCTCTAAATACTAAAAGTTGCCACTCCCGGTGCATTTTCACCAGTGTGGGTGGACCCAATCCTCCATCTGTACAGACGCAAACTTCCAAGATGGCTTTGTTTATTTCTGTCCCTGTCTAGCAGGTGAGAAAATCAGGACATAAGAGCCTTTGACTTGCCCCAAACTATTGAATGATAGTGCAGGTGATGTTAACAGCTGTGGTGTCCCAGGCCAGGCTCATGAGTCAGAGAGTGTGTCATTCGTCTCTTTGGAAAGTGCCTTTCATGCCGTGGGGGTCGGTATATGTCGGTGCGTGTCCTCTTTGACTAACTCACTCCTACTCAAGGGCTGAATCTGGTCAAACTCTCCTTTGGGAGAATGCCACCTATCAGTGGGAGAGCAAGGTAAGGTGACTCTTGGCTGTGCTTTCGGACCAGATGGCTGTTGCTACTGCATGATGAAATGTGCAACTTCACGTTTCCCTGCCTCTCGACACTACAGTGCCCTTTCTGTTTTTTAAGGAAAGAAGGATTGTCCAAATGTGGAAGATGCAAGCAGGCATTTTACTGCAATGTGGAGTGTCAGGTAGGTGTTGGGCCAGCTGGCAGGGAGGGCCTTGTTTCCTCGGAAGATCGGGACCCAACATCCTTCTCGTCCTTGTCACGGCATCCCAGAGCCCTCCTGCAGCCAGAGCTACAAAGCCTCCTTGTGGCATAGGAAGTGGCTGGGTCCCCCTGTGTGCTGCCGGTGATGACGGGCAGCCAGCAGTAGCGTTTTGGGGCCACACAGAAGATCAGAAATAGGGGAGCCATGTTGGATACAGGCATGTGTATCACTGAGGTTGACAGCCTGCCCCCCAAGACTACCAGCAACAGACGGAACATGCAAAGATGACCAGTGAAAAATGTTAAAACGCTATCTTTAAAATTGTTTAGTCTTTACTATCACAGGTCTGTATTTGTATATGTCCCTCTAGCAGGCCACACGCTGCACTTGGGCTGGTCTAACCCAGCCTGATTCCAGCTAGACTTAGGTGAGCCCCTGGCACAGCCTTTGTACAGCCAGAGGCGAGCTGCTCTGAACTTGGACCTGGAGACCTGGGGACGGTGCCTCGGCAGCAGTCGGTGCTGAGTGGGTTCAGGAGGCAGGTTGCATGTAGACCATGGGCCATCTGGCTTGATGGATACGTCTCAAGGGAGTCTCGGAACACGGGACTGGGAAGCTCAAGGGGGAGTTTGGAGGAGCTCCTGGTAGATTCTTTGAGGGACGAGGAGTGGTGTCTTCCAAACTTTTCTACTTGATATACTATATAGTTATACAAAATGTTCATAGATATTTTACAGAAAAAGTGTTCCATGTTCCAGCAATTTGAATTTGGGGAGAATATGATCTTTGACTTCAGTATACCCTCCCCAAACTATTTTTTTAATGGAAACCTGCTGATACTCCTTGGGAAATGTCGATGCCATTAAACAATGGCTCTATATGACAGGGAGGATTTTCAACGTATCTGTACCTCTTTTTGTTGTTGTTCTTCCCATACTTGGTGTCATTCCCATCTGTCCCCTCCCCCTCCCTGGTCTGCCTCATTACCCACGATTTCATTTTTTTTCTCTCTCTCTTCTCCCTGTGCAGCTGGTCTCTGAAAGTCTCCAAAGAGCGTTATTTGGCAGTGGGAGAGGTTGCTAAGCTCCGATGTCTAGCATGTCAGTGTCATCTAACCGTAGAGCTCCTGTCACAGGGGCCCTGGCGGGAATGAAACACAGGCTGAGTCACTGGCTTGGGAAGGTCAGCCTTGGTTCTGAAGGCCACGTACACGGTCCCTCTCCCTGTGGACTTCCAGAGGCTGTCAGCCTGTGGGGCAGTGAGAATATAGATGGGTTTGTCGTTGAGTTTTTAGGGAGTGTGGCTTCTTTTGAAGAGGAGAGATCATACTTGGCCCCTACTGATCGTACACAGAGAATTCTGTGGTTAGATTGCTGCAACATTGGAGAGATCAGTGAGCCCTGGAATGACATGATTTGGTTCCAGGCCTGATAAGTTAGCTGTTTCTATATTTAAGTTAAACACTTCTAGAAGAAATAACTCATGACATTCTGGTTCTTTAAAGAAGCAAGCTAGTAACTCACAGACAGTTCAGACTATTGAAACACAGAAGACTAGGAGGACATGGTCCCAGCTCTGCAAATGACTAGCTCTAGGAACTTCATAGGACACAGGACAAAGGACATCTCAGAGTCTCTGTTTCTTTAAATGTAAATGAGGACAGTGGCCCCTATCTTGATAAATTGTAAGGACCAAATGATTTGACAGATATGAAAGTTCTATGTAAACTGTAATGCTGTGTGCAGGCGTGAGGGCTTATAAGTAATAATATTACAGTAACTCAGGCTGGACTGAAGCTTAGCTGTATGCAGAGAATAACGTATACAGCACATGTTAGATTTAAGGGACTTTTTTTTTTCTTTTTTAACTTTTTATTTTATCTTGGCGTATAGCTGATTTACCATGTTGTGATAGTTTCAGGTGCACAGCAAAGCGACTCAGCCACACATACACATGTATCCAATCTTCCCTGAACTCTCCCCCCATCCAGGCTGCCACATAACATTGAGCAGAGTTCTCCGTGCTACACAGCAGGTCCTTGTTGGTTATCCATCTTAAATATAGCAGTGTGCACATGTCGATCCCAAACTCCCTGACTGTCTCTTCCCCCGACCTGAGGGGCTTGTTTTTTTCACCTAAGAGAATGGATGGTTTCTAAGAACTTGAGATCCCTAATGGTGTACATTGTATGAGTAATGCTTGTTACAAAATGCTTGTTAACTTCTCTGATGAACTGTAAACTCTGCATTAATATAAAATATGAGAATCTGTGAGATGCTGAGCTACCTCGGGGTCTCCTGAGCGGGCCGCTGAGCTGTCTTCCATTAGGCCTCACCAGGTGGCATTATTTTGATGAATCATCGTGGTCCAGGTTGGGGTCTTGAGGTGGCCATTGTGTTCCCCCTGCCTTTAGGACCTAGATTTGCACACTCACAGTAATAGGTGCCCTGCTTGGAAGGTTCACAGTGATCGAGTTCATCAACCCATTTTAACCAGAATGCCTCTTTTTTCTTTTCTTCTTTTTTTTTTTTAAAGAAGGTTTTCTTCTCTTCTTTTAATTTTTTGGCCGTGCAGCGTGGCATGCGGGATCTTGGTTCCCCCAGCAGGGATCGAACCCGTGACCCCTGCAGTGGAAGCGAGGAGTCTTAACCACTGGACCACCAGGGAAGCCCCCCAGAATGCCTCTTTATTACTTTACAGCAAGCAGCTTGAAGTCTGTACATTCTCCTCCTATAGACAGATTGTACAGGTTAAAGCATAATGCGATTGCTTGTAGCAAGGAATCCCAGGATGTGGGGGGATACAGTGCTGTGACTGTAAGTCACATTGAAGGTCTGGGCCAAGACAGCTTGCTGTGTCCAGCATCGTGATGTGCAGTCTTCCCTGTGTGTCGCCCAGGTTCGGGGCTAGGACATCATGAGTCCTGGAGAGCACTTCTGCAATTCAGTTTTCCTGTGCTCTGTGAAGTATCTCTCGTGACAGAAGTAGCCTCCTAGAGGACAAGTGATAACACAGCTCCCAGAGCCACTCGTTTTCTAGAGGTGAGGCTGGATTTGACCTGTAAGTTTCGTTTTTGTTTCATCTGTCTCCTGATGTGGAAGGAAGAGGCTAATAGTCATTAAGGTGTTCTATCCTACGGTACTGAAGAACTGAGTAAGTGCAGGACACTGTATTACAATGAGATAGAATGGTCATAAAGGTTTAATCAAAGTAAGCACCTAGAAATAAATGGCTGTATAAGGGCTTCATCCATAAAATCATTAGGGAGGAATCTGGGGCATTTGCTCCAGATAAAAATGTATTCAGGGTTCTGTCCAAGGGACTGCTTGGATAGGATCAAAGTGGGGACTCTGCTACAAGTGGTACAGAACAAGAGCAGCAATGAAGAAGGTAAATGAGTGATTCTCCGCCTAAGAAAGCATGGCCCTCAGCTGCTGGTCATTCACTGGGCATTCTTCAAAGGCAGACCCCACCCACCTGGAGTCACCAGGGGGTCGGTACCACACATCAGATGATGGGGTTGGAAAGGAGGTTATCAGTAGATAAGAAAACTATGTCCACACTGGTTGGGTGACCCACCCAAGGCGACACAGCAGCAGAACCGAGACCAGACTGTGCAGGCTGCCTGGGGAGGGCTTTTCACTGCTTTCCAACACTGTGCTTGGGGGTTCTGCGGACCCTCCAGGAGAAGAGGCACCGTGGGAATGTGTCAAAGACTGAGAAGTGGCCTTTCATTGAGGTGAAAGGGAAGACCCCTTCCAGTAGTGTTGTCTTTCCAGAAACCTCTCCAACAGTGTAAGGCACACATCCTTCCACAAACGCAGCATCTTAGGAGACCCTCAGCACTGTGTTTGCTCTCCCCGGGCCCTCCTCTCTAATTGCAGGGCTTTAGGATCCTGCTTTGTTGTATGCAGTTTGGCCCTGTCTTGCCCCATTTCCTTTCCTCTTCATTCACTTGCCTCAGTGGGATCCTGCCAGAGGAAAGATTTTAATTGACGATGCATGAAAGGGTAATGGGAGGAAATACAAAAGAAACAGGAATTTCTTTTTAGTTAGGCTTGGTTTGTAACCTGTGTGTTTTAATGAACTATATTTATTTTTATAAATATGCCTGGAAAGCTAAGTGTGTTATTCACTCACTTAAGACTTTTTCATTAAGTCGTACTCTGACACGTTGAAGAGAATAGTTTTAGAAAGTTATTACATAGAGGAGTTGTGGAGTAGAACTTTCTAGGGTATTATTTCTTAACTTTGACAAATAGAAGAAAACGATTTGTGTTTTGTAAATAGAGGTGATAGGATTATGAGTGTGCTTTTGAAAGTAGGAAGGGGCATATCCCAATGGAGATTTTAAAAAGCACGTGTGAGGAGCTTGTGATCAAAGATTCGTGAACATTCTTGACTTTTATCATCGATTAGAAAGTAACTGAAGTGTAGAAAGTGTCCAAGAAGTGCTCCCATGACCCTGTCGTTGTTTGGGTGATGAGTGAGTGGGGCCAGAGTCATAGTTTTAGTCCTGGTTAAATTCGCTTTGTCCTCTTAACCCAGACACAGGAACCATCTTCAACAGAGCCACTCTTTTTTCTAAATGGTTAATATCACCAGTAGGAAAAAGCGTGTAGGAATGAATGAGTGCATCCCAATCACTCTTTTATGGGAAGAGAAAACAAAGCAGATGTCCTTGTGATGGGGGCTCAGCAGTGTCTGTCGTCTTGGTGTGAGATGGTCACTAAGCCCCTGATTCCCTCTTCATTCTTCCTCTCGCAGAGAATGGTAGTAGAGAGCAGCAAGCCTGACATTTTCTTACTATTCCACATTTTAAGAAATCACCTACGCGTGCTGCTCCACATTTCAGGAAACCACGTATGCGTGTGTACAAGTAGACATGGTGTAGATTGAAAGCCCCATTAGAACGAGAGAAACACCAAATACGAGAGTTAGAAAAGGCGACGTCACAATAAGAATCCGGTCTTCTTACGCAGGGAAGCAATATATCGCTTGCTCAGCAGAAAACTGGATGACATAACAAGCACTGTTTTCTTACAGTGTTGGAAGTGCCGGTGTACCATGAAACAATTTTGCAACGCTCTTTACGCATCTTTAAGCATTTTTGTCCATACGCAAAAAGGAAAGTCATGCAGAGCTGTTACTGCATTGGCTGAAAATGAACTAGAAGTTTAAAAAGTGTACCAAAATATTCCCTATCTTACTTTTATTTTTTTTATTTTTTTTATTTTTTTTTTTATTTTTTTGGCGGTACGCGGGCCTCTCACTGTCGTGGCCTCTCCCGCTGCGGAGCACAGGCTCCGGACGCGCAGGCTCAGCGGCCATGGCTCACGGGCCCAGCCGCTCCACGGCATGTGGGATCTTCCTGGACTGGGGCACAAACCCGTGTCCCCTGCATCGGCAGGCGGACTCCCAACCACTGCACCACCAGGGAAGCCCCCTATCTTACTTTTATGACAGTGAATTGTTCAGATTTATTTCACGAATAATCTGTGCTCAATATAGAAAAATCAGAAAGTAAAGACTGAAAGAAGAACAGAAAGAGTAGCCATACTTCATAATTTTATCCTTCCAGAGAAAATCACTAGTAACACTTTGGCATGTGTCTTTCTGAATCCTTCCTGTGCATTTATTTGTATATTACTTTCCTGGGAAATGGGATCCATTTGAGTTTGCATAAAATTTTATAAAGATTGCAATCAGGCAAGGAGGAAGAGCTTGAATTTTGAAGAAAACTAGTAGAGAAAGTTTTGGAAAAACGGGCAAAAATGTCTTTTTAAAAGCATAAAGGGTTGCAAAATCATTCTGTGTACAGTGAAACTGCCAGTACTAAAAAACAAAACAAAACACAAATAAAGCACTGTTAATTGATAAGACTTATTCCTATCCATCAGCTTAGCTTAATTTTTTGTTTCAATTTTGTCCAATCTGATTGTTTATAATTTCTTATGGGCAAAATTGGGGCAGATTATATCAGGATATGCTCAGAACCTAGGGGCAGATTATATCAGGATATGCTCAGAACCTATCTGACATTTCTACTAGATGTTCTTCTCCCCCCCACAGCTTTTTTTTTTTTAAGAATTAAAACCGAAAAAAAAAAAAAAGAATTAAAACCGAGTAGTGACATTGTGGCACATCTCTGTCATTTCCACCTTCTGACAGAAAGTGAAAACTTCTTATTACCTAGTAAATTTCCCTTGATGAAACTTACATGATTCTGCGCATCCTTGGATTTACCCAGCTCTCTGATTTAACTGCTCTGTGTGGGGCTGTATCACATTCGAGGTGCTCTTACTTTTACCTTGTGTTCGGATATAGTCGTAAACTACCTGAAGTCAAAGACTCCATCTCCCACCTCTGCCTCTACGGCCAGTCGAGGGCTTATTGGATGAATGAAAGAACCAGTAAATGAACAATTACCAGCGTTTGTTGAGAGCGCAGTGTGTGCCAGGCGCTGGTCTGAATGCTTCTTGTGGGTTAGCTTATTTGCTGGATCCCCACAATGACCCTTTGTGGTGGGTTGCATGAATGCCTAATTATCCCATTTGAAGGTCCTATATTTGTTGGTAGTCTTCAAGCTTTTGTGTCTGATTATCACTGTTGGAAAGCATAAAATCATAGACTCAGAATTCTGGACCTGCTAAATAACTTAGGGATCATGTTATTTACAGCCAAGGGTATGGATGCAGAGGGATTAAGAGGCTTGCCTGGTGTCACATAGCTGCTTCGCTGAAGAGCGGGGGGTGAGAATGCAGGTCTCCCCGAGCCCCAAACCAGTGTCCTCTTACTTCACAGCACTCTGCTCGCCTCCAGACCGTGCCCTGTAGTTAGGTTCCCTTCCCTTTGAAGACATTAACATCAATACGTGTCTACATTGTATGTTACTTTTTATTCACATTAATTTGACATTAATTCTATTAATAATATGTAAGTCATATTAAGAAATGTTAGTATTAAACTTATTTCTCCCAGGAGCTCATTGTTAAACACCGAAAGACACCACCTACAGTTCAGAAAACTAACATCTTCAAGGCCCTGCGGAGACCTTGTATTAGCGTTCCTGGGGTCATAGTGGACACGTGTGTGTTCCTAGTTGCCAGTTATCCATCTGCCCCAGCTGGTGGTGCTCACGCCCCTTGGATATCCCAAGGCCAGGTTTGAAGCCCTCTTTGAGTTTCCCTTTTTGCCTTGCATTTGGGGAGGGAGCTGTTTTGTCGGCTGGGAGCTAGACCCACCTGTTCCTACCACATTGCCTCATCACCGTGCTCTCATTTTAGGCTTTGGCTAAAAACAGATCCTCTTCTCCCTTGTGCATATCTTGTCATTTCTTTCTCCCCCTGTTCTTAGTTATATTTGGCATGGTGTTATTTAACTCTGCAGAACATCTTGGCACAGAACTTGAGCCAAGGGTCTGTGCCACGGGCTGCCTTAAATCATTGTGACATCGTGTCTTTCCTGTATTTGGCATGGGGGAGGGGAGGGAGACATCTTCATTCATTCAGCAACTTTATTGAGCGCCTAGTAAACACCAGGCACTGTTCTAGGTTCTGGGGTAACAGGCGTACACAAAACAGACTAATAAGGTCCTTTATTTTAGTGGGAGCGGGAGGGAGACATAGTAAACCAAACAACTAATCAGTGTGTAATATGTCAGGTGGTGAGAGGTACTAAGAAGAAACATAAAAGCAAGGAAAGGGAGAGTGTTGGGGAGAGTGCTGGTCTTGACAGAGTATTCGTGGCAGGTACCTTGAAAAGGGGCATCGGAGCAGAGACGCGGAGGAGGGAGGGAGCAAGGTGGATGTCTAGGGGAAGAGGCGTCTAGCCAGGAAATACTGCAAGTGCCAAAGATCTCCTGGCAGGAGCAAGCGTGGTCTGTTCAAGGAGCAGCAAGGAGACGTGGTGGCCAGCATGGAGTGAGGTGAGGGAGCGTGGTGGTGGTGATGAGCTCAGAGTAATGGAAGCGGGGGAGGGGGGGCTCCTACCACGTGTAGCCTCACGGGTCATCTTTAAGTCTTGGCCTTTCGCTCTGAGGTGAGAAGTCATTAGAAGGTGCTAAGCTGAGAAAAGGCAGGATCTGAGTTGTGCTTTGCAGAATCAATTACTCTGGCTGCTCTCTGGAGGCAGAAGCAGGTGTCCAGGTAGCCACGGGGCGAGGTGTCGGGTCTGCACACCCAGTAGAAAGGTGGGGGTGGGGGTGAGGCAAGAATTAATCAAAGGCTAGCTGTATTCTGCAGGCAGACAGGATGGATTTGCCAGGGAGATGAATGTGGAGTGGGAGGGAGAGAAGAGAGGCAGCCAGGAGGACTCCAGGGTTCTGGCCTGAGCACCTGAACCATCAGACTTGCCATTTTCTGAGGCAGGAAAGGCGGAGGGGAGAACACGACGATACCCAGTTCCGTTGCGACAAAGAGTGTCTGCAGACTCCCACTGAGTCCTCTCCCACAGCCTCTCAGCCCCATCACGCCACCGCGGTGGGCTTTTATTGGAGCTCGTGTGGTCCAGGCAGTTCCCAGTCACCCCACAGTAACCCTGTCACTGACGCCGGCATCATTCTTTATGCCCAGTGCTCAGAGCCTTCCTCCACGGCACCCATGTCCTCCTACTTCCTCAGCCTTCCCCTCTCGAAGGGGGCATCTCCACCCTTCCAGGAGTGAGCACACGCCCTTTACCCCCCAACCTGGGGCAGAAAGCTTCAAGACAAGTGATAGAAAGGAGCACAGTTTTCCTCTTTTATCAAATGACTCTACAGGAAGTCTGTGTTCCTAAATATTCCCAAGAGTTGCCCTGGCCAGACTCTTAGAGGGCCCTTGACAAAGCCCTCATTTGTGTTTTGTTTTTATCACCTGTAAAAGGGTGCTGTGCTGTGTCTGTGTAGACACACACAGACTAGGTGCTGTGTGTGTCACTTCTTGGTTATTTGCTCTGAAGTGAGAACAGAGCCAGAACAGAACCGTAGGTAGCAGAGCCAAACCAATGGCTAATGCCAAAGTCACTCGCCCCTGTGACTTGACAGCGACCACAGATAATGGAAAGGTGTGTGTGTTGTTTGGAATGATGAGGGGCACCAGATGCTTGAGGGAACAACACAAAGCAGATTTTCTCTTGCCAACAACCTTGGCCAGGCCTGAGTCAAGGTTATATAGCCACAACTATCTTAAAGGATGTTTTCATCTCTAGCTTTTGTGAGCATCATCGTGTTTTCCAAAAGGAAACATATTTCACTTGACCTTAGTAGGACTTATTGCATCCTCTCTTCTCGAACTTTATTGCAGTACGTGTGTGTGTGTGTGTGTGTGTGTGTGTGTAATAATTGTTTTTTCACTTTCCCAGAGAGAAGATTGGCCCATGCACAAGCTGGAATGTTCTCCCATGGTTGTTTTGGGGGAAAACTGGAATCCCTCAGAGACTGTAAGGCTAACTGCACGGATTCTGGCCAAACAGGTGAGGAATTGGGATCATGTTCAAGTGTGTTTTATTTTTATTTTTCTTAAAGGTCAGAAAGATGAGTGAGTGACCCATGGTGATCATCTCTCGTTAAGTGTCCTGGGACCCCATTTCCAGTCACATCCATATGGATGGGGTTGGGAACAATGCTGCACGTGTGAGCTGGTTTGTTTGACCTGTGCAGCTAGGATGTCACTTACCCCAGGCCAGGAACGTAGCCACAGTTACTAAATTCTGAGCTTTTTATGAGACAGGTTTACATAGAAAAATACGGCCTTTCAGGGCGTGAAAACCTGACTGACAATAATCAGAGCGTCCTAGGGAAGCAGACCGGCCTTCGAAGCTTTGCACCGTTCCCGTCTTTCCCCAGACACAGAGTGCACTCTGCTCCCCCCGCCCTCCGCCCCTGTCCTGTGCTGGGTCCTGCTCCTCTCCTTCTCGTTATTCGCCCTGCCTTGGACAGCCAGCGTGGCATGTGCAAGGAGAGGAGAAAGAAAAGGAGCGGAAACGTAGACATCGAGGCAAGGGGAGAGGGGAGGAGGGTGGGGATGAAGACAGCCATCAACGGTTTCCTCCAAAGATGAAGCCGGGGCTGGTGGTCCTGACCCCCAGTTTGCTCAGGCCTTATTGATTGCATGTAAATAAGACGCCCGATCTTGACAGGAGGGGCGGGAAATGCCGTAGGACTTGTCCTTGTGACACGATGAAATGGGCCGCACGGAGCTTAGAAGGTGTATGTCCACGGAGCTAGTGACAAGCTGGGGGCAGGGCCTCTGTACTGTAACTCTTTTAAGCTGAAATTTCATCTGCCTCTTCTTTCTGTCTTCCCCCACCCCACCTCCCTCCATTTAAAACTTCGGTTTTTCCTTCATCGAAACCAAATGTGATCCTCACCAGCTCATATCTGTCCCCAGACCAAGTCAGGCTCCTCGGCATCGTAGACAGGAGGACATTTCTGACCTCTGAAGTCACGCTTCTGTTATGTTCAGCCTGGGTCAGGTGCTTGCAGACATGCGCCTTCGCTGGCTCAGGGTAACCACAGGCATCAAGGCTGGCCTGTCGAGTGAGACCGAAAAATCAGAATGCTTTTTTGCTGGAGGAGGTTAACTTTTGGGTCCTTACTAAGTGTCCTCTTTAAATATATGCCAAGTACTTGGTCGGAAGGAAAGGGGAGGAGAAAGAAAACGGTGTGACTGGGTGAGGTGTCAGGGTAAGGAAGCCATCCGATTTGATCGGTAAGCATCTTGGGAGGATTGGGTGACCAGTCTGCTGGTTCCCCCCCAGCCCCACCGCCTGACGTTACTGAAAGTGTGGTGGTTAAGAATTCAGAAGGAGCCGGTGCCCTTTCTGAATGAAGTTTTCCCAGGCAAAATGACTTACTAATCTTATAGAAATGGATCCTGTGAATGGGAAGATTTCCACTCTAAAAAAGAACTATTGAAATGTTTTGGCACCAGGAGGGTAGTCTGAAAGCTATGATGAGTTTATACCAGTTTCATTCAACTTTTATTATAATTACTACTATGACTAATAGTCTATTAAATGAAAAGTTACCTGGCCATCTTTTCATCCCTATAGGACTTGATGATTAAAAAACCAGACCATTTGTATTCTAGTCACTTGCAAAGGATTCGGGGAGACAGGCTACCCAACTACCAAGGGGAAGCGTAGCATGCTAACTAGGGAGGTGAGAGCGCCCGGCTGGACCACCTGTATACCCAAGTTGAATAGCCTGATTACAAAGACACGGCCTTGGGCCAGCTCTTGAGCTCTGCGTTTGAACTCTTGTCAACACCAGGTTTATTCATGTTCTCAAAGCCTGGCGGGTTTACTATTGTCAGCTCCTCTTGGGGTGTCTAGAACAAAGCCGGCAACACGTTTCAAGTGAATCTGGGCTCACGGATACAACCGAAAGTGTTCTTTTTAAAACCTGGAATTTGAGATCATTTTAGCTTATGCTTAAAGAAAGTGTAAAATGGATGGGGGTTTGATTTTGTTCCTTTTTAGAAGGAGAAATAATAAATGGGATGGTTCATCTGTAGACTCGGTCCTTTTAAGTCAGGGACCTAAAAAGTTGTTTTCTAGCCACCGTTCTTTCCCATAACAAGCATTTTTGAGCCTACTGTGTGCATAGCATTATCAGGGTGTTAGGAACGTGGCAGGTGCTTTTAAAAGCTTTTCAAAAGAGTCCTTTGGATTTGGATGTTAGGCAAAAGCTCTCAGAGCCCAAATGGCAGACTCCTTGGCTGGCGCTCTTTACTTCGTTCAGAACTATTGCCTTTTTCTTCATGTTGATGTACAAGTGAAAGCACTGTTTTTTGCACTAGGTGTTGAAATCTGTCTGTGTGATTTCTTCCCCAATTACTAGAAAATCCACCCAGAGAGAACACCTTCAGAGAAATTGTTAGCCGTGAAGGAGTTTGAATCACGTAAGTCTCCCTGTGACTGGCTGAGGAGTTATCTTACCCACACATTATCTGTGAATTAGACGGGATTGAGGAAAGGAAGAGATAGCTGGATTCTTAGTGGTGGTGGGGAAGCCGGATTCTTAGTGGTGGTGGGGATTTCACAATTACCAGTTTTTATTTTGACTTGTGTGCTGTTTTGAAAAATGAATATAACTTTTTTTTTTTTCTGAGTTGCCAGGACCTGCTAGGAAATAATTAAGGGGAAGCAGGAACTTACAGGATGAATTGTTACATTACTCTATCTCCTGCTGGCTCTCCTGGCATGCTGAGTATTTTTTGGATCTTTGCTGAATTGCAGTCCTGTAAACAGCTGATGTCCTTACGGAAAGGCATTAAATCAGGGGCTGTCCACTTTCTCGATCATGACATAGACTCCAGGGCCAATCGGGGGGCCCTTGACTTGGCCAAGCTAGTTATCGGTCATCGCCACTCATTCCTGACCTTGTTGCTAATGGTCAGTTGAAATTCCCTGTCCTGAGTGACTTCCAGTTGTCAGAGGAAGAGAAGAAAGAAATGGCACGCTTTTCTTGCCCTAGGGTTTATCCGTTAGACCAAATGAGGAGGAGGTATATTTCCTGGGGCTCCACGTAGTTTTTTCTTCCACTTCATGCCATTTACAGGATATAGCTAGACTCCAGAGTTTAACACACTTGAACGTGATCCCAATAAAAGGATATAGCTAGAAATCCAGAGTTTTCTACCAGCTGAATGATGGTTTATCCACAGATCTGGATAAATTAGACAATGAGAAGAAAGGTTTGATTCAGAGTGACATTGCTGCTCTCCATCACTTTTACTCCAAGCACCTTGAGTTCCCTGACAACCATAGCCTGGTAGTTCTCTTCGCACAGGTAAGAATGCAAGCATCAAGTGACACTTAGTCTAACCTTTCCCTGCCTGAGTCCCTCTCCTCAGCACGTGGTCGGTGAAGATGAACGAAAGTAGAATGATGGCATCTACTTGGCAACGTGGTGCCTGACCTGTTGGGCCCTGTTTTGCATCGCCTGGCTGGGTGTCCTTGAGCAGATCAGGGTCCTGTCTGTGCTGGCCCTCACTGATGGTGGCACATAGGAAACTCGCCCTAACCTCTGCCTCTTGCTGCAGGAAGGGTTTATGAAAACAGGGGAGTTGCCAGTGCCCCAGTACCATGGCATACTGGAAGCTCTTGGAATAGAAAAGACCATTTGAGGTTCCAACATGAAATTTTACTCTTCTCTTAAACCTTCCCTTCTGACAGTAGTGGGCTTCTTTTGGTTGGTTGTTTTTGTTTTGTTTTGTTTTTGTACTCCTACCAACACTGTATGGATAAATTGAGGCAAATACAGACGGCCCCAGGAAGGACAGTCACCACAGAGAGGAGCCCAAGTGGGTCTACGTACAGGAAGCCTTTCCTGATGGTTGCTAAGAAGTCCTATTTAGGGGAGCCTAGGTTTACCAAAATCAGATATGATAAAAAAAAAAAATTAAAGAGGCTTCTAGACAAGAGCAACTTAAAGGCGCTGAGGCTGGTTGCCAAACCAGCCATTTGGAAAGGCCGAGGCTCCGCTGGGCATGGCTAGGACACAAAAGACAGTGCGGCCGGCACCCTTTGGCCGAACACAGTCTGGCTGCATCAGTCTTCTGTTACTGTGAGGGTGGCTCTTCCTGGCACGACTTACCAGATCGGATTTCTCTCCCTAACATACCCTCGCGTTTTCCCCTCCAAGCTGAACGTGTAGCTGAAGGTGACCTTCCCAGAAAGAGAGGTACTAGAATACTGCTCTGTGGGATTACATTTCCCTGCCAGAGCCTTCAGTGCCTAGATGGATAAAAGAGCTTGGTAGATACTTACACATTTTCATCTTAGGACAGAGTAAGCATCGCCGATATACCCCTTGACCCACTAATTGCATTTTTAGGGATCTAGCCTAAGGAAGTAGTCAGAGATTATGGACAGAAATTGACATGCAAATTGTTGATTGCGTGGTTCTTTTTAAAACCAAAAAAAAAAAAAAAAAAAAAGAAAAGTGAAAAAAAGAGAAAAAGAAAAGGAAGTACATATTATAAATGGTCAGCAGTAGGAGTTTGGTAAATAAATTTTGGCCTAGCCTTACGATGGAAGGTTATGTAGCCTTTATAAATTACATTTCAAAGAATATCTGAAGATGTGAAAAACGCTGATGATAAAAACATTAAGTGTAAGAGCAGGGGAATGTGTAATATGAAAATTTACTTATGTAAAAAAAAAAGTTGAAATGGAAGTTCACTGTTGGTTATCTCCTGAGTTGTGGAAAATTTTTGCTTTTTTGTTGGATGATTTTTCTGGATTTTCTACAATGAGCATGGATACCTTAAGAAAATACTAAAAAGAAGAAAAGATGAAAAGCACCTAGTTCTCCCACTTTAAAAACTGCACATATCAAGAAAGAAGTGAGTCATCACCACTTCATTCACCTACTTCAACCCCTCCGTGAGAAACACTGTGAACAGTTTGATGAGTTCCTTGATAGACTTTATGTTTATGTGGATGTATTTCTATTGTGTGACTGTCACAATCAGAAAAAAATGCTGTTCTCGGTAAAAGAAAAAATGGGCTCAAGTTATGAGTGTTAATAGGCATGATGAAAAACCTTCCTGATTTCATTATATGATCCTGGGATTATTACAGCGTATTTCCCTAAGCATCCTAAGACAGTGGATTTGGGTGACAGTACAAAGTGGAGGAATTGACTTCTCTTACATTTTTTAAAAAGCTAGACATGACTTCTTTTCTGGATTAGATGAGGCATGGTTCCGTGAGAAAGCAGGAGAGATGAAATAAATATAGGTATCTTTTCACTTCAAGCTGTGGAAAAAACAACTTTTTTTCCAACACAGTAATGCATGCTGATGGGACTTCTCAGTGTTGACATAGTAGATACGGGACCATAGTTACCAAAAATCAAGGCACTTGGTGTCACAAGCAGAAATATATTTGTGCTGAAAATGACTCAGAGTCCTTGAAATTTGGGCTGACTCAGAAAATCCAGGAGATAGATACAGATATATATATATACACACATGCACACACACACATATATAACTGTAGGTAATTAATTCCTTGAAAGACTTTATACTTAACAGATCATAATATCCACTCTGAGATCGTGCGTGTACACATGGGTGCACATACACGCACACATACATATCTTTTCTCCATATATAAATTGGAAAAGGGACATTCAGTACCCTCAAAGGCAACCTTAAAGCAAAACTGGAAAGTGCTGTCCCAGCCCCATGCCGCCTTCTGGTCCTGCCTTTCAGCCCTCAGCTGCGTGTCTGCTCTTCCAGCCTCTGAGCCCTTTCCTCTCTCTGGTTCATGGGAGGGTGTTGTGGGTTAACCCGTGGCCCAGCAGCAGCTGGCAGCGGAAGGTGACTGCACTCCTTCGGCAGCGCTGAGGTGCATTTTAATCACCGGGAACATATGCATGGTTGGGAAATGTATTTTTGGTGTGCAGCCTACATCCAGTCTAAATGCTGATTATGAGAATAGCTTCAGTAAGGCACTTAACGCCTGACTTGACTTGGAAAAAAAAAGGACGATGGCCCATGCATCTTTCTTAACAGGCAAATTCACTTTTCTTCCCTAGGGATATTTCAGAAGGGAGGGAAAGCTAGCAGGCAAATTGCTATGCAAGTTGGCTTAAACACCAGTACCACCTCCCAGAAAGGAACAGTGATGACACTTGTGCTCACAGGAGCCGTCCTTTGCAATGAAGAAACACACTGTCTCCTCCACAGTGAGAGGAGGGCGGCAGAGGGAATAAAGCCGACCTGTGGTCGTGCAGCATTGAAGCCTGAAAGCATTTGGAGTCATAGACAGTCCAGCTGAGAACCTCGAAGAGGAAGAGATTACGAAGCAAAGGGGCAAGTCTCCTTCCCCGACCTCCCAAAGCTAGTCAAGAGCTGTCGGTCCCTAGATCAGTTGTCAAATTGCTAAATTCTCTCATTCATTCTTCCACTTCGCAGACGTTTGTTGTCATCCTGTGGGTACCAGCCACTGCTGAGGCATGTTAGTTTCCAGTCTGAGACTGGGTATAGATCATTCAGTTCCTAGGATGGTGCAGGACGCATAGTTCATGCTCCAGTAAATTTTGTTGAATGAATGAAGGTGCTGATTTCCTCTTAACATAATGTTGGTTGATGGTCACTGATTAATGATAGTTGGTTAATGTCCTGATGACAGAATCGGTTAGAGTACCTGAAGCTGGCACAAAAAATAGTATGCTAAGTCTTCTACATAAAAATGCCCAACACCTCAGGATTTCAAAAACTGTATATTGTTCTACTATTGTTTTCAACAATTGTTGAAAATTGTAAATACTGATCATAAATGTGTTGAATTGTAAAAACTGCAAGTCAGACTCATCAGAGCCTTTACTTCTCTATGTACCAAGATTTCTAAGCCTTTGACACTGGCCCTTCAATTTTAAGTAAAATTGCAACATTAAGAATCAGAGATCAGAACAGTTTTAGGAGAAGCATGGTACAGTGAAAAGAAATACTTGTGTTTCTGATGGCTTTGCCATCAGAATGTCTAGTTTGAATTTTGACTCCTGTTCTGCCACTTGCTACTTATATGGCCTTGAACAAGTCACTTAATCATTGACTCCCTGAACCTCAGTTTTCCCATCTGTAAAATGGGTTATGCCAGAGTAGTATTATGGATTTATGAGAGGGTAAATATGCAGCGCCCAGCCCAGTGCCTAGCCCAGAGTGAGTGCTTGGTGGGTGCTAGTTTTAAAAAGCCCATCCATTGGCCTGAAAGGCGCCAATGTGGTGTGTCTGGTAGGAAGGAGCCTGGCTGCAGCTCACGGGGTGAAATCATTCAGCACGCAGGCTTCACAGACAGCCTCATAGCTGTGAGGGAGAGCAGGGCTCTCAGCCTTTGCCACTGGCTTTGGGTGAGTCACTGTCCCTCTCTGACCTTATTTTCATGATCTGAAAAGTAAAGCGACCGAGTCCCCTTCCAGTTGTGAAGTTTTAGATCCAAATGAAAAATACCCACCGAATTAACCGTCTCCCAGGAGCCTGGGTGTTCCTGGAGAGCACAGATTTGGGCCCGTTCTCCCTTCTCTGCACAGTGCCCAACATATAAGGGTTCCTCGGTGGATGTCTGTGGAAAGAGTGAGTTTGTGAAACAGCCTGAACTGGGGAAGTATAGTCCTTATTTTCAGCTATGAGCTCTAAATTAGACTTCCAGGATGTTGAGAGCTGCCCTTGGTGATTTTCAGTGTAATATTTCTTCTCAAAGATGAACAAGTGGCCAGTAGTTGATGTGGCTGAGGCATGAAGGAACATTCTCAGTCCCAAGCAGCTTCAGGGTCTTGGTCCCCCTGCCTCTCAAGGGGATGGACAGCAGTTAGATTAGCTATGTAAAGGCTATTTGCCGCCTCACCTAATGAGCTAGGTACCAGGTTAAGTGACTCCTTTTTTTAATGGAGGAAAACCGAGGGCAGAGGAACACGGTGATGGGCTTAAGATCCCACTCCGGGTCTGTGGCATAATTAGGATCAGAGTGCAGATGTCCTGACTCCCGTGCAGATCTGCAGACTTCAGTCCTTAGAGCCTTAGTGGTTCGTTGTGCTCTTGGGCTCCCGTGGGCAGGGGGGCAGGTGGGCTAGACTAAGGGTGCATCAGCCCTGACAGTTCTGCTTCTGTTTGTTTACACATGAGACTGAGCTGTAAGCTGTGTCTGAACATAAGATATCTCGGCCAAAAGAAAGGTTTTCAGATCACTAAACCAAACATCTTCCTAGTTAATTTGTTAAAGGTCAAAATTAAAGAAATGATTTCTATCCAGAGAGAAGCTTTAGCTCATTTTTTTTTTTTCTTTCTCTCTCCCCCTTCTTTCTCACTACAGGTTAACTGTAATGGCTTCACAATTGAAGATGAAGAACTTTCTCATTTGGGATCAGCAGTATTTCCTGAGTAGGCTGAGTGTGACTTCCTTTTTTTTCTTTTTACTTATTTATCACTAATTTGAATTTTTTTTTTTTGATTTTTAAATAACCTCCCTAAACTGCATGTGGCACACATGAAACTCCAAGTGAATTAAGTCCCCTTTTTAATTATGCCAGATTTCAAAATATTTCCCCTGCATTTAAGGATCTGAAGGTAGTAGTTAAGACAACAGTTGCTTGGTAAGTCCTGCTAGGTAGAGAGTTGTTATTCAAGAACGTTTTAGAGTGTGCATAGAAGGAACAGCCCAGGCCCCGCTGAGAAATTTGCTTTTTGCATATCTGTGGTTCTGGGAATCTTTGGGTTTCTTCCACTCAAAGGAAAATGTTTATTGCCAAGAATTGGCTGTAGGCTTACGTAGAGACTGTGTAAGCTTCTTGTTCATCTGTCCTTTTTGAAAAATACCAGTATAGAAACAGCACATCTTGGAGGGAGAATATGCTAAAGTAGTGAACTAGGGAAAAATTTCAAAGAACGATAGGATTTTTCTTTATGTTAGGAATACTCAGGTAATTCAAGAAAGGCCAGCCAGTTGAGCAGCGGAGATCATTATAGCTCTGATTGTAATGGACTGCCAAGCATGGCTTTGCCGTTGTCTATTTGATGGACAGGATGGTCTCCAAATGCGTCAGTCCCCTGACATCAAGCCCTGGCTTCACAGATGGAGCAAAGGAGCCCTTCCTGCATCCCCTGTCTTGAGTTCCTCCACACTGTAGATTACTTTCATCTAAAGTGATGTTGCTTAATACAAACTACAGGAGCCTCTGGCTCTAGGTTGAAGCAATTGCAGGAAACCCTTAACACCCATGCTTTGGCCGTGGATGGCACGTGAGCCCTACATGTCTGTCTGTTGCTGCCCAGCTCTGTGCATCGTACGGGTCTGAAAGAGAAAAATCTGTTCAGGTCCATGTCCCCTGATCGGCTGTCACAGGCTTTCTTGAACCAGAGAAACAAAAAGTTTATTCCCGTAGTATTACTGTTTCTGTGGCCAAAATGGTGTCATCTGCAGTTTGAATTCTGATGGTGAGGAAAGAAGTGGTTTGGGGAAAGGTTCTTTGGGACCTTTGCCCTTGGGAAAAGGAAGGAGAAAAAGAAGAGAAAGGTGATTAGACCCTCTTTAGAAGACTCATCTTGACATCTTCAGCCCTGAAATGAGCTCTGGAATGTCTGCTCTTGGTATGTGAAAGATGGAAAGCAAGGCTAAGAGTGGTGGTGCTTGAGGTTTCCCCCTGTCCAGCAGTTGCCCAGAGAACGGCGGTACCAAGAGCATGAGCTGTGATAGGTGTCCTGTCTTCGGGCAGCTCCCCCGCCTTCATGAGAAAGATGGCCAGGAGTCTGTCTTGGAATGAGTTACTTAATACTTTTGCAAGATGGTTCTACAAACCTGCTCTTCCACTAAGAACAACCTCTGGTGCCTTTCTTTATCAGATTTCCTAGGGCCTGATTCCCTGTGCATGACTTGCTGGGAAGCAGGGTGGAGGTGACCCTCCCCACGGACAAGACAGGGAAGCCGCCGCGTGGCCCTGCCCATGGCAGCCACCCCCTTCACCCAGACCTCTAGCAGCCGCTCCCCTGGTACACGACGATCCGGGGGCAGCTCCTGTGCATCAGGCTCTCCAACCCCCTTGCTTTTTTGTGTTCATGGAGCAAACAGGAGAAGGGGTTTTGGTCACTGAGGGTCAGGCGAGTCACACCGGCCACCAGAGCCAGGATGCACCGGGATGTGAGTGCCCATCTGAGCCCCAGTTTGGATCCAGGCAGTTTTAATTGGAGGGAAAAATTCCCTTTGGCAGAAATCATATCAGCATTGTGATTTCCAAGGCAGCATTTTCAGAGATCAAGCACTTTTCCCCTGTAGTTTAGAAATTTCTGTTCTCAGAACTTTGACCTTGATATAATCAGAAAGCTCAAAGCCCTCACATAGGCGACTCTCTCTGTCCTCGCCGTCCCTGTAAAGCAGACCGCAAGCAGCCGGAGCAGCAATGTCCCAATTTTCCAGATGAGGAAATTGAGGTGCAGAGCCTCAGACGGGCTCCTCCAGGTCTCTCAGGGAATCACACACCCTCACTCAGGAAGCCGGCATCTCCCGCGGTGCCGATTTCTCAGCATCTGAAGACAGCATGTTAGAAATCGTCCTCTGATATAAAAAGCTGCTTGGCAGTGACAGCCCATTTGTCTTGTACAGTGTCCCGTGGAGGAGCTGCTCACTACTGTAGGTGTTGAGTTTTGAGTCCTGCATCTAACAGGAAGGAATTTGTTGTTGTTGCTGTCTTTATCGTTGTTGGGGGGGGGGGGGGGTTTGGTTTTGTTTTTGGCTTAGAAATCACCGTTGTGAATTGCAGATTTCACTTTTCAGTACTGTTCAAATTTAAGATGTTAGATATTGTCATAAATGCATGCACGACAACCTCTTAGACTCTGATGGCCAGCTGTTAGATTTTTTTTAATGTCTACAAAGATCCAGTTTCTGTAACTTAGCAAGTAAGTGGCCAAGGAGTTACCTGAACAGTCTGTCTGCCTTCCTGAGAACATTGGGTTTTTCTCTTCTCATCGACAGTGTTGCACTGATGAATCATAGCTGTTGCCCCAATGTCATTGTGACCTACAAGGGGACCCTGGCAGAAGTCAGAGCTGTACAGGAAATCCACCCTGGAGAGGAGGTGAGTGCGTGGCTGAGGGCAGCCGTGTGGTGGGTACCATCCTCAGTCCCTCCAGGGTTCAGGGTCAGACCTGCGGCTTGATCCAAACTTTCAGCTTCCATTTGGCGCTCGCCATGTCCATCTGTGGCCAAAAAAAGAAACCAGGGAAGAATAGATTCGAGTAAGGTTCCTCACAGAGATTTATAGAAAAATGAAACTGCCAAAATGAGCAAAATGCAATCTTAGAGTGTGTGTATTCCCATTTCCAAATAATTGGGTTTGAGTTTATTTTTGATTCATGAATTTTGGCCTGTTCCCCTCCGGCCCGCAAAGAGAAAAGCAACCCAGCAGTAGCTAACGAGTTACAACTCGAAATGACATCAACGGTTCATGTCGTATCAGTTCCACATCTGAACATGGGAGGGTTCACTTTCTAGGAATGGAATGCAGATGGCCAGGTGTACACACTTGATGGGACAGGTAGAGGCAGTCTGTGGCCAAGGGCCACCATTAGCTTCCCTCCCTAACTTAGGGATATGGAGCGAATCTGGTCAGCGATTCCCTTCTCCTTTCCTGTGCTGTGGGTCCATGACTACCCTGTCAGGTGCGTTGAGAACGCTGGCCAGGCCTTGCCAGATGTATGCTATACTTTTTTAAAGTAAATCTTAATATCCCTAGCAAGACACATGAATTTTTAGGGAATGTAATCACGCACTTTAGATACATTTCAGTTTAAATAATCTCTAATGCTATTTTTTAAGTTGCATGTCTGGATATTTAGAATGTTTTAAGTATCATGATCAGTGTATGACATGATATGGGCCTCGGTTTCTCTGGACCTTGTTAACTAACCCACAGCTAAACTGGGAGCCCCACGCCCCAGGTACAAATCAGACTTTCCACCCTTTGTGGAATTCGTCCTGAGGAAGGCATCTTGTTTTGAGTCAGGGTGTCTTGGTTTCCGAATGTCTTGTGGAGGCTGCCCTGTGCCTCTTTTGTTAAAACAGCCGATTGCAGTCAGTAGGAACCTAAGTCACCAGGACCCGCGCTTGGGGCTGCCTGGAGCAGCTTGTCACCTGGACTGGCTGTGTCTGGGCCGCGAGCGGCCTTTGTCGCCATCTTCTGGGCCCTTCTGTCTGTTGCACCATGTGCCCATCAGTCATTTCAAAGAGATGAGGCAGGCTCTGGCCACTGGGGCAGGGCGAGGCTCGCTCCTGTTGTTTTGCCCTCTTGCTGTCACAGATCAGAAATGCAATCTCCTCCTTTTGGGCAAGTCACTGTTTTGGGGGTTACCTGCCCTACAAAGGGGAAAAAGCCACTCCCTGGGGTGTCAGATGAGCCACAGGGTCTCTGTTACTGCCCGTTGCACTGGGGAGAGCTCAGGGCACCTGCAAGCACCTAGCCTGTGTGGGTCCCCCACCCTCGCCTGCCTGCCAGTGCCCGAGGTTACTGGCACAGTGACGGCTTTGGGACATCCATCTGTTCAGTCAGACGTTTGCCTGATGGTGTGGGATGAGCAGCGAGTGCCATCCCAGTGAGTCGATAATGGACAGTTAAATGCCGGCCTCCTCCATATGCTGCAAGTCGCAGTTATAGAGCCCGTTAGAAAAAAGCAAGGATGGGAGAACTTGACGAGCCCAAAGGTATGACTTTTCCAAGTTCTCTGGCCCGGCTGGGTAAGGCAGCAGCTTGCTGGTGGCCTAGGAGCTGCATCCTCCCTGTGCTGGCCTGTCCCGGCCTGCTGAGCCGAGCTTCCTGGTCCATTGCCAGCTGATGGCAGGATAAAGGGACACACACTGTGTGTGTGTTCATGTTCCCCCTGCACCCACCCAGCAGTGCATCTAGGCCGTCCTGGGTTGTGAGATCAAAGAGGCTAAACAAAGACCAGGAAGAGATAGTGCAGGGCCAATCCCAAGGATGAGTAGGCTCTTTGCCCATCGTGGCCTTTGCTTCTATACACAAGACAGGGGCATCTACTGCTGGGCCAGATTCACAGCTTGCTCTCTGGGGAGGAAGGAAGCGGGATGCTCTCAACCTTCCAAATTACCGTTTTAGGGATTCCTTGGTTCTGCAGGAGGTGGGTAGAGAAGCCCTTTCTCTTCACCACCACTAGCGGGTGCTCGGTTTGAGGAATTCAGTGTGTTAAGGTAAAAGACTGTGTCCCGAGCTCTGGCCCTCCTGTCCCTGCAAGGTCACCATCAGGAATGTTTGCAGAGCGACAGGCAGGATGAGGCGTGAGTTGGCCTGTAGCAATCTGCAACATCAACTTTTTGGACCCCCTTAGGTTTTTACCAGCTACATTGACCTCCTGTACCCAACAGAAGATAGGAATGACCGGTTAAGAGATTCTTATTTCTTCACCTGTGAGTGCCAGGAGTGCACCACCAAAGACAAGGTAAACTCCCCGACCCGGCACAAGTGCTGACTGTGCTCTCTCTCTCAGGGCCTCTGTGCCAAGTGAGCGCCCCTGTCTGACTTGGGGCGTCTCCTCCTGTCGTATTTTTGAGGCTTTAAACCGCCTCACTAGCATAGCCCGGGGGAATCCAGTTAGACCAGATCTTTGTTCAAACCTGATTCTCGCAGCTGGTTAAAACATTTCCATCACATTGTTCAAATAAGAGAAGGATTTGCCAAATTGCTATGTCTTGAAAAGAAATGGCTGCTCAAAAGAGAGGGAAGGGAAAAAGCACATGAGAAACATTTTCAAGCTTTCCCACCTATCCACCAGAATCTGAAGATTATTATTAAATTATTTTGTCAGTGCCACCCCTCCTTATTCTATTCTCTTAATTTCACAGATGTCTGAACACACACATCTGCCCACAGCAAACATATTCTCGGTGTCTTGCCTCGATAAGGAGGGTCTAAAAAATGAATATTTTTGTTTTTTTGTAAAAAAGCAATGAGTATTGAACTTCTCTTAGATCCCCTGCCTGATTCCCTTTCATTCTTTTGTAACTTTAGAATGGGTAGGCCTCTACCTCTGCATGGGAAAACGTGCTATTGGAGAGGTCTCCCCATCAGTATGGTCTCCGTGGGAAGTAACCTGTGGACATTTTCCTCAGGATAAGGCCAAGGTGGAAATCCGGAAGCTCAATGATCCCCCAAAGGCAGAAGCCATCCGTGACATGGTCAGATATGCACGCAATGTCATTGAGGAGTTCCGGCGGGCCAAGCACTACAAATATATCCTTTACAACCAGCCCTCCCTTACAGGGGCTGTTGGGGAGTTGGGCACGGGGAACGGGGGGAGAATGGGTTTCAGATTCTGAACATTGGAGGAAGGATGTGTCCTGGTAAATGTTTAAAGACTCACTCGCCATCCATCCCTTGGAGTCAACTACATCAGCATTTCATGATGTTGACCTTATCTGTTTCTCCTCTTTGACTAGTTTGCTCAGGAGCGCATCCTTGTGGAAGACTTTTATTGTCTAAAACTGCAGAACTGTTCCTTGAAGACCCTCACTGACTGGGTATCTTCCTTTGGGCAAGGCACCTCACCAAGGGTTTTGCTGTGTAACAGATGGAAACAGGCTCATAGATAGCAAGTAATTTGCCCAAGGGACACAGTTCACCTGGGCAGAGCCAGGTTTTTCCCAGGTCTGCTAGCACGATCCATATTCTTTTTTTTTTTTTTTTTTTTTGCGTTACACGGGCCTCTCAGTGCTGTGGCCTCTCCCGTTGCGGAGCACAGGCTCAGGACGCGCAGGCTCAGCGGTGTGGCCACCAGCTGGGCGGCCATGGCTCACGGGCCCAGCCGCTCCGCGGCATGTGGGATCTTCCCGGACCGGGGCACGAACCCGTGTCCCCTGCATCGGCAGGCGGACTCTCAACCACTGCGCCACCAGGGAAGCCCACAATACATATTCTTAACCGCTGTGGTATAGCATTTTCTTGGGTGTTGAAAAGGCATTAGATTCGTACTGAAGAAAGAAAGAAAACCAGTGACAGGAAATTGGAGAAAGACGCATTTTTTTCTGAGTGTAAAAAAGAACGTTCCCATGGTGGGGACTTTTCCCTTAAGAACTTTAGCGAAAATTCTCAGCTTGGGTGAGGATTTAAATTTAACTAGAAAATTGAAGATTTTTGATTCTAATCAATATTGTTTACAGCTGAAAGGAGGCTCTGTTCCCTGTGGCTAAAATTCTTCGTGTTTAACAGCTGAGGTCTCCAGTTTCTCCTAGTCTTTTTCTTCCAGAAAAATAGGACTCCTTTCACTTTTGCCGGGCTTCCTGTAATTTACTTTTTCGGAGGGTGAAGCTAGAGGTGGAGCGAACAAAATAGCAACTCCTTGCCCCTGGGGCCTTGGGAAGCCTCCCAGCTGATCTGCCAGGCCTGTCCTGTCCTTGACTCTAGAGCACCCCCTAGTGAGCTGCTGGAGATCTGCGAGCTCAGCCAGGAGAAGATGAGCTGTGTGTTTGAGGACAGTAACGTGTACATGCTGCACATGATGTACCAGGCCATGGGCGTCTGCTTGTACATGCAGGACTGGGAGGGAGCCCTGCGGTACGGACAGAAAATCATCCAGCCCTACAGGTGATTGCAGTGGCGCTTCCCGTCATCTTAGCACAGAATGGAAGTGGGTGATTTAGAATGGTCCCTTGGCTCTTCTGTCTTGACGCTATCATGTTGGAGCATGCCAGGAGCAGCTTCCTGTCCTCTGTACACATCTGGAGGTGCAGGCACAGGGTGCTTCCGCTGGGCCCGGCCTGTGCCCTCCACCACCCGGAAGAGGCACCCAGGGAGGCAGACTGAGGTGACGCAGCGGGTGCTGGGGCAGGATCCCTCCCAGGACCCGTCCAGGGTACTCCGTCCACAGTAGTTAATTCAGACCAGTATTCAAAAGCCACCGGTTTGTTTCGTTCCCCTCCCATGCCTTCCAAGTTAGATGGCACTTAGTAATCCATTAGTGGTTTTCTATCCCCTTCTTTGCGTTTTTCAGGGTGCAGCATCTGTTTTGCAAATGGGGAAACTCTGGGACTGGTGTGTTGTCCGTGGTTATTTAATATCCTCCCCTAGATTTGAATAAAATAAGTTGGATTTTAACTTGTAGTGATAATGAATGTTAACCATGGGCAAGTTTCCACGTTGAGAGGGTTAGTAAACCTTAAAGTGGGTGACAGAAGGAGGTTCTGAGTAGCCACTTCAGGGCCTGGCTGGCCTAGATCAGATCACTGGGGCGTCTGTTAAAACACATTTACGTTATGCATTTACAGGGTCCTCTCCAAGACCAAGTGGATCAGAATCTCTGGGTTTTGGACTTGAAATCTCTGTGTTCCAGAAGCACCCTGAGGGCTTTTGAGAAGCACTCAGTACTTCTTCAAGTTCTAAGATTGGGGACTGTAAAGTTTATGTCTAGTCTGAATTTCCACTGCCCAGTCGGCCCTCCACTTACCTCACAGTGCCCTGATTAGCCAGCAGGGGGAGCCCATGGGGGAAGCCAGCTCCTAAAATCTGCTCCTGGAAACAGAATTTGATACTTTAGGGATAATCTCAAAGCATGTCCTTCTTCCTGAGGTGGGTGGGGAAGTCCTCTGGGCCATGTACACTTCCCTCTGTAGATCTGTAGGGAGAGAGACAGAGAATGAGAGTGAATGTTGGCTTTGTGGTTGCTCTCCCAGCAGGGCTTGCTGTGCTGGACCCTCTGTTAGCTTAGGGAGCTCTTCCGGGGGGCCCAGCCCTGGCCTTCTCTTGGTTGCTGGCTCTAGGGATCTCTCTGGGCAGCGAGCTGCCCGCTGCCTAGGAATACAGCTAGAATGTGTCTCTTTCGGATGGACTTTGAGGATAGAGCAGGTAGAACAGACCAGCCTGTAAATAAACACCTTGAACACACACACGTGTGTTCACACACACACACACACACACACACACCAGCTGCCTCCTGGTCTCTGTTCCTAGGGAGATGGCTCCTTCCTAGGCAGGCCCCATCAGTCAGCCTTCAGTTAAAACCAGCGAGAATACCTGCTGT
Source organism: Tursiops truncatus (assembly GCF_011762595.2). Classification (NCBI taxonomy): domain Eukaryota; kingdom Metazoa; phylum Chordata; class Mammalia; order Artiodactyla; family Delphinidae; genus Tursiops; species Tursiops truncatus. Next base: position 42,246,676 of record NC_047034.1, read on the forward strand.
CTACAAAGCCTTCTCCTGGGCAATAGAGAAGGAATATCTAGAAGAAGTAGGAGGTGTGTACCTGACTTCAGAGAGCTTATAATTTTGCCAAACCAACTGATATCATAGAGTGTGACTGAAAGCCGAGGTCTTGAGACACTGGTATGTTTGTATCTTTAAGTATACTGTCTTTTTAATATGAGGGGATAGGCCTGTTGTCCTCATAAAGAGGGAATTTTCCCAATGCCCTGCGATGCACGCACCTAAAAGACAAAACTCTGGGGCTGGGACTCAATGTTGTGTTTATATGTGTTTTTCCATAGGATCTCCCCTGTAGTTTTTATGTGGTTTTTCAGAAACACACAAACTGCATAAAATGAAGTGCATCCACGATGGGTAGACAGGGTTGAACCATCCGTGCCCTCCACCCAGCACCTGCCGGGGTCTGGAGGAGCCTGGCTGCCGTGGAGAGTGTGGCCACCAGCTGGGCGGCCACAGCTCACTGCACCCGGCCTGTGGGCTCTCGGCAGGCGTTGACAAGGTGGCCTGTTGTCTCTTCTCTCCTTCCAGTAAGCACTATCCTCTGTACTCCCTCAACGTGGCCTCCATGTGGCTGAAGCTGGGAAGATTGTACATGGGCCTGGAGAACAAAGCTGCTGGGGAGAGAGCTCTGAAGAAGGTATGTGTGTGATGTGAGGTTAGGAGGCCCAGTGCCTGCCGGACTCCTCACACCTCCCTTCCTGCAGGACTCAGGTGACTGACGGAGTCGTGGAGAAAGACTAGCCCTTGGCTGCCCTCCAGCCATAGGAGTGGGAGGGGGGTGGATTCAGCAGGCGGCAGGGTAGGAAGTAACTGAGCCTTTGGCACGTTTGCATCCTGACCCTTCTGTTGGGAAAGGGGTGTCCACATTGTGGTTACAGGTTCACGGCTGTGGGGAAGGGGGTACTTGCCCTTTGTCCCCTGGGAAGCCATGGAAGTGCTATAAGTATGTGATCATGATACGAGGCTGGCATTATTAAAATGTCTTTTCTGGTCCACTATTACCGATAAAAAGAAAGGAAAAATAAAAAAGAGGCCATGGATAGGTCAGGAGACCGTAGTGAGGGAATTCTCCAAATTTCTGCCCTTCAGGATTTATAGATTCGTGATGCCTGATTGTGGTGAAATCAAGGCAGTTGGGTCTGGAGAGGCCCTCAGCATGACGATTATCCACTTGCAGTTGCTAAAATAGGCTTAATAATCATTGTTAGCGTTCACTGAGTATGTTTATGTGCCAGGACCTGCCGCTCACAGAAGCACAGCCACCATCCCAAGTATTGGTTCTCATTGCTGTTTATATAGGAATCAACAGTTGATAAAATACAATCTTTGGGACAATTATTATTTATGTAGAAGACAAAGGTTGATAAAATGTAACCTTTGGACAGTCTGTTTATACCTGTTAAGAGAATCTTTGTGAAAGTTGGGGCCGTGGGCTAGGCCTGGATGCCTAATTCTCCAGATTCCCCAAATCTTCCCGATACAGTATACGGAAAGATGGAGTAAGGTCCGACATCCCAAAAGGAAGGGCCAGGGCTGACCCAGCCTAGAAGTGGGAGTTAATAAAATTTTCTGTTTTTAAACTGTGGAAGTTGTCTTCTAAGATGACATTTATTGCTTTGGTGAGGTTGGAAAAAAAATTAAATTAAAATTTAATTAATAAAAAAATTAATTAAAAAAATTAATTAATAAAGTTAGGTCTCAACGGCAGAGTGCTGTTAAGTAACTAATTGCTGATCACTGAAGGATAGAGTAGATCTGAGGAAGGAACACGAGTCCTGACGTGAATGCAGAGGGCAAGGAGAGACATTTAAACCAGGCGATTCCTGAAGGCTTGCACTCCTGTTGGTTTGAGATCTAGGAAGAGAATGGTAGAATAGAAAGGAAGGCCCGTCAGAGTCACAGGCCATCAAAAATTCCCTCTTTGGGGGACGTGGGAATAATTTAAGTTTTTCGATCTGTGAAGAATACAGTTGAATACAAAAGAGCAAAATAAATTATTATGGATTACCTTAGGTATGTAATTCCTATATGCCAGGCACTATTCTAAACACTTTATGTGTATCAACAACTCTGAGAGGTATGTGTTATTCCTATTTTACAGATGAGGACAGTGAGGCACAGAGTAGTTAAGTAAATTGCCCAAGGTTACACAGCTAGAAAGTAATGGAGCCACTGGAAACTCTTGCACTTAAAGAAACCTTATTAAGTATGTGCTCTCTGGATTCCTCACATGAAACTTGTGCCTATTTTTAAGTTTTTAAAGAATATGTATAAAGATGTAAGCGTGCACTTTTTGAAAGGGAAAAACGGTTTAGTCATGTCTTACACATTAGTAATATGAACTAAAATCAAAAAGGTTTGTCCCTAAATCAATTTCTCTATCATTTCTTCAGCTACTGAAGAATGTTTTCCTCAGCCGTAGAGACTGGGTGACTAGTTGGATGTGAGAGAATCTTGTCCTCTTTTCTTTTTTTTAAAAAAAAGCCAGACTCTGGAGGCTAACACAGGCTCTGAAAGCCAGTTTGCTTCCTGTGCCTTCAAGCAGAGAGGTCCAGCCTGAATTAAAGTTAGGCCGGGGGAGGGGCAAGGGGACTGGCTTCAGGCTCTCAACCCCTGTTCTCTCTCTCCTAGGCCATTGCCATCATGGAAGTAGCTCATGGCAAAGACCATCCATACATTTCTGAGATCAAACAGGAAATTGAAAGCCACTGAAACTATGCTGACATTTTAGTTTTTATTTAAATCCAAGTGCAAAAACCTTCGAGGATTTGACTGTTTCAAATCATACACGTCATGCCAGCATCTCTGTAAACTCATTGGAATGAAAACACAACTTGCACTTAACCTTACAAATGGCTTACTTGGATGTTGGTCTTAATCTTGAACCTTCATATCAAATTAATTTTTGAATGCTTTTTTCCCCTAAAAGATAATGGCATGGTTTCATATATTATAATATACATTTTAAAATGCAGTTATTTTTCCCTTCATGCCTACTGTAATGTTCTAAACAAACATGAATGATGAAAGAGAATTAAAAAAGGTAATAGTATATGAAGTTTGTGTTTTCCTCTGTCGGTCGGGCGGGGGGACGTCGAAGTGGTGATGGAGCCGGGTCTTGGCATGGATGTTGCACCCGTTCTGCATCAGGCAGGGAGCCCAGGCACGCTCCCCCCCAGGAGTGGGGTCTGCAGCCTCGTTAGCCTGCAGCTGCTTTCCCTGTACAGTGCCCATGGAGGACGACAAGACCCAAGACTGAGAAGGTGCAAGAAGGGAAGAAAGGTATCAGCAGCTGAGAGCAGTTGAGTGATATGGGTGCCCCTCCCTGGCAGGAGAATGCGTCAGTTTCAGGTTTTTTCTGTCCGGTGTCTGGCATCCCTTCAGTGCATAATGATTCTGTGCTCAGGGTAAGCCTGAGCAGGAAAAACATTTTTTCCTTACCGACTCCATGTTCTTGAGCAAACGCTGATCTCTCCCTGCACGGCCGGCAGGAATTCAGCTTCGCCACAGCCTGGACCACAGCAACCTGCAAGTTTCTCAGCAGCTGCTGCAGAGAGGGGCACAGCCCTGAGCACTGCAGCGCAGGGATGTTCCTTGGATGAGTTTCTTCTGATCCAAAGAGAGGAACCTCCCCATTAGGTAATAATTAAAGCCTGATGGAGTTTACACTCAGCTTTCTTTCAGATTCATGGTCTGCAAACAGCTTGGAAACAGCTGTGAATCTGGTCTGTTATCCTTCTTTCCTCATCTACAGACACCACACACATCTCTCACTCGCAGTTAACTGCACACAGCGGATTCAGCAGGTAGAATGCCTTCTCTTGTTCAGTGAAGTGTGTTAAGATGTTTACTGAACACCTACTATATGCAAAACATGCTCCAAGTGCATAGAGATGAAGAAGGCATAGTCCTGGCTCTGGGGAGCTTAGTGTTTTAAGAATGCAAATTTACTCTGTAGCTAGGCCTAAAATAAGCTTAGCCCAACATCTGTCTAGGTTTTATAAAATTTGTAAAGGTAATACTTTCTCAATAAATTTAAATTATATGAAAAAGTGAGCTGTTCCTTCTTTCTCAGCAGTCCTACCACCCAGAGGTAACCACTGTGATAGTTTGCTTATGTGGCCCCGGTGTTTTCCACACCCGTATAGCATATCTGTATAAATAGATTTAGAAAAACAACGGCAGAATGGTACTGACATATTTTGTAGTCTGCTTCTCTGACCTAACAATAGGGACCCTTTTCATTTCAGCATTTACAGATTTGCTTCATTCTCTTTAGAGGCAGAACGTTGCATGGAATGTGTATGTCATAATCTATTCAGCTGTTCTCTTATTTATGGACATGTGGGTTTTCCACTTTGCTGCTGTTATAAACGACGCCACAGTGAACAGTCTTAGACATATAACTTTGCTGACATGGGGTACCATTTTTGGAGACAGATTCCTAGAAGTGGAATTTCAGGATCAAATAGTGGAAACTTTTTTTTATTTGAGTAAGTACGGCCACATTTCCTTTTTAAAAAACTGCAGCAGGTACCAATAGAATATAATATTTATAGTATTTGTTTTCCTCTACTCTCATAACACTGTATTGTTTAAAATTTTTTTGCCAGTATAATGTGTGAACTATTTTGTTTATATGCATTTATTAATGAAGTTGGGCACTTTTTCATATACTTAGGAATTATTGTGTTTCTTCTGTGAGTTGATATTCACAGCCATTGCCCATTTTGTTATTTATGCCGTTCATAATAATTTCTAAGATCTCAATGTATATTGGGATATTAGCTCTTTGTCATGTGTTGAAAATATTTTCCCCTGGTTGTCCATTAACTTTATTTTTCATGACATTTGTACTAAGGCAGATTTTTTTTTTTCATTTTGAAATGAAGAAAAGAAATACAACTTTGTCTATGATCTATCTGGAATCGTTTTATTTAATACATTGTTTAATGGTTAAGGGATCTGATAGTACTCTAAACTTTTTAATGTTCAGAATTGCTAGCCACTTATGCCAGCATTGTTTATGGAATGATTTCTTTTCCCCTGCTGATCTGAAACGATACCATTATCATTTCCCTAAGACTTAGGTTTATTTCTGCAGTGTTTCATTCCGTTGATCCGTCTACTATAGAAGTAAAGTACTTTTAACTATTGTTGCACTGCAGAACTTTTAGTATCTACTAAGGCTAATCCTTTTGCATTCTCTGGAGCTTTTCTGACCATTCTCCCATGTTTAACCCTACAAAGTACTTTAGAATCACTTGGCCAAGTCCTCTCATGGCCTTTCCCTACTCCCCCAGCAAAAGTACTCCTGGAATATTTATTAGAATTGCATTGAACTCATTGGTACTCAGAGAACTGACCTCTTCATGAGTCTTTCTATCCAAGAATGTGATGAGTTTATCAGTTTGTCTACATTTTGCCTCTGAAGTAGTTTAGTTACGTTTATACAGGTCCTGCACATTCTTCTTAATTCCTAGATTTTATGTTTTCTATAGCTATTAGGAAAGAGCTCTTTTCTTCTATATATTTCTTAACTGTTAAGTCTGACAAGTTTTCCCTATTTGTTGTTAAAGATAGTAAAAAGTAGAATCACATGAAATTGATGTGTTTGATCCTGTTTTTGTCATTTTATTGCATATTTGTGTGTTTTTCTTATATTTATCTTTTGCTCTTTTGAGTTTTCTTTTCTCTCTTTTTTAATTTGCTTCCTGCTAATACAGTATTTGGAAATAAACAGGGCTATCTACTCATAGTTAGTTTTATGTCTAAACTATAGGGTAAGACTACTTTTTCTGTTCATCAACCAAAGAAATTGAGTCCATTTACTCATTCCATGAATGACAAAACGAATTAGTGTATGTACCTATTCTCTTGCCATTCTACTTCTTTCCATGTTCATTGGTATTTTGTCTAGTATCATCTTTTTTTGTTAAAGTAGATGCTGTACAATATGATATAAGTTATAGGTATACAATACACTGATTCACAGTTTTTAAAGGTTTTACTCAATTTATAGTTATTATAAAATGTTGACTATATTTCCCATTTTACAATATATGCTTGTAGCTTATTTTATACCTAATAGTTTGTACCTCTTAATCCCCTACCCCTATATTTCCCTCCCCATTCCCTCTCCACACTGGTAACCACTAGTTGGTTCTCTATGAGTCTGCTTTTTGTTGTTGTTATATTCATTAGTTTGTTGTATTTTTTAAATTCCACATATAAGTGATTTCACACAGTATTTGTTTTTGTCTGACTTATTTCACCAAGCTTAATGCCCTCCAAGTCCATCCATGTTGCTGAAAATGGCAAAATTTTGTTCTTTTTTATGGCTGAGTAATATTCCATTGTATATATGTACCACATATTCTTTATCCATTCATTAGTTGGTGGACACTTAGGTTGCTTCCATATCTTGGCAACTGTAAATAATGCTGCTATGAACATTGGGGTGCATGTATCTTTTCAAATTAGAGTTTTTGTTTTCTTCAGATATATACCCAGGAGTGGAATGTAGTTCTATTTTTAGTTTTTTAAGAAACCTCCATACTGTTTTCCACAGTGGATGCAGCAATTTACATTCCTACCAACAGTGCATGAGGGTTCCTTTTTCTCCACATCCTTGCCAGAATTTGTTATTTGTGTTATTTTTGATAATAGCCATTCTGACAGGTGTGAGGCAATATCTCAGTGTAGTTTTGATTTGCATATCCCTGATGATTAGCGATGTTGAGCATCTTTTCAAGTGCCTGTTGGCCGTCTGCATTTCCTTTGGGAAATAAGCCAGCTCTTCTGCCCATTTTTTAATAGGGTTGTTTTTTTGACGTTGGAGTTGTATGAGCTGTTTATATATGTTGGATATTAGTCCCTTATTGGTCATAACATTTGCAAATGTTTTCTTCCATTCAGTAGGTTGTCATTTCGTTTTATCAGTGGTTGCCTTTACTGTGTAAAAAGCTTCTAAGTTTAGTTAGGTCCCATTTGTTTATTTTTGCTTTTATTTCCTTTAGGAGGTGATCCAAAAAAATATTGCTGTGATTTATGTAAAAGAGTGTTCTGCCTATGTTTTCCTCTAGGATTTTTATAGTATCTGGCCTTACATTTAGGTCTTTAATCCATTTTGAGTTTATTGTTGTATATGGTGTTAAAGAATGTCCTAGTTTCATCTCTTACACATAGCTGTCCAGTTTTCCAACCACCACTTATTGAAGAGACTGTCTTTCTCCATTGCATATTCTTGCCTCTTAATTGATCAAAAGTGTGTGGGTTTATTTCTGGGCTTTCTATCATGTACCATTGATCTCTATATGTTTTTGTGCCAGTACCATATTGTTTTGATTACTGTAGCTTTGTAGTATAGTCTAAAGTCAGGGAGCATGATTCCTTGAGCTCTGTTCCTCTTAAGATTGTTTTGGCAATCTGGGGTCTTTTTTGTTTCTATACAAATTTAAAGATTATTTGTTCTAGTTCTGTGAAAAATGCCATTGGTAATTTGATAGGAATTGCATTGAATCTGTAGACTGCCTTGGGTAGTATGGTCATTTTAACAATATTGATTTTTCCAATCCAAGAACATGGTATATCTTTCCATCTGTTTCTGTTGTCTTCAATTTCATTCATCTGCATCTCATACTTTTCAGAGTACAGGTCTTCTGCCCCTTAAGTAGGTTTATTCCCAAGTATTTTATTATTTTTGACATGATGGTAAATGGGATTGTTTCCTTAATTCTGTTTTCACTAGTTCATTGTTAGTGTATAGAAATGCAACAGATTTCTGTATATTAATTTTGTATCCTGCTACTTTCCCAAATTCATTGATGAGCTCTAGTAATTTTCTGGTGGTGTCTTTAGGATTTTCTATGTATAGTGTCGTGTCATCTGCAGATATCGACAGTTTTACTTTTTCTTTTCCAATTTGGATTCCTTTTATTTGTTTTCCTTCTCTGATTGCTGTGGCTAGGACTTCAAAACTATGTTGAATAAAAGTGGCAAGAGTGGGCACCTTTGTCTTGTTCTTGATGTTAGAGGAAATGCTTTCAGTTTTTCACCATTGAGTATGATGTTAGCTATGGCTTTGGCATTTATAGCCTTTATTATGTTGAGGTAGGTTCCCTCTGTGCCCACTTTCTGGAGAGTTTTTATCATAAATGGATGTTGAATTTTATCAAAAGCTTTTTCTGCATCTATTGAGATGATCATATGGTTTTTATTCACTTTGTTAATGTGGTGTATCACATTGATTGACTTATGGATATTGAAAAATCCTCGCATCCCTGAGATATCAATAAATACCACTTGATCATGGTGTATGATCTTTTTAATGTATTGTTGGATTCAGTGTGCTAATATATTGTTGAGGATTTTTGCATCTATATTCATCAGTGATATTGGCCTGTAATTTTCTTTTTTGTGATATCTTTGGTTTTGGTATCTGGGTGATGCTGGCCTCATAGAATGAGTTTGGAAGTGTTCCTTCCTCTGTTTTTTGGAATAGTTTCAGAAGGATAGGTGTTAATTCTTCTCTAAATGTTTGGTATAATTCACCTGTGAAGCCATTTGGTCCTGGACTTCTGTTTGTTGGGAGTTTTAAAACTACTGATTCAATCTCATTACTGGTAATTGGTCTGTTCATATTTTCTATTTCTTCCTAGTTCAGTCTTGTGGTGGTGTACCATTCTAAGAATTTGTCCATTTCTTCTAGGCTGTCCATCTTATTGCCATGTAGTTGCTCATAGTAGGCTCTTATGATCCTTTGTATTTCTGTGGTGTTGATTATAACTTCTCCTTTTTCATTTCTGATTTCATTGATTTGGGCCTTCTCCTCTTGATGAGTCTGGCTAAAGGTTTGTCACTTTCATTTATCTTTTCAAAGAACGAGCTTTTTGTTTCATTGATTTTTTCCTAATTTTTACATCTGTATTTAATTTATTTTTGCTTTGATCTTTATGATTTTTTTTTCTTTTACTAATTTTGGGTTTTTTTTGTTCTTCTATCTCTAGTTGCTTAGGCATCAAGTTAGGTTGTTTGAGATTTTTCTTGTTTCCTGAGGTAAACTTGTATCACTGTAAACTTCCCTTTTGCTTTTTGCTTTTGCTGCATCCCATAGATTTTGGATCGTCGTGTTTTCATTTTCATTTGTCTCTAGGTACTTTTTGTTATCCTTTTTTTCTTCAGTGATCCTATAGTTCTTAAGTAGCATATTGTTCAGCCTCCATGTGTTTGTGTTTTTTCAATTTTTTTCTTGTAGTTGATTTCTAGTCTCATAGCATTGGGGTCAGAAAAGAAGCTTGATATGATTTCAGTTTTCTTAAATATACCGAGGCTTGTTTTGTGGCCTAGCATGTGATCTGTCCTGGGGAATGTTCCATGTGCACTTGAAAAGAATGTGTATTCTACTGGTTTTGAATGGAGGGCTCTATACATACCAGTTAATCCATTTGGTCTAATGTGTTACTTTTTTATTTTTTATTTTTTTGCGGTACGCGGGCCTCTCACTGTTGTGGCCTCTCCCATTGCAGAGCACAGGCTCCAGACACGCAGGCTTAGTGGCCACGGCTCACAGGTCCAGCCGCTCCACAGCATGTGGGATCTTCCCGGACTGGGGCACGAACCCGTGTCACCTGCATCGGCAGGCGGACTCTCAACCACTGCGCCACCAGGGAAGCCCTGATGTGTTACTTAAGGTTTGTGTTTCCTTGTTGATTTTCCGTCTGGATGATCTGTCCATTGATATAAGTGGGGTGTTAAAAATCCCTTTCTATTATTGTGTTACTGTTGATTTCTCGTTTTATGTCCATTCATTATTTGCCTTCTGTATTTTAGGTGCTCCTGTGTTGCGTCCATGTATTGGGTTGGCCAAAATGTTCATTTGCGTTTTTCCGTAAGATGTTACAGAAAAACCCAGTGGAACATTTTGGCCAACCCAATATATTTACAATTGTTATATCTACTTCTTGGATCGATCCCTTGATCATTATGTAATGTCGTTCTTTGTCTCTTTTAACAGTCTTTATTTTAAAGTCTATTGTGTCTGATAATAAGTTTGCTACTCCAGGTCTCTTTCGATTTCTTTTGCATGGAATACCTTTTTCTATCCCCTCACTTTTAGTCTGTGTGTGTCTCTAGATTTGAAGTGGGCCTCTTGTAGGCAGCATATGCTAATATATGGATCTTGTTTTTGTATCCATTCAGCCACTCTGTGTCTTTTGGTTGGAGCATTTAGTCTGTTTACATTTAAGGTAATTATCAATATATATGTTCTTATTGGCCATTTTGTTAATTGTTTTGAATTTGTTTTTGCAGGTCTTTTTTTTTCTTCTTTTGTTCTCTTGTGATTTGATGACTGTCTTTAGTGTTATGTTTGTATTCATTTTTGTGTGTATCTATTATAGAATTTTGGTTTGTGGTTACAATGAGGTTTTTATCTAGCCGTATATATATATACTCTCCTCCCCTCACAATTACTGTTTTTGATATCATATTTTTTATCTAAGTGTTCACGTATCCCTTAACTGCTTATTGTGGATCTAGGTGATTTTACAACTTTTGTCTTTTAACTTCCCTACTAGCTTTCTGTGTGGGTGATTTTCTACTTTTACTGTGTGTTTACCTTTACCGGTGAGCTTTTTCATTTTGTAATTTTCTTGTTTCTAGTTGTGGCCTTTCCTTTTTAACCTAGAGAAGTTCCTTTAACATTTGTTGTAAAAGTGATTTGGTGGTGCTGAACTCTCTTAGCTTTTTCTTGTCTATAAAGCTTTTGATCTCTCCGTCAGATCTGAAGGAGAGCCTGGCTGCATATTCTTGGTTGAAGGTTTTTCCCTTTCACCATTTAAAATATCTTGTGCCACTCCCTTCTGGCCTGCAGAGTTTCTGCTGAAAAATCAGCTGATAACCTTATGGAGATTCCCTTCTGTGTTATTTGTTATTTCCCTTGCTGCTTTTAATATTCTGTCTTTATCTTTAATTTTTGTCATTTTGATTATAGTGTGTCTTGGTGTGTGTGTTCCTCTTTGGGTTAATCCTGTATGGGACTCGCTGCACTTCCTGGACTTGGGTGACTGTTTCCTTTACCAGGTTAGGGAAGTTTCCAGCTGTTATCTCTTCACATATTTTCTTGGGCCCTTTCTCTCTTCTTCTGGGACATTCCCCTATAATGTGGACATTAGTGTGCTTGATGTTGTCCCAGAGGTCTCTTAAAATGTCATTTCTCTTCATTATTTTTTTTTCTGTTCAGCGGCAATGATGTCCACTACTCTGTCTTCCAACTCACTGATTTGTTCCTCTGTATCGTGTAGTCTACTATTGATTTCTTCTAGTGTGTTTTTCATTTATTGTATTCTTCGTTTCTGGTTATTCTTCATATTTTCTAATTCTTTGTTAAAAACCTGGAACTGCTTGCTCTGTGCGTCCATTCTTCTCCTGGGTTCTTTGAGCGTCTGTATGATTGTTACTCTGACCTCTTTCTCTGGTAGATTGCCTGTCTCCATTTCACTTAGTTCTTCTTCCGGCGTTTTTATCTGGTTCTTTTGTCTAGAACATGTTCCTCTCCCAACGCATTTTGTCTAAGTTGCTATGTGTATTTTTACGTATGTGGTAGATTAGTGATGTTTCTTGACCTTGGAGAAGTGGCCCTCTGTAGCAGATGTCCTGTGTGTCCCAGCAGCGCACTCCCCTCTTGTCACCCAAGCTGTATACTCTAGGGGTTCCCCCTACGAGGGCTGTGCGGGTCCTTCTGTTGGGGCGGGCTGGCTACGTGGATGGTCTGGTAGGCTTGGTTGGTACCTAGCCCGGCTGGTTGCCAAGCCCCGCCTTGTGCGGATGCTGCTGGCTGCTGGTTAGCGGGGCTTGCTTGTGAGGCAGCCCAGGCTAGTGCTTGTACACTGGTAGGCGGAGTCAGGATCCAGAAGACTCCAGGGCTGTTGCCTGCCCACTGGTGGGTGAAGCCATGTCCTGGATTTAGTGCCGGACGACTGGCAGGCAGGGCTGGGTCCTGGAGTTCAGCTGCAGGGCCCAGGGATCCTAGAGCTGGGGTCAGCTTGCTGTTTGGGGTGGGTGGGGCAGAGGTGGAGACCAGTTACTGACACAGTTAGGTATGGGGTCTGGGGTGTCCCAAAGCTTGTGTTGCCCTGCTAGTGGGTAGTGCCAGGGCCCAGCTGGTCCCAGGGTAGGGTCTGGTCTCCTTTGGGCAGGCTTGGTCTGCAGGCTGCAGGATTGTGGTTTTCTTATGTCTGGTGTCTGCCCTCTGGTGGGTAAGGTGGGTACAGGCTAGGCAGGGCTGGTGCCTGTCCACTGGTGGGTGGAGCTGGGTCCTTCCCCTCTGGTGGGCAGGGCCCTATCTAAAGGCATGTCTAGAGGTAGCTGTGGCCTCAGGAAGCTTTTAGGCAGCCTCTCTACTGATGGACACAGGGCTGTGTCCCTGCCCAGTTAGTTGTTTGGCCTGAAGCATCCCAGCACTGGCACCTACAGGCTGTTGGCTGGGGCCAGGTGTTGGCACTAATGAGCTAGATGTAGGATACCATGATGGTAGGAGCCCCAGTGTCCACACAGTAGAATACACCTCACTGTGGCTGCCACCAGTGTCTATGTCCCAAGGGTGAGCCACAGCCACCCCTGCCTCTCCAGGAGACTCTCCAAGACCAGCCGGTAGGTTTGACCCAGGCTCCTATCAAATGACTGCTTTTGCCCTGGGTCCCAATGTGCGAGAGATTTTGTGTGTGCCCTTTAAAAGTGAAGTCACTATTTCCCCCAGTCCTGTGGGCCTCCAGAAATTAAGCCCCACTGGCCTTCAAAGCCAAATGCTCTGGGGGCTCATCTTCCCAATGCAGGACCCCTGGGCTGGGGAGCCTGATGTGGGGCTCAGACCCCTCACTCCTGTGGGAGAACCTCTGCAGTATAATTATTCTCCAATTTGTGGGTCACCCCACCTGGGGCGAGTATCGGACTCGATGATATCGCGAGTCTGCCCCTCCTACCCTTCACATTGTGCTTCCTTATTTATGTCTTTAGTTGTAGAAGATCTTTTCTGGTATGTTCTGATCTTGTTCATCAGTGGTTGTTCTGCAGGTACTTGTGATTTTGGTGTGCTTGTGAGAGGAGGTAAGCTCAGAGTCTTTTGACTCCACCATCTTGCTGGGCTCTCCTACCATCTTTTTTTTTTCCCAAACTTGATGTAGTTTTTCTTTTAAAAACTATCAATCATTGTTTTGTTGCCACAGTCAACTTATGTACAGCACAATCTATGTGTTTAGTGAAATTTGCTTGCCATCTCCTTTCACCCCAGTGTGGTTTACAGTATCCTGATTTTCATGATGTGAAACAAGCCGGGACCTCTGTAGGTGAATGACTCCTCGTACAGTGATAGGACTGAAAGTGGGTTCCTCACTGAAGTGGTCATAGTGCCCTGCTACTCATCAAAGGGACATAAAGTATCCACCCTCATCACCCGGGGTTCACCATGTGTGTCTGTGGCAGTTGAGTGGCTGAAAATATGGGGCAGGGCAGCCACCTTTAAACCTGGAGATGAGCTGTGCTGTTGATAAAGTTGAAAGACAAAAGCAACGATCTGGGTCTTCTGTAGCAGCCTGCTGCTTGGCTCTTCTGGGCCAGCAGTTTGGGCTCTGAATAAATGACAGCTGTGGGGGGACTTGGCATTTAATACGGGTTGTCACTGCAGCTGTGAGTAAGCTCTAATTCTAGGTTCTTCGCTCCATTTACCTAACAAACAATCGCCCCTTTCAGCTTTTTCCTAACAATGATGACTTTTGGAAATTTCAAACTGATTCTTCAGTGTGATCCAATTATCCAGGAATGAAAAGTGGGTAGAAATAAATGGGCTTTAAAGAAGTGAAAAGGCAGGTTTTCCCAGATACGTTGGCCTATGAAAATAATCCTGAGAGAGAAGATGCTTTCAATTAATGCAAACATACATAGGACAGAAAAGATTCAGCTGTTTTCTCTGGAAAAAAAAAAAAAGTTTATTGCATTTGGAAGTCAATAGATATCTTTTACAAAAAAGGTTAGACTAAAGATCTCACATTTGTAAAGGCACATATGAAACATTTTAATAACAAGGGCAGTGAGAACATAAACAATACACAACTAGGACCAATAGCTAAAGACTTTATAAAAACAGGAAACAGTGCAAAAATACTGTCAAAAGTCAGTTTCATACACCTCTTAATTGTGTATAAAACTGGCAAGCATAAGCTTATTTACTGATATAAAAAAGCACATAGAATAGCATGCATAATTTTATTTAAGGCTTTTAATATTATTAAATCGAGAGGGAGTCTACACCAAAGTAAAGTTGACATGTGAATATTAATCACTCCCCAACTTAGGGAACGTCCTATAAATGTCTCACTCCCTCTCTCCCCTTACAATTAGTTTGCAGTGAAGAGACTGGACCTCCATCTTGCAAGGTAGCAAGTGCCCACCACGGGGAGAAGAATGTGTTATCAGGATCCCAAGCCCCTATCTGGAATGCATTTCTCACAGCAACAATACGATAGGTGGTTAAATGTCCAGGTCAGCCCATGCCAGCCAGATCTGGCTGACACCGCCCTGCTATTCAGCCGTGTTGGACATCAGAAGGCTTCTGTGGGCTGACCTAAGACCCTTAAGAACAAACTGGTTTTTTCTACATTAGGGACTTGTCTGTAGGTTCGAAATGAGACCTATTAAATGTCAATTGGTTTGAATGATAAAACAATTCACAACATTTTATAAAACACAGACCAAGGAAAGCATCAAAATACTGAATTAAGTCTCACAACAATAGTCCAGTGAAACAAAATAGATCAGCATGTTACTTGATGTAACACAAATTACTTAAGGTTATCTAATAGTCATCTGCATATGTAAACCTTTTTTTCCCCATTTACACGTCCTCAAGCAAGTTAGCTGACTATTGAAGGAACAAAGGACATACACAGGAAAGCATCTCTGATGAAGAGTAACCTTACTTTTGAAAGGATAAGGGTAATAGATTTTTAAGATTTCAAACTGGCAAGAAAGTTCAGTCAAAGGAAGTTGCAAACACATTTTACGGTATTCCAAGTTGGGGGGAAAAATGGCTCTGAAGGACAGCTCTCAGTTCTAACTACATACAGTTCAGGGAGGTGGGAGGCCCCTGAGAAATGCTGAGAACACCAAGCACCTCTGCTCTGAGAGCCGGCTGAGCTCAATGCAGAGCAGGGTTCCTGAGATGTTAGCAAACTAGTTCCACCCTAAGGCCCAAAAAGACCCCAATCTAATGTTTTTAGCTTTTTCCCAAAACCTCTGTCAGGTGAGGCAGCCTCTGTGTTTCCCTGAAGGAGGAGGTGGAGGTGAGGAAGAAAAAAATAGGACACATTGCAGACTGGGTGAATAGCGTGTCCTGCCCCTCCCTAGACAGTGGAGAACGGATCACAAGGCAACGTATAAATGTCCCTGCGGAGCCCAGAGCTTCACCCATTTCACCAGATTGGCCAGGCTGCGTAGAGGTGACGATGAAGGGAACAGAGTCAGCAGGAGAAGGCTAGAAACAAATTAATCCGACTACATGTGTCACGATGCCAAATGCAGCCGCTGTGGCTCCGTGTCAGCTCGCCTCAAAAGAAGCCTGAGGGAGTGGTGCTAAACAGGACTGACCATCGATCCAGCTTATCTTCCTAAACAGGACTGACCATCGATCCAGCTTATCTTCCACTCCTTCTAGTACTGCCAGTGCCCGTCGCCAAGGGGAGAAAGGGGGTAAAGACAGCGTCCTGGTTGCCGACAGCACCTAGCTATTTTCATTATGGTTATTTCCCTTTGCCAGATTTCATTCCTTGAAACTACATAAATGCCAAATTTTACTTTTTGAAACGATATAGGCTTTTCAGGATTAAAATCAGATTTCCGAATTACATAATTTGGAAAGATTGAAGAGCGTGATTACCTATGACTAGATTCAGCCGCTTTGTAGGAGTTGCTAAAAGGGTAGGGAAAGGAAAGAAAAGGTGTGCCGTCCAGAGCTGATCCATAAAGCAAAGGAAAAACAAGGCCGGCGTAGCCCTAAGTGAATGGGGTGCTCTTGGAAGAGGGTGACAGCACAAAGTAGTCCCACCTGTGCCCTCAAGTGAGACAACGAACTGCCGTCACTACTGATACATTGACGTCTTACCTGCTTTTTATGCCCTGATTAGAAACACGATGTGCTGGGAAGGGGAATCCGCTCTGCAGCCCCACCGGGCCGGAGGAGAGGCGCAATCAACATGCACAGGAGGGGCTACCCTGGTGGCACAGTGGTTGGGAGTCCGCCTGCCGATGCAGGGGACACGGGTTCGTGCTCCGGTCCGGGAAGATCCCACATGCCGCGGAGCGGCTGGGCCCGTGAGCCGTGGCCGCTGAGCCTGTGTGTCCAGAGCTGTGCTCCGCAACGGGAGAGGCCACAACAGTGAGAGGCCCGCATACCGCAAAAAAAAAAAAAAAAAAAAAAAATGCACAGGAGCTGTGATAGCTAACTCCAGAGCCGTGTGGTCGAGCAAATCTTCTGCTAATAAGGTTGCAAGGAAAGGGAGGGCCACCAGCAAGCAAGGGGAGGTGGTCTTTCTGAGCAGCAAACCTAGGCAGGCATCAGAATCGAGAACATTCGTCAAGCTCCACTGCAACAGCGAGGACACGATTTAAAACTACGAGCGAGGGTACGGACTTCCCTGGTGGCGCCGTGGTTGAGAGTCCGCCTGCCAATGCAGGGGACATGGGTTCGAGCCCTGGTCCGGGAAGATCCCACATGCCGTGGAGCAACTAAGCCTGTGCACCACAACTACTGAGCCTGCGCTCTAGAGCCCGCGAGCCACAACTACTGAAGCCCGTGCGCCTAGAGCCCGTGCTCCGCAGCAAGAGAAGCCACCACGATGAGAAACCTGTGCACGCAACGAACAGTAGCCCCAGCTCGCCGCAACTAGAGAAAGCCCGCACGCAGCAATGAAGACCCAACGCACCCAAAAATAAAATAATTTTAAAAAAAAGCAAAAACTGTGTGAGGGTGAAACAGATCTCCCCACTACAGCATGGTCTTTCCCAGGATCACCACCTCATCTCCATCCCTCTGGCCTTATAGAAAGGGAGGGAGTAGGAGAGACATCACCGAGTTCAGAAAATTGTTTGTGAATCAGGAACTTTTTGATAGAAACTCCAAGCCTTCCTCTTTCTCTTCCCATTTATAGCTCTTCTCTGGGCAAGCTTATGGCATTTTTTGGAAAGAATGATCTTGATGGCCCAAAGCGTGGCAGAAGGAACAGTGACTTTCTAGATAGATGCGTTCTCATGTTCAAGGCTGCCCATCAGCTTTTGCCCTCCTGTCTTAAAACGAGAAGTTCCTTGACTTTAGTTTCTAAATGAGAGGGCTGATCAAAGTTCCAAACGGTAGGAACTGATGCACATCCTCCTTTTCACTGCACCAAGCAACAATAAATTATGCAGTCCTGTGAAATCGACTGATGCCAGATATTCGGTGCCAGGCTCATGGACATTTTAATAGAGAACCTTTTAGTTTGGCCTTGAGGAAGAAGACACAGCTGTTTTAAGCTGGAAAAAAATAAGTAAGGTAGTAAGCTGGATAAAAACACGCATCTGAGTTTCTAACAGAAATGCAAAAGCTGAGAGCAGGCAGGATAAAGGTTGAGTGTCAGGCAAGTAGGCCATCAAGTTCCTCAGGACCCCATGAAGAACAGCAATTTTGGGGGCAACACATATGAGTTGGCAGAATTTGATTGGATATACCTGCCCATTTCTCCCAGGCATGTTGCTGTTACTTTCAATAGATGCACCAGTAAGGTCTTTTGCCCCAAATGTCTTAGAAGCTGAGGCAAAGACAAGAACCATTGTGCTTAACTTGCTCAGAGTTCACGGGAAGTGTCAAACATAATTTGATATGCTAGAGATGTCCACCCTATAGGGCCGAGTAGGATTATTTCAACCCTATAGGGCCAACTAATCTGTCACCCGTAAAGCTCTAGACCAATGGAAAATTTTTGCGGTCTCCATGAAAACCCCAAATTTCTCCATTTGGAATCAGTGCTAGATGAGTTGTTACTTTGCTCACGAAAAGAAATCACTAAGTAAGAGCATGATGAGTGTCTGATAAACTCCATAGGCAATAAAATAAAACACAGTTGCAGAAGTATCTTTGGTAAAACAAGAGGAAACTATTCCCACAAAGAGCCACCTTAAGAGCCCAACAGTAATTACTTGGTGCTTCTGGAAATTTCTTAGTCTGGGATCCTGACAGTTACTCCCGACACGAAGGAGGAATGAAGGGTAGATTAACACTAAGATGGCTCAGACTCAATCCCCAACCCTTGAGTCTAAGCTCCCTGGCACACATCTTAGAAGGTCCCTGCATTTGCCCACCCCCTGACCTCAAGCGATTGACAGGTCTACCCCCGCCCAAAGAAAATCAATAACCATACCCACTTTCTCCATCCCACGCACCACTGGAAGTGGGGAAGAGAGATTCAAAAGCACATTCTGCTTTGTGACTCTGGACACTTCGGGCCCACATGTTGTGTTCCATAACCACTGGGCTGAGGTCAGCTAATACAGACTGTATATCAAGAAAGGATGGCCTGCCTAGGAGAATCCAAAGTGCTCTCTGCAAAGAGTGACTCCAAGCCCCAGGAGATGGCCCACTCAAGTGAGGCAAGGGTTGCCGTAGCAAGGCAGTGAGTTCACAAAAAGCGCTTAAAGCCCAAGGAACCCAGTAAAGCACAACAGGATACGGTTCGGCTTTTCAAACAGGCTTAGCTCAGCTCAAGGATGAAGACGTCAAACTCAGCCCCTCTGGTTCAGGCACCACGGTAAACAAGGATGAACACTGGGTCAATATATCCAAATGGGAGTGGATGAAAGAAACAAAACATTTCAACTGGAAAAACTTCAAAACCAGAGGCCTGAAAGTGTTGGATGGCTTTGTTGTAAGATGGTATCTTTTTTTTTTTTTTTCCCTCCATTTTTAATTTTCTCCCTTCAAGTCGAAACTGTAGCAACAGACCCTGATAGCTCCAGCTTCAGACTTGATACATCGTCAGGAACTCACTCCAAAAGCTCTAACTAGATAACTAATTTAATACACTTTGCTTCAAGGTTTATTCCTTGGCTTGCTTCCCAGATATAAAGCATCTCTGGGCAATTATTATGCAGATGCCACTGAAAGGACTTCAAATGGCTGCTGCTAATTTAACAGGAGATAGGTTGGCATTTACTGGAGACGTGAAAAGGCAGGCAAAATGGGCTCAAGGGCGAAAAGCATTTGTTTTTAAAAACAAAATATGGGGAATCACTTTTAAATGTTTTCCTTTGAGTTTCAATACAACCTCTGGCTAGGAAATTGGATACTGAACCTACTTCTTTGCATTTTGTGCGTTTATGAATATTCCCAGAGCACCAAGTGGCAACAGTGGATGAGTTGAAAGGAGGGCCGTGAGTGATGAGCTCAGAGACAGCAGATCTACACGCTGCCCACATGAGACATTTTAACACCCCACACTGGGGCCTGAGAGACAAAGAGAAATACCGATGTGGTTCCTCAAACAATAAACCAGTAATGGCAGACCAACTGTTAAAACATCCCTAACAGCAGAATATCCCAAGGATGGGAAGTCCCTAAGGAAATGGAAACAATACCTCTTTGCTTGCCGATGACCCAATTTCTGAGCGTCTCCTAGTGAGGGTTACGAGCTGTGATCCACTGAAAATACACGTCATACTAGTGGTTTTCTTTTTCAGATCACGCAGCACAATTCCAGAATCTATGGCGCTCAGCTGAAGTTCTACTCCTTGACTGATTCTTTAGACCTTGGAAGAGAAGGTAGGAGGCCCTCCATCGCCAGATACTGAGTCCAAATACAGAGAACCACCACTCTAACACCTGGCCAGATGTGAAACCAAGTTGATTCATACCCCAAAGTAGTTCATCAGGAATCTGCTTCCGCACCCGCCTGTTGTGGTGACCGGAAGCCACAAAGGCACACTCTTTCTGGTCGACTGGATGTCATTCTTTCTTTATATTTGCACCTCAGGAGGAAAAAAAAAAAAAAAAAAAAAAGGGAGCAGTGGAAGAAGGCATCATGGAACACCCGCAAAAGTCAATTTTAAGAACAAAGCCACAATTAAAAGTTGCATCAAGAAAAACTAGACAGTAGAGGGGAAAATTCCCCAGAAGTCAGCAGGAGGGAAACTGTGCAGAACATGATTTATTATGTACTAACCTACAAAATTCAGAAGGACAGTCGCCAGTGAAGGCCCAGAAGGAGACGAACTAAGGACTGAGCTTCAAACTGAGGGCAGGGTTAATACCACAACTGACCAGAGTGGGCTGTATGGAGAAAAGGAAAGCAGCACAAATCTCACCGTCTTTCAGCAGGTGGGCCAAGCTTTGGACTGCAAGGTCCTGGGTGGGCTTAGTTCTGCTCCTGCAGGCCAAAGGCTGGAGATGCTTAGCAGCACAGCGGGGATAACACTTGGGGTGGCTCCTGGCAGGGCCCCTGCCCCCTGAGTGCCAAAGAGCCCCCATACATCAGCTTTCCCAACCGCTTCCTTTATAACCTTTCCATGGCACCCAGCACCTTGACCTTCAGATCCCCGTCAGCGCACGCTTCATATTTAAATAAGAAACAATATCAAGGGCCTGCATGTCTCCTCTCTCTTCCACACTGGTCTGTTATCTTCTCTCAATCAGGCAAGAAGCCTAGCTGCACAGACGGCCTGGCCCAGGGCCTCGGAGGCCACCAGATTAGGGTCCACTGAGCCAACAGGGAAAAGCAGCAAATATCAAGGGTGCAGTCTCCAGCAGGGGAACAGGCTCCAGAGCCCAGAATAAGGAGTGGTTGAGAAAGATACAACACAGAGTCCTCGTTCTTCCCGGGCAATGGCAATCACTGCATTGGAAAGGGAGCATTTCCTCTAGCTGGTCCTGTCTTTAACTCAAGCCTGGGAGGAAAAAAGAGATGACTGAGGGAGAGGGCAAAAAGGGGAAAGGGAAGGAACTGCCCATCAAGCCGCAGGAGCCCCCAAATATAAGAAAAGAGTGTTGTTCTTCTCCTTCAGGAAAGGGCCTTAGCCCTTATCTTTTATATTTTAGGATGAACTCATTTTCTTGCCATCTTTGATTTGGACGTGAGCAATGAGGCTGACAAATTTCAGGGCTGGTTACAAATCTGGCTGCAACTTCACTAGAGATGTGTTCCCTTATGCCTCTGTCCCCCAAATAATCCACCAGGCAACCCTCCCTACTGACCTATTACAATGCAGATCAGTCAAAATGTGGTTCAGAGGAAAAGTACTATATTATTGTGAAAACTGCATTACGATGATTCACAAAAGTTATTCCAAAGGGGGAAAAAATAAATTATCTCCTATAAAATAATACACGATGTTTGTGAACGATCCGGGCGCTCCTGTCTTCAGGGAGCCCGTGACCTGCCTGCTCCGGCCATCCGCGCCCTGCCGGGGGAGCAGATGTTGTCTGGAGGTGCGTCCCCATCTGGAAGGTGGGGCTGGCCGCCTCTTCCAGGAGCTGAAGCCGGGGGTTAAATGAGTCTGGAGTTCTGGAGGAACTGGATGAGGACCTGGTAGACAAACTTGTACTGAGCGATGGTCTGGATCATAAACATCCTCTGCTCCCTGAGGAGCCTCAGCATCATGGGCACTTCCACCTTCTGCAAGAAAAGAGAAGAAGATCCTGAGATGGGGCGGGGCGGGGCGGGGTGGGGGGGGGGGCTTCCCTTGGTTCCTTCCTCATTCCCTCATCCAGGAAGCATTCACTTGCTGCCCCTGTGCAGGTAGAGGAGAAAGCCAAAGACAGCCCCCTCTAGGTTATCCCAGTCAAAGACCCTAACAGTAACTGGAGAAGCTGGTCGTCGTGTACCGCTGGTGTGATATTTTAACTACAGACCAGTCCACTAGAGAAAACACAGAGGCTGGAGTTAAACCCGATTTGGTACTCTTAACCCTACCATGACCCAATGGTAGGATTTAAGCCCTTTCTGGGTCTTCGCTTCTTCATCTGTAAAATAAGGATAATGATGCTTTCCTCCAATGGCAGTGTGGCCTTGGCCAAGTTAGTGACATTTCCTCGGCAGTAACACAGGGTGATAAACAGTACCCTCCTCAGAGGATCAGATGAAGAAATACATGTAAAGCATTTAACACAGTGTCTGGCACATAGCAGGCTCTTAATAAAGACTACTCACTGTCTCACTAATATTAATGAAATAAGAACACGCATGCTCATCCTGCTACCCCACAGGATCGCAGGCATAACCAAGTGAGATAATTTACGTGTAAACCTTTAAAACATCAAAGCACAATCTCTGGGCACCAGTCACGCATGTTTGGAGTGAAAGTCTTTAACTAACGATATCTTGAGTATTAAATGAGATTGCCAATGTGTAAATTCTTTGAAGATCTCCAATGGAAAGGAATTAATACGGCGGATCATTGGTGCCACGGTGTCCCCTCACTTGTGTCACTTCCATCCCCCTGGACCAGCCAAGGCAGAAGCACCATGGAGTCAATGTACCATCATGGCCTTGGTATACTTCCCCCTGCTCTGGGAGCCCTTAACCCAGGCAAACGACCACACCCACGAACTCAGCACGGACTGAGCAAGCATCAGAAATAAAATAATAAGAACTCAGCTGTATGTCTTTTCTTACTTTACTTTCAAGTCATTTCAGCTATTTCCAAACTTTGTGTAGCTGCAATACCATACATGCCATCCTGTTTAGTCACGCTTCTCCAAAACTAGTTAAGTAACGCACACCACAGATTTAAAAGGAACAAGTCCCTGGTAATACGCAAAGAGAAAAAGGCATGTGAATCCTTAAACTATTAGTCAAAATACAGAGCCTAGACCATAAGCTTCTGATGGTAACTAGTGGGTCTGTGCCTAAACTCTACTCCAGAGTGACTGACATCATGATACACAACACAGAGCACCTAATAATGAACTTAACATAATGCATGATAAGCATTACTCTGTGTTGGGCACTGAATATAAGGATAGAATAAGGCTGCTCCTACCTCATACCCATCAAAGGCTTTGACAAGAGAGGCAGGGTCACACAGAAGCTAAGAGGTCATCTCCCTGTGCCTCAGTTTCTCTTTGTTAGATGAGGGTACTAACAGAACCTCTCTCGTAGGGTCACTGTGAAGGCTACGAGCTGTAAGGCTCTTGAAATAGTGTTGGCACATGGTAAACACTACATACACGTTAGCTGTGGTTATTATAGTATTTTCATTCTCATCATCACAACCACCACCACCTCCCCCGCCACCATCTCCTTTACCTCGACCATCTCCTCCACTTCCATCTCTGCCATCACCACTATCATTCATGGTCATTACCATCTCCATAGCCTGTAAGACTCAGCCCCTCAGGCTGACTCAAGGACAGTATACTAGGTGATATAGGGCAGTTTGGAGACAAGACAAAGTTCCCCCTGGTCCTCAATGAAAGAATCCTTCAGCTTGCCTTGAAGATGCACTTCCACAGGCTCTGCTGCCCACCGTCCCTAACCCAAGGAATCCGGAGGCAGCTGGCGCTTGCTCCATCTTGCTTAGAAGACGTCCCTCCCACCCCCCTACTCTACGAAGGAGGGATAACCAATTCAGAAAAGCAGCAAGATCAAGACATCTTGCTCTTTGGCTAGTGAGAACCTGACCTTTTGTAATTTAACTAATCTGGGACAGGTGGTCAAGAGAGTATCACAAACCATGAAACTGGTGCGTTTTGAAAACAAATGTATGGGCATTAAAATGTCATAGCTAACATTCAGTGACCAAAAGCAACAGGGCACAAAGAAGCTTCTCAGGGCAGCCCAGGAGAATCCCCTCGCAGCGGCCCGACTTCACGGTTAAGCATCTTTGCTCCAGGAAAAAGAAAAGGCATTTCACTGACAAAATTAAAACTCTATGGATTATAGACTAAAACATAAAGTATCCTAAATCCAGAAGCCATGGAAAGAAGATGGGAAAGTTTAGACGGGAGAAAAATGGGACAACCAATTTTCTATTGATTTAGCAAAATCTTTTGTTTAAAAAACAAAGAAACATGGTCGCACTCCTCTTCTAAAATAAGGGTTTGAATTTTACTAGCCAGGTCTGAAGCAGAACAAGTAGAGACCTCTTTTCTCCCTAGCCGGCTACCAATAGCAATTATGGGAAATGGGACAGATAAGGCTGGCTACATGTGCTAGGGGAAGGGAAGTGAAAACTATGAGTCATCTTGCTATCTTTGAATATCAATGGGAACAGAAGTCCTTTTTGGACTGACCACATTCCAGTTAAATGTTCTGGCATGCAACTGGGCATTGAGGAAATCTGCTGTGTCTGGATACACCATAGAGAATTTAATCACCCTGAGCCCTCCCCAAGTCCCCTCAAGGCCCCGGTGGCTGAACCCCTTACTCTGTACCACGCTGGCTCTGACATCTGTTATGTTCCACTGGGCCAGTGACATCTGGTGATCGATGAGCCTTCATGTCATCGTATGACTGAGGCTCAGCCTTTGATGGGTCTCCAAAGAGCTCTCAGAACACAGCGATCCTTCATGTCAGACCAGACTGACAAAACCGCTTCTCAAGTTGAAAAGGAGGAAGGGGGAACAGAGGAAGAGCACATGGGGAATGCAGAAAAGAAGGGGAATCTGGCGAAGAAAGTGACATGAGGAAAAGATCTCTAAGTGGGGAGGGGTTGATGCAGCCCTTCTTCCTCCCCAGGAGCCCACTGGTGCTGCCAGCGGAGCTCGGATAGCTTGAGCCACACGTACCCGGATTCCACTGCATCTTAGTCTACCTTCCCGCAGTGAGCGGATCTGGGACTCAGTGGCGAGCTATTCACTCTACTAGAAACTCCTAGAGACTTCTAGTAGTGACAGAGAAGCAGACAATCAGGAAATCTCATGCGAGACAAAACGATAAAAGCTCACAGAAGATGACGAGATTTCTGTTACGTAGACTCAAGTGATTCCATGATGGGCATTTTGTTCCCCAATAGAATGTTTGTTTGTTTGAACAATAGGCCACATGTGATATAACTCCTCTTCTACTTTTTAGCAGCACAAACATTCATATGTACAGACTGAAAGTTTCCAAAATTAACCTTTCATAGGCAGGGAACTTAAAAATCCTTTGAACATATTTAAACTTGGCATTTATCGTTTTCCGAGAAGTTTGAATATAACAAACTCCATGGGGCAATATTTAATCTGATCTTCAAACCATTGAGTAAATACATATATTGTTATATAAATTCCTTCACAGAACATGCATTATAACATCCTGATTTTAAAACTATCACACCACTTCAAAAGTTTCCTTTGATTCTCCAAGCTGTACAATTCGTAAATTGAACAAGAATCAAATGACACTTGGCATTTGGAGGCAGAGTGAAGACAGGAAATAACTCAGGGCCAGGAGGTGAGAGACCTCACTTCAAACCTTGGCACCACTGCTTAAGGGCCACCTGGCACTGGACAAGCCACTAGATTGTTTCTGGACCTCAGCATCCTCATCTGTAAAACAGGAACGGGACGTGTGCTGCTAGCGGTGATTAAAGAACCTAAGAAAAAAAAAGTGAAAGCCATCTAAAACCCCCTGTGAGAATAGAAGGCAGGAGAATTGTTCTTTCGCCTTTGATTGCTATTTGTCTCATCTCTACAAAATCAAAAGCCCCTCGGCGTAACTCCCTGACCTACAGCAAGAAGGGAATGCCACACACCGTGTGGGCACAAATTCAGCTGCAGCCCGCGTCTATGGGAGAAAAGCTGGGCCTCGAGCCTCAGCAGAGGCAGACCACGTCTGTGCCCTCGGATTACCTACCCGGCTCTGCTACACATCACTGCCAGTCTAGACAAGAGCAAAGAGTCCCCTCAATAAAACTCCGCACTAAAGGATGAAAAACGTGTTTAAAGTACACACATTTTCACGTAGGAGTTAAGCCAGAACACATCCCAGAAATGCAAGACGCATCTATACTATATGCGACCCCATAACCCACTGTGGAAAATTACCTACAATAAAACCAGACCTTCTGTGAAACAGTGCAGACTTCTGGGAGTTGATGCCAGCGAAGATCAGATTTTCTAAATGTTGCCTCTCTCACAGTTTCAACTCTTTTTCTATATTATCGGGGTCTCTACACAGAGCAGTGAAAGGCAAAAGATCAGGAAGGCTGTGAATGTCAGAGTCCAACTAGGAATCATGGGTCTGGAAAACTCTCGTCAGGAGAGAGGACATTAAACAGTGGAAATAGAAGGGTACAGGTGAAGGTTTGGCCATGGTGTAGATTGGTCCCCAAGGTGGAGGATTCAGAAGCCCAGAATGACTTACTTCATTATGCTCCAGGCAGTAGATCATCAGCTCAGAAAGGATGACCACGCCGGTCCTTCCCACCCCAGCACTGCAGTGGACCACTATCGGGGGGTGCTGGTTCTTGGTGCTTTCCAACATGCTGTTGGTATGGCGACGGACCGACTGGATCTCCTCCAAGTAGGCTGCAAGACAACATGCAAATCTTGTCACTGATGTCCTGCATCGCTTTGCATACAAGTGAGGGGAAAAAAAACTGACTGTGAATTTTTTTTTTTAAGTGACAATAATTTACACTACTTACAAGACACTAATTATTTGGCTGGTACCCACTCTACAGTCCTGGATCCAGAAAGGACCAGCTGGGAGTCAATTAGTCCATGGGAGAATTTGTTCTTTAAATTAAATAGTTCTTTTTAAAAAATTAAATTCTGTCTTCCCCTCTGCAAATCCCAAAGTCCCCCAAGCAGATGATTCTCGACATTACTTACAGCAATTCCTACTATTAACAGACTGGGATCAGACACCAGCTAGGTCCCCTTGAAATGCCCGCCTGTCAGAGCCAATTTCTGGTGGGAAGAGCGTCCATCTGTCCTCTCTTCCTTCCCCTCACTGAATGAGTGAATGTCAGCTGAGGCTTGACTCCATTTTTAGATTATAAAATAGACTTTGGGGAGCCTGGTTTTCAGCTTGGATCCCATGTGGTTATGTGAGTAGCTCAAGATAACCCCCCTTTCCTGGAGGCAACATGTGGGTAGGGTGTGTGCCACGTGCCCCGTCAACATCTGCTTAGCCCCACAGGGCTGTGCGGGAGACTGTTCACTACTCCAACTGGGCACAAACTGAAAATTGCTCAACCCAAGCCTTAAGGACTATTTTTTTTAATGGTCATGAAAAAAAGGAAAAGTATATAAATGTAATCCCCAAACAATCCAAGAACCGGAAAAAGTCAATTAGTAACTGAGATTTCATAGTAGCTAGTTCAGGGGAGAAGCAGATTTGAAGCTTCCTGATACTCAGAAAATCTCATCCCAGTGCAGCAGTGTAAAACCAAATGAGGAGAAAAACTCAAACTGCTGAAGAGAAAACAGCATTCAAACCATTCTCATAATATTTTATAATTAATTAATTTATTTATTTATGTTTGACTGCGTTGGGTCTTCATTGCCGTGTGCGGGCTTTCTCTAGTTGCTGCGAGAGGGGGCTACTCTTTGTTGTGGTGCGCAGGCTTCTCACCGCGGTGGCTTCTCTTCCTTGCGGTGCATGGGCTCTAGGCGTGCGTGCGGGCTCAGTAGTTGTGGCTCACGGGCTTAGTTGCTCTGAGGCATGTGGGATCTTCCCCGACCAGGGCTCGAACCAAGGTCCCCTGCATTGGCAGGTGGATTCTTAACCACTGCGCCACCAGGGAAGTCCCCATTCTCGTAATTTAAAAGCACCTGTTTACACGCAATGACTAGGAACTCCAATTTCTTTTATAACCTTATTTAATTAGTAATCTGAAGTAGTTTACCCAAATAAACGTTCACTACCATCACCATCACCACCACTAATAATGTAAAATGAGATAGAACAAAACAAAAGAGGGAAGGCAATCTGAGGTGACTAGATAAGGTAGTTGCTATTGGTACCAACATGAGCTAAATACTGAGCATGGAATTCCTTTCACAATTTTTTTTTCCAAAGGGGAAAAGATACTAGGCAATAACATTTTCTGACGGCAGGCAATGTTCACATACAAGAGACTAGGTTTTTCTTGTGCTAAATTTAAGGAGAGAAGTAAAAGGAATATTGATCAATAAAGCTGATGCCACCGTCAAGGGGAATTTCATGAAACGCAGAGAAATTAGATTTAAGCAGATTCTTCCTCCTGCAATCATATTAATAAAGTTCCTTAAGGTGGAACTCAGTGAAGCCCTCTGGAAGACAGTTTGACCCAGTTCCTCTGCATCCAAGTAATCTCATTAAAACACAAACAAAAATCTCCTAAAATTCTTAAAAACCTAAAGAACCAACATTTCTAAGACCCTGCTCAGCACACTTGTCCTGAGTTTCTTAGAAAGGTAAATTAATAAACACTGTTTAAAAATATTCTCTATATTTTTCAGTAATTTAGACGGGCTGTCCTTAAATTGGTTCTGATTTAAAAGATTTGATTGTAATTTTAACCATCTCATAAAACCTTTTATCAGATCTGTTAGCCAGTCATCAAACGGATCTACTTTTATTGTTTCCATTTTCTGAGTCTTGCTTCTAATAAAGCAATTAGCAAAACAGTACCAGAAAGGAATAAAAAGAACACTGTTATGAGGAAAGAAAGCTCTGCAGAGGTCACTGTGCTCATTAATATTTTGAGCTGCAGGTAACTGTGACCTCAGGCCAGCCACCAACCTGCTCTAGGTCTCATTCTAGATCCTTTGATTCCAATCATCTTTCTTACTCTCAGTGTCCGACTCCTTAAGAACCATCATCACTTGAATGAAAAATGAAATAGCTGCATTGATAAATAAGTGTGCATCAGAATCTTTCTGTTGGAACTTGTGAAATGGTACTTCAGGTACTTGAAAACCTATTCTCTCTTCTCTCCCCCACCCCTCCTACTCTAAATGAATATCAAAATAAAAATCAAGGTTTTGACATTCTCCAACCTCCCTTTGTTGTGGCCATAGGTCTTCTGCCAGCTGGTGAGTCAACAGCATAGCAGGTGTAGTAAATCTGCAAGGCACCCTCAGGCCTTCTTCCTAGCTGGGTGAGGAAAGAGTAGGGTTTCCCGCAAGTGCAGGATGTTCAGGCAAGTCTGTAGAAGGGAAGGAGGCTGCTGCAGCCATCACCAAAAGCATCAGATCTCACCTCCGGACAGTGATCACCGGCCTGTCTTCGTCATGAGACCGCAAGAGCCTTTAAAACAAAGACTGCTTCATTTCTGCGTTCTAAGAGCCCAATTCAGTGCCTGGCACTGGTGGACACACACCCAGGTTTTGGCCTTACAAATAAAGTACTGCATACAATCTGGATGAATTAGTTTCTAAGATAACCATAGCTTGAAAACTACACATAAATTAATGAATCCAAAAATGACAGTTTCAAATACTACAAGTTGATTTCAATAATTCTTAGTATGTTTAATCGTAGGTATGAGAAACTACTAATTGGGATTGACTGCTGTAGGAAATACAGGGCTTCCGAGATACAAATTTTCATGAGAAACTTTTGAAGTTGTTTTTTTCTATATTTTATTGCTTTGTGTTTCTTTTTTTTTGGTTGTGGTAAAATACACATAACATAAAATTTACCATTTTAATCATTTTAGTGTACATTACATTAAGTGTACAGTGGCATTAAGTATATTCACAGTGTTGTGCAAGCATTACCACTATCCACTTCTAGAAATTTTTCATTGTCCCAAACAGAAACTTTCTGTCCATCAAACAGGAACTTCCTATTCCCCTTCCCCCTTGCCCCTGGTAACCTCTATTATACTTTCTATCTCTATGAAGTTGCCTATTTTGGATAACTCATGTAAGTGGAATCACACAACATTTGTCTTTTTGTGTCTGGTTTATTTTATTTAGCATAATGTTTTCAAGGTTCAGACACGGGACGTGTACCAGAATACTAAAGGTCTAAATCAAGGTAGAACCAATTAGTTTACCACATTAGCTCATCTGCATACATGGTAAAGAGAATATGATAAATGCCATGTATTAGTCTTCTCTGTTCTACACATACTACTGAAGTATTGTATACTGAATGTTGTTAATACTTTTGCCACTTAAGAGAAAGTAGACTCTCTTTCCATTTCACCTCCAACTGATAAGACCATTATTACTGTTGGTAAAACCCCGACAGGGAAGAAGAGACTTACACAAAAATCCTTGAACATCCTCTGGGCAGCCGTGATCTGGCCAATCAGTATATTGCAAATGCCACACTGTCCTTTCCTGCCCGGACAAAAGGTGCTTGACCTTCAAGCCTGTGGTTGCATAGCAACCGGAATCTGTTCGGAACTTTGTGGTGACCTTGAACTTGCCATAGGTGGCTGAGCTGTGCTTGGAACCCAGTTTGGGCCAATATCGGTGGCTCTTGGTTCGTCCGCCTTCCTGAATCAGACACAGAAGCAGAATTGGACATGAGTCAGGGGAAGCTCTTATCCTCTTAATCTTAAAATCTAAGGACAGCGGAAAACTTGAATGGCTTCTAAGTCACTGACTCAGTAGCATCATTCAGTGTCTATCCCAGAGTAGATACCCATATATTTTAGCTAACACCAATAATAAGATTTACCACACAGTTATATCAATGGTAAAATCTGAAGGTTCACAACTGGGCTGCAGTTGAATGTTAGAGAGAAGAGCCAGGGTGAAGACCAGAGGCGGGAACAAGCTAGGTGTGTTCAAGAAACAGAAAGGTCTTCAGTGTGGACGCCAGAGAGGAGGTTAGAAGGCCTCCTGGTCCACGGTAGGGCGTTTGGATTTCACCCCACGGTCAGTGGGAAGCCATCCAAAGGTGATGAAGTGACCTTAAGCAGAGGAGCGACAGATCCCAGTAATCGTTCTAGGTCACGCTTCTCACGTCGGATGCTCGGCCCTGGGCTCTCTCTGTTACACCCCACCGGCCACTGACACTGTCTTTACCATCTCGTGTCAATCTCACGTTTTTTTCAGCCTGACCCATTTGTTTTAGTTCCATTGACAACTGAAGCAGAGGAAAACTGGCGTTACCCCTCTTCTCTCTCCCTTAATTTTATAATCTTTTCTGGGGGTATGCATTCTCAACCATTTACAAAATGGGGTCTATTTTAAAGTTTTGCACAGTTTTGATATCATAGGAGTGGGAGCGGGGGTGGAAGAGATGGCAGCTTAGAAGGGGACCCAGCAGAAGCGGGTGGTGCGAGAGAAGAAATGCCCAGCGCACGGAGCTGGGGGAATGAGTGGCAAGTGAAGGCTGGCCTGCTGACAAAGCAATAGAGCTTTGGGTGACACAAGTAATCTTGCCCTGGTTCTTTGGGTTGAATTGAGTCTTCTTAAATTTGAAGCACACCTGCCTCTTTTATTTAACCATCCTGTGAAAGGAGGTTTATCTGAGGCCTTTAATTTATATAACTGCTGAGTACCTACATCAATTACAGATTTCAAAAGACTGTAAGTCTCTGGCTGCCTCACAGATCACTGGATTTTGTTCCTAAGACTGGTCCCTTCTTGTCACTCAGGTTTTAGCTCAAATGCAACCTCCTCAGAGGGCCCCGGGCTGCAGTCTAATCTAAAGTAGCCCCACAGTCACCCTCCATTCCATTACTGGTTTCATTTTTTTTCCATGGCACTTAGCACTATCCGAGCTGACTTTGTTCACGTTTTACTGTAAATCCCACTGGGATGTAAGCTCCCTGGGGACAAGGGTCATGCCTGTTGTGTTTACCCTGGGGTCAGCACAGATGCTAAGTACACTGTTTTAAGTTGAATGAATCCCTCCCAAGGATGTAATTCGATAAAGTTATAAAACTAGAGATTTTCAGGAACATTTACTCTTTGTGGGAAGGTGGGACAGAAGGTCAGCCTAGAGAAGTACAACTGGCCTGAAAGAGACCAAAGTCTTTCATCACTACCTTCTAATGGGCTGTTCTGGAAAGCATCTGCTCAGAAGAGTTAAGGAAGGGAACATGACTTTTTTTGTTTCCAGTTCTTTCTGTTCCCCGTCCTTTTAAAGTTGTTAGGAAAGGGATATGCAATACCATACATACGGTAAAAAACAAACAAACAAACGAACAGAAAACTCTTTTTCCTTAAATGACTTCAAAACGTAAGTTAAAATTTAATGAAAGGAACAAAAGGAAGTGGTTAAAATAAAATTAAAATAAAAAATCGAGACTGTGACAAGAGAAGAAACCCAAAACGTCTTCCCCCAAAGACAGCAAGCTCCCAAGCGAACTGCTAGACGGAACGGGGGTATATGCCAGTTTTTGGAACACCACGTAGACTTCTCTAGTTACAAGGGAAAAGCTATGTTTGACTTGGCAAAGGAAGAAAAAGATATTTTTTTTCTCTCCCCAAAGAAAGAGGCCTCTACAGGAACAACAGCTCTGGTCTCTTTTCAGCTGATAAGCAGGAGGGCATGGGAGCCGGCCACGCCCGGGGTTGGGAATATATGCCGATTTACCCAGAGCAGCCCCAAAGTTCTCAAACTCCAGCGGAAAGATCATTGCTTTGCTTGGCACACAGAAGTGAGCTGGCTGAACTGAAGTTTGGTTCTTTTTTGTTTGTTTGTTTAACTTTAGTTCATGGTGATCCAAGGAAAAGAGTTAAGAGCTGGATAAAAATGGGGCATAACAATAAATTATCTTTGGAAAACAAAACAAACCTACATGCAAGTAAGGAGAGGAAAGAGATGCACGTCAGAGAGAGAAGGATTTGCAGAGAAACGGTGCTGCCGGAAGGAGGATGAGGCAGCAAGGGCGTAGACACAAAGCCCATCTTCTGCCCCCCGCCCCCGCCGGGACAGATGGCTGTACGGCCATTCCCCCTTACCTCCTCTGCGGTGACCATGGCGATCACATTCGCTCCCTGCTCCCACACCATCTGCCAGAAGTCATGGCACGTGTGCGGCAGAGGCCCCTGAGTGGCGATGTAGTGCCATTCTGCCCCACCAACCACCACCTGGAAACCATGGCAAGCGTTAGTGAATAAACCCCAAATCCAGGACAGAGTTACATGCTGACCACGGGTCCTTTTGTAGCCACCTGCAAACCTTGAATAATATTTTTAGGCCAAATGTGTTAGTGCTATCATCGAAAGCCCTGACACCATGGATGGCTAGTGACATCCATGCTCACATGAAAATACTTTTTGCCACTCAAGCTTATTACAATATACCTCATCATTTTTGGTCTACAACCCACAGTAATTATGTACAAACCAGTGCATATTAAAAACATATATATAAAACATATATATATATATATATACCCACATATACAATATTACATGAATATATGTATATAACCTAACAACTTGTTACAGAAATAATAGTTATGTTTCCAGTGTGCAATGTACTGGTAATTGCCATTCTCTTCTCCTTTTTCTAGTCTATTCCATTAAAAAAGAAAAGAAAACAAAACAAAAAAACCCCAACTGCTCCCGACTACTAAACTGATTTCATATACCACTACCATATTGCAGTCCACAGTCTGAGACACAGTACTCCATGACATCCTTTTAAATAATAGAAAAATCTACCATGGAATAACACCCCTTTGGGAGCAATGTCTTTCTACCACTGCCCTGGTTATGAAGTGTATCCTAAACCTCTGTTGTACCCGCTACTCTGTACCACATACAGTAGAGGTATCGTGAATGTACTTAAGCCAACAGTACGTGATATTTTATCATCACCTTCCCCTCGTACAATACCACAGCATCCAGCTGAACTTTGGAGTCATGAGATGATTCTGGATAATAAAATCATGACCCCACACAGCTCAGGGTGATCTTGGGAGGATAATTCTGCAGCTATAAATATTAGCAGCAGAGACACATCAATAAAAAGTCATGCCTCAAGTGTGAAAGCTCGTGCCATCAGGGTGAAATGGTGGCCTTTGGAGGGGTTCTTTCTGGGTTTGCCTCCATTCCTGTGCCTTGATACTGCCAAGTCAGGCCCCCTTACACATTCACCAGTGGGGATCTCAAGATGGTGCTAGGGGCAAAGAAGTGATCACTTTTTGAAACTTTTTCTCTCATTTATTTTATGAAACTATACACTAACTTGATTCAAACAAAAACAATGTCAGTTATTGTCTCGTTACACAAGGCATGTTTAGGTCAAAGCTGGCAAGCAAAATCCATTTTCCGAGTACTGGTGGGAGATAACACTCGTACATTTGCTGGCCGGCTGGCTAGGAGTTTGGCTTATCTGTGGAACTGTGATTTTAAACATCAGCCTCTCTGGCACCCTGCAATATAGGAGCCATAAATACTTCCAGAGTATGCTGCTGCCTGGGGCCTTTCAGCGTATTCCCAAGTATTGACAGGAGGGTATTAAAAACTGCATTAAAAACACAACCACCAAAGCTACTGAGGTAGATTTCACAGATGTGATTCCACGTCTGGAGCAAATAAATCTCTGTTCTGTGTTCACGGCTGCTTGGAACCCAGGGAGAAAACATTGGCAAGACATATAACTCTACTCCAAAATCACAAGGACAAGTTCTTGCAAGCTCTCTGGGTCTATTAAACACACCCATGTCTAACCCGGATCCACAAGATGAAATGTGGGCCTCAGAGAATATGGAGGAAGGGATGGAAGGGATGTTAAGAACACCCACTGGGCACAGCGCATGCAGACTGACAGCTTTTTCCAGAGAGCAGATGGAAAATGGGGGAGGCGTTCTGGCCAAAAGAAGAAGATAGTATATTGCAGCCGTGGAAGATTTTCTCAGACAGTCTAGCAAGATGCAGCCGTGTGATCTGCATCTTTGCATGCATTATTTTGGTCATTGTTTCGTTATCTAAACTAAGCCCATGAAATTCACCACCGTCAGTTTCCTTCAGAGTTTCCTGGGGCTCAGTTTTTACTGTTTCATTGTTTTGAGAGTTCTCACTCTGAAAAATAAGAGTAGAATACACAATATGATCCATGAGGGTTGACGCCATCCTATTTCCTTGGACAGGACTTTCTGACACTTAAAAAATATATGTGGTTATCTATGCTGGGTGAACAAAAACACTACACCCAACCATGGTACACTTCCCATATTCTGTATCAAAACCATTAGAACTGATAACATAGGCCAGACATCTGGCTGTATTTTAAAGGCTCAAAGGAACCTACCTATAATTTGGCTACGGTTGAAAAGTCCAATGAAGAAAGGAAATAATGCCAGACACAGATTTTCTAAGGTTATTGATCACAGCAGACTAGGAATCTGAACCTTGTATTGTTTTGAAAAGCGTCCTGTAACAACTGTTAACAATTAATACTAATACAATTCCCATTAGTACACAGATAATTCCCCTACTTCAGAGGTCAGAGCAAATGGTGACATTCTAAACAAACGTGTTCTGTCATTAGGAGCCCTGAGGAAGGTAAGCTATTTAGGAAACACTTCACTGCATGCACACATGTATCCATAACTCTAAATTCTAACTGAAGTAAAGCTAAGCTGACCAATTTTAAAGTCTATGAAATACTGAGATATGAAGATTTGGAGTATCTGAAATAGTAACAAACATTTAATGACCCAAATGCGCTGAATAATGTGGCACATTTTGCAAGATTCATTATCAACCACACCGTTATGGCTTATGTTGAAATTAGCCCACTCTTCTAAACATCATGCAAATTTGGGACTTCAGCTCTAAAATGCCTAACCAGTAGTACTACAAGGGAGAAACAGTACGTTTCTGTTGCTCTTGAACATCGTAACTCCAGTGACAGAAACATAATGCCTGTGATTTCCAAATTCTCCGTCATCTGCCACTTACACACCGAAAGGGCTAATCCTCAGCTTCACCTGTGAGTTCTCAGGAGAGTTACAACACACAGAGAGAAGAAAAAGTTAAACCCTCTGTAATGAGCAAGCTTCAGAAATAGCTGACCTGAGGTTTTTTTTCCCTGTGGCCGCTGGGCTTCCTTCTCTCTGTGCAGTGATAGGCATGGCCTTCCAGTTGACTAAGAAAAGCACAGGAGTTCAAAAACACTCCCTTGGGGTTTGGGGACAAGCCAGGATGCACAGTGGCAGCCCGTATGTGTTCTCCTCCCTGCCCTTTTACCGTTAACCCAGCAATCTTCAGCCAGCCTTCCCAACACGCCCCTCTCCACCCCCCACTTCCTACCTTGATGTGGGAGGCGTTAATGTAGCCTGTGTTGTTTTCTTTGGTCGGTATGAGCTCTACGCGGTTCTCCTCGTAGGGGACGACCTCCCGGATACGGCTGCGCTCAGCATTTTCTGGCAGAGCTGCTGTGCTGAAAACGCCATTTGCCTTTTTCTTTGGAATCTGCTCATATTCTGTGAACACCATTCCCTCTTCGAGCTTCTTCTTCAGGGTTCTGAACTGCAACAGAAATTGATCTCCAGCTCTCTGAATTATCTTATCCAAACACTCCAACCAAACCACCACATTTCTTCAAATATTTACAGTGACAGTGTTAATAAGTAGTTTCAAGATGGACAACTAATATTTGATTATTTGGTCTCATTACCGACCATATTGCTCGTGTCTCTTGTCCAATAACCAATTTCCTTCTCACTCATACCTTAAACAGAACGAATCTGCCAGACCAGGCAAGGGTTGAAATTCAAAATTAGTATTTTCGTTATTATCACCTCTGCTTAAAGTTCTAGTGATAAGGAGATCGTTCATCTTAATTACCCAGACGTCCTTCCCTCCACTTACACAGCTGTTCTTAGCTAAATTTTAAGATGATACTGGTCTACAGTCCTCTAGTCGTGAGGATTAGACACCCCATCTTTTATTTTTCCCACGGTCAAGCTACTAATAACAAAACATGGTATTAATTAGATTAAACGATCCCTTTAAAGACCCTGCTGGCTCTAAGAGCATGCTAATACTTCATACATGCTGGCAAAACCTAAACCCTAATCTTATTGTAATGCACTCTATTACATTTACAGGACCTGCTTCTTAACCTGACAGCAATTTCAGGAACTAAAAGAACGCGTTTGTTTCTTCACCTCTGAAACACTACCACGCAACTGCTGGTTACTTTTCCCACAATGCATTACCCTAACAATGATAAACCAGCCATATGTTATAGCCAGACAAGGGGCCAGTGTATTAAAGAATTCTATAAATGCGTGGGTCAAAGAATCACTCCCTAGTGAAGGGTATTTGTTCACACAAATCACAGAAACTGAGAGCTACAGCAACCGCTTAACTTCTTCATTTTGCAAAAAAAATAAAGACACAGGCCCAGAGACATTGAATGACTTGACCATGGCCACACAGCTAGGTAAGGGCTGGTGTCTTTAGGGGTCGCCATGGCACCAACCTGACAAAGAAACATGAGATGTTGAAAAGGATCAATTTAATACAGCACAGACCAGGTCTTGCTAAGCTTCAAATTGAAGAACGAATTCGTCAAACACGCCTTCGTGCTGGCATGTCTGGGCGAGGAGAGAGCGTTGGAATCCTAAGACCACAGAGAATGAGTCACATGTTTGACAAGCCCAGCGCTTACCCTCTCATCCATGGGAACTCGGGTGGCATCAACGCGACTTTCTTCCCGCCCCGAGCCCCGAGCAACCGAGAGTCCGTTCAAGGCTGCCAACATCAGTGGCCTCTTCTGTGCCTCCAGGCCTGCCATCTTCTGCTTCTCTAGATTCTTGCGGCAAGAAAAGGCATGTTCTCATTGTTTGTAATACCAGGAGAATGCTGGAATGTGTTTTAATCTCCCCAAATCTGTAACTCCCCAGCCAAGGAATGCAGACAGTCACCATTAGCAGGGCAAATTCAAACAGTCTTCCCATTATTCCCACTGTGCTGGAGGAAGCTGGTTCCTCCAGGCCTCCTGAGCTTTTATTTAAAATAAGAGGAATGAACGAACAAACAAACAAGAGCAAAGACTCCACACAAATACACCCTGCCTCGGGGCTCACAAGAAAACAGTGTACACCAGACACTTTAGGAAGATAAGGGCTGAAGGAAGACAGGACAAGGAAAAGAGAAACAGAGATTCATGAATAATCAAACTTAATCACAATGATGGACCTTTTGTACAGATTAAACAGTAAAAACCTTATAAAAACTGTTTGTTGCATTCTTAAGAGGTTGGATACATACATAAATGGACAAAAACCTTCCCAAGTTTCCATTCAGAGGGGCTCAAGCCTTGAGGGTGTTAATCCTGTATTGACTCTCTCTGGTCCCCGGGATATCATCCCCAAAATGAGAGCTGCTGTGGTTCTAGCAAAGTCACTAATACCACAGCCTGGGGCCACCCGAGATGACCTACCCAGCAGCACCCTTCATGCTTCATCCAGAAGACCCACAGGAATGGACACCATGGCTCCCAGGGACCATGGTGGAGCAGCGGTGGATGTGACGGAGCCACGGGAGAACACGGATCTAGGGGCCCAGCAGAGCACTTAGCGGAAGGTTCGGTTGTTGACACCTGGCCCTTGTTTGTGGCTTTGCAACTCCTCTCTATCTCGCCTGCACAGACACTGAAACTGGATCAGTCGGGGCTCCTGTTACCTGGTCTACGGCTGTGCTTCCTCACGCCCTCTAAACTGATGGAGGTACCAACAAACCTCCATTTGCTCATTTCAGGCAAGACAACGGGAGCATTTCCCACCAAATAATCTTGTCTTAGAAGACAAAAGCACAGAGAGGCTTCATAAAGCATAGAAACAGATGAGTTTTACAGAGTTTATGATTTTGAGCCACACGAAAGGAAACCAATTTGCAGGTTCCTTTGGTTGCCACAGATGAAGGAGTCATCTTATTCCTGTTTTCTTGTTTCAAACCTTTAGGGTATTTCTTTTCTTAGTCTGTCATTTAGAAATCTACTCCCCAGAGAAGTATCTTGATGGAGCCGTGGTGCAGATTATTCTAATTGTGGGTGTAAGGGGACGGCATTACACCCCTACATGCATGCCCTCAATGCCACCTACAGTCAGAATGGAGCCTTGGGAACTATATCCAATATCCTGGGATAAACCATAATGAAAAAGAATATAAACGCATATAAATATATCCGAGACACTTTGCTGTACAGCAGAAATTAAGCACAACATTGTAAATCAACTATACTTCAATAAAGTTAAAAAAAAAAGAATGGAGCCCTGGCCTTTATGAGTGATTCTGTCAGTAAGATGCTTGGTCCAGTGACAGGGCTGACCCATTAGACAAACAAGAGGAGCATCTCAGAGGAAGATTAACTGTGAGAAAGTGAGAAAGGTCCCAAAGGTATAATATTCTTAAGAATGGCCCTGGTTTCTCAACCCCAGACAGATTTTGAAAGTTTTGGATTTAAATGTGGTGGTGTGTGTGTGGGGTGGGGGGGAGGTGTTAGTTTACTTGCTTATTAGTTTGTTTTTGTAAGGGAGAATTTTCCCCCCATTATCTCTTTTAGTTGAGAATGTTTTACTCCTCCGCAAAGTTTTAAGAGAGCAAAGTTTTTTTAAATAAATGGTCCTGAGGTCTTCCCAACGGTCCTTCTGCTTCCTTCCCACCATAAGGTAACCCCAACTGGGCCCCAAAGCCCAAAGAAACCTATTTGTCTTTCTTGGGAAAGGATTACTACTTACCTAATGAAAACTGACACCCCAGGGATAACCTATTTCTCTTAGCTCCTCCTTACTTATCCTATCATCTTATTACAAGAGATCAAAAATAATTAATTCAAAGATCTGATTTGGCCTTTTCTCTTCCCAGTACCTGATTTGGGGTTAGGTGACTAAAGACAGTGAAATGTCTTCCAGGCAGCTGTAGGAGCCAGGAGAAGCTATCAAGACAACAGGCCTGAACTATATCCATCAAATGGATAAGCACCTCCAGAACTGGAGGGAGAGACTTGCCTGCAGGGCAAATTCTCCCCATAGCTGTCTCCCTCCAGTTCCTATTTGGTTACATTTTCTCATTTTCTTATCCTAGGGAGGCCCTGACAGCCTCCTCTTCTTAGCCATGCCTAACAAGCCAGGCAAAAGCTACCCATGGTGGGGGAGGGACAGACAGTCATCTGGGATGTGGGGAGGTCATTGGGGTGAGTTTCTTCACAAAGACAATAGAGACCCATCCCAAGCATCACCGCCAGTGGTGGTCACCACCTTGCCTGGCTCACTGAAGACCCTCCAAGTCCTACTCTGAGGTTGGGACACCAGCCAAGGGCGGCAGCCCTTGAGCTCACAAGTGTGTAGGATTTGGGGAAAAAAATCAGAGAAGGGACTTCCCTGGCGGTCCAGTGGTTAAGACTCCGTGCTTCCAATGCATGGGACCAGGATCTTAGCTGCTGGTCGAGGAACTAAGAACCCACATGCTATGAGGCATAGCCAAGAAATAAACCGTTTTTAAAATTAAAAAAGAGAAAGAAGAAG
Organism: Tursiops truncatus; assembly: GCF_011762595.2. Classification (NCBI taxonomy): domain Eukaryota; kingdom Metazoa; phylum Chordata; class Mammalia; order Artiodactyla; family Delphinidae; genus Tursiops; species Tursiops truncatus. Next base: position 42,287,083 of record NC_047034.1, read on the forward strand.
AAGGTACACATTTAAAAAAAAAAAAAATCAGGGAAAATGACATAGGGCTGGGGTAATGACGTTCCTGAACTAGTTAAGGGGTAAAATTGGCTGTTCGCTCTTACCCAATGGATGGGATGGGAGGACGCGTGGAAACAGTGGAAAAGGCCCCTGCTCCTTTGTGATAATGCCTGAAGCACTATGTAGGGAACCAGTGCTGTGAATCTGGCTACAGGCTTTTGTTTAATACAGGTAACAAGAGAAGAGAACGAAGACGACCCAAGTGAGGCCAGGGGACCACGTAGGCAGCAGCTGAATGCTTAGACGGATGGGTTCTTGATACCGAGTTGTGTTATAGGGGTGTGAGGCCAAGAAGTGCTGAAAATCCCTTTCTACCAGTGCTTACTTTTCCCAAACTCAGAAAGCTCTCCCCGCAGGCACCCAGCCCCGCATCTCATTCCAGCCTCTCATTCCATCCCCAGGAAAAGACTCCCCCGCAAGGCACCTAGCCCCGCATCTCAGCCCAACCGTCTTATTTCCCACAGGCACAGCACAACTTTCACAATTTCCCTCTAGGTGGAAAAAGTTACGCCTGCACCAACTTCTTAGCAAGACTCCACGGATGGCCAAAACCGTGAGGCTAAGAATGTTCTTAAGGTTTGTCTAAAGTAGGAACGTTGCTATGGACTAGACTCCTAAACCGAGGGACTTGGTTTCCTTAAAACTTTGGCTCTTTACAGGTTGATTCCCTCTGGAGAACTGGGAGACTCTTATAAATGAAGAAAGTCTAATGAACTCCATCAAAGCCCATTTTAAGTTACAACTGCTCTGGAGTTCCTAAAATAAGCCCTGGCTACCTTATAGTTCAGCTGTGGTACATGCAGAGGAGAAGTCAGTCTAGGTGTGAATGGTTATATTAAGAGGATTTTTTAAGGGAGTGAATACTTCCAGGACAAGTGTGGCGTGTGTATAAATATGCATGTGTGAGTTCTTGATAGAATAAGAATGGTCAATGGAAGCTCAACGGTAAACTTCTGGGTTTATTGTTATTCTCTTGGATGTGTGTTAAACATCTCTCGAAAGAAGATTTGAACGTAAAGCTGGATACATCATGGACAATATTGATGAACGATCCTGACATCTAGGTCTACACAGAAAGCTGTGCTCTGAAGGGACCAAAGTACCAGGAGATGGAGGAAGGTGAGCTCCTGGCAGCTCATGCAATGGGAAGTCTGACCCTGAGTAAACAGCAAATGCTGGCCCAGACACCAATCTCAACACCACCAACCTGTAAGATCCTGACTCTCTCACAGCACTCTGCACCAAGCACACCTATGAGAAGCCATGAATGAGAATGGAAGGTTTATGCGAAAACAAAGTTCTGTGAAATGAAACACTACCTGTTTATGTGCCAAGTGATTTTTAAATCCCTACCACATTCCCTGAATAAGGCTTGCGCTTTCTTCAGTGCCCAGAGGATGTATGTCTAAATCATGGAAAAGGAGCAGAGGGGGCCGCAGGAGAGGGTGGAAATCAGCCCGTTTAACTGTCCCTCGAAAGATGCCCTGGGAGAGGAAGCCACTTACCCGGATCATCATCTCTCTTTCTATAATGCTGTCCTCCAGGGAGAACATTTCAGACACAGGTCTCTCCTTCACAGGCTCCTTCTTGACCCGCTCCTTCACACTTGTCAGGTCGGGCTCTGAGATGGATGGACCAAGAGAGGACCCGTTGATGGCCATCTGGTCAGCCCGGGAGATACTGATGGCCTTGGCTGGCCCCTGCCTCAGGACCCTGGCCCTGGCGATGGCGGGAGGAAGGCACACCTGGTCTTGCCCCAGCGCCCCGTTGCTCACACTTTTCCTGGGTCCGGGGTACTCGGGTGGGGGCTTGTTTGGAATGCGGGCTAAGGCGGCCTGTAGCTGGGCGCTGTACTCCATCTTCTCGCGGAGCACGGGGATCTGGGGCACCGGATCCGGAGCCTCCTCTTCTTCCTCCTCGCTCTCGCTGCTGTGGATCAGCATCGTGGCATCCGAGAAAGTCTTCCTGTGGTGATACTCGGGAAGCTGGGGGACCTCGTGGCTCCCCGGCACCTCCTCGGGTGGCCCCGGCTCTCGCAGAGTGTTGCGGCGGGCCATGGGGATGTTTAGCGACTTCAAGGTCATGGCTTCCATGCCCCGCACCATGCTGCTCATCACCTCCAGGCTGTGGCGCTTGTGCACCGTGCCGTGGTGCTTGGTGGCCGTGAGGGGCTCGCTCACCTCCTGGAGAGACTGATGCACCACCGGGGAGCTGTCCTCCTGGAAGGTCTTCACGGACAGCTGCACTTTGCGAGTCACCAAGTCGGGGCTACTGCCGCTGACGTACTTGTGGCGGTGGCTGGCGAGGTCCGGGGTGCTCGTGGCGGGGCGGGGCCGTGGGTAGGGGGGTGGTGGCCGGAAGAGATAGTTTTTGAGCATGTGGGCCGTGTTGTAGTTATAGGTGCCCTGGAGCTGCATGTTGGCCAACTCCGGGGTGCTCACCGTGTGTGAGATGGCGCTTGCCCCGGGCTTGCTTGGCACCGTGGTATTCTTCGGGTTGATCTGGTCCGATGGACTGACCAGTTTGTTACCGTAGCCCCCCTGGGGCCCATAAGGGACAGTGTAGGGGTGCCTCTCCCGCATCTCGGGCTGGCTGTACACCAGATCCTCTGGCTGGTTGTAGGCGTGGGTGTTGATGATGTTGAGGTTTCGCAGGGACTGGCTCTGGCTGTCCGTGTGCACGACCCCCCTCTTCATCTGCCGCATGACTGTCTCATAATCGGGGGTCGGCCGGTAGGATGGCACGATGATGGCGCTGTGCCGGTGGCTCGGGATGTAGTCAGCCCGCATGATGTCACTCCCAGGGATGCTGAGGTTGGAGGACACGGGAGAAGCCTGGATGAAGCTTTGGGAGCAACTGAGGGAGTTGACGCTGTGAATGCTACACACACTGCCATTGGTGACGGTGCCATTTATGTAACTTAAGTCCAGGCTGTTGTGCGAGTTGCAGTACAAGGCTTCTTCATTCCCATGGAAGATGCTGTCTGCAAGAAGTCACACAGAGGCACGTGAACGTCCACACCATCCTGCTTCAATCAAGTTCATCCTCACACTTACAGACGTCATAAAAAGGGAAATCCCGTGGTCTCCACCCACATATTCCATGGAAAAACTGGTAATTTCTTGGGCAAGATGCCAACATATGGAAGGAACATTTTAAAGCACACTAAAAAGAAAAAGTGAATCTAAACAAAGAAAGCTATGCACATACGGAACCGTTATCACCTGGGTTAAGTTCTCGATGTGGCCATGAGCTTTTAAATCAGGCACCAACAATGGCCCTCACGTTGGGAGACCTGTCCTCTTGTTCACGGCTCAGCGACAGAACTGGATGTTTGGGTCAGGAAGTCAAGAACTTTAATAGGGCAATAGATTTGAAATTATTGAGTCCTGGGAGCTGATCTTCCTGACCGCAGTGGGAAAACTCCCTGTATCTGAGGGACTGCCGCGCATCTGTCAAGGCACGAGGCCAATAACACAGTCAGGATGTCGGCATGCGTGGCTGCTTCATTCTGATGGGCAACCAACGGAGGGCACAATAAGAATCAGGAGGTTTGTTTAGCCACTGCCTAAAACCCGCCTCTACAGTTGGCTTCATCACTGAGGTCAGTTTCCCATGAAAATTAATCATACTTTAAAGAGGTACCTAAAGAGATAAAAAGCAGATTTCTAAAGTAAGGCCCATTCTGGGGGTCCAGTGTTCCTTTAACACACACATACACAGACACCCCTAGGCAGGCAACCTCTTGCCAACACACTTTTCTGTGGGCAAAGTATATTCATTTTTTACACTATAGGTTTAAGCATGAGCGGAGTAGAAGAAAGCAAAGGCAGAAAAGATTAAAAAACAGAAAAGGTGACTGAAAACACTTGGCTGCCTGAAGAGGAGGGGTGGGAACATAGACCAGATGAGAGGATACAGGCGAGAAAAACTAGGAGAACGTGTTGCATTTATCCGCCTTAATGGGGTTTGGTGCCCTCCCATAGAAGCAGGGTAACTCTGCTAGTCTGCTTGTAAAAAGTTGTGTTTTATTAAATTACATCATCTTGATTATCTTAGTCTCCATGCTCCCATTTAGACAGTGCAGAAAGAGTCAAAGCAGCTAGCATATGATAACCCAGAAACAAATTATCCAATTACCATACTGTCAACATCCAATGTTTAATCCCATTCCTTTTTGGAGATACAGTTAGTGTAATGATTCCAGAGCCTGGCTCAAGAGTCAGGACACCAATCTTCATATCCAAGCTTCCCAGTACCCTTTCTGTACCCCAGTTTCTGTATCTGTCAAATGGAAATAATAACAGTACGTATCTCCTAGGTTTATTTTGAGGATTAAATGAGACAATACAGTGCAAGTGCTCAGAACAAGTGCTTAAGGAGAGGAATTGCTCTATAAATGCTCATTCTCAGAATAATTATTATTGGAATGGGTTTTTTTACACACTTTGCATGGGAGTGTTTAGGGATAAAAAGAGGAATAAAAGTTTAATAAGTGCACTGAGAAAGGGGCCAGTGGGAGAGATCGGAAAGGAGAGTTAAAATGAGGGGCTGAGGGCTTCCCTGGTGGCGCAGTTGTTGAGGGTCCGCCTGCCGATGCAGGGGACAAGGGTTCGTGTCCCGGTCCAGGAAGATCCCACATGCCGCGGAGCGGCTGGGCCCGTGGGCCATGGCCGCTGAGCCTGTGCTCCACAACGGGAGAGGCCACAACAGTGAGAGGCCCGCATACCGCAAAAAAAAAAAAAAAAAGGGGGGGCTGAGATTTTATGTGTATTTCTTTCAATTATTCTGATGCCTGTGCTCTCTGTCACCTTGAAAACCTGCTTGACTGTTACAAGCTCTCTGACACTGACAAGGAGGGTGAAGAGTATTCTGTGGGGCTTAGCCGTCACTCTCCTCTCTGTCCCACTTACAAGAAGGAAGAGGAGAAAGGAACTTGCTCACTGCCTTCCCCCAAGTCCCTCTGGAGTCAATTCGGGGGAGATTTTCCTCTCAGGAGTAAATGATATTCTATGCCTTTCACAAATCCAAGCTGTTGCCCGCTGCCATTCAGACAATGACAAAGTTAAAATGGAAGCATCACGGTCACCCCCCCAAAAAAAGTCTCAGTACCCATCACCAGTTCTCAACTTTGCGTCTTAAGATGGGACAGCGGCCAGCCAGTTACCTTGAGAAGTGTGTGTTTCCGAGTAGTGTTCGCCACACTGGACATGCATGGGAGGCAAGATGTACGGTTGTTGCCGGGGCTGAAACAGAGAACACAGCACAGATGGGAGGCCTTGGCGCAAACGGCCGTAACACGCGCGAGCACACGATGGTCCCCATCGTTCACCACGCCTGCAGGGAGGCACGCTGCAGATGCTCTGCTCTCCACACTCAACCCAACCCTGCCCTAAGCATCCTCACCTCCGTCTCATCACCAAGCTTAGGACTGGAGAAACAAGAAGCGGGGAATGGGGAGGCTGGTTCAAGGAGAGAAAGAGGCTGTAATCAACATGAAGGCCCCTATTTATAACGTATTTTCTAACACACCTGCAAGGCTCCCAACGCCTTTTTTAAAGGAATAACTCAGAAGATGTACTTTATTATGTTCCACCTAAAACATAATGAGAGTAAGGCAGAAGCCTGTTTCCTTCTATTCAAAATTGGGTCCCTCCTGAAGCTACAAGTTCGTACCCATCAGCACAGTTGTACCTATGACCCTAGTTCACAGTGCCACATCAGCCTCAAATAGGGACAGGGGAGTGTTAAGATGGGCCCACTTGCAAATTTATATAAAATCTGAAATGTGATCCCTAACAATGAGCGTGCAGTTCCCAGGACCACTTATGGACCCTCCCATTGCAGAGGATCCAGTTCAACCATCTAGCCCTTCAGTGAGGACTCCTCGCCATAAGACTCTTAAAGATGGACATTGAGACTCAACCTGAATAACTCCGTGCTGCAGAGGAGGGTGAAACTTCTCGAGAAAACACCAAAATGCTTAGAGAGCTTCACTAACTGGGGAGCTGAGAAAGGAAATATGATGAATGGCTAATATGGTCTAGAGCACGTCATTTAACCTCAGTAGGTCTCAGCTTCCTGTCACTCAAATCAGTCTCCTCCCTCCAACATGATCCATTTTATTCCCATATTAGGGTTCCAGGTAAAAATGTGTTTGAAGGAAGAGTTTTGATATTAAAAAATAAACTTTAAGCTTATAAACCACCAAACAGGATGATCTCTTATATTTCTATTTGATTATTTTAAAATTAATCTTATAGATATTAGTTTAAATGTTACTGCTTTGGGACAGAGCTGAGATCAAGTCAAAAAAAAAAAAAAAAAAAACCCCACAAAGCCAGCAGGGGTCACACTTTCTCAGTATTCCTCAACAGAAGAAGAACACTCTACGCAGAGTCCGAGGCTGGGCAAATAACTCATCTACTATTTCCTTTGCTACAAATAATGTTTACGCATCAAAGGGGCAAATAAAGAAGGTAATGAAGACAAGAAATCCAAAAATTAAAGAGAATCAGGGTAGAGGAAGTAAAGAATTGAAATTAATCTAAGAAAGTAGTTCAGGGTATCAGCTCTTCTAAATATTCCCAAATCTCTCTTGGCTGGTTTTTGAGTAGCAATTTAAAAATATTTTTCCTCTTTTTGATAATACGTAATTCAACTCAATTTTTCCATGATTGGACAGCCAGTTTTTAGGTTTAAAAAAACAAAACAGAACAAAACAAAACAGTAGGGAGGGATTCATACAAGGGAACAGAAATATACAGCACGGCAAAGTTGGCTCACCTCTGCCTTCTCTCACTCTTATTTAAAAAAAAAAAAGAAAAATCCTATACGTAGGTGACCGTTTATGAACTGGCATAAGTCTGTAAGCAATACAAGTGAGAAACAGTAATAGCTAATCCTCCAAACACCATTTCAGGATTATTTATTGTCTCTTTATATATTTCAATATATTATTGTTTCTTTCCAGATCTGCTAACACAAAAACAAATTAGATGCCACAATACAGGAGCTAGAAGGGCAAGAGAAAAACAACAATTAGAAGCCCTTGTTATCAGCCAGGAAGCCCAAAGGAGACGATGTTCTCTGGTTTTACTCTCACTCATCCCAAGGAGCTCTTGCTGAAATGGTTTAATCCTAAGGGGCAGAGGAAAGGGAGAAGCCAGGAATCTGGCTTCCTGTAGATTATCTTCATCCAAACAAAACAGGAAAGCCTCTGTATCTTCTCTAGATAATTAGGATGAGATCAAATCACAAGATAGCCCTAAAACACTTTGCTTCCCCTGGTGTTTCATGGACACAAGTGAACATTTATGTCACTAGTAAAGACATGTGGACTCTAAGGAAGGGAAAAGGAAAATCATATCAACAAAGGAGAAGAATAAGGAAACCAGTGCCATGAACAAATCTATTGATACTTCAGGGCAGAAGCCCAAAGCAGCCGTCTACACCTCCAAGGCAAAGACCTCTTGTGAGATGTTGCCCATTAACACAGAGATTAATCATATTCACATGGGTTTGCAGGAATTATCAATATTATGTGATATGATGACCAAACTCTAGAATTCTAAGAGTTCATGGCAATGCATTTTCCAGAAGAAAAAGAAAAAATTCCTAAAACAGTTCCTTTTAAAAGACAAGTGAAAGATGTGCTATAGGATATATACTGCGTACAAAGAAAAATTCCATTTTATTCTCCCATGAACTCAAAGGAACTGTTCAACCTACACACATTTAAAGATCACATGTTTATTCTGATTTTGTGTAAAATAAATCGTAATCTGAAATAAAAGAATTATGACGTAAAACAAGTAGACATTTTAAAGGAAACTAACTCTCCCACGTCTTGTTATGATATCCTCCTTAAGTAATTCTCAAAATAAAACACAGTCTAAGACAGAACACATGCAATGAAATGAGTTGTTTTCCCTTATTCACATGATTAGTAGAGCAGTTTTTTAAAAAAGGCTAATGGTAGGTAGAAAAGTGGATCAACTCAAATTCTGTTGGCCTTAAAATTAGAAAATTAATTAATTTTAATTTTCTTCCCCACTGAATACTCTACCTAAGACCATCAACTAGACTCCTTCAATTTTTGCTCATTTAAAGTAGATATTTTCTGACTAGTTTATTAAACTCTGTCTATGGCAGTGAATATAAGAGAATTTGTGGAGATTATAACTGAAGACACGTCTATATGCAAAAATCAGAAATAGCGGATAAAGATAGATAGATAAAGATAGATAAAGCAAATGGAAAAAAACACACAGTAGGTTGCGTGCTCAAGGAACATGGTCTCATCGGCCCAGACTAAAATTCATGGGGGTGAACCCTGAGTCACACTTAGAAAAGTGACGGACATGGGTGGGCACAAGAGGGACAAAATGGGTGTGCATCTCACCTGCATAGCAGACTGATGCCCTTCTGTGTTCTCACCATATCTCACCTGGTCATGAGGTCATGACCTAGTCATGATGCCCTAGTCATCCCTCTCCTCAAGTTAACAACAAAGGGACACTCACACCCCGACAGTCAGAGGACTTGATAACTGAAGATTTCATACATACCAGGGAGGACCGGCTCCAGGTGGGCTGGCGTCTGATAGGGGGTGGAGAATTTGATTGTCTACGTGAAAAGTTGAAAAAAATGAGGATGGTTATTATTATTTACCATGTACTAGAAGACCAGATAGACAAGAGAGGGAGAAGAGGGGAAAGGAGAAAAGATGAGTTAAGAATTACAGCAAAACATAAACATTTTCTATTTCTGGGTGCTGAAGCTAAGAACAATTTCGATTTCTTTTTTGTCCTTTTTTTATTTTCAAAATGTTTGGAACATATGATACTTTTATAATATGTTTTACAAAGTAATATTAGAAGAACGAGGCTTATTTCTAAAGACAAATTATAAGGGAAATAAAAATCAACAACTGTCTTTTAGAGGTTAGAGAGTGGAGACCTCTGGAGAAGGATGCTGTTCAGATGAGGCTGATTTCCTAAAACTCCAGAGGCCTATCCCAAGTCCTCATGTAGCCCATGCTGAGGCTCTGAAACTATCAATATATATACAGAATTTACTGTCTATGTGGGGTAGGGGGTATGCTTTTTAGAGAGTCCCAGTTTTCATCAGATAAGCGGTTAGGAACCTCCCATACATGGTTGTGAAGAAGAAAGGAATGATTATTACAGAAGTAGAAAGGAAAACAGAATTTCCTTAATTTTCAGTCTAATATGTGATGCTCACTCATATAGGTGATGCTCACTCGTGTAAGAAGAAAAGGCCACAAAAGAATTACAAATACTCAGAACATTTTACGTTAAAGCCACTTGCTAAGAAATGATCAAACCAGAAGACTACACTTCTCAAAATAGTTTTGTTTTTAAATTCACCCTACAGAAGTCAACTATAGAATTCTTGTTAATGTCAAAGACACCCCAACAAATCAAAGGCAACAGCAGAGAACCGCAGAGATGTGACCTATAGGGAATCTGTTCAAAAGAATGGTGTGTGTGTCTATGCGTGCATGCGTGTGTATGCGTGTGTGTACCCATAACAGATATGGTGGCTTAAATTGCTGCTCTCTAATCAGTGTTCTTCTGATTTACATTTGCAAACTTTGCTGGCAGACCTAATACTATATAGTCATCTCTTGGTATCCAAGGAGGATTGGTTCCAGGACCCACCTCGGATACCAAAATCCATGTATGCTCAAGTGCCTTATATCATCTGGCACAGCATTTGCATATAACCCATGCACATCCTCCCACATACTTCAGATCATCTCTAGATTACTTATAATACAATGTAAAGAGCTGCCAGTTCATAGTGAATTCAAGTTTTGCTTTTTGGAACTTTCTGGAATGTATTTTGATCCACGGTTGGTTGAATTCGCGGATAGGAAACCCACAGATACAGAGGACCAACTGTACTATCAAATATACTTTCAGACTCTGACAGTGGCCAATGGCAAAGACTGGTTTGAAAGAACCTCCATCACGTAGAGAAAAAAGTCTGTCAGGACCTGATGCTCCAGTTCCAAAGCAGCACCTTCTTCAGCAGGAACTTGCTCTAGGACAGTATTTTCACACTCTTGCATGTGTCCACTGGGGAAGTGGGAAAGCAGTTCTTCTCCTGCATTTACATCCTGAGGTTCTTTGAAACAAAATTAAGCACCTTGGACGCCCCAACTGCTGATGTACTCTGCTGAGGAACGTCTTTTGAAGGCAACCAGAGGAAAGGCTATGATAGTGTGAGCCCGGCACGCTATATCCAAGGTCAGGTCACAGTTAAGTTCCCTCATCAGACTCCCTTTATCATCTTTATTTCCAAATTAAACTGAAAAACACACACATGGATTTGTGACATCTATTAGCGTCTTCCAAGTCTTCCTCTAATTACCCTGGCCTCTCATTTACAGGCGGGTGACGTGACCCAGAAGCACACGCAGGGTTAGCCAACTGTGTGAGCAACACAGGGCTGAGGATGACAGCAGCTTCTTCTCTTTCAAGTTGGCTCGTCACTCTGCTACCTGCTTCTGAACACACTCCACATCTGACACGAAGGGGCGCCCCGGCAAATTGGGAACCACTCGGTTCCTCCAAACTCATGGCAGAGGTTGGAAAGGCACTGATGTCGGCCAATCCGTTCAGGAAGTCAAGCACTCACAGTCAATTTGCAAATCATTTTCTCCCTAGGCATATAGACTACACAAGACAGTCTTCATCATTAAAGCTCTTTCCCTCCCGCCCGGCTTTAACTTGCCCCTTTAGCTTCTACAAGGAATGAGGAAAAAGAGTCAGTATAAAAAGCGATCTACACCATCCCTAAAGCACAAGAATTGAAGCTGATCCCGGGAGAGGGTGGACAAAATGTTTACTTACTCAGTGCAGATTTTGTTTTGTTTGTAAAACTTGTGCCGTGTAGCAAACAATCGAGATATATACTTGGCGTTTTCGATATCATCCTTGGAGAAGAAGAAACGGGGGAAAAATAAACATTTGTTTGATTGTATTGGGCTGGCCAAACAGTTCGTTCGGGTTGGGCCATCCAAACCCGAAGGAACTTTTTGGCCAATCCAAATATATGCATTTCACTAGGATTCCTCTGAGCAGGGGCACGTCCCTTCCTCCCTTCATGTCAAGCACACAATAACCCCCTGAGCCAGAAACCAGTGTGCTGAAATTCAGTGGCGGTCATGTCTATGAAGCCCACCCAAGGATGGCAGACAAATACTGTCTGCTAAAGACGTTGGGGTTACAGTGATGATCTGACGTGTCTTTACATAATGCTAAACCAAGTGCTTTGAAAATCAGTAAATAAATCAAGGCAGAGCGTAGCATGAACGCCAAGCATCATCAAATGGGAGGCAGGGAGGTGCAGGGAGTGCCTTGGCTCTCAAGTAGGCACTCAACAGAAAGGCAATCACCCAGTTTGCTTCAGATCAGGCTTGGATTATGATGGCAAAGAAAATCCCAACCAGCCAGTAAAAGAAAATACCATGCAATATCATCAAGGGTGACTAGTCCAGGGCATGCCCGACAATGTGATCCACCACATATAAGGCTGGTGGAGGAACCCAAACCCTAGAGTCAAAACTCAGCTTGAAACCCCAGCATTGTGAGCATGAGGTCCCCACCACCTTCCAGAAATGAGTGATGACAGCTCTGGGCAAGTACTGGAAAGTTATGGGTTCAACAGAGTATTTATTCTGTCCTGACATGGAGAGCGAGGAGAAGATATTACAGGTTGAGAAGACAAACAGCAAGCTGCCTGTGGGACCCTGCCTTCACCTGCCCGTCTTGCTTACCGTGTGAAAGAGGGCAGTCTCCTCTTTGCTGATGAGCTCCACCAGGATAGTTGACTTGTTGTGAGTGATATTCCCCATGTCATTCCACCTGCACAGAAGAAAGCCAACGGCGTTTGCCCAAAGACGTTCTAGGCGTTTATGACGGCATAGGAGTGTCACCTGTTATTCCTGAGTCTCATTTTACAAAGTATGATTTAACCATATTTTTAAAAGCTAAACGTCCCTCCTCTCAAAGCAGAAAAGGAAATAAAATGCAACACGCATCTATTTAAATAGCTAAAAATCCTATGTCCACGACGTCTAGATATTGCTGTTAATAAAGTACACTTTCCTTTACGACCTAGGAGGAGAATATGCCAGAGACTTCCACTGCCTTGGTTTTCACGCTTCCAAATGGACAGAGCATTTCCCGTGATCCCCATTTTCAATGCTGGAGGGGGATGTCATTTAAAAGTCATGTGTGGAATTCCCTGGCGGTCCAGTGGTTGGGACTCTGCGCTTTCACTGCCGAGGGCCTGGGTTCGATCCCTGGTCGGGGAACTAAGATGCCACAAGCTATGCAGCGCGGCCAAAAAAAAAAAAACAAAATCATGTGTCTCCAGGAATCTAGGCTGAAGAACGCACAGAGGTTCTGTGTTGCGCTGTACACTGCAGATTTGATTATGCCACTTGGAAAAAATGCCTAGGGAGTGTTTAATGTGCCTACATTTTTGTGATCTAAACACACACATACGTTTCCTTCCCTTTCCTCATGGAGATCTTATCTAAAATGAGATACACAGAAAGAACCACCAGACGAGGGAAGGTTAGCTCCTGCTTCCCATTCTACTTGGAGCCAGTTTCTAATCACCTCTTACACTACCCACCCTTCACTCTGTTCCCCGACCTATAATTCCCTGCCCACCGCTTTCTCCCACCATCCTGCTTTTGCTCATTACACTTCTACCTCTGCCTGCATGATTCCTTTAAGACTCAGAAGAAGTCACCTTCTCCAGGAAGCCTTTCCTCATCCCCAAGCACCCACATGCCAGGAAAGAGCCTAGTGCAGTCCTCTATCAGTCACCACATTGTATCACAATTGTTCATGTCTGTGACCAGATCCCTAACTAAACCAAACTCGATCATAGGCCCTCATGCCCGGGCAGAGATTCTGCTTTCTTCATCTCTGTATTCCAAGCACCAAGTACACCTGGCACACAGCATTCAATAGATGTTTGCTGAAATAATGCAAAGTAATGAGGTTGTCTCGCATCTGTATAGAGTACAGTTCTTTTATCAACTCTCTTAGGTAGACAAGGCGGCTATTTACGTTCCACTCTGGAGATGAGGCAATTCAGGCCAAAGGGGATGACTTAGCCTCACTCACTCTGCTCATCAGGGACCGATGAGTTCTATACCTTCCAGGTATTCCTCCGATCAGCTTTCCGTTACACCAGTACCACCTGTTTTTACGTACATCTACAGGTGTTCTGCACAGCTGCCTGCTGACTTACAATTCCATTAGATCACATCCATGTGGACTCAAAGCTACGTGCTCCTTAGTGAAGGTCTCAAGAGATAAGAGAGGTGTGGTCTCCTCTAGCTCCATTCCCTCAAATCAACTGCCAAAATTCTGGGTCCACTCCGCACTCCACCATATGACTTCACCTTAGTGGCACAATTAACATGACACTGTAGCAGAAGTCAGTTCCCATCTTGTAAGGGTTTCAAGGCAAGCGCTAAAGGAAGCAGTCTAGAAGCAGTTCCTAAGGAAACTGAACAAAACCTGTGAGGCACTTATGATCAGCAAACTTTCAACTTGCTATTTTCTACTTAATCTAGATAGCCAGAATCCAAGATGTGTCTGCTTCTCTTCTCCAGACTCAAGCACTGATTTAGCTACAAAGAACTGTGTGGGACAAAATGCCTGGATGGCTATACATGGGCATAAAAGTGTAGAGTTACAACTCTGCACATATTCATATATTTTATTTAATTTGTTGTAGGTATATGAGTTGACTGAATATGTCCAATAGTCAAAAAGCTTATTCTGTAGCTCCAAAGAGCTCTCTCCCCACTCCTGTTTCAATAATGTCTCTATTCAAAGAGCAAGAGAAAATAAATGGACGAAAATAATGGCAGGGTGGGGACCTAGGAAAAGAAAAGCCAATTAGGAAGCTTTTAGTGGGAAAACTTTCTCAAAATGACCTGCAGTAACTACTGATCCAGAAAATACACGGCTGGCCAAGAACTCACTTCCAGAAAGTGGACCGTGCTTTGCCTCTAAGATCTGTCTTTGATCATCTGCCCTGCACGTGCAGCTCTGCCTATCAGATGCACACACTGGAAAGCTGTCTTTCTGGTAAATAATAGGCCACACTGCCCTCGTAAATGAAAGCAGGCATGCAGTTTTTCGGATTGTTGATACTAGGATGGGATCTGTGGGCACCTATACAAAGCAAGCTCATTGACATGTAATGCAGGGGACACCCTGCCACTTCCCTATGCTGCTTCTACTCATGTTAAATGGAAAAGAAGGTTGAAGGGTCAAAATAATAAAAAGTACCCAAGTCCTTTCAGTTATGATAACAAATTGATTGCTTTTTCAAAACACACTTTCACAAATAGACCTCTTTCGTTAACAGAAAAATTAGTTTGCACTTTTCTAGCACGTGTGGTTAGGTAGAGGGTTCAGGGCAATGGAAAGAAGCCAGTGTGGATTTAGTGACTGGTCATGGGTAATCGAGGCAAAGGTAATCCCATGGGGACCTGACTCATGGAAGAGCCCATCTCCAACCAGACTCACAGAGTTCTGTTCCACTCTTTGGCTCAGTGGAGGTTCAACTACGCATTTCTTGGGGTCAGGTGGAAAGAAAGAACATCCCCCATCCCCAAACCCCCAGGGAAAGTGAGATGAATTTCTCCATAACCCCTGAAATCCTGCAGAGGGGGCGGATCTTATCAGAGTTGAGAAAAGCTCAACTCTGATCCAAGGTCTGCCTCTTAACTCATCTGTATAACTTTCATACTCCATGGGGTTTGCTAGAGCACCTCGAGGGGAAAAAGGAGAAAGACAAATCAGACTACCTGTATATTACTGCTTGTCTTCCAATTCTGTTTCTCACGAAAATCCCCATAAAGAAAATGCCCAGGTGCACACTGTTTCCATGATTGTCCTGCATAAGATCAACAAAAGATCGTTGTGATGAAACAGATCCCCAGCGGTCTGGCAGCCTACCCATGGGGACCACACCCCGTTTCTCGCCCATACGTGGAATGAATCATAGAACGGAATGGGGGCAGGAAAGCCACTAGGTCCGAAGGGACGCATCCCACTGCACATCCTAATAGACTACATAGATACCTTTCTTTCTTTTATCTCAGTTTGTCACAATACATTTCCTGTTTGAGAAAGAATTTTAGGATTTTCTCAGATTTGTTGGCAGTTAAGATTTTCTCTTTCATGAATATCTATTAATATCTTTTCTAACCCTAGTTTTTGGTTTTTCAAATCAAAATTATACATAGTTTCATTATATCTGCATACTGCATATGTGCAATTATTTACGCACACAGTTTGAAGAACTGAATCCTCGTTAGATCTTATTTAAAAGCAGCCTTGGACCCACCATTTCCTCTCCCTTAAAGGCATCCACTTCCACCACTTAAAACCCTAGAGTGTGTCTATTTGCATCCACCATGCTTGGCCTTCCAATTTAGAACCTCATGTTCCTCAGTTCTGGGATATTTTCTCAAATTGCTACCTTCTGTTTCCCCTTTTCACTCCTTTTAGAACTCCCACTGTTCAGATGTTGGATATCTGGGCTGGCCCTCCAATTTTATCTCCTGCCTTCCACATTCCATCACTTTGGGTTTTTTGGGGGGGGTGAGATTTCTCTTAATTTAATCTTCTAACCTATCTATTAAGTTTTCCATTTCTGATATCATATTTTAAATTTCTGAGAGTTCTTTTTTATTTGCCGAACGTTCCCTTTTAAAAGCACTCTATTCCTTCAAGAAGGTAATATATTTTAAATTTTTATCCTTGGGACTCATAGGATGGTATTTTGGGCAGGGGGCCCTTCACCCTGCAGACTCTCTGCCTCTTTCACGCTGCTTCATTCTCATTGGGTTGACGTCTGTTGTTCCTATTAGGGCATCATGGGGGTTGAGGATGCTCGGCTGTCTATTCACGGTCCAGGGTGGGATGCTAAATGCTGGCTGGGACCTTTGTGAGCACAGGAAGGGCACGTGGATGACAGGCTTCACCGTTGGGCAACCCGCTGGGCCCTGTCTAGGGGAACCCAGAGGTCTTCGGTCTGGTCTCTTGGTCCAGTCAGGTGCCTCCAGCCTCCCGCCTGGAAGAGTATAACCTGGCTTCCAGTGTTCTTGAGAGCAGAGTGGGAGCAAGGTTCGGCATCCAGGGAGTAAACTGTCACAGAGCCTCCTGCTTTCACTCGGGGGACATCCTCTTTGTGGAGTAAGTGGAGGGCCGTGCCCAACTAGGCCTAAGATGGAAAAGATAAACCCCTACCTCCCTCAGAACACTTGATCCCACTTAAGACACAAAGATGACAGTGTCCCTTCTCAGGGACCTCTTCTCAATGCCCCTCCCAAAGCTTCCATTCAAGCAGGCGTCTTCTAACAGAGAGAGAGAAAGGGAAAGACAACTGCTGATGGCAAAAGCCGAGACAGAAAGAACTGGGGAGGAAACAAGGGCCTCGGGGACTTCCCTGATGGTGCAGTGGTTAAGAATCCACCTGCCAATGCAGCGGACATGGGTTCGAGCCCTGGTCTGGGAAGATCCCACATGCCGCGGAGCAACTAAGCCCGTGCGCCACAACTACTGAGCCTGCGCTCTAGAGCCCGCGAGCCACAACTACTGAATCCTGTGCGACTAGAGCCCGTGCTCCGCAACAAGAGAAGCCCCCGCTCGTCGCAACTACAGACAAGCCCACGCATAGCAACGAGGACCCAACACAGCAAAATAAATAATTTAAAAAGAGGGCCTCGGTAATTATAAGAAGTTCAAAGGTAAGCTGTATTACAGAAAAATCTGTGAGGGAAAAGAAGATAGGTGAAGTAGAGACGGGAAGAAAAAGGAAAATTCTGCAGAAAGACTTTTCTGGGCATGTTGCCAGTAGGTGGGTGCAGAGGTCTGGTGGGAGGGGATGGGGACATGGGAGGAGCAGGCCACCAGGGTGGGACAATGGAAAAAACACAGAACGGATACCCGTCAGAACAACTTAGTCAAGGATTGAGGCTCCAGACTCTGTATGACCCATTCCAGAAGCTCCGTCCCTCCATGCCCACGTGCTCTGACAATACAGGAGGGTGGAGGCCGCGGCCAGCCCCGTGTTTGTGGAGGGGGAGGGGCAGACCTGTCAGGAAATGGAAGGGACCCCCGCCCTGAACCTTGAAAATTTTTGAGAAACCACTCATGGAAAAACCTACACTAAGCATAAAGGTTCTTCCCTGGGACACATCCATAACACACTTTTTAAACCTTACCTGGTCAAGAAGGACCTGTACTAACCCAAAGGGACCTCATCCCCATGGGCAGGCTGCCCCTGCATACTTTCCTGGCGGCTTTTTCACTTAGAGCTGACCCCATCACTGCCCACACGGCTACTGCTGCCCCACCCATCATCCCTGGGTCTCCAGGAATCATGTGGTCTGTAGGTGGTCACCTGAGTCATGAACAGATATGTGGTGGAGGAAGAAAAAAAGCAGCAGCCCAGCTGAGTTACACCCACTGGCAGTGAGTCAGCCGTGCCTATCTGCCCACTCGGACTAAGCTCTGGTATCTCCCTTGTACTTTTCCCACTAAAGGACAGACTAGAAAACACATCAGAACCAAGCACGGTGGATTTCAACACTGTCTCCACTGCCTCTATTTCCCACAGTTCAGAATTACTAAAGACAACACAAGCAAATGACCACCATGACAAAACCTCCAACTTCCAGGGCCTGAGAAGTCAGTTTTCTAGAAGTGGAGAAAAGTTTAGTCTGGTTTTCCAAAATGTCATGACTATATATGGGCTGGTGAAATGGAAGTGGGATGCAGATGGCTTCATAAGGTATTATTGCAAGGAAAATGGATTACAACCCTATGAAGGGCAGCCATTAGAGAAGCAAAAGAAAATTAAACAAATCTAAAAAAGAGCCATTTAGCCTTTTTTGCAAGCTGCGGGCACCCTGCTCGCTTCTACTTGATACACATGGGCAGTTCTCATTAAGGCAAATTGCAAGCGTGCAACAGAGGGGGAACAGAACACTTATACAACAGCCAGCGGAGCCAGTCTGGAGTGAAATGCTTATGCTGAAATTGCAGGCATCTCCCAAATTGCCGAGATGTGCCAGTTGCTTTAGGTTTCTGATAAAACGCCATCTTTTGTAAAGTGGGTCAGCAGAGAGAGGAAAATGAGTTTGGAGGATGGGCTCAGCTCTGTAAATGACCTTGCACCATGAACCCCCAAACCACACCCACTTCAGGAGGCGGCTCTGTTACAAAGGATGGGATGTGCTGTAACCGTTTCCTAGGCATAGTTTCCAGACAACACCAAAGGGGCTGGGAACCCACAACAGAGGCTCTGTAGAGCTGGAGAAATAAAGTATGATTGCATACAGGAAATGTTATTCTTCCTCACCAACAATGATCACTGCATCAGCCCAAAGAAGAGAAAAGGAAAGAAGCTCGGGCTAGAAAACTGCTGGGGAGGGTCTGTATTAAGGCACGCACGATGTTTGCTCCTTGTCCCCCTGGAAGGCTGGATGTGGCCTCGATAAATTCTTGGCACCAAATGGGCTGGTGTTTGGTACTCACTCAGAAGGTTGTCTTACAGACGAGATATTCTGCTGAAGACCATGGAAAGCTTCAAATTCTCTCCGTTACGAAAAAGGGTTTGCTTTACCTAAAGTAAATTGGCCTTGCCAGCTAATGCCACGTAGCAGTAAGGAAGCCAAGCCTTCTGGCTCTCTGCTCTCAATCAACACTGGTTTTCCAAATGCCTGTGCTGTTCTGAGACGGCTGAAGCAAGGAGAGGGTATGCTACCTTCACAGGGAAGATTTCCTGTCCAAAGCCATCCAAACGTTCCACCTCATTGATGTACATAAGCTCAGCTTCTGCTGGCAGGATTCCACTAAAATCAAAAGAGCATCAAAGGAGGAAACGGTTAAGAGCCATAAAGTCAGTGGAAGATCCTACCCTCCTGGTGGCAAATTCCAGAACTGTGGTTTTAGTTCTGGGAAAAGCCATTGTCACCCAACCAACTGTGCAGGCATGGTACATTACTAAGTAATGCATTAACATATTCCTCAGTAGCCTTTTACTCAACAGGGAATAATAAGAGGAAGGTAAAATATTTAATTAAGAGCTACAGCCCTATAAACACTAAATAATTATTCCAGACATCCTGGTGAATAATGCCGCCTGCTTTAAAAAAAAAAAAAATGTATTTTTCTCCCACCTGGGAAAAAAGTCTCCACTGTTAAAAAAGAAAGAAGGAAGAAAGGCAAAAGTTTCTGAGGATGACATTTTGGGAGTCAAGTAACCAAGATAAGAGTCTAGGACCACTGCACATGTCCCAAAGAGCTCCACGTAGCCCTGATCAAGCTCTCAGGGATGCCTTAGATCTCACTCTTTCCCCTCCTGACCTTGACTTTCCCACCCAAAGCAGCTCTTGAGGTCTGCACTCAGCCTGGAGTGAAATGTTTATGCTGAAATTGCAGGCATCTCCCAAATCGCCGAGATGTGCCAGTTGCTTTAGGTTTCTGATAAAACTCCATCTTTTGTAAAGTGGGTCAGTCCCAGGCTTCCCAGGTCTGGCAACAGTTTTAGGAAGGTCACAGAGAGGAATTCCTCTGGCCAACATGTGGGCCAATTGGTGTTAAAGAAAAAAAGGAAAAAGGAAAAAAAAAAAGAAAGGGAGAGAGAGAAAAAAAGAAAGGGGAGTGGTAGCACTGTTTTCAAATCTACATGCACTCTCAGAACAGAGCTGAATCACTTGCTACAAGAAACAGAACTGTGTTGACTCAAGCCAGGGCTTGCGTGAAGGGGCCGAATGTCTCCTGCCTCGGACAGGACGGTGGCCACGTGCTGCGCCTGGCAGCCCCCGCCTTACCTGTGGGCTTTGTGTTCTTGGGCCACCTTCTGTGTCAGCTCCTCCAGAACAGCTTCTTCCAGGGCCAAATCCTATCAAAATGGAAAGCAGTTAAGGTCACTTGCTATTTTGCTTGCAAACCTTAAAAGCTCTCTTTTTTCTAGAAGTTGTTCCTGATTAGCTTCACTTCCTCAGTCTCCCTTTACTCCTTTGTGTGTTTGTTTGTTTGTTTTTGCGGTACGCGGGCCTCTCACTGTTGTGGCCTCTCCCGTTGCGGTGCACAGGCTCCGGACGTGCAGGCTCAGCGGCCACGGCTCACGGGCCCAGCCGCTCCGCGGCATGTGGGATCCTCCCGGACCGGGGCACGAACCTGCGTCCCCTGCATCGGCAGGCGGACTCCCAACCACTGCGCCATCAGGGAAGCCCCTACTCCTTTGAATTAAAGGTTGTCATTTTTAGGACAGAGGTTCATGTTTACTTTTGTAACAGGGCTCTCCACTGTAACAGGCTATTTCAAGGCATATTTGGGGTTGCCATCTACATTCTGGGGCATCTGGGAATAGCTCTTTTTTCATTTACCTTCTTCTTCCCTATCTGCCTGCCTCTTGGACTTTCATTAAAAATGCTTTTTAAGGAACAGAAACAGACTCACAGACTTAGAGAACCAACTTATGGTTACCAGCGGGTAGGGTGTGGGGGGGAAGGGATAGTTAGGGAGTTTGAGATTGACGTGTACACACTGCTATATTTAAAATGGATAACCAACAAGGACCTACTGTATAGCACAGGGAAACTGGTCAATATTATGTAACAGCCTAAATGGGAAAAGAACTTGAAAAAGAATAAATACATGTACATGTATTGAATCACTGTGTGGTACACCTGAAACTAACACAACATTGGTAAGCGACTATACTCCAATATAAAATTAAAAGTTTAAAAAAATCCTCTGTAAGTGCTTACACGTTTTTAATAGTGAGGATATACAGGCAAATGAGTTTCCAGGTCATCATCCCTTCCAAAGCTGAGCCCAAGAAGGGACTGTGCCTGGCCTTTTTATCCACCAGCACAATCCCAGCAAACTAATTCAGAGCCACCTGAAGTCAGAGCTGGCTCATTCAGAGACTAGTTGATGGGGCCTTGGGAACAAAAGCGGCCACGACAGCTCAACCGCCACAGCAGAGCTCCAGAAGGTAACAGGAGGGGAGCTGACCAGCTGGTGTCTCGACCAACTGAATCCCAGGCCCCTGGACCAGTGCTGTGCTGGCTCCCATGGGATTAGAGTCAACTGGACACATCGCTTCCCAACTCCCCTTCAATGACGGCGGGAGTGTTTAAAGGGCTTGTTAAACATTTAGCAGGAAAGTGAGATGGAGTCTGGAGGAATACATCCAAGATGGGAGACCAATCAGTTCCTGAGACACTGACGAGCATGGAGATTCTACAGCTCATCCCATCCCTTTCGGTGGCTCCAGCCCAGATGCCTCTGCCCTTCCCAGGTGCGACTTCCACGCCCCCCAGGCTGGTGAGCACCAAGGAAGGCACAGATGTGCTCCGTCTTCCTCCGAGCTCCAGAGGGGGCGTTAGAAGGGGCTCCGAGCTGTGTGTCCCGGTAAGCCTTCCAAGGCTCATCAAAGACACTTGAGGGGGGGGGACTGATGTTTTCACAGAAAACACCCAAAACGCCTCATTCCCTCGGTTCTAAAATATCATTTCTATAAAGATTACGTCCAATTTAACAGCTTTTCATGAAACACTACCCCCCAAAGGTACACCTCAAAACTGCAAGAAACATCCCATCTCAAATGATGCAACTGGAGAAAATCAATATTTCTTAAAGCTGGAACATGCGAGCATAACTATATATTGGAAATTCTATAGCTCTGCAGATGGTCCTGAGAAACCTTAGAGAAGATGGAGGGAATTGCTGGCAGCTCTCATTTTTCATGTGTTACTGATTAATTTGCTGTTTTCTGTTTAGCCATCCACTGAAACAACTCAAGTCCACGATAGGAAACAAGCTCGATGTTTTCCGTTTTATGCTGTGGAATCACAAAGATGCGACGTGGCTTAGGAATCCAGCTGTGTCTGTGCATCCAGGTACCGAGTATCAGGAATAACTCAATATTAATTTTGAAAAGCTAATAAAAGGCATGTGGCAATAGAATAAAATAAAGATCACTGAAGATCAAAAAGTGCTCCAATAAACTGCTGTCTCCTACTTTGAAAGAAGAAAAAGTCCAAAGGGACCCCTCTGCTATTGTACTCAACCCCACCGCCTCCATCTGTGTCTGGGGCCTCCCTGAGGTATGTGGTCCCACCACAGGGCCAGGCGAGAGTGGCTGCGCGCGGATGAAAACTGGCAGAGAGCGAGCCTGCACACAGCTGCACACCTGGGGAGCGCCCTGTGTACTTAACTTTGTTCTTTGACCGGCTGCAGAAATGCCATTTGACAAATTCGGTTACTTTATAAGATCAAACACGGCCATTCATCCCATCTTCCCTCCCCCACCAAAGGAATGCATTCTTCCCTTTGAAAGCTCTAGTGGAACCAAGCAGAAAGTTTGCAACCTTCCATGGCTCCCCACTGCCTACTCAATTAGGTCAACACCTGGGCCTGGCATTCAGACCATTTTTCAGTGTGGCTCAGCCGTCCCTTCAGACCTCTTCTCTCAAGGGTTCAAGGCCTCAGGCCGACTCTTCCTAACACAAACTGCTTTCACGTCTCACCCCATCTTTCAGGTCCTGACACACCTACCACTCCCTGGACAGGGCTTCCATATTCTCTCACGTGGGACAGAAGCCTTTCCCTCTCTGGACCTACCTCTTCCACCCTGTGTGTCTCTCTTAGAGTTCTTACCATAGTCTACCTATTGTCTTTCTTACATAGTTATCTGGATACTCATCTTACCCTTTATCCTTGTCTCCCTCCCTCTGCTAGATGACAGGCACCTAAGGTCAGCAGGCAGCAAGGCTCCACACTGCCTCCAGGGCCCAACTCAGGGCTTTGAACAATGCCAGCGTATAAACTCTCAACATACAGTAGATGATCAATAAACATTGACTGCGCTGAGCTGAGCTCAGCTCAATATGCAACGTGTCAGTGTCATATTGTCAAGCGAGGGTTTTTTTGTTTCTGTTTTGTTTTAATTTTTATTGGTGTATAGTTGATTTACAATGTTGTGTTAGTATCTACTGGACAGCAAAGTGAATCAGTTATACATATACACGTAGCAACTCTTTTTTAGATTCTTTTCCCATATAGGCCATTACAGGGTATTGAGTAGGGTTCAAGTTACGCGAAGCGGCTGAATGATAATTTATGCACTCTGCTTGTCCTCTGTCTGCTCACATTTCAAAGTGCATAGAGTATTGTTGCCTGGAAAGCACACTCTTCAGCAGCCTGTGCTTGCCTAACAGAGACAGAAAAATAATGCTGCTGATAATAATAATGTGAGGACAACGGTGATTATGATGACAACTAAATAGACACTTACTGAGAATTCACCACGTGCCCGATTAAGTCCTTCACAGGCATTCTCTCCTTTTATCCTCACAGTCAGATTAGGCTCGTTATCCTCATTTTTAGATGAGGAAACGGAGGCTTTGGTTAAATAACTTGCCCAAGTTTGTACAGCCAGTAAGTGGCACGGCCAGGATATGGGCACAGAACACTTGACCCCTATACTCTAAACCTCCTGACCACAGGCCACAGTGTATCGAGGATACAACAGGGGTCAGGGTCGTGGGGCAGAGGAGAGGATACATGACTGATGGCAGAAGCCTAGGAATGTTCACGAATCAGATATGCATGCTGACATCAGCTTCTGCCACGTCATCCTGAGGGCCGTCCAGAAGGACTTTCTGGAATGATGGAAATGTTCTATACCCAAGCTTTCCAGTACAGTAGCCATGAGCCACACGTGGCTACTGAACACGTTTTTAATGCAACTGAGGAACTAAATTTTTAATTTTATTTAATGCTAATTAATTTCAATTTGAATGTAAATAGCTACCTGTCACTAGCAGCTACTATACCAAAGAGGGACGTTTTAGATCCAAGGACAACAGCATCAATATCTGTCTGGCACAGTGAGACTGAATGAGGTCTCTGCTGTTTTAATATCTGATTTGCTTAGAGCCCAGCGGAGACATGGTCTTATTCTGAAAAAGGTATGAAATACCTTTCAGAATACACAAAGTAACTCCTTAGCTGCCTTACAGCACTTTAACCTGTCAAAGCATCTTACCACCTACAAACTCATACATCTCACGCTCGTAATCACCCTTGAAAATTCTCCTGATCTCTGCCTAAAGGTTATGTGATAAAGACCTTTAATGAGAGAAAGGTGAAAAAAAAAAAAAAAAAAAGTGAAAAATTATCAACCCAATTCATTGTCTCCGTTTGACACAAACATACACGTTCTCTAAAATTCTAAGGTATCACTTTCACTTTCCTCCGCCGAGCACACCAGAAAACATCCTGACTTTTTTGTGAGCTGCTGAGTTGTTACAGATACTGACACCAAGTCCTATGAAGAACTTCTCTGCTAAGTAATATGCTAATCTCTTTGAATGGAGGTTGATTTAATCGGTGGAATTAATAAGGCATAAAAAACAGCAGGCCCAAGATAATACTGCTATTATCTTGGTGGGAAGAATAAGGAGAGAGCTATTCATAAAAAGTTAGAGATTTTGCAGTATTTCCCTAACCTAGAAGAATAAGGTTAAGTTTTCGACCACTTTAGAGAAAAGGTAACCCTTGTACACTGTTGGTGGGAATGTAAACTGGTGTAGCCACTGTGGAAAACAATAGAGAGGTTCCTCAAAAACTAAAAATAGAACTACTCTATGACTCAGCAATTCCACTCCTGGGTACGTATCTTGAAAAAAAAAGAAAACACTAATTCTAAAAGATACATGCACCCCAATGTTCATAGCAGCAATATTTACAACTGAAAAGCTATGGAAACAACTTAAGTGTCCATCAACAGATGAATGGCTAAAGAAGATGCGGGGTGTGTGTGTGTGTGTGTGTATGGATACACACACAATGGAATACTACCCTGCCGTAAAAAAAAGAATGAAATTTTGCCATCTGCAACAACATGTATGGACTTGGAGGGTATTATGCTACGTGAAATAAGTCAGACAGAGAAAGACAAATACTGTATGATATCGCTTATATGTAGAATCTAAAAACCTACAACAAACTAGTGAATATAGCAAAAAGAAGCAGACTCACAGATATAGAGAACAAACCAGTGGTTACGAGTAGGGGAGGAAGGAATGGGAGGTACAAATTACTGGATATAAGGGAGGCTCAAGGATGTATTGTACAATATGGGGAATACAGCCAACATTTTGTAATAACTGTAAATGGAAAGTAACCTTTAAGAATTGTATAAAAATTTTTAAAAAGTTTTTTTTAAGTTTTGGACCAATTAGATTCATCTCATCACTGACACAGGAAATAACTGCAACCTTACTCACCCCTTCTCTCAACACTTAAAACCTTTGTCGCCAGACCCCTCTACTTTCTCCCATATGCCACAGTAGTTTAGATGCCAAGCTCTGCCCACTGTACTTCCAAAATATCTTTTGCATTGCTTTTTCGTTTTTATCTTCACTGCCAACACCTAATTCTTATGTCTTGCCGAGAACACCACACACCAGATTCTTATCTGACGTCCTTCTGCAAACGGTCTCATTACTCTAATCCAGTGGTCCTCAAAGTGTGGGGCCTGGAACCCCTGGACGGAGCCCACGCGTTCTAACTCCTCAGATGTTTCAGGCTTCTCTGCCACCGCTCCCCTCCGCACCCCCGAGCGGCCATCAGACTGGCCAGTTGACTCCCACCCAGTTACGCAGGCTGCCTCGCCTCTCCTCCTCCAGCCTCTGTCTAGAGCATCCCTTGCTCCTTCCCTCTCTGCCTGCTGCAATGTTGCTCATCCTTTAAGATGCAGCTCACACACCATTAGCCTTTCGACCTACCCTCACCTCCCAAAAACAGGTAACCTCTCCCTACATAGAATCCCTATCATACTTTGTTACACTTGGATTTGCATTAGGATTTTGCAAACTTCCTATTGACTCAGCCACTTTGTCGTCGCCCTGAGAACAAGCACCGTTTCTTATATAACTTTATCCCTCAGGGGAAAAAAAAAAGTGGTAAATGCTCGTGATTTCTAAAATCAGAGCCGGAATGTTGGAGCGGGTATAGCCTTTCCCTAAAATGGTTTTTCAAATGTTTTAACTTTCCTCGTGAAAGCTCTTCTCAATTACTCCAAAGCTACCAAAAAACAAACAAAAATACTCCAGGGATAAAAACCTAGCCTTATCCCTAATTTAACCCAGGAATAAACATTTTACTTCATGGACGCATTCAACAGACGTTTATTCATGCAAATTATGTGCCAGACAACAGTGGATGAGATAGAGTCCCTGCTTAAGGACCATAGAGCTGACATTCCAGCTGACAATAAAAATGAAAGAAAGAATGAACACGTTCAGATACTGAAAGAGCTCTGAAGTACACGCATAAAAGGGCAGGAAGTGCTGGATGGTTGGAGTGTATAATATAGATGGTCAAGGAAAAGGAAGCCTTCCCTGAGGAGGTGGTATTTGAATCAAGATCTGAATGACAAGTCATAAGAAGACCTGGGGTCGAGCATTCCAGGCAGAGGAGGCACAGTACAAAGGCTCTGGAATGGGACCAAGCTGGGTGTGCTCAGAAAGGAAGATACAACATAGTAGTGGAGGCTGGTGTGATGGGGCCGGGGGCAGGGAAGTGTCTTGAGGAGGTAAGAAGAGGCATCTTTACCATTCTCAGTGTCTTACAAAACTTGTTCCTACTTTATAAATGCAGGGACATTCTCCCTAGGGAATATGTGTGTAAATTCCTCTGAGATTTTCAAAGGAAAGAATTAAATATCCATAGAAGGTAGAAAATTAATTGAGAAAAAGGAAATTACACTTACCATTGGAAACAGCACATATTCTCTGAGGAAATCCTGAGAGTCAAACTGATTATAGTCTCCAAAATCAGCTGAAAAGAAAAGAAGGGGAAGGAGGGCAGTCTTTATTATATGACATTAAAGATGGAATAAAATAGGGTAAACTTATCACCACGTTTACTCTCGCCACTTTATCCTACTTCTGTACTATTATTAAATAAAAACAGTGCCAAGATGGGTTTGATGTTACTACCACTTTCACATAGCAATAATGTAAATATAAGCACGTGAGCACTGCTACATAATTTTCTAGAAAGAATGGGGAAATTTGAAAGTGATTCCTAAGCTATTTTAAAAACTTAAAACAAATCTATATTTATCTTTTTATTAAATATTCACCAACACATATCTTAATAATATCTGCCACGGGGACTTTTTTTTTTTTTTTTTTTTTTTGCGGTACGCGGGCCTCTCACTGTTGTGGCCTCTCCCGCTGCAGAGCACAGGCTCCGGACGCGCAGGCTCAGCAGCCATGGCTCACGGGCCCAGCCGCTCCGCGGCACGTGGGATCTTCCCGGACCGGGGCACGAACCCGTGTCCCCTGCATCGGCAGGCGGACTCTCAACCACTGCGCCACCACGGGAGCCCATGCCAAGGGGACTTTTTAACTCAAGGTTAATTTAGAGAACTGAAGAGACAAACCCATCTGCATCTCTTCATATATTTGCAGCTGGAAATTCCCACTGTAAATCACCCTTGGCAAGCATCCTTGCAAATTTTATACCTCTTAAACAGCTGCACATGTTATAAGATGCCCAAAGTTCTGTTCTGTCCTACTTTCATCTCACAGTTGTAAGTTTGAGCACATGTAAAATGAATACAGTGCGCCTCTATCATAAATCTATAAATGTCTTGCTTCGAATCCTACTTGCTCTCAAAAAAAAAACAACTCAAAGCAGCATGAAATTTTAATTTCATGTAAAATGTTTAGCATCAGGTAGAAATGGATTCAGGTATCTTTTAGGTAACAAGAACTAGAGAATGAGGGGATCCACACAGAAGGCCGTTACCAAGAAGGCAAAGATGCACCTACAAACTCAGCACATAACTAATTAACAAGGTGAGGCACTCAGGCACACCAAAGATCGTAGGCTCTGCCTAATTCCAAGGTCAGTTATCTGTTGTCATATTTCATGACAACTTTTATCTCTGTTGATGTGGCTTTCTAACTGCCCAATAAGGTTCTCAGAAAAATTATTTTACAAATATTATAGCTAGAGGAGGTTTCATCCGACTGAACAGCGAGCTTCAAGGACCCAAGGAAAAGGGAGTTATCAAGTTATCAAGGAAAGGCTGCCTCTTTAGACATTTCAAACCCAAAAGGTTTAACTTCAGTGCAGTTACAGATAAGAAGTTCAGTTCTCAGCTTCTACAACAATCCACACAGCAAGGACCTGGCGGCTGGCAGGCTTGCATTTGGACGGTACCCGATTTTAAAGAAAATCATGACTACAAGGGAAACTTGCCTCTCTTTAAAAATTATACTTTTATCTTGTTTTCAACATGACTAAAGACAATGAAGCTACCCCTCAATAAAGAGTAATGTATAAAGATATGTAAAAACTCACATGGTGTGTTACGTAAATATGTGTAACGATTTAGAGAAGATAAAAACATAGGTGTCTGATCAATCTAAGTAGGACAAGTCGAAAGATAAAGGTACTCTAACACACATTTGTTGTTCCACATTACAATCTTGCATTTTAAATTTCTCTCTTTAACTGTGTCGGAATCAATTACACTACAATGTTTTAAGCTCTCACGCTTGACACTGATGTGACAGTCACACAGTCATGGCGTCAAGCCACAAGATATGACCATGTTGGGCAGTGACAAAATTCTAAGAAAATGTTCCACCAACCCTGCAATGTAGCTTTACTTAGAGGCAGGATGAAGGCTGCTGTTTCTTCAAATAAAACTAAAATTATACAAGCATGAGCAATTTGCAAACAGCTTTGAGAAATCCAACATCCTGCCTCTAAAAATCACTCTCTCTGCATTTTTAATGTAAGATACCTTGAAATGAAAAGTGAGAGTTACTAAGGGATCGTTTAAGCAAATTTAACTTTTCCCTCTGAGAGGCCAGCGACACCAACATCCAACAGAAGACGGACTGTCACACACCGGTCCCCACTCTCTTACCTTGCACAGCTAAGCCCGCCAGCCGGATCACCTGTTCCAGCGTACATCGCAACCGCCCTTCAAGCACGTCTTTTTTGACTTGCAGGTAATACTGATATCTGTTCATGGAAACAGAAGAACAAATAACCTTAAAAACACATACTTGGAATACATTCCCACGACATCGATGCCTCTGGATGTGAAACCTTATGTACACAGCAGGATACACAGGTGATGTCGATAAAGGTCAGGTCTATAGAAGATGGAAAGTGACCTCTGCCTGTGTTTATCTTTGTTTGATGTGGCAGGTGCCACGTCCCGTTCACTCTGAGTTTGAGAGCGTTCTCATCACATCATTTCACTGTGGGCCGGCAGGATGAACTACTGATAAGAACCAGCTCTTCACAACAAGAGACCAAGAACGAAAACGCTCTTCCACACTTCGACAACCACAACAGCACAGCTGCCAAAGCCATATTCAACAGTGTGTGCACTCCTGAAAAACTTCTGGAAACACACCATTTCTTAAACCCCAAGGCTTGGGAGAGTAGAAGACAGATAGGCCAAATCATTGAGAATTCTGCTAATGGACAGGATAAAGCTTTTCAGGGCCAGGCTCACCCTCCACGTCTGTGACTCACAAAAAATCTAACCAAATGTGATACGGAGCCTTCCAACCCAAAGTACGTCCTCCAAGCAGCAAAGTTCAGACGGACAGAATGTGCCCATACACAACGTCAACCTCAGACTACACCACTGTTCTAGAAACTAATACAGCGTTATTGTTTCCTCGCCAGTAAAATCGCACTTAGAAATCTCCTCACCCCAAACCTTTACATCCCAGGACTCCATTTCCTTTGACCATACTCTTAGAACACAGCTACCTCTAGAACAGTCACACTTTTTAGGCATTAATTCTTGGCAAATGCTAACCACCTTTTTGCTCCTGGTAACCATAAGTCTGTACTTCTTCAAAATTTTGGCATGTCAATCAAGGGAGCTCAGGAGTGACCCAAAGCCCAGCTCTCGTGGAGAGAGGCAATCAGCCCTGAGAGCTAATTATTGCTGCCTCTACCTTGATATCATGGACATCACCACATATCAATCCAATACCTATTTGAACAGAACAATCAGGCTCGACAAAATAGTCTCTACTTCTCTACTCTTGGGTTTATGGGACAAGGTAAAGACAACCAGGTCTGTCTCTGGTGGGAAAACCTACACTCAAATTAGAAGGACCAACACTCGGCGTTATCTAAAGTTTTTTTTACTCAAACTTAATGTCTAATAGAAAAACAACCTATTTTTCCTACCACCATTCTATCTTTCACCTAAAGTATTCAAAATCATTTTACAGCGTCCAGTATCGAATCAATAATTTGACTACTTGTCAATATCAGTTGACTAAATCGATTAATGTACATAACAGGTACCTTCACTGCTTTTCTGAGACAAGTCCCTGGTACCTGTAGAAAACCTTTGTGTCCACTCACCACTCTGAGCTCAGTGGACACTGCCCTGACCTCACCTAGTCATTATATCCTTAGCTGGTTAGAGGCATCGTGGATTCTAAATCCCAACAAATAGGAACAGAGGTTTCATATAAGACCCTGTGATTAACAATCTTTTGTTGGTAATGAAGTGGCAGCTCTGCTGTTTCTGAATGTGCACAATTGGAGCTAATACTAGATAGAATACTTTGAAAAATCCTGTGAAGTTGAAGGTACCACCTTCGTGTGTGTGTGTGTGTGTGTGTGTGTGTATTTTTTTTCTTTGTTGAGGGAGTTTCTGGCAATAATATATGATAGAGGGAAAAGGGGAAGTCATGACCTGCCTCTTCATTCGTCATAGGAGAGAATCAGAGTAAATGAAAACATTTTGAAGCAATAATTGTAAACGAATTAAAAGAAACAGCATGAGAGTGAATCAAAGTATTGAAGACTAAAGAAACCTGAATTGCTGCAGTTAAAATATGCCATGTTCCCCTCTGGCTTCCTTTTTTCCCCTGTTCACTGAGGTCAAGTCCCCAAGCTCTGGCATATTTTTCAAATGTTTCACACCAGGTGAGTCACCATCACAGAAGGGTGGTCCCATGCATTCCCATGATCCACGTGCCTGCTGTGTGCCTGAATGTCTCCCATCTCAAGGGGGAAGAGACAGCCAGCCTGCACATGGCAAGCGCCAAGGATCGCAGGTTCCATGGTTTCATTCAGCAAACCAAGAGCTCCAACAGAAATGCTTTACACTAGCACCTTTGCTTCAAGGAGTGTGCACCCTATCAAGTACAAGCAAAGCTCAGGGCTTCTATAACCTTACTTAAATAACAGATTTATGCCTAAAAACATAACCTAATAATGCACACTATTAGTTCATCTCCTAGGAGAAAGCTCAGTAAAACCTAAGCTAAGAGGGAAACACAGGCTTCAGAAGGCTTCTTCTCATGCAAAGCTACAGCACATGTTTTCTGTTGCATCCTCCATCTTCTTTCATGGTTTGTCCTCAGCACCCACCGCCATGCTCTTTCCCTGTCCCCAGCCTGGTTCTTGGTTTTCCTCTGGCACCTGTCTTGTGCTTCTGGGCCAGTTCTCCAGGAAACAGTAAAAGGTCCACTCATTCACGTGAGGAAACTTTTCCTTCAAGAGATTTTAGGAATTGCCCGGGAGCCATTCAGGGAAGATCTTTTTTTTTTTTTTTTTCCCCAGTACGCAGGCCTCTCACTGCCACGGCCCCTCCCGTTGCGGAGCACAGGCTCCGGACGCACAGGCTCAGCGGCCATGGCTCACGGGCCCAGCCGCTCCACGGCATGTGGGATCCTCCCGGACCGGGGCACGAACCCGTGTCCCCTGCATCGGCAGGCGGACTCTCAACCACTGCACCACCAGGGAAGCCCAGGGAAGATCTTTTATGTTTATAACCTAGCCAGTTCTCAAAAAGGAGAACACGTTCTTGTAGAAACCCAGGCAAGCAAGGGGGTCCTTAGTCATCAAAGACCTTTTAAGTACCAAGAGTTCACTGTGAAAGCAGATAGGTCTTTGAAGAAGAGCCACTTAGAATCTGAAGACCATACTTTCAAAACTCGGGGAATAAGAAGAAAAGAGGGATGACGAAAAGTATTAACATCATCCTATGGCCAGAGGAGCCCGCTGTGTCTTTCTTCAGAAAAATTAAAGGATGTTTAATTTTTTTGTTAATAAAAACAAAAAAAAAACAACCAAAGGACTAAAAAAACAAAATCTCACAATAGGAAGGAATGTTAGTGTTTATTAAAGAAAGGTACAATGGGATTCTAAAAACAACAGCAAGAACAACACGCACAAAACCCAAAAACCCAGACAAACGAGAAGACACAGTTTCAAGGTGGGAAAGGATGGTAACGTTTGCCTACTCGTCCGTCCTATTCAAACAGTGTTTGAAACTCTTCTACATGCATTCACTCCTTCGTATCTGGAGTTGTTTCGACTCATTTTCTGCTCTCCAAGCCCAGGGGACACATGGATATTAACGACTATTCATTAAGCACTTCCTGTACGTCTAAGTCGGCTAGACGCCGAGGACATCCTGGAGAAGGCTAAGACAGTCTGCCCTGCAGGGATGCTCATCACCTCTCGGGCCACCGCTGTCACGTTTCTCTCTCCAGTGCAGTATTTAAGGGTTTAATGTTTAAGAACCAACGAGAAAAGCATCTTAAAAGGTGTTATCCTAGCATTATCTGCCACAGCTAGTGCCTTGTACACGTCACCTTGGAGGCAAAAATGATTAGCTGAGACCTTGGGAAATATAATCCACAGCACCCAACAAAACAATAGTTATAGTTTTCTTACGCTGCTGATCCCAACTTTCATCCACAATTATCACTTCTATACAATGTACAAGCAGGTTCCATCTATTATAGAGCCATCCCACACTAGGCAACAGCGAGTCCCAATCCACTAGCAAGGAACACCAGGATTGTTCCTGGTCATTTAGGTTAAATGTAGGCTTGTGCTGGTAAGCAAAACCAAGGAGCTGAAGAATGCAATGCCCCTGTCTGCAAGCCATCCAGACTACGAGAGAATCTGAACAGCGTTAATGATATGGTGTGATTGCCATTTGAGATTGTGGATGTTACTACATGAGATCACAGAAACAGGAATGGAATCTGAACCACTTTGCTAATTGATTGTTTGCTACATTTCTGCTCAAAAGGTACTTTTATAAGATATAATAATTCTATCCTATATGAAGACCAAATTAGAGAATATGAGCTGAAATTCTATTTCTAGAATGTTTGGTTTTTGCTTATTTTTGATTAGAGATTCAATTCTAACAGCAGTAAAATATAACACTGAATCCTATTCTGGAAACATGCAATTTCATGGAAGTATACTCCACTCCACCCTGTCATAGCTTTGGGTGGAGGGGAAAAGAAAAAAACCAATCCTTGTGCCAGGAAAGTAAGTATTTGCCAACTTTCCAAAGGGATCCTCTTTGAAAACCCAAACCCACAAGGAAAGCTTTTAAATATTTTTTATATTCAAAGACTTGGAAATAGTCCATCTGACTGCTGAGGTCCAATGAATGGCTTTAGGTGAAGATTTTGCTCTCCCTCTAAGAACTGGTGAACGTAATTATGCTTATTGAACAAGGGTAACATTTCTATTTTCAGTTTTTTGTTTTGTTTTGAATCTCCAGAGATTAATTTATGGATTGAATGCAAGTTTCTCTGGGTGAAGCAGTAAAGGCTTCCTGATAATTGGTGCTATTAAACATCACACTTGGAAACTGACAGACACTATAAACCCATCCCTAGAGGTCTCATCTATCTGGAATACTTCTATCCAAACTCAAGAAAATATGTGACTTCTCCATGTTCTTTCCGCCCCCTAAGATTTTGAAAAGAAAGGTTAAAAAAATGCCACACTGGGGCTTCCCTGGTGGCGCAGTGGTTGGGAATCCACCTGCCGATGCAGGGGACGCGGGTTCGTGCCCCGGTCCGGGAAGACCCCACATGCCGCGGAATGGCTGGGCCCGTGAGCCATGGCCGCTGAGCCTGCGCGTCCGGAGCCTGTGCTCCGCAACGGGAGAGGCCACAGCAGTGAAAGGCCCGCATACCGCAAAAAAAAAAAAAAAAAAGCCACACTGAATTAAATCAGTAAAGCCTGCATTCAGTGGTATCAAAGGACTCTTTCAAAATTACTCCCCATTACATTATCCTTAATGTTTACAGATGTGCTGCTAAGATCTTTCATCTCTTATTTTAATTTATATATGAGGGCTTTATCTAAGCACTTATGCAAGTATATTTCACATGCAGGTCTGTTAATACTTCTCAGATTGAGAAATTCCACACGGTATTCTGGAAAGTATGGACTGTACTGCCACAGAACCACAAATAAGGCAAGAGAACCCAGAGGCCGAGTACGTGCTGCTTTTAAAATATTCCTCCCACCCCTCTCACACATGAAATATTCATTCCAAGTCCAGTTCAGCAGAAATGCCTCAAACAGGGAATAGCCATGAAAATCTGAAAACTCTAAGATGTGATTTAGGTCATGCTTCTACCCAAGGGCTCAACATAACTCAGCCTAAATCACAGGATGGTGGAGACAGGAGGCTGGTAGGCCACTATCGCTGCTCTGAATGCTGCCACTCTCCCTGGGGCCTCCCCTCCCAGAGCATCATAGCCGAATTAACTCTGAGACTAGCTTCGAGATCAGTGAAATGGAGGAGGAAGTGACACATGCCAATCCCAAGCAGAAGCCTTCCAAGCCCGTGCCTGGTTCCCAGCTCTGCTTCCCTCTGCCCTGAGACCTGCAGTGTCCAGGTAGCACTGCTGCCTGGTTAGCCTGACCACCAGGGAAAGAAGGCAATGGACACAGCACACATGTAAGGTAGCAAGAAATGAGCCTTTGGCTCTGAAAGCCACAGAGAGGTGGAGGTCATATACTATTGCAGCATGACTTAGTGTTAAGCTACTTAATAAGGGAAGGATTTCGAAAACTCACGCCCAGCTCTTCTGTTTCTAGAGAAGAAAACTCTGTTGAGGAAGGAGAATGACTTGCCCAAGGTAACACTGCTCCTTGAAGGCAGGACCACACAGACCAGAGCCTGGAGCTCCTTTTCTGCATGGCAACCTCAGAGGTGATGAGAGTGGGATGGGATTCCCAGCCATTGTAGGCAAGTCATCAATTTCACTGAAGTCTAAAAATAGAAATGAAAATACAAACACCACTGCTGGGTGATTTTCAGGATCCCAATGCTTCTAAGGAAGGGCTTCAACAACCAAGCTGCCCTCCCCTCCCTCATCTGTGCCACAGCATATGAGACAAGCATTGACATAGAAGCTTTTCTGTAAAAACATATTACATGACATGTTTCATACTTTGGCCCTTGGATTTTTCAGATCTGTTTTTTCTCCCAGCAGCAGCCTCTGGGATATTTCACTTTCCTCCCGAAGGTAGAAGGCAGGCAAAGGAGATTGAGTTATGCATTCTAACGACTCATTGACAACTTCATAAGACGCATAGAGGGATAAAAGTAAAATCTAGAGATCGGGGTCTCCAATTAATAGGCTCCTACCTAGAAGGAGAGGCTGTACGCAGAAGCCGGTGCAAACTGGGCCCTTAAATGTATATGTTGCCAAATGCAACATTTTTTAAAAAGTAAACAGCAGTTCATCATCAGTAACACACAGTCTTTACTGCCTTGCTTTGAGTAAAGATACTTCTATATTATATATCATTAAAAGTTACTCAGACTTGGGCTTCCCTGGTGGCGCAGTGGTTGAGAGTCCGCCTGCTGATGCGGGGAACACGGGTTCATGCCCCGGTCCGGGAAGGTCCCACATGCCGTGGAGTGGCTGGGCCCGTGAGCCATGGCCGCTGAGCCTGCGCGTCCGGAGCCTGTGTTCCGCAATGGGAGAGGCCTCAGCAGTGAGAGGCCCGCGTACCGCAAAAAATATAAATAAATAAATAAAATTAAATTAAATTAAAAAGTTACCCAGACTTCACTCTGTTAGTGAAGTTACCCAGACTTCACTCTGTTAGTGAAGTTACCCAGACTTCACTGTTAGTGAAGTTACCCAGACTTCACTCTACTAAGGTATTAATAACACTTGAAGCTGTCTGATCAGCACATACCACCCATGCATTGATCTCTTTTACCCCCACTGCCCAAGGATACCTGAGACAGAAAGAAAACGCTCTTTCGTAGTTAAAAACAGGTGAGTGGAAGCACTCTGTATGCTCTAACTGCGGACCTGCAGTGTCACTGCTGCTGTCAGACAGCTACATCTGCCTTTCCCTCCTCTACAGTTCAAGGTCAGGCAAACCCTCTTATCTCTTCCCATGTACATGGTCAGTAGGGATGTGACAATTTAGAGAGAGGGAGCACATCAGTACCATCCTTAAACTCCTCAGTCTGTGAAGCTTTTCCATAAAACTACTGGGGTGGGAGGACCAGAGAGAGAAACCAGATTGTTTTGTCATTGTTATTATCAAGAAAAGGGTAAGACTTAAAATGTCCTTTCCTCACTAGAAAACTCCCTTTACAATCAGCAATATCAGAAGAGTCTTGCTAGAATGTACTGGAAACCCAGTTCTCCCAGGACAGTGCAGTAGGTACCAAAACGCTCGCATTGCTTTCTGGTCAGCATTACATTGGGCAACTAAGAAATAAATGTACAAGCTTTCTACCATAAAAGACAAACGTGGGAGGCGGGGGGATGTTGGGGACAAGCTGTCCTAGAATTCTGGGACACAGGTTGGCAAAGAGCATAATTTTAACTCTTACATTGACAGAGGTACCAACACAAGAGAAACAGCACATTCCAGCCATTTCAAAGAGTGTTCACAGCTGTAAATCCAGATAACGGACAGGGTGGCCCACCCTGCTCTCCACCTGCCAGGACCAGATAAACAGTACATACGCGGGCATGGAACCAGACAAACGGGAAGGCTTGCCTCCCTCGGCCCCTCTGTCCTCAAAGCCCCCGAGAAGATTTCAGTGTGTGATTATTCGGGTATAATAATGTGTTTGGTTCCTGAGCCATGCACTATCTAAAATCTCTTCTATTTAATGAATGTTCAAGTTGACAGTCAATTAATACTCTGCATCATCAAGCAGCTGACAAAGTCAGCGTTCCTGCAACTATGCAAAACTGAAATAAACCAACAGGGAGGAAGAAACGAAAGGAAAAGGCTAAAACCAGAACTCCACAAAGAGAACCTTAAAAGGAGAGGTTTTTCGTTTTGCCTTTTTTACACCACAAGCCAACACACGTGCGTACGTGAAAATACAAACACGTGCATACACTCAAACACATACAGACAAGATTGTCCTGGCAGAACTTCAGTTCCAGAGGTTTTCAACATTCGCTGATCAATATCCTATTTTGCCAGAGACACCTAACTTCTTACTGAGACTCCTTAAGTTTCAGTGAGTCAAAGGATTGCCATTCTTTCCTGAAAAGGATAATGTTTGTTTAAATGCACACAAACACACACGGGCCTTAATGCTAGTGAAAAAAGGCCAATAATAGCCAGGTGTTGCAAAAGAGAAAAGCATGCCCCAACCTGATCCTTACTTTCTGCTCTTGAACTCCTGCATTAATTACAACAAATTACAGGGAATCGAAGTACAGTTTACATGTATGATAAACTCCCTAATAATAGCTTATAATTCAATCAAGGGTTCTCTTTAAAATAGAAAAACTCATTCTCTACAACACATCCTAGAGAGAGAGCATGAATACCCTGACAGCACTTCTTTCTGTCCCATTCTACGCTATTGGGTACAGATTCCTCTGTAGCAATCACACCAATGGAATTGTAAAGAGCCCAATAGGTTTCACTGCTGTGGACTGTGATGCCTTGAACTAGGAAGACAAGGCAACAGCACTAGAAATACCCAGGCTCAAAAGAAAACACTGTCCTCAAGTGTGTGATGTTAAAACAGAACCTGAGTCTGTTTTGCTCCGGCTTAAAAATCTCCAATGACTTGGAAGAGTTCAGCAGTTCCTCAAACGTTAAATATGGAGTTATCATCTGACCCAGCAATTCCACTCCTAGGTATATACCCAAGAGAACTGAGAATATGTGTTCACAAGGAAACTTGAGCATGAAGAGCAACATCATTCATAATAACCAAAAAAGAGGAAACAGTCCAAACGTCCATCAACTTATGAATGGCTAAACAAAATGTTTATTCCATGCAATGGAATATTATTTAGCCATAAAAAGGAACAAGGTATTGATACATTGCTACAACACGGATGAACTCTGAAAATATTATGCTAAGTGAAGTAACTCAAGACACAAAAGGCCACATATTGTATGATTCTATTCATATGAAATGTCCAAGAACAGGCAAATCCATAGAGACAGAAAGTAGATTAGTGGTTGCCAGAGGCTGGGAGACAAGGGGAGGGGAAAAGACTGCTAATGTTATGAAATTAGATAGTGGGAATGGTTGCACAACTTTGCATACATAGTAAAAACAACTGAATTGTATACTTTAACGTGCTTAAAATAGTGAATACCATGTTATGTGAATTTTATCTCAAAAAAACAAAATATCCAATAACCCTAATCAGGAAAAACTTCAAACTCCTGATACAGTACACCAGATTCTTCATGATCCACTCAGAACTACTTTCTTTTTCATTTCATGTCTCACCACACAGCATATACTTGAGTTGTAATAAGTTTACTGTGCTTCCCAATACCACCCCCTTCCTGTTTCATCTGTCTGAATGCCCTTGCCCATCCTTCTCCATTTGGACAATCATCATCTACTCATCCTTCAGAGCC
This sequence comes from Tursiops truncatus, assembly GCF_011762595.2. Classification (NCBI taxonomy): domain Eukaryota; kingdom Metazoa; phylum Chordata; class Mammalia; order Artiodactyla; family Delphinidae; genus Tursiops; species Tursiops truncatus. The sequence goes on from NC_047034.1 coordinate 42,325,959, forward strand.
CTGTTGAAATGTATGTCCTTTTGTAAAAGCTTCCCAAATCCTTTCATCCAGTTAGTGAACCCCTCTCCCAGCTCTGCAAGCACGTCACCCGGGTGACCCTGCACTGTTGTCAGCACCTCTCCCGCTCCACACAGACTGGGGACCGGGTCTTTCCATTTAATGTCAGTACCTGGTGCCAACTAGACACTCGATAAATGTTTCTGAGTAGATGAAATACTGACAGAGAAACAAGGACAGAGGGAGGAAGCGAGACTAGTCACCTCACAGGAAGATTATTAGATGTTATTTCTATGGTATGAAAGAGGCACCTGAAAGTTTCAGAAATGTAACCCGTCACATACCTGTTTTTAGGCAAAGGTAAACAATATTCCTTCAAAGACCTAGAATAGTCAACACAATGCTAAAGGAGAAGAATCATGTTGGAGGAATGACACTACCCGACTTCAAGACTTACTATAAAGTTACAGTAATCAAGACAGTGCGGTATTGGCAAGAGAAAAGACAAATAGATCAATGGGACAGGATAAAGGGCCCAGTTACAGACCCACATAAATACAGTCAACTAATCTTTGACAAAGGAACAAAGGCAATACTATGGAACAAACATAGCTTCTTCATCAAATGGTGCTGGAACAACTGTGAATCTACATGCAAAAAAATGAATCTAGACACAAACCTTACACATTTCACAAAAATTAACTCAAAATGAATGACAGAACTAAATGCAAAATGCAAAACTAGCAAAATCCTAGACGATAACACAGGAGAAAATCTAGATGACCTCGGGCATGGCAATGACTTTTTAGATACAAAGACACAAATTCATGAAAGAAATAATTAATAAACTGGACTTCATTAAATTTAAAAACCTCTGCTCTGTAAAAGACAATATCAAGAGAATTACAGACAAACCAGAGACTGGGAGAAAATATTTACAAAAGGCACATCTGATAGAGGTCTGATCCAAAACATATAAAGAACTCTTAACACTCAATAATAAGAAAACAAATAACCCAATTAAAAAACAAGCCAGGATTTCCCTGGTGGCACAGTGGTTAAGAATCCACCTGCCAATGCAGGGGACATGGGTTCAAGCCCTGGTCCGGGAAGATCCCACATGCCGCGGAGCAAGTAAGCCCATGCACCACAACTACTGAGCCTGCGCTCTAAAGCCCGTGAGCCACAACTACTGAAGCCCACGTGCCATAAGTACTGAAGCCCGCATGCTTAGAGCCCGTGCTGAGCAACAAGAGAAGCCACCACAACGAGAAGCCTGCGCACTGCAACCAAGACCCAAAGCAGCCAAAAATAAATAAATAAATAAATTTATTAAAAAAATAAAAACAGGCCAAAGACCTTAACAGACACTTCGCCAAAAAAGATATACAGATGGCAAATAAACACATGAAAACATGCTCCACATCATAAGTCATCAGAGAAATGTAAATTAAAACAACAATGAGATGCTACTGCATTACCTAGCAGAATGGCCAAAATCCACAACACTGACAACACCAAATGCTGGCAAGGATGTGAAGCAACAGGCACTCTTCATTCGTTGCTGGTGGGAATGCAAAATGGTACAGCCACCTTGGAAGACAGTTTGGTGGCTTCTTTCGAAACTAAACATACTCTTACCATACAATCCAGCAACAGTGCTCCTTGGTATCTACCCAAAGGAACTGAAAACTTATGTCCACACAAAAGCCTGCACACAGATGTTTATAGCAGCTTTCTTCGTATTTTCCAAAATTTGGAAGAAATCAAGATGTCCTTCAGTAGGTGGATGAATAAATGAACTGTGATACACCCAGATACTAGAATATTATTCAGCACTAAAAAAAAAATGCACTATCAAACCATAAAAACACATGGAGGAAACTTAAATGCGTATGACTAAGTGAAAGAAGCCAACCTGAAAAGGCTACATACTGTACGATCCCAATTATATGACATTCTGGAAAAGGCAAAACGACGGAGACAGTAAAAAGTCAGTGGTTGCAGGGGGAGGATGAATAGGCAAAGCACACAGATTCTTAGGGCGGTGAAAATACTCTATCTGATAATCTAATGATAGATACATGTCATTACACATTTGCCCAAACCCATAGAATGCACAACATCAGAAGTGAACCCTAGGGCTTCCCTGGTGGCTCAGTGGTTGACAGCCCGCCTGCCGATGCAGGGGACACGGGTTCATGCCCCGGTCCAGGAGGATCCCACATGCCGTGGAGCGGCTAGACCCGTGAGCCATGGCTGCTGAGCCTGCGCGTCCTGAGCCTGTGCTCCGCAACGGGAGAGTATGGAGATGGTAAAAGGATCAGTGGTTGCAGGGGGGGAAGATAGATAACATAGAGATATAATCCCAGCAACTGCCAAACGAAGCCAGTTCTTCTGTCGATGAGGTAATGTCCCAGAAATGAGGAGAAGATACTAAGGGCTTGATAAATGTTTGCTGAATGAATGATGGAATGAAAGTAATGAATTAATTATAAATCCAGAGAGACGATGATAAAAATAGAAGTTCCCAGCCTATATTAAATCACATGGTTAGACCCACAGGGTATCTGATTATTACTGGTGACCAGGAAACTCAGTATGGATAGAGGTGAATGGGGAGACCACTGGGTACCAGGATGCTATCTTCTTCAAGCCATTTTCCTGCTATCGGAGCAGGACAGCACGAAATGGAGGCCTTCTTCAGTTCTCATAAACGAAATGTGCTGGTCTACCCAACTCTCACACACCCACTGGACTCAAGAAACAACTGAAGATTCTATATTGGCCACAACAAGGCAATGACAAGCGAGGCCAAGGGAACACCCTCCAGCTGTGGGAACCTCTAGTCTAAAATAAGTGTTGGAAGGGAAGAATCTGTCACTGACTGTGGGGGTTTTTTCTGCTCACAGTGACGGGCTGAGAATCCTTCCTGCCTTTAGCTGTCTTCCGCCAGCCCTGTCCCTGGGCTCTGACACCTCAGTACTCTGTGTGACCAGCACCACGTCCGTCCTTCCTCCCAGCATCTCTGTCATCGAAATCATGATGAAATCCATTGTGCTAGCTCTTAGTTAGGGACCCAGTTTTGTCCCTAACTAAGACTAGCCAAATCTAATTTTACACTCTGGTTGCTGTTTTTACTTATTGACCAACTACGTTTTAAATCTTTTTCGTCACTAGGCTTCAGGCTTCAGTGCTTAAACTCTGCAGCTGCCCACTTAACCCCATGTTCTCTTAGCCACTTAATGCACATTTCCTCATATTCACAGCTTAAAAATGCCTGAGACCTAACAGAGTGACCCATATTAAAAGTATATTTTAAAACACTGATAGAAAAAAAACACACACATAAGCTAGATGGGTTGTTCATCAGAAATAGCAAAACAGCTGCTATTTCTGCTCAGAGGTCAGGAACATAGGAGATACCTTAAAATCCTGACGGATGATCGAAATTTCCATTGTGGGGGCCTATTGTGACCAACCTCACCTCACTTTCTATTTGGCCAATGAGATTCACGTTCAACTTCTCCCCAGTCACAGCACTTCCAAATCACAGCCTTCATATATTTCGAATGATGACAGGCTCATCATCTCTATCAAGCCATAAGCACTCTGAGGGCAGGAACACACCAGTCTTCGTTCAGTGATTCACAGACCCAACCGATGATCCCGGACATGATAACTGCACAATAAAACACTATGATCATTTACTGACTCAGAGAAGCCCAGTGGGTAAAATAGAACGCTTTCTTTGGAAGTCAGCCACCCAGATGGTTGGCACAGAAGACTACTAGACTCAGCAGCAAAGCGAAACCCCCAAATCACCTATTCTCCAGGTAACGCACAATGAAGCCTTTCCCAGCCACCAAACCGGAGTAATTCATTCCATCCTCTGTGTTCCCACAGCGTTTGGTAACTCTAACATGCCTAATCAAGGCGATGTGTTTAGTTATGGGGATTTCTTTCTGCCACCTGGGCTACTGTACGAGCTTGTTTTGTACGTCTTTGTATTTCACCTCAACACCTAGCATAAAGTAGGTCTTCACTGTACCTCTACATTAGAACAAGACATCACGCCAGTCGTACGTGATGTGGCCTTACTTAAAAGCCAGTTAGTTACAGACTAGCTGAAAGAAACTTTACATTGTTCCCAGGGTGGTCTGAAAGAAATAATACAAACATACCACATGTGCATCAAAACCTATGGAAGACTTGAATTCTCCACGATTGAAATTTTCATCAATTTCTCTAGATGTTAAGAAATCAGAAGATTCAAATAATCCTTAACAATAACCGTGCTTTCCATCTGTAGAGTTGTCTTCCAAGTGTTTTCACGTGTAATACGACACGTCACTTCATATTCACAGCCACCTTTGAAGACAGTCACTACAATTTCCCTTTTCCCCGTGAGGAAGGGGAGGCTCACAGAGGCAAGGTGACTTGCCAAGACTCCTGATCTTACAGTCAAGTGCTCTTTCATGACAACATTGCGCCTGCGTAGTAAACTGGCACAGTCTGTAGTTTCTGTAAGTGTGGAGCATAAACCTCAAAGGAAAAATTGGAAGGAAGAAAAAAAGTACAGAAGACTGTAAACACATTACAACATGAATCCACTGACCACTTACTGGATTTTTACTGCTGGAAATGAATACTACTTTTCTTTTGCAGAATCTTCAAAAGCAGCTAAGAAGATCAAATGTGGCAACAACTGCCAAAGATAAAATACCAAACCAGCAAACATCTCACTGCCCAAGAATCTAGCATCTTCCTATGCTGTGCTTTCTGCCAAAATTGTCGCTGATATTTTCAGGCATGAAAATGTCTCTCTACAATTCTTCCTTTCAAACCCCTTCTGGGGCTCTAGGATCAAAGGACTAGATACTCCATGTGTTGAATGCAATTTGACAATAATTTTAGATGTCCTTCCTTCCGTTAGAGTTTCAGTTTACTAACTGCCCCAGTCTCTACGCAACCCCCAATACTTAGTAGACTTTAAGGTAGGAACTTTTAATTCCTAGAAAAGAAAATGATGACCCAAAGTGACAATGAACTATACACAGGTGGAAAGAAGCCCTTTGTTTAGGTATGGGGGCAGGGAAGGGGGACTGTCAAGCAGAGGACTGTAATTCCCACATCAAAGAAAATTCCTCATTCCTCATTTCTTCCATTTCATGCAGAAGGCTGCTGGAAACACATTTCTCTTTTTCACTCTGTTTAAGAATTGAAAATTTTCTCATTAGAAACCAGAGTAAAAACATATCAAATGTTTCTTTAGGAACCCAAAACCTAGGTACACAAAACCAAGAAGGTGCCAGTTCCAGAGAGTCAGTAGCTGCACGGGGCCTGAGGTCATGTTCAAAAGACAGGATTCCTACAGAAAAGTACAAACTCCCCCTTAAACAAAAAGCTCAGTGGGCTTCTCCTAAAAAATTATGACTGCAGAAAATATATGGCCTGCTATATTTTGTTAATATGTTCACAAAATCACTACAAAATCCATTGGTTAGTAATCATAGTAAAAATGGTCAAATTCTATTACCACAATGATTTCTGAACCTCTTATAACACTTTTATTCAAAAGTAAAGCCAACGTAGACCCAATTTACTGGTAAAGTATTAGAAATGCACAAATAAGTATATTCAATGATGCATTCATCCATTCAATAAAACTTAACGAGCACCTACTACATGCCAAGAGTGGTTCTCGGCACTTGGGATAGAGCAGTGGCTAAAAAGTCCCCATCCCTGCTCTCGTTCATGTAGGTTACATTCTGGTGGGGACCGACAAGCAATAATTAATTAATAAGTAAGTTCGCTGAGATAAAATCAGGTAAGAGGTATAGAGAGTAACAAAGTGCAGGTGGTCAAGAAAGATCTCTCTGATAAGATGAACTTTGAGCAGAGATCTGAAAGAAATGAGGAGCTAGCCATTGTGGGGGCGCGTGGTGGGGAAGTGTGGAGGATGCTCTCGTTCCAAGCAGATAAACAGCAAATACAAAGGCTTGCAAGAAAATGTGTGGTGATGTGTTCAGGAACGGCGAGGCGGCCAGCGTAGCAAAGAGTGAGCAAGAGGTCAAACGGCAGGGAAAGGAGGATGAAAGACAGGGAGTGGCACAGATCGTAAAGGGCTTCTACCACAAAAGGTCAGGATTTTGACAATTCTAAGATGGCAAATCAGTGGAAGGAGCTGTGCAAGGAAGCTACATGAACTGACATACGTTTAAAAGGATGGTACTGGCTGCTGTATAGACCTCGAACTGTAAGGGGCAAGGGTGGAAGTAGGGACACCAGTCAGTAGAAATGACCGTGGACTGAGGTAGAGCAACAGCCATGGACATGGGAGGAAGTGGTCAGATGCTGGACATATTCTGAAGGTTGGCTACAGGGTGTATGAGAAAGAGAGAATTCAAGGATGACTGCAACATTTTTGACCTAAGGAACTAAACTAAAATCTTTAGATAAAGGTCTCTCCTTTTTGGACAACTGGCAGACTACTTTTTAACAAATAGATTTGGGGGAAATGGATTTAACTGTTGGTTTAAAAAAAAAAATTATAACCAGATTATGTTTTACTATTACAAGTTCATCAAAATACTTCAAACATTTGATTTAATCTTTTTTAAGTTTGGAGGGGGGGTGTCTTTGATATAGTAATGGATTCACTCTTTTTTTCACCATTCTTTTTCTTCTTCTTCCTCTCCCTTGTCCCCCCGCCCCCAAATCTTCTGCTTTGTATTTCTGTAAAAGCAGAATGAAGTTCTTAGATATTTCTACCTGTTTTCTATGATCTGAATTTTGAGTCCTGATCAACAACAGCAAGGAGGCCCATGTAGCAAATGTGGAGTGAGCAAAGGGACACGTGGTAGGAAATGGGAAATGAAATACTACTCTCATCCAGCATCTGCAAAACCCCTGCGAAGCCCAAACCATGGGCACTTCCCACTTGATCTCCATTATAAAACCGCCATACTTTAAAAACAACATCCTCCTCATCAAATTAAAGAATAATAACACTAAAAAAAATCTGCAGTATAACTTGATGAGAAAACATGCACTGAAAAGATTAGGGAGAAAGGAAAACCAAGTGTTATTACTGTGTAATTACTAGTCCACGCATTTTCTGTTACTTAAATTTTACCTTTATGAAAACTCATCTAGAGACACTATCCTCTTTACACTGGCAACTAAGTCCTGTACACGTTCCACATAGACCTAAGTCCCAAGCATTTCTCCACTTTCTCAAGTTAGTACATTCTGTATAATTTCCATCAATTCTTACATAAAGGAATGACTGGTTTATAGACAGACATTTCCTCATCAAAGTCATAACCATAGATTTAAGTCAAACCTAAAGAAGAATTTGACTAAAAACTTTTTAAAGAACAAACATAGTGCACCCTTCTATAGTTTATTATATATATATGTTTATATAAATACCTTCTATATGCTTATCATTTCTATGGAGGGACCTGTAATAATTATTATGTGAAAAGAAACCATTTTGGGGGAACTGCACAACATTGTTTCCCAATTTTTTTAGAGAATTTGGTATCTGATTTTAATCATTCAGCTAACTAGGTACCATATGCTCTTATAATTCCCTGAATTTTATAAAAGGGAAGGGGACATTCATAAACAGCTATAAATATTGCAAAAATGTGACCTTCGTGAGGGAAGGCAGGGACTTTGGCTATTTTGTTCACTGCTGTATCTCCAGTTACTAGAAGATTCCTAGCACACAACAAATGCTCAGGATATACTTATTGAATGTATACACACACACATGAATGAGTGAATGAAAAACCTAAGTGACTGGTATATTGCCCAAAATGGTTGTCTAAGCTAACTCAAATATAAACTATAAAAAATTGTGTTGTTATACTAGTTATTCCATGCTAAGGATAAATATGTGGTATTTAATAATAAAATATTTTGGGGAAGTACTAAAGGTGGATAATTGTTTTTCAAAACATAGGGTTTTAGGATGAGAAGAAAAAGTAAAAGTGGTCTCTTTATAATGAAAATACTGAGCACTCTAGACTTAAAGATAGCATTTTTCCTCACTGACTACCAAATTAAAACTCTAAAGAAGAAACAACATAACTTAGTTCCAGGATATAGAGAGATTTCATACCAGGAACCTGTGACCCAATAGTAACAGGAAAATCTTGAACTTCAAAATATTCTTTTTTCCAAGAAATCAAAAAGCTGATTCAAAAAGATACAATTATTTCTATAAGATAGAAATTTTTAACCTCTCCTGTGGTATAGGAGATAGTATTTAACAGATTAAGAAAATAACAAGAGAGACTAACTGGTTGCCCCAAGGTCACACAGCAAGTTAACAGGGGCACCAAAAGCAATGCAGAACTGCTGACTCCTGGTCTTCTCTATTTCTGGCTGAAACCACATTGATTTAATAGGATTCAACAAGTGGATATGTCTTTGTTGGCAGAAAGGAGAAATGAACTTCATCATCTCTATCTTACGGATGTGGAAACTGGCTCTCAGAGGGCAGTCACCTTCATGATTTACAAGGAGTAAAGGGGTGAAGCCAAAATACAAATTCAGGGCTCTTTCTGCTACAATGTAGCTGCTTCCTACCACATTTTAGAACACCCTTGAGGAATTTACACTGCAATTTTCTTCTCCTCTCATATAGTTTCCTAGGAATGTTCTCCCTTCAGAATGTTCTCCACCTTCACCCATCAGTGAGCCCCTGCTACTTATGGGAGTTACCTTACCCTTTAGGTATGTGTGGGAGAAGACAGCCTACCACCTTTGTCTTCCCTTCCAACGGTCCTGATTCACCTATCAAAATCCAACATCTTCTTCAAAGTCCAATTCAAAGTCCACTGACACTTCACACTTCGAGTTACCTTTATTGTCAACTTGACTAGGCCACCATATCCAGATGTGCAGTCAAACACTATTCTACAGGTTTCTGTGAAGCTGATTTTTTTGTAAGATTAACATTTAAGTCAGCAGAGTAAAGCAGATTATCCTCCATAATGTGGGGAGGGCCTCATCCAATCTGTTGAAAACCTTAAGAAAGAAACTGACTTTGCCCAGGGAAGGGGCAATTCTGCCAGCCGCCCACCTTTGGACATAAACTGCAACTCCTCCCTGGGTGTCCATTCTGCAGGCCTACTCTGATGATCTTGGATTTGCCAGCCCCCATAGTCCTGTGAGCCAATGCCTTAAAAGAAATCTCCCTCCATTGCTACAGATCCCGTTAGTTCTGTTTCTCTAGAGAACCCTAATACACTTTCCCAAAGTTTCCTCTTACCATTCCACCCATGAAAGGTACCGCCAGTTGGCATCACCGTATACTAGTGATACCTTCAGATATTTTTATGTGACCATCTAATCTTCCCTAACAGACTGAAAAACCCATAGAGGACAGGAGCGCCATCTCGTGCCACTCTACACTTAGGGACTAATAAATGTGCTGAATGAATGTCCAGAGATGAGTCTGGAAGGCAGAGGAGGCTTCCAAAGCAGGAAGGAAAAGGGAAGGAGGTGATACTTCCAGTACTAGCAAAGAACAGAAAGAACTGAGCAGCTCAGGTGTCAAGAAACATTGAAGAGACCGGCCAAACAAGTATAAAAGGTGAACGGAAGGAAGTAGAAGGCAATAAGGAAGACACAGCCTTGCAATGCTTCAAATGCCAGTGTATGTTTATCTTTGAGGCAATGGTAAGCCCTCAAATCAAAAAGGTTTTTGATAAAAGGAAAATGATGAAAACAACCACCCTTAAGAAAAATGCTTAGAGTTGGTGTGTAGGTGGTATGTACCACAAGATGGGTGGGAAAGATACAAGTTAGGAGGCCAAATAATAATTACGATAATAGTGTCAGGTACTATAAAGCATACTTTTCCATTTACTAACCAGATTAATCCTCGCGAGATCTGTTCGTGAAGAAACTAAATCATAGAAAGGATAAATAACTCACCCGAGGGCATACAGAAGGCAAGTAGCAGAGCTAGCATTCAACTCCAAGTCTGTCCAACTCAAAAGCCAGTTGTCCTCACCACTTCACTGTATCTCAGGCCAGAGGTAAGAAAACATGAAGCGGGGACAAAGTAAGCTGGAATGGATTTAAATGGAAAGCGGGGCAGCATAGGGGTAAACATAGCTTCTGGAGCCCCACTGCGTAGGTTTGAATCACAGCTCTGTCGCTTGTTCATATCTGGGGGCAAGTTACTCAACCTCTCTGTGCCTTAGTTGCCTATTCTGTAAAATTAGAAAAAACAGTAGTACTAACTCTAAGAGTTACTGTAAGGACTAAGTGACTTAATACATACAAAGATCTCAGAACTGTGCCCTGGCACACAGTAAACAGTTAACAAATGTGAACAGTCATTATTGTTAATATTAAGAAAGATCAGTAATTGTAATGACCTGCAGCTGAGCAAGTGCCAGAGTACTTGCTTTTATGTTTACTGATGCGCCCTCGTGGCCTCAAGCACAGTAGGCACACAATATATATTTATTTTATAAATAATGAACGCAATATAGGGAGCAAAGAGAAAGCAAGATCAAGTTGCTAAGATTTTTCAGCCTGAAAATTTGCTTTTTATTTTCCTGGTAGTAATAAAAAATTTTACAGAACTGCTAGATAAAACTAATATATGCATGTTCAGCAGAAATGAGTCCACTTGTCAAAGCCATATGCAAGAATGTCCATAGGATACGTACTAGAATGTCTATAATACACATACTAGATATGTAAACAGCAGCACAGTTCATAGTAGCTCCAAACTGGAAACAATCCAAATGTCCTCTCAGGAGAATGTGTAAATTGTAGCATATGCATATATTGGAATATTAGGCAGCAATGAAAAGGACCGAGATCTAACTATACATATATTGTTATATGGATGACTCTCACAAAATGGTGATTAAAGAAGTAAGACACCAAAGAGAACATACTGTATTATTCCACTTAAAAAGTTAAAAAAAATATAAAACTAATCTATATTTTTAGAAGTCAGGATTATGGTTACTCTGGGGGGATAGAAACTGAGAGGGAACATGAGGAAGGATGTGAGGAGCTGGTGATGTTCCCATTTTTTTTTCTTTTTTTTGACTGTGTTGGGTCTTCGTTGCTGCACACAGGCTTTCTTGTAGTTGCAGCAAGCAGGGGCTACTCTTCGTGGCGGTGCACGGGCTTCTCATTGCGGTGTCTTCTCTTGTTGCAGAGCACAGGCTCTAGGCACGCGGGCTTCAGTAGTTGTGATTCGCAGGCTCAGCAGTTGTGGCTCGCGGGCTCTAGAGTGCAGGCTCAGTAGTTGTGGCACAGGGGCCTAGTTGCTCCGCGGTATGTGGGATCTTCCCAGACCAGGGCTCGAACCCGTGTCCCCTGCACTGGCAGGCGGATTCTTAACCACTGCGCCCATCGGGAAAGTCCCGATGTTCCGATTTTTGATCTAAAGACTGGTTACATGGGCATGTTCACTTTGCAAAGATTCACTGAACTGTACCCTTTGATTTCTGCATTTGCCTGTATGTGTCACCCTTTAACAAAATTTACCTTAAAAATGATTATTGGTAGAGAAAGAAGATGACAATGAGACTCCAAGTGGAAGTAAATTCCAGAGCGTGGAGGAAAGGTCAGGGCCTGGTATAACAAATGACATAAGGAAAGAGAGCCCTGGATGACTCTAATTGCCAATTTATGACAGGCAAAGAATCACGGATTTACCTATAGGAAAATGAGGTATATAGGGAAGGGTATAAGGTCAGGAGAGGTAGCAGGAGGGTAATAGTTCATCACTGTCTGCCTTTCTGGATCCTACAAGATTTGGTTGTGCAAGGGTGGGCGAAGTGCCCCAGGTAGAGGTGATCAACAAATGGTTCTGTCATCATCACCCCAGGGAGCCTGAAGCAAGACTATAACACGCAAGCAGAGGGGCTCCCATGAACGTAGGTTCCTTAAGAAAAAGGCTGTATTTTGCATATACTCCAGTGCCGTGCACACAGTACATACTCAGTATATTCATGAATGTGTTCTAGACTGTCCTCTGTCAACAGGAAATCAAGAATAAGATGCGGGTAAGTGGTACAAAATTAAGACATCTGTCAGAAATTACCTCTAAAGTCTGAAGATGATTAAGCTCTATGGCAGATCATAGATAAAGAAAAATTTAGAAGAGCAGAGTTCTGGCAAAGCAAGGACCAGATAAGGGAATGGCACCAGGAGCCCAGGAGGGAGGGAATTTCAGGAGTGGACTCGCCATGTCTAGTGTTGACCGGGAGTAAAGAGAATAGGAGTGGAAAAGGCTCCCGGTTCTAAGGTGGGGTGTCCCTTGGTAACCTTCAAGGGGCCCATGTGAGCCAAATCAACGACGTACATAATTTCTCAAGGGCTCAAGAAGGAATGGATGAACAAAAAATAATGGAAGCAGTAAGTAAATAAACAGAATACACGCAGGAACACCAGGCATCTGAAGGTAAGAGAGATTTTAAATGGTAATTAGGAAGTAGAAAGCTGTGAAATGAATATTTTGGGATGAATTTTTGAAATAGAAAAAAAAAAGCCTGGTTGAAAATAGAAGGCAAGGAATCTATGAGAAGCAGATATTAAAGATATTTGAAAATTACCAGAAACTGGACCCAGACTGGGGAAAGCGTTGAGAATCAAGAAAAAAGGTTGAAAGGTCAACCTGCTTGCAGACAGCAAACACCCAGTCCGTGGACCCAGGTGAAGGGTGGGAGTAGAGAAGCAGCAGCTGGAACATATTAAACAAGGATGTGGGCACAGGACAGCACTCCGGAAGCAGACACCTGCCTGGGCTTCTTTGCTCTGGATCTGATCAGACTGGTTTCTTTAAAGAAGAGTCATATTTGATGATCTGTACTGTCCTTTATCATGACAAAATTCTGTGTTTCATAAATGAATATCATAAAAGGAGAATCTGTACAATGGCCAAATGAGTCTCCTTCAGAATATTAGCAAACATTACTCTAAACAATTAAATATACATATATAGATGTATATATATATATATATATATATACACACACACACACACACACACACACAGTATTTCATTCCTGATGATCAGAAGTTAGATTGGGGCTTCCCTGGTGGCGCAGTGGTTGAGAGTCCGCCTGCCAATGCAGGGGACACGGGTTCATGCCCCGGTCTGGGAAGATCCCACATGCCGCGGAGCGGCTGGGCCCGTGAGCCATGGCTGCTGAGCCTGCGCATCTGGAGCCTGTGCTCCGCAACGGGAGAGGCCGCAGCAGTGAGAGGCCTGCGTACCTCAAAAAAAAAAAAAAAAAATAGATTGATTCTCTCTCATTTATTTTAATGCTTTCTAATCCAATTATTTATATATTGGGTCAAGGGTAAAGAGAGGTAAAATGTTTTAGTCCTGGTGTGTGTGTGCATGTATGTATGTTTTCAGGTATAATGCAAGTATCACAGAGCAATGAATAAGAATCTCTGTAATTCAACATACCCCTCCTGCAGATGTTCAAAGCTCTAAATGGATTTTCAATCATACTGTAGTTATAATTATACAATGTTACAAATTAGCAAATAATCACATTAAATCAGAAAGGAAAAATGCCTCCTTTAGTGTATAATGGTTATGTAATTCATGATACCCTTTTGAAAATGAACCAGATGTAAAGAATACAGCTTTCCTTTATCTGTATTTTCCAACTTCCTGTGGATAAAAACATTTCCAAGACATTTTTTTTTTTTAAATAAGAGTGGAATTTTCTTGGGAAAGACTGTCAGAATATTAGCTCTCAGAATAATACTTTCAGTACTCATAACAAAGGGGAGTACTTCAAAAATCATGTGTGTGTGTGTGTGTGTGTGTGTATATGCAACACAAAGCCTATACTAAGGAGGAGGTCACAGAAGATTTAGAAAATTAAGATAACTCCTATCTAGAACTGAGCATTTCTACCTTTAAATTTTTTATTATTTAAAAATACTGTGCTTCTGGTTGGTAGTTGGAATCAAGGACTCCATGAACCAGTCTAGAAAATAATGTCCTTTTTAAAAAAACTAATCATGAAAACTTTGATGTTTTTACAACTTTGGGATTTTATTTGGCTGGATGTTTTTATTATCGTTTCTCAATTCACCTATTGTTTCATCTTACATTTACCTAAATTCAGTAGACATTGACAAATTAGAATGGCAAGAGAAAGGAATTCCCTGGTGGTCCAGTGGTTAAGAATCTGCCTTCCAACGCAGGGGACGTGGGTTCGATCCCTGGTCGGGGAACTAAGATCTCACATGCCGTGGGGCAACTAAGCCCACGCACCACAACTAGAGAGCCCGTGTGCCACGACTACAGAGAAACCTATGTGCCACAACTAGAGAGTAGCCCGCACACTGCAATGAAAGATCCCACATGCCACAACTAAGACCAGACGCAGCCAAAAATAAATAAATAAATATTTTTTAAAAAAGAATGGCAAGAGAATTACTGAAATCCATATACAGTATTCTCAGTTTTGAAATATTCTTTTTTTTAATTAAAATTAAATTTACAATTTCAAAGCCTGAGTAAACATTGGAAAAGGTCTCATACAGAGTTTTAGGGTCTTAGAGTAGTATACACAATTTAGGCCAGTTGTTATTACCACTTTTATTAAGGATGCACATAATGCTAAATTCTTGTACAATAAATAACATTTAATGACTTATTTAGGGATCTATCATACATTACAGTATGTGTGATCTATTACGCATTATCAAAGTTTAACTAAACAACGAAAATGTTAGGCTCTGAAGTATGTGAAATAAAAACTGACCAAAATTGCTGAAGAACCTTGAGTTCTCCATTGTGTTCAGACCAGGAACCCATGAAGATGCCTACAGTTAGTCTACAAGTAAGACCACACCATCTATCATCCAAGTTCCTCAGCCTAAAACAAACACTGAGACTCTTTAATTCTGTCCCAATTCCTCCAATCCATCCTAAGAGTCTCTAACATCTATTTACTAACATAAAACACCAGCTACAGCAGAAAGAACATCAGGATAGAGTTTACTTCCATTTAACAAAAAAAAGTATAAGACTCACCTGTGGCACTAATTAAAAGATTATGATTCAGGCAGTCAGGAGTGGGGTTCAAGAATATGCATTTTTTAAAGGTACTGATTTATTTTAAAAATTTTTTGAAGTATAGTTGATTTACAATGTTGTGTTAATTTCTCCTGTACAGCAAAGTGACTCAGTTATAT
The DNA here is from genome assembly GCF_011762595.2 of Tursiops truncatus. Taxonomy (NCBI): domain Eukaryota; kingdom Metazoa; phylum Chordata; class Mammalia; order Artiodactyla; family Delphinidae; genus Tursiops; species Tursiops truncatus. The sequence continues at coordinate 42,341,175 of NC_047034.1, forward strand.
ATACATATATATATATGAATATGTATTTTTAAAGAATGCCACAGGTGATTTTGAGCCATGCAGGCTAAGGACCACACTTAAAGATTCAACCAGCCCTATTTCTTACTTTTGTTTTTTTTTAAATAATCATCACTTACCAAGAGTCTATCATCCCCTTAAATAATCTTTATTTGGAATCTGTTTATCTTCTTCAAACTACACCCTCTTCAAGTTACAAGTACTGCAAGATTAGCATCAGGTCATCCTGGCCCGTCCTGCTGTAGCCATCCTGGCTTCATGACCCTGAACAGCTGCTCTGACCATCTGTGAAGCTGCAGGCCAGGCCTGCCTTATCCTGTTTCCTCACACTCGCCTGTAACCTCAGCCCAGAAAGCAGGACCAGCCTGGGCCCTCTGGGCAAGATCTGCTCCCTTGTATGGGACTGGGTCAAGGGTAGGGAATCTACTTAGGATGATAACAATACAGTTTTTGCTTAAATTAGTTTTTGCAACTCTAACTTTAGGAAGTGCCAGAGGAAATAAGGGACAAATTTGAACTTAACTTCAATGACATCAAATCCTTTGTCTTTGGAGGGTAATTTTGATTTCTAGCACTCATGTGTCAGTACCAAATTTGTACTCAATAAGAGTTTCTACTAAAGCAGGGTTTATAGCGATTTGGGCTCTGCTAATCATCAATTAGGTACCTAGCCCCTTGGTAGCAACGTAATGTCACAACTTGGCTAGGCTGAACTACATTTCCCAGAATGCTCTTCCCTGTATGTTTCCTGTTACCATGGGCCCGGATTGATTCTTCTACCAGGTGATTGACAACTATCCGCACAGCAATTTCTCCTTACCTTACACTATATCTTTGTTATTTAAAACACAAACATTATTTGAATACCCACTGTGTGCTGAAACCCACTATGTGCTTTCTGAATTAATCATCACAGTAACTATGCTGGTATCATCTCTGATTGACAATAAACACAAAGGCTGAGTTTGGGGAGGTTTACAGAGCCTGACCAAGAAACAAATACCTGCAAACTAGGTCTTCTGACTACAGATCTGCACTCCTACTACAGCAGTTTTGTTTTTGAACTATATTTTATTCCCAGCTATTATTTTCCTTGAAGATTAGACCGAATAAGAGTTCTTTGCTGATTCCATCAGTCATTCAAAATATACACACAATGAAGTCTGGCAGATACATAACTTGCATTCATATTTTTCCACCAGTATCCATCTTTTCACAATTGGTCATTTATTTCAAGGATCCAAATTACTGACCTTTTCGAGTTTTCCTTTGATCTATGGGTTTCTCTCTTTAGCGATCACTGTTCAGGTCTTCTGAAGACCTTCTTCAAAACATTTGTTGTCCTGGTCAAAAACATTTGTTTCTAACATTGCTTCCTCTCTCTGATTGTCTGTTAAAGTATCATGCAGTCTGGCTTGCATTTCAGTGAAACTTACGTAAAATTTGCTGGGCTTTGCTCTGAATAACGGTAACACCTTTTTATGCTGGCAGGAAACATTTTTACGCTGGCAACACATCTACTCACTCTGGCCAGCTGCAGCACAAGACTGACGGGCCAACCTTGAGAGCTGGGCTGCTGTAAACTGAAACACGTTGCAACGTGCCCCTGCTATGAGGACTCCTCCCCTCCTCTCACAAATTACACCAGAAAGAATAGTATCATCCTTTCACAGTCACACCTGGGAACCTGACACCAGCTGACACCTTTCTACTGTTTATTTCCAATGTCTCAATTTTCCACTCTTCTAAAGGGCTTAGTGTCATCTGAAAGCTTGGCACTTTCACTCTGTGCCCAGGGCAGCAGATCACTGATAAAAATGTTAAATAAAACCCATCTCAGTTCCAATCTCGACATAATGCTCACCCCATTCAAAGAAGTACCTGTTCTCCCTTACCCTTTGTTTCTGCTGTCTAAACTACTTCCTTCCCTTGGACAAAACACATCTCTTCCAGTACCACAGGGTGTCTTAGCTATTGCAGGGCAAGGGAGGGGAGGACGGGCCAAGGCTTTTGGAAGTTTAAATAAATCCTCTCCCCGGGCTCTCCCACGTCTGCATTCTTGGTTCACCTAAAACCATTCCAGCATTGGCTGAAGAGTCCGACTTCTCTGTCTCTAAGCAGTGGTGTGACTATGGGCCAAGCCCCTTTATCTCTCTAGTTCTCACTTCTCTCACCTGTACAATAAAATAACTGGCCTTTGGAATCTGTGGCGTTTCACATTTGGATATAAAACTATGATTCTGGTAAATCTGTCTTGATAGGTGGCAAACTACTTTCTCAAATAGGCTATGTTTGCTTAATATTTGGGTGATTTTTTTTTTTTTTTTTTTTTGGCCTACAGGACATTTGGTACCTTTGTGATGGATGGAATCTTTTATGAGTAATCAGAGATGAGGCAGATATTGAAACAATAATGGGGAAAACTCTGAAAGACTTAAGCCACATCTCCACTACATAAAGTACAGAATATGTCATCTAGCACCCTGGAGCGATCTGACATAGAAACAAACTTTTCAGATGAGGATGTAAGGAAAATGATACTCCCACATCCAGCTGAACCATCTTCAGTTTCTGGTAGGTGGCTAAAGTGTTAAGACAGCTGGACTCTGAGTGGCGAAAACCCAACTGGGCCAATGCGGAGCTATGGGTTGATCCCAGTACTGAGAAGCACTTCAAGTTATATAGAAAGCACAAGTATCAGCAGTCACAACCTAAATGCCTACAGGGCCAGCAGGTCACATGAAGGAATCCATGTCGCTGACTGTAACACCACAGGGAGTCGGGGAACTGGGCAAACTAGACAGCCTATACCTATCTGTAAGGCATCCAAATTCAATTCTTAAAAAAATGGTCCAGGGCTTCCCTGGTAGCGCAGTGGTTGAGAGTCCGCCTGCCGATGCAGGGGACACGGGTTCGTGCCCCGGTCCGGGAAGATCCCACATGCCCCAGAGCGGCTGGGCCCGTGAGCCATGGCCGCTGAGCCTGCGCGTCCGGAGCCTGTGGTCCGTAACAGGAGAGGCCACAGCAGTGAGAGGCCCACGTACCGCAAAGAAAAATAAAAAAAAAATGGTCCAGGTAAAACAAAACCCACCAGTAGACCAGAATCAGCTCTCGTGCTGCCAGCGTATGATCTCTGACTTTACGGGTACTTCAGCCCTCTGGATTTCTTTGCTGACACTTCAGTAGGAACTAACGGCCCCACCTCCCATTTCTCTGGTAACGCTGGGGAGTAGAAGGACATGTGGATGAGAGTATTTCTCTGGCAAAGTAATGTAAAAGATTCAACTACTTTGATGGACGAAATCTCCGCTTATTAGTAATAAAACTTCTATTAGGGAAAAAAACCCACAATCCTTTTTCAGAGAATAATAATAGAGCCCCCTTCATAGGGGTGTAGTGAGGACCGGAAAAGGTAATCACCTAAGATTCTTGGTGCAGAACCTCGTACATAAATGCTAGCCACTCTCATGATTATTATTGTTAAATTCTATCAGGTGATGGAATACAAACTACATGCTTCCATGGAACCTCATAGAATTATCATATTCTCAGGCTGGGTAGGTTTGGAAGTCTTGTACTGGGTCAGAAAACAGCTATACCATAAAGCACAAAAAAAGGATTCTGTGCTTTCTAGATGCTGCTGCTCTGACACTGTAGGCCTCTTTAACGTGGGAATACAGCACATCTGCCACTTCCCTCCTCCTTCCCCACCCACTCTGCCCTGACTTAAGGTCCCTGCACTGAGATCCCAGAAAAAGTAGAGCAAAGGATTCTAAAACATCTACTACTTCCTGTGCCTCTTCCCCGCAAGACTTTTTTAAAACCCCAGCATTGAAATTAACACACCAGTCCCAATCCCACCCATTATAATGATAGCCCTACAAATCCTAGGAATACTTTCTAAGGAAGTGGATGTCTTTTAAAAATCCATAGAACATAGCTGGCATGCTTTGACACGACAGAACACCTCTTCCCATTGCTTCTGTTTATTTTTCCCCTCTCCACCCCTCAGTTGAAGGTAAACACTGCTGTGTGGGATCATCATGTTCTACCAGCTTTTGAAATAAAAAAGAATATTCTAAAATTTTAAACCCTGCTCTCTTATAAATCTTTATCGTTTCATGAGTCAAATGGATCCTTCTCAGTCTTCTGCAATGTAACTCTGATAAAGAACCATTTGAAATCAATGAATGAGTGAGTAAACAAACGAATAAATGTACGTTTGAAAATCAAGGAATACACAAAGAACAGAAGTATTACCCTTGCTTAAGATTTCAAGTTATTTTCGAAACAGCTCAAGAGAAGCACATGATTTTTGTTTGCTTTTGAAAATTTCAGAATAGATCATCAAATACTAGTAAATAGGGACTTCCCTCGTGGTCCAGGGGTTAAGAATCCGCCTTCCAATGCAGGGGACACGGGTTCGATCCCTGGTAAGGGAACTAAGATCCCACATGCTGCAAGGCGACTAAGCCCATGCACCACAACTAGAGAGCCCACGCACCTCAACTACAGAGCCCGCGAACCGCAACTACGGAGCCTGCACGCTGCAACAAAGAGCCTGCACGCTGCAACTAAGCCACAACTGAGCCAAAAATAAATTAAAAAAAAAAAACAAAAAAAACCTAGTAAATACACATTAACCATACGATTGAAAATGAGAATCTTAACACTTTAAAAGCAAAGGGTTTTGTTTTTTTTTTGAGGTATACTATTGACACTTCACCTATTTGGCAGAAACTTTGCTTTACTAATGGTTAAAGCATAGAGAAGCATATCTTGCTTTACAAAGGGTGAAAATCAAATGTCAGATGCATTAAAGAAACCTAACATTACATGAAGGCTCCTTTTGAAACATGAATGATGCCACGGACCTATTTCCATTTGAAATTCCAATTTTTCCATTTATTATAGAACACCTACAATAAATAATAATAATGTCAAGTGATATTATTAAAGAACACTGATTTATTTTACCATTTGTTTTCTCTCCCCTAAAGGGAAAGAATATCAAAGAAACACCCAGATTGTGTTTAAGTGTTAACTTCATTTTATTTGTGTAGACCTCATTGTTCTACCGGCAGTGTGTTGCCTAAATAGCTATCTCCCTACATATTCTTGCAATCTATATCTTTTTCCTGTGAGAGGAAAGAGAAGGATAAAAAGTAATTCCATGCATCTGGAAGACTTGGTATGATGAGGTAGGCACTAAGGTGTGCTTTCGATTTAATTAAGAAAAGTATAAACTTTGTGGAGTCATCTTCTTCAAAGCAAAACATGAGGAAATCCTAGTTGAGGATTGAGATAAGCTAATTGATCAGCTTCCCTAAAGGAAATTCAACTGATTTTATAACAGTTCCCCAAACTCTACAGGATTTTCCAGTAAGTCAAGTCCAGGAGCAGAAATGGTTACCAGGACCTCAATTTTATTTTCATATTTGCAGAGACAGTGAAAATTTTATTTGTGTTCCCCCATGGTTTTTGTTTGTTTGTTTGCCTTTTTACCTTTCCTCTTTGATCACACCCATAACAGAAGACTCAGATCTACCCAGAGCTAAGAGCAAAAGTCACAAGGCAACAATAAAACAAGCAGAGATGAACGAACAGGGATGGAGGTAGGAGGCTGTCCTGGGCAGGACTGGCTACAAAATCTGCAGAGTCTAGTGAAAAATGAAAATGCAGCGTTCATTATTCAAAAATTAAGAATTTCAGGGACTTCCCTGGCGGTCCAGTGGTTAAGACTCCGTGCTTCCACTGCAGGGGGCATGGGTTCGATCTCTGGTCGGGGAACTAAGATCCCACGTGCCCCGGGGCGCAGCCAAAAAAAAAAAATTATTAAGAATTTCAGAAGAACAACAGCAGTGCACTGAGCCAAGTGCAGGGCTTTTCTGAGCCTGGGGCTCCGTGCAACTAACTGCACAGGTCACAGGTCCTGGAAGACACTTACCAGGCTCCCTGGGTAAGCTTTCCAAACAAACTCCAATAAGTCAAACATGTAGAGATGAAATAAAAGCTGCTTGGAGATACAGCTCTTTTCAGGAGAGAGAGGACGTGTTGAGATCTGTTCATTTTGTACTCCCACTGACTAGCAGTGTCTAACACGGAACAGGTACTTAAAATAAAGGCTGAAATGAAAAATAATGCAAATGGCAACTAACATTTTCATCAACTCATCTCCTTTGGGAAAGCAATTCTCGCCTTCAAGATTGCTCTGCTTGTTGCAGACAGCCATTTTCGTCTCTCATCTCATCATACATGACATTAGCCACACAGCATGATGGTTGAGATTGAATCCCAGTATAAACAGCATCTTAAAATATCTAAAATATCTGGCAGGAACAACTCTGTTCTCAATCATCAACAGAGAGAGAACAAGTTCTCATTCACCCGCTGGAGCTGGCCAGGAGGAGGATTTGCCATTCTCAGCAAATTATATTATCCACGGGGAATTCATGCTGAATTTTAAGTCTGATTTGAAGAGAGTCCCTATTTCCCAGCCCACGGGTAAACTTTAAATAGCCATTAAAATGATATTTCAAAATAATAAAAGAATTCACAGAACCGGGGAACAAAATAAATGGTGTTGTAAAAGGAAATGGAAACGTTACCATAATTAGAGCTTTTAAAAGAGACATTTTAAACACGGGTTGAACACTGACTTGTTTATAATAGCACTCAAGGCAGATGGCAAGAGACTAAAAGGGAAACCATAGGTATTTACTAGAAAGGTAAGGTGAAGAGAGCTTTTGTAAGGTCATTGGAACCACTTCTTGAAACCTAGTTTAAAAAAAAAAATCAAAATACCAATTTAACCTTTATGGGGATGTAAGGCTTCACCTAATCTGGCTTTGCCATCAATATAATATGCCAGAGGCCCAAACTATGTAATTGGAAGAAAAGGGGGGTTACCACTGCCCCCCCACCATAGTCTAACAATGTAATAACGTAACTCTCTTGTCACTCACCATCACAACAAAAATGCACTCACGCTCTTTATGGTACCTGAACAGTGCAGCTTTCAATGTGGGCATTTATTTTCAGTTAGTGGAATGACACGCTGTCCGGTAAGTTCTTCCCAGACAGGAGCTACATTTAACATTGTAGAATGCCCCCTACAAGCCCATACAGAGATTAAGTATTTTTCAAAATCCTTCTGGAAAGAACTGCTAGGCAGCTTTACCGAGCAGACTAGAATATAGCCTCATAGTCCAGTACTTTAGAGAACTTGAGACGTGTAAGGAGAACGGTGATTCCAAGAGTAGAGTGACCCACAGAGGCTGAGAAGTGTAGAAAACACAACAGGCAGCACCGTCTAGATGGAGAGAGCTTGGAACAGGTCCCACAGACCCGAAGTTTCCACCAGAATTCCACAATGTGTCAAGACTGTCCTTGGCCGGTAGAGCAACTGTGCTGGCCACAGCAGTGGTTCCACTGCTTTGCATCAAAACGATGCTTACCTCTAGGAAGGCGGATGGCCGCACCTCAACAGCAGGCTACAAATGTGTTCTGGAAAAGTAGGAAAGGTTATCTGCCCTCATTAGGACAATTAAAAGCCCCTTAGCACTATGCAAACAGACCATTCAACAGGGATAATGCAAAGACAAACATGTTCTGATAACAGAAAAATGTCCCAGGATTGAAAATTTTAGAAACCATATATGCAGTCAGCAACTTCAACCTTGAAGCCAATTCACTCTTCAAAAATTACTTTTTCTCTTAAAAGTGTTCTCTTTAGTATTGAAAAAACTAAAGAGGGACTTCCTCACTGGAGGAAGACTTGGAAAAACCCCAGACCTAAACGAAAAGCAGTGATCTTGGCCAACAGCTTTCTGGTTTCCCCTGGCTATTATTAAGGATCCTTCTGTTTGACTAAGAATTTCTCCACCTCTCACAAACCATCTTTTTTCTTTCTGTGTCCAGAAAAAATCTGAAAACCATGTGTTTATAATGAGCCTGTTGCTATGCACATCATTAAAACACATTACAAAAATCTTTCCTTTGAGTCAGGAGGAGGACAGGATGGGGGAAGATGAACTCCTAGCCAGAGTCCCTTTGCTGAGCAGATAAGCTGGTAAAAAGGGAGATGAGAAACAAAGCAAAACGGAAAAAAATATGGTGGTCCCATCCCTTGAGTCATTTTAACCAAAGGAGGAAAACTAACATTTTTAAAGCCCCAAGGTAATGTATCTTACAGTTTGGAACAGGGCTAACAAACTCTCTTCCTAATCTCTTTAATTCCTATGGTTTCATGACTCATCTTCCATCTGTCTATTAGTGTGTCCTTTTCACCAGCTTTTTCACACTTCTGTAAGACTATCAGGAGTTTTGTTTTGTTTTGTTTTTCCCCTTTTATGTGTACTTCTGTGTGTATTCTCCTTTTGATATCTTTGGTCTTCTATTCAGTTACCACCTAAATGTAGGTCCTGAACTGTCCATGTCGTCCCCTACTTCCCATAGTATCTTGGCCTTTTTCCCTCACTTACGAAGAGATTTGGTCTGCAAAAGTCATATCCTGGAAATGAGATGAGACAAAGCATATCAAAATTAATGTCAAAAAACAAAGATTCTCGATTTTCTAACTTAAAAAACCTGGACTTGATAATCTTAAGTCAATCACCTTCTTAAACAGTTTGCAATCAACATTCTTCTCCAATTTTTGTTGTATTGTTCCAAATACTGTGTTAACCTGCAAGTTTTCAAGGGTAGACTGTCTGAAGATGAGAAATGAAACATACGTCTTTTAAATATATCTTTCTTTCACCCCTGTGTGTCTTTATATGGGTTCACACACATGCATGCACACACGCGTGTGTGCACACGCACACACACGCACACACACAGAGTATTAATTCCAAGCTCTTTGTCCTTAATCAGAAAAGAAATGGCTGGTCCCGACTAATGCTATAGAACCTGTTTTACTCTCCAAGAGAAGTAGCCGAACCATTGCAAACATGTGTTGGGTGAAAACAACTGTGGTTGGCTCCAGACAAAGGCTTATTTTTTAAGCACAGATGGTTGAATGGTTGCCTCCTCCAAAGGGTTGCCCACAATGAAAGATTTCTATTTCTAATCTATGCAAACATCTTACTCTGCGGGGCATCACAAAGACTAACTGTTCTGTGTCAGATGCTGCGGATCCCAGGTGCTCTCAGAGAAGCCAAAGCCCACCTCCACCTGAGATGCCTGGTAACTCAGGTAACAGGGGCTGACTGGGGAGTGAGCCACTAACCGGCTCCTCATGAATGCTGCCGGGGCCCTCTGTCAAACATTCCTCTGGAATCCCGCCCCCCGCCGCCCCCCACTGCTTCTCCTTGGCTGCTCTGCCTGGAGGACAGTTTCAATATTCAGTTGAGACCCCAGATGCTTCTAAAACCTCCTAGGAAGGCTCAGATTCCCAAGGGCTCCTAATGACGGTTGGTAGCACTCTTCACCTTGAATTCAGCTCTTCTATTCATCTCTAATATCAAACCCAGAAATCCTGAGCACTTAAAACTGTTATTCTGTTCAAACCAGTCTCCTTTACCCTCTAGTCTATATGCCTAAAACCCAGGTGAGTCTCAGTAGATCACACCTGGGTCATTGTTGGTGTCCCTCAACCTTCCCAAGTATATGTATTCCTTTTTTCTTTCTTTTTTTTTCCCCGGCCATGCCGTGTGGCTTATAGAATTTTAGTTCCCCAACCAGGGATTGAACCCGGGTCCCCCCCAGTGAGAGGGCTGAGTCCTAACCCCTGGACCACCAGGGAATTCCCTCCTTTTTTCTCTTTGTTCTCCCTCTATCAATGTTCCTTTCTTTATTTACAACACTTTTCTCTATTATTTCTCCACCTCCCTTGCTCTGACCCCACCGCCCCCACCGCCCCCCCACCCCCCCAGGCACATTCCAGTTTTACGGCCCCTTGGGACAACAAAAATTCCTGCAATGCTGGGGGGGGAGGGGGAGGACCAAAAAAAACTTCATGCAAACCGGCTCCTAATTTTAAACATCCTTTCCCATAAAGAGAAGGTTATACCTGAAATCTACATAGGTTAGTTCCAATGTTTAAGTCTAAAAAATGTCCTTCAAAGTTTTGTATTATTTTCTGTTAGTTTTTCTCATCAAACAACAGTAACAGAGTTTGCTTCAAAATCCTGTGTTGAAAAACCCTTCTTTCCTTCCTTATCAAACTTCTTAAATGAACCAACCTAACTGAGCAAAAAGAAATTCAAAAGTTCCTACTCTATACCTCAGTTTCTGATATTGAAACACTTTTTGTTTCAGCTTATAAATGCAAATATTGACAGTCAAATAATGCAGCATTAAGTTTACTTATCTGGAAAATCTAAAACTGTAAAGAGCTTTAGAGGTTAACTAACTTATTGATTCCCAAGTCTGAATGAACATCAGAGCTACCTGAGGAATATTGTTTATTTTAAACAACACATCCTCGTGAACCCCAGTCTGAGACATTCCAGTTCAGACTTCTGGTGCGGCCCTGGAATCCATATTTATAATAAATGCTTCGGGTAATTATGATCTAGCAGGCCCTGGTCTGTTTGAGAACCACTGATGATTCCAACATTCTTCCCAATATGGCGGTCTCCTCTACAAGACACTACATGGGCTATCACTCTGCTACAGCATTTTCAGAGACTGGGGCTCTTGCCCTTTTATAAGTCTGCTTACTCCACTTTTTTTTTTTTTTTTTTTTTTTGCGGTACGCGGGCCTCTCACTGTCGTGGCCTCTCCCCTTGCAGAGCACAGGTTCCGGACGCGCAGGTCCAGCGGCCATGGCTCACGGGCCCAGCCGCTCCGCGGCATGTGGGATCTTCCCGGACCGGGGCACGAACCCGCGTCCCCTACATTGGCAGGCAGACTCTCAACCACTGCGCCACCAGGGAAGCCCCTGCTTACTCCACTTTTACATGGCTTTATTATTAGAAAGTCTGTTCTTATGTCGAGCCAGATAACCGAAGTCTTTCAACTCCTTGAACTTCATTATTACCTGCCCTAATTTTGTGCTCTGGAGCTGACACAGAATTCCCTCCCCATGAGAGTCCAAAGGCAGCTACTGTACCCTTGCAAGTCTTCATTTTTCTGAGCTTAAACAAGCTTTTTTTTCTTTAACTTCATAAAGAACAATTTCTGAGTCCCTCACCATTTCAACTGCTCTTCCTGAACAGACCTTACAGGATAAATCTGTCTAGAGGAATACCACTTCATTTTTTTTTTTCTTACGGGCTGTACTTTTCCCAATATGCATTAATTTATAGTCCATGTTTCATCCTTGGCACTCATTCTCTTGCATTTAATGGTCCAAGAGCCATGAATCAGCAAGTATTTCTTATTTACCCTAATGCTGTGTTCCTAACACTGTGTAAAGTACTCAAGGATTCAAAAGCTGGAGGAAATCATCTTGCTTTGATTTGACTTGAGGAGATTTGAGGAGATAATTTTTTGGACAGAAAGGACTTAAATAAATGAAATCACTTGAAAACAGTGCACGATGGTACACAATCAAGTGCTTCAAATGAATGACACCTGAAAGACTGACATAGGTTTCCTGGGTCAGACTGTCGGCTCTCTCATGGCCTGTGTTTATAGAAATACCACCTATTTAACAATGATATGGGTTAAAAAAAGAAGAAGATGGACACTATCACCTTAAAATGTAAACAAAAATTTCAACTGCATCCTTATTTCAGAAATTTAAAATCTAAGAAATGACACAGGCAATAATCAAGTAGAATACTGTTCCTTCTACCTGGGATGCCGCTGACATTGCTTCCCAAGCACTCTGAACGCCATGATCCAAGTAAAAGGCTTAAAGTAGAGGGTTTATGCGATTCCCTTCAGTACCGGAAATAACAGAATGATAAGGAGACACGCCCGCCACCTGCATATTTGAACGAACACCAACAAAAACGCACTCGTTTCATTCACAGAATCGCAGACTATCAGAACGTTTGGGACTCATTCAAATCCCTCACTTTACAGATGAGGGAAAAACATCACTTCAAAGATGGCACATGGTTTCTCTCCCAGGTAAAGTAGCCAATGAGCAGGAGGGCGGGGCTCATCCCCAGATCGCTCTGCCCTTGGCTTCCTGCCTCCTCGTATTCAACCCACGAAACCAGAACTCTTGCCCTCTCAGCGCTTTCCTCAACTCTACTCCCATCTTCAGTTACCTTCTCAATCCTCAAATCCAGAGTCTGACGATGCATTTTGGTTGGGGACATTTTGAGGGAAGGACTGGACCAAACGGTTTTAGGTGGTTAATTTTTCATGAAATCCTAGCATATTGATTTTACCCACAGTCTATGCTGCTAGACACAAAATTCTACGTGCTTCAGGGTCACTGCTACCTCACTAGCAGTATAGGGAGCCGCTGGGGTTAGCTACATGGATTCAAACAAACATTCTAAAGCTGCAAAGCAACTGGTAAACAATTCCCAACTACGCCACCCTCTTCCCCCACCACACACACACACACACACACACACACACACACACACACACACACACACACACACACACACACACACACACACACACACCCTAAATCAACCAGCTCATCTACTTCATCTGAAGCCTCACAGTTAATCCACATCCTACTTGGAACACGGAGGAAAAAATGTACCTACCTTGTGGCCTCTTGCTGAAGCCACGACACATTTGGCACATAAAACATGACTCCAAAGAAAAGCAGAGGCTCATTAGCAAATTTGTCCAGATGTTTCTTCAGAGGTTTCTCCAGCTCCACCCATCGTGCTTGCTGGCTCTTGCTGAGAAACCAAAGGCCAAAGTAGTGCGTCTAGATAAAAGGATAAAACAGCGTCAGTTCACGGTTACAAGGGGCATCCTGAGACCACACAGGAAATAAGACTCCAGCACCTTACCTCCCCTTTGGTGCCTCAGCCCGTACACAAGGATCCGGCTTTTACTTTTGAACTTTGGGACACATGAAAAGAAACCACAGGTACCCAGTACTGTAATCTACCCTGAGTCTCCAGATGCAGTATTCCTACCCATTGCTGCTGTTTGTACATGTGGGTACTGACGCACCTATGCTAGGTAAGCAGGGGTGATGCAGAGTGGGGACAGTGTGGACTTATTCTAAGATCTCAAGGCTGACTTCCCTGTGCTAGTGAAGCGCAGGAGCAGAGGCAAACACAGCTCTCTCACCTGCTACAAAGTAACTGACTGTTCAACTCCAAAGAGGAAACCTTCTGCCAACGTTAAGCTTCAGCAGTGTAGATATTTTCATACAGTACCGGATTGGAACAGAAAATTGATTCACTGTTTAAGCTTTAATGAAGTACTTTTAAAAAACATCGGCCTCGACCACTTCATTACACATGAACTGCGGGGAATCTCTCCCCGGCATTAAGCAGGGAGAGCGGAAGTAGCCCCTCTTCCCAGCTGCCACAGGAGCCCCTGGTGGCTGTTCTTGGCACATGATGGGGGGATTTGAGAGATGAGAGTGAGATTTTCACCCTTAGACTTGAAGCCTCAACCAGGTTAGTTTTGAACAACGTGCTAAATGATTAAAACAGGTACTTTTATGCATCCAATCCTGTCTTTACATTAATTCATGCTAGGATTTCAGGATTAGCACACAGTCGCTAAAAAATAGATCACTGCTTTTGAAGCATTCTTTTATATTTCAATTATAGCCTAGAATGGTTTACAGCACACCTGGAAAGCCGCCTTCAAAGGAATCATTTCATTACAATGTTTAATTTCCAAAGGCATTTTTGCGCCGACCTTCCCACTCCAGCCGGCTGCCACCTCAACAATACTATAGATCAATCCCCATCACCACCCCACCAAAATCTGTAATCAAGTTTTGACTCTGACTTTACCAGAAAACCAGACACATCCTTCCCTACATAAAGCTGCAGACCCAAAATACTCTAAAGGATATTTTTAAACGGGTGTACTTTCAGATGGGACCATTTCCTCCATGATTTTCCGAAGGGCAAGTCCGTACCAGAAATCTATGCATTTCTTGAGCAACAAAATGCCAACGAACAGAGCCGAGGTTCTATTTCTATCAACTTGGACCAACTTGCTTGAGTGAATTCTGACCCTATTGTTCATTTCCCAGCTCCAGTGAGCCCATTGGTTGTTCCAATGGGACTGATGACGTAGGGGAAATGAAATGTGGCTGAACAGAGAGAAAACAGGCTTTGAAGTCAGTTTATCTCCCAGCTTTTACACTCTCTGTCTTGATAACTTTATACAAGTGATGGAGCCTCCGAGGGTCTCAGAGCTTTCTCATCTGTAAAACGGGGATGGTGATTACAACCATCACCCACAGGCTGTTAGGGGTGTAAATGAGATAATGCCTGTCCACGTGTGCGTGGCCCACATTAAGTAACTACTTCATAAACGGTGACTTCGGTTGCTGCTCCTATTATCACCATGATCATCATCCTCAGTGAGTGAAGGCAGGCAAGCCTCAAGAATCTTTGTCATCGTGCTATTGGCATCTCTATCGACCACAGAATCAGAAAACAGAAGTTAAAAGACGCAGACGTAGAGAATGGTCTTAAGGACACGGGGAGGGGGAAGGGTAAGCTGGAACGAAGTGAGAGAGTGGCATGGACATACATTCACTACCAAATGTAAAATAGATAGCTAGTGGGAAGCAGCCGCATAGCACAGGGAGATCAGCTCAGTGCTTTGTGACCACCTAGAAGGGGTGGTATAGGGAGGGTGGGAGACGCAAGAGGGAGGAGATATGGGGATATATGTATATGTATAGCTGATTCACTTTGTTATACAGCGGAAACTAACAATACACTGTAAAGCAATTATACTCCAATAAAGATGTTAAAAAAAGAAAACAGAAGTTATCTAAAGATAAAGGAGAAAAAGCAAGCAAAAGCAGAAGCTGGAACGCCTATAAATAACATAAAAATCTAAAAGGTATAAGAAAAAAAAAATCACAAAGCAGTGCCTCCCCGAAGATTTTCTTTAGAGTCTCATTGTAGGTGTTCATGGGACACTGGAACATCACTCTGATGCTTTCCTAGGGGATCTATCATGTGGGCTTAGGCTAACCTTAAAATGAGGCAATCTGGGTACTTAATAAACCGTCTGAAAAGGGTCCAAGGCAGTTCTGCATTATACTGAATTCCTTCATGGAGCACAGCGCCATATGAGGGTATTCCACCATATTGTAGATGGCTAGTAATGAGTTTGCATATGATAAATGAGGTAATATATGTAAACAGTGACAGGCTATGTGATAATTATTTTAGTTGAAAAAGAGCCCTTTTATAAGCATAGGTGGCGAAAGGGAGGGCAAACTTTGCAATTGCTTAACAAGCCAACCATGATTACTATCTTTCACTAAATGGAGTCTTCACATTTGGAGCTATGATTTTATGGTCCATACTTCATTCAAATTGTAACATTCACTCAAATTAGTAACATTCAAACTATAAAGGGTCCACAGTAACTGCATAAACATTCTACAATTGATTTTGGAAAAAAAAAAAAAAGATTTAACTTTTACTTCTCCTATGCTTTGAAGGCCGGTATTTTAAATTTCCTTTTCTCATTCCCACCCAATCATTAAACCAGAACTGAGCTCCCCGCTTCAAAAAAAAAAAAAAAAAAAAAAACGCAATTTCCCTCATGGCACAGTGGTTAAGAATCCGCCTGCCAATTCAGGGGACACGGGTTCGAGCCCTAGTCCGGGAAGACCCCACATGCCACGGAGCAACTAAGCCCATGCACCACAACTACTGAGCCTGCGCTCTAAAGCCCGCAAGCCACAGCTACTGAGCCTGCATGCCTAGAGCCCGTGCTCCGCAACAAGAGAAGCCACCGCAATGAGAAGCCCACGCACCGCAATGAAGAGAAGCCCCCGCTCGCCGCAACTAGAGAAAGCCCACGCACAGCAACGAAGACCCAACGCAGACAAAAATAAATTAATTAAAAAAAAAAACACCCTGAGAAAGAATATTCCATGGAGTACACATACATGCATGCACAAAGATACATTCATGCACACGTGCACACACAGAAAAGGAAGATGATGAGGTACAAAAGAAATCATTGTATGATAATAGTCTTGAGCCATAATTAACAGTACAGAATTCCAAATAACAAGGTAAACCACTTCCAATGCCAAAACCTAATCCATGGCGTAAGCTATTTTTGTTGCTGCAACACAGTCTTTTCCAGAGGACACAGGGTATTTCTGGGTGACTCACCATGCATTTATCCAATGAAACAATTATTTAACTATTCAAGAAATGGGGTTCCAATGCAGAGGCAGGTAATCTGGAGGACACAGTTTCTACATACTACGGCCGGAACGACCTAGTTTTAGAAGTGCTGTATTGAGTTATTTAGGAGGAAGGGAAGTTCATTTATGAGATCCCCATCCACACACTGTTTTGTGAAGCTCTGCCCCAAGTAACCTTCTCCATTCCCCCCCCTCCCCGCCCCCCGCTCTTCCCCTAGCCACATCCCTGCTCTGGAGTATTCAATGGAGGAGAAAGACCCTGTCTCAAAGTTCTTACCCTGTTCTGTTCAAGTTCACACGGCAACACATTTATTCAGCCATGTCTACAAAATTCATCACAGGAAATGGAATCAGAACCTAACCACTCACTTAAACTAACATGTGCACCAATCAACTTCTGTGTGTCAGCCAAGGGGCCATTACTCCCATCAAGCCCAGCTGAGACCACACCAGGCCTGTTCATAAGCGACTTGCCAATTTCAACTCCAGCTGAATTCTGAAAGCTGAGCTTCACTGCTAAACGCTGCCAGATGGTTGAAGGAAATGTGGTGGATTCCAAATAGAAATGGTAGAAATGGCTACCTCCTCCATGACCAAAAGGATTCCACCATATTGCCCAAGAAAATGCCTGAGACACTTGTTTGGTTTATCTCCAAAGCACCAAACATAAACCAGGTCCATCTAATCCTCAGGATACCTCTGTGTGAGCTCTAAATCCCATTTTATTTCTCTAGTTTTCTTTAGAAAACAGCTCTGGTGCCATGAATTCTGCAATGAGTTCATTGCAATAAGAAAAGACAGGGCTTCCCTGGTGGTGCAGTGGTTAGAAATCCGCCTGCCAATGCAGAGGACACGGGTTCGTTCGAGCCCTGCTCCGGGAAGATCCCACATGCCGCAGAGCAACTAAGCCCGTGCGCCACAACTACTGAGCCTGCGCTCCAGAGCCTGCAAGCCACAACTACTGAAGCCCGCGCTTAGAGCCCATGCTCCACAACAGGAGAAGCCCCTGCTCGCTGCAACCAGAGAAAGCCCGCGCGCAGCAACAAAGACCCAACTCAGCCCAAAATAAATAAATAAATAAATTTATTAAAAAAAGAACAGAAAAGGCAGAAGAACCGGTTCCCAGGGAAAGCAACCACATCTCTGAATCAATTGCTAAAAATGCAAAAATGCATTACTAAAAAAATAATGTAAGAAGAGCCACATAAATTGTCATTTTCATATGAGTAGTTCCCTGGTTTATTTGGTTTGGAGTTTTGCATTTTAACAGGGAAGGATAAATGTATGTGAGCCCTCAAAAACTAGGCTAGTTTCTTCAGTGGCAGATTGGCATGTGAATCCTTCAGTGTCATAATAAGAGCCCTCTTCCGGTATCATGAAAAGATTGTAGTAAATAAGGCCTTTAAAAACAGTTTGGGATGTTACTGATTGATTTCTTCATTTATTTGTAAATATGGTGTTATCCCCCATGGTAGCTATTAATAGGGAAAGATATTTTTTGAGGGTCTTGTTTTTCTAGTTTTATGACAATGACAGAGCTTTAATGCTAACTATTTATAAGGGTTACAGACACAGTCTTGGCAATTACTAGGGATTAAATCCACGATCTTATCTCAAGCATTCTGAAGAGTTAATCATCCAGAAGCAAAAGTTTAAAATACTTTCCATTAGGTTGTAATAGGGTCCCTGTCGTAGCCAGTATATTTCAGTTGTAAATTAAGAAACAAAGAGGTTGAGACACCTTCACATAAAATATATAGGAATTACATACAAGCATTCAAACTTTCACGGAGGCATGGAAAATACTCCAAAAGGTGACTAGACACAGACTCTGAAAGCAGCGCTTCACGCAATTACATTCCAAATGCTTTGGAAAATAAACCACCATACATCAGTTGGATAACTGCAGAAAACAACTTGTGTACAATCAACCTCTGCTCTGGATAGTCTGGGATTTCTATAACTGGCACGTCTATAATTAACAACTGCACCATCTTCATTTTCCTAGTCAATCTTTTCATAAAAGTACAGGAAAAGAAACTGCAGAGTAACACAGACCCAAGAGGCAAATCTCATAGCCAAGAAAATTCACTCTTCTGAGGCTGCATGACTCACTCGGAATATACGAAAAGATGAAGACCAGGGGATTACTTCACCTACGATCTCTGTATCTAGAAAATAGACACTAGCACCAATTTACCTTACAGAATTGACATCAAGCTAGTAAGATTTCACATCATAATCTTTACAAAGACAAAAAGCAATGCAAAACTCAGAACTTTCCCCAGCAGAGGACTCTTCAATCAGTTCTTAATTATGGTTGATTATTTTAGTCCTCTGCAAATACAAACATATATAGATATGCTTAAGCTAGCTACAAAATACAGCAAATTCCACTATTATCTGACAGGGCCAGGGAATGAAGTGTTCGAGTACTCCCATTATCACAGATAAATTTCCAATTCCCAAAAGATTAACATAAAATCAAGCCATAGAAATGTCCTTAATGTAGGTTAGCTTTACTCTGATGAAAGGAAATGCATGTTAAGATTCTGTACCTTTGTAAGCTCTAGCCATTATGAAAAGAGCAAAATGTGAGACATTTCTACCATAGCTGATAGCTCTGGATAAATCAGCTTTCAGTAAAGATGAAAATATAAATTTGCAAAAGAAAAGGGGAATAACTTAGAGGCTAATCACCAACGCTATGAAATGGTTATGGATTTTTTTAGGCTCCTTTAAAAACCAGGGCTCTTAGTTTAGCCTTAGAAGAGGCCCAAGAGTTATCAAATTTATTCTTCCCCAAAGTGCTGAATTTCCGAATAAAACAACAGTTCTCTACCTTGAATAGAGTATAGCCATGAAAAGTATTCTCACGTACCTGTGTAAAATTATTTATCCCTCCTCCATTTATTATTTTTTAATTAAAAGTAGAGCCACGATTATCCCTAAAGGAAATAATTCTAGCATATTTTTATGTTTTATTGGAATTCTTTATATTCCTTATTATTATTAACATGGCCTCCTTGCTTTTCTTAGAACAGCGGTGTTTAGTAGAAATATAATGTGAGCCAGATATTTTTTTAAATGTGACCTGAATTTTTTAAAATTATTATGCTAACACTACTTCGTTTTATTTATTTATTTACTTACTTACTTACTTATTATTTTGACTGTGCCGGGGCTTTTTTGTGGCATGTGGGATCTTCGCTGCAGCATGCATGCAGACTTCTTAGTTGCAGCCTGCGGACTCAGTTGCGGCATGTAGGCTTCTTAGTTGCAGCCTGCAGACTCTTAGTTGCGGCATGCAAACTCTTAGTTGTGGCATACAAACGGGATCTAGTTCCCTGACCAGGGACTGAACCTGGGGCCCCTGCATTGGGAACACGGAGTCTTACCCACTGGACCACCAGGGAAGTCCCCGAGCCACATATGTAATTTAAAATTTTCTAGTAGCTACATTTAAAAAGTACAAAGAAGTAAAATTTATTTTAATGAAGTCTGTTTAAAGAAGTAAAATTAACTTTAATAAATTTTACTTAAAATGGTATAGGAACTTTCCTGGTGGCACAGTGGTTAAGAATCCACCTGCCAATGCAGGGGATACGGGTTCGAGCCCTGGTCTGGGAAGATCCCACACGCCGCTGAGCAACTAAGCCCATGCGCCACAACTACTGAGCCTGCACCCTGGAGCTCACGAGCCATAACTACTGAGCCCACGTGCTACAACTACTGAAGCCCGCATGCCTAGAGCCCGTGCTCCGCAACAAGAGAAGCCACCGCAATGAGAAGCCTGTGCACTGCAACGAAGAATAGCTCCCGCTCGCCGCAACTAGAGAAAGCCCACATGTAGCAAAGAAGGCCCAATGCAGCCAGAAATAAATAACTTAAAAAAGAAAATAAAATGGTATATTCAAAATACTATGCTTTCAACATGTAACTATTATAAAAATGACTGAGATATATTAACTTTTTTTCATACTAGGTCTTCAAAATCCGCTGTGTCTGTTATACTTACTGCACATTTCAGTTCAAGCTAGCCACGCTTCAAGTGCTCGATAGCCACATGTAGCCAAGGGCTATCCTACTGGGCAGCACAATCTGAAATTAATAACTGTTCAAGGAACTGAAAGATTCTGGCTCAGTGGAAGATCATAGCTTCTAATGATCAAAGCCATCTAAAAATGGAATGAGCAGACTTACAAAAGGGTGAGAGCCCAGACTCTGGAGGGACTGTAGGGGGTCTAGACAGCCTGAGTGGTATCTTATTTTTTTTTTTAACTTTCTATTTTATATTGGAGTATAGTTGATTAACAATGTCGTGTTGGTGTCCGGTGTACAGCAAAGTGATTCAGGTATACATATACATGTGTCTATTCTTTTTCAAATTCTTTTCCCATTTAGGTTGTTACATATTATTGAGCTGTGCTATACAGTAGGTCCTTGTTGGTTACCCATTTTAAATATAGCAGTATGTATATGTCAATCCCAAACTCCCTAACTATCCCTTCCCCCGACCCCATAACCATAAGTTCTGTTCTCTAAGTCTGTGAGTTTGTTTCTGTTTTGTAAAGAAGTTCATTTGTATCATTTCTTTTCTTTTTTTTTTTTTAATTTTTGGCTGCGTTGGGGTCTTTGTTGCTGCGTGCGCCGGCTTTCTCTAGTTGCAGCGAGTGGAGGCCACTCTTCGTTGCAGTGCACAGGCTTCTCATTGCAGTGGCTTCTTTTGTTGCAGAGCACGGGCTCTAGGCGTGCGGGCTTCAGTAGTTGTGGCTCATGGGCTCTAGAGCGCAGGCTCAGTAGTTGTGGTGCACGGGCTTAGTTGCTCCACGGCATGTGGGATCTTCCTGGAGCAGGGCTCAAACCCGTGTCCCCTGCATTGGCAGGCAGATTCTTAACCACTGCACCACCAGGGAAGTCCCTGTATCATTTCTTTTTAGAGTCCGCATATAACATACTATATTTCTCTTTCTCTGTCTGACCTGAGTAGTGTTTTGCAGAGGAGACCGCCATATTAAGTGCTTCCTATGTGCCCAGCACTGAGATACGGTGGCAACTTTGCAAAAACTAATTCATTTAATCCTCCCAACAACTTACGGAGGCTGCTACTATTACCATCTTCATTCACAGATGAGAAAACAGAGGCACAAGGTGGTTAAGTAACTATTCAAGATCACACAGCAAATCAGTGGCAGAGCCAGGATTCAAACTCGGACAGTTTGGTCCGAACTCTCATTCCTAGCCACTAAACTCTGCTGTTTCTCCATGTATTTATTTTTTAAAGATAAGGTTAGTCATAAGGCAACATTGTTTTAGCTATTTCTCTCGTAATCTACGGCAATGATTTTTCAAGCCATGTTGGGGTGTGTGTGGGAAGGGCACAAGGAGATGGGGCTCCAGATACCCTATCCACCCCCTCAGCAAACAGAGCAGCTCCATCTTACATACTGAAGTTCCACCTAAGATTTCATTTGGGGAAGAGGAAATCCATTGATCCGAACATATTGTAACTATATTATCAGAATTCTAATTTTCTAAGCCTCCTGTATCTCCCGAGCCTCTTCCTTTAAATAGAGTTCCCAGCCAGAAACTCATACCTGATTTTTTTTCCGAACTTATTTAAAACAATTAAAAATTTTTTTTCTTAAGGGGTTCACGTTATTTCCTCTTGCCAAGTTCTTGTTATGCCCACCTAATTAGCATCTCTGTTCCTCCTGTCACCCAATCCCCATTGTTTTTCGGCTATTTGGTTCTTTTCTTAAAACTCAAGGTGATCATGTCATGCTTCACCTTGAAATCTTTTTACGGCTTTCCATCTCCAGGCAGTGTTTTATTACCCAAACGATTCGAAGAGTATTTACTAGAAGGCTAAATTAATTGTGAAACACTGAGCTCAAACATTTATTTTTTTAACTGCAGAACTTATGAGAGTGTTTCCCAAAGCATCTTACCACATCCCCTTTCTCTGCCACTACACATCCCTGGGAATTAGAATGGTGGAGTCAGTCTACCTGAATTGGAGCCAGTCCAGTGACTACACTGTGGTCTCCCCATCCATAAAATGGGGACAGCAAGAGTAGTCACCTGACAGACTTGTTAGAAAAATTAAATGAGATGATCTATGAAAGGCGCTCAGCAAAACAGGTGGTACATTAAAAGGTGGTGATTATTTTAATTATTTTTGTGACACATTTTAGAAACAATGTTCTACTGGATCTAGTTAAAACTCCTTAGCCAGGTACATCAAACCCTTCAAAAGCAGACTCCACCTACCTACCCACACTCCTATCCTCCCCTCCATGACCCCTACACACACACACACACACACACACACACACACACACACACACACAAATCTGTGCAAACTGCACTCTGCCCTTCCCTGAAAATTCCATGTTCTTTCCTGTTTCTGTACCTCGGCACAGGCTGTTCTCTTTGTTTTGTTTCTTGTTTTTCCTATTCTCCCAACTCCAGGGTTTCTGGGAGCAGGGACCCTGGCATATTCTGCTTCCCCAGGGGATGACTGTTTCTGCTAACTAAGCCAGGCCTGGGCACTCTGGATGCCACAGCTGTGTATTCAAAACCAAATTTGACCCTGAAAACGTTTAGCATTATCAGTTCAGGGATTTCTGAGCACGATCCACCTGTTCCCTTTGCTTGGCCCTTGCAATAAACCTTTCTTTGCTCCAAACGTGGACGTTTCAGTTTGTTTGGCCTCACTGTGCATCGAGCACATGAACCTGCATTCAGTAACAGGAGGATAAAGTCATACAGGACACGGTCAAATACTAGCAGAGAGTCAACTGAGACCTCTGGTGACCCAAGGTGACTCAGGGTGACATTTCATTCTGTTGGTAGAGGAATATGTGTTTAACGCTGAAACATGTATACTTTTCAATTCATGTTTGCATATAACATTTGTTTAAGAAATCAGTTTATTACATTAAAAAAAGAGCTTACCATATGGACACACGTCATTATACGTTTGTCAAAATCCACAAAATGTACACCACCAAGAGTGAACCCTAACCTACACTATGGACTTAGAGCATATGATGTGTTAATGTGGGTTCATTGACTGTACAAATGGACCACTCTGGTGACGGGTGTCGACAGTGGGGGTGCCTGGTGGGGAGGGGACAGGAGGTATAAGGGACTCTCTGTGCTTTCCACTCAGTTTTGCTATAAACCTAAAACTGCCTCAAAAAATACAATTTTTTTTTTTTTTTTGGCCGCACCGTGCAGCTTATGGGATCTTAGTTCCCCAACCAGGGATGGAGCCTGTGTCCTGCAATGAAAGCATGGAGTCCTAAGCACTGGACTGCCAGGGAATTCCCTACAATCTATTTTTAAGTTATCTAATAAAACATAAATTGTAATTAACATAGATCAAAAATTAAATCAAAATTAGTTTTCCTTTCCTAATATAAATCTACCGTCAAGTTTAGGGCACACCTAAACTACAGAACACTTCTAACGGCAACGCCAAAAATTCACCACACTCTACTTTCCAACACTTCATAAAGACTAAACAATTCATTGTATCTTAGAGGAACTTTTTCTTTCTTCTCTAAAGCACCATCAGCCCTATTTGAAAAATGACCCACATCCAAAGTCAAGTGAGTGTGGCAGACCCTGTGTTCACACCCTCCCCTCTGCTCTTGGGCGGGGCATGCATTCCTCCTTGAGGTGTGTCTGGGCAAACGAAGAACAAAGTATTACATTGCTCTGTCTCATCCTTCGATTCAAGAGGACTTTCTATAGGACTGTTTCACAAAAGGCCAATACCTTCAATGTGATCTGTCACAGAATGAAAGCATAAAACCAAAAGAGAAAGTGATGTGTTCTAATGTGGATGCACCTGTTTAGAGCATGTCAAAATAAAGCCGACATTAAACGCAAACCCCATCTTAGCATTAGAAGATCAATCACCCTGCCACACGCGTTGACGGTAGAATCTGGACTTCGCTGCTTTGTCCTTTGTGACGACCCAGTTGTGGGATAATCCAGGGTTGACCTTTGCCCTCTCACTGAGAGAAACAATACTCTGCTGGAACTTAATTATTATTATCATACACATCTCCAGACGCCCCTCACTTTGCACCTTACACTCTGGCTTTACCTGGTGATTCACAGAGATGCCTTCTCCCCATGCCCAGAATGACCTGCCTTCTTTTCCACCTACTGACCTCCTGGGCATCCTTCAAGTCCCTGTTCAAAATGCGAGGGCTCTGTTCATATTTCACTGAGGCTTCCTCTCCCCTAGCTAGGGCTGCGGTGTTCAGTGGAGCAGGCCGTGCACTGCACAACTCTAAGGAGAGCCACTGCCTTTCAGGCCAGCCCCTGCATTGCATTTAGTGTGGATCACATTCAGTCTTAGCTGGTTTTTACATGCTGGATTCCTCTATTAGTCTGTGCATATCTTGAAGGAAAAATTACAACTTATTTATCTTAGTTTCACCAAGTCCCCAAACAGTGTCTGGAACGTTGCGGTTGTTCGGTATTTTCTTTAACGAAAAAACGTTTTTCAAAACTCTCAAACTGGAACAATTATACATTATTAGACACAGCCCTATGCATTTGCCATACTATATCTCTTCTAATATTTACAACAGCCCTGTAAGGTAAGTCAGGTGAGTATCACTATTCCCATTTTATTGCTGAGAAAACTGATTTCCAGAGAAGTTCAATAACTTTTCCAAGGTTACCTAGTAAGTGACAGAACCATAACTTGACTCAAGTTTAAGACTCCAAAGCCTGCACTTATAACTACTTAACCACATACTATACTGCTTCTAATGCATGCAAAGAATATTTAGTTGTTCTCATTTAAGTTACTGGGAATATTCAAAAGTAAAACCACTGCATATATTTTCAAATGATCTATAATGAAAATTTTTATGAGAATTTAGACCAGCCTCTTGACCAACTGACGACAGCATTAAGGTTTTTCCTTTATGCCGATACACACACATATGTTTAAATATGTGCACCCTAATGTGCTACCAAGAAGCAAAAAAGAGCCAACTATCAACCAGCAAGGTCAGAACGTTTCACATGTTTATTGTGCCAGCTACCAAGCTACATATACCTGTTGGGCAGGACAGTCTCCTCCGCAGGAAGATAAATGTCAAAGGAAGGCCTGAACACTGAAACCAAAGTATAAACACGAAGACCAGTAGGAAACAGAAGTGCTCAGGTGAAACCGTCCCCCAGAGGATAAGAGGCAGCCTGTGGAAGATGCCAAGCGGAGAGGAAGACCTTCCTTGACCCCAACTCCTTTGTGCAAATGGAAAGAGGGTGGATCCTGAGAGGTGAGCAAAGAGATCAAATAAGATCACTTTCAATAGGGACCGCTCCCCTCTTCTGCATCACCCTGAGAACTGGGCAATGGTGTCACAGGGCCCAGGACAATCACAGAGCTCTGCCTTGCCCTCGGGAAGGCTTGACTCTCAGGGGTCTGCCGTCATTTCGGCACTGGCAACCTTTCAACCACACCCCCTTACCTACCAGCCCATAGGCCACATGCGATATGCTCCCAAGACACAAATGTTTGAGGGGGTTTCTCTCAAAAGTCCCTTGTCCTAAATGTCTGTAAGACTGAAAAAAAAAAAAGCAGGGCTTGCTGGTTACAAAGGGCACATTGCTCTAAGAATCTCTTCTAAAGAGAGATAACGTGACTGTCTTAATGGTGAACCCTGGGTTTGCTTAAAGCCCAAAGAAAACAAGGTCATGAGGAATCTTAAAAGGAACAAAACCCCCATTTTACAAGCTCCCACAAAAAAAGCCTCGCTGGTCATGCTCACTTTAAATGCTCTTTCTTTTCTTCCCTCTTTTCCCTCTTTGAAGAGGAAAATATGGAAACAAACAAAAAAGCAGCTGCATCCACCACTTATGTGGTTTTCTCCTTGATATGCAGCCGGAATGCCAAAACCCCAGCTACCCACTTGATTGTTTTTAAAGAGAGTAAATGGTTTTGGGGAGGAGAGTCTCATTACAACCTCCTCATGGGCTGAAAGCAAAGGGGTGCTGCCACCCCCAGCCCATGCCCCGTGCAAACTCTAGGGAGTGTCCCTGCTTCTCACAACATCAGAGCAGGTGTCTGCATCCACTGAAAGGTGTTAAGATCTAGGCCACGCTAAGAATAACAGGATGCTTCGAAACCAGGCTGAGGCTGAAAAGCCTGGCAGGTGCCAAGAGAAGGTGGCTGGTCCCTGGGGTTGAGCTCCGGCGCATCCACCCACCACGCTTGCACCCTTACCTCCCGCAGCTCCAGCCTCTGGGCCACCGCCTCCAGGCACTCCTGCCCCGTGCTCTCCACAGACAGCGTGCACTCGATAACGTTGCTGTCCAACAGGCGGATGCGGGTGACAAAGCAGTTCTTGCTCAGGACGTTGTAGCGCCGGGTCCGGCGGAGCTTCAGGCCGAAAGGCATGGCTCTGTGGCCCTCGGAGGCTGCCCTCCTGTCCTGACGCCCACGCCCCTGAGACGGCCTTAGCAGCTTTGTGACTGGGCGATGACACGAGCACCCGTGCTCCTCCAAGTGCGGAAAAAGGCGTCCATGCCCGGCGTGGCGCTCTGGAGGGTCGCTGCAAACAGAAAAGCAGCAGCAAGGTCATCACTTGGAAGGGAAGCTCCAGGCGGCACATATTCCACACACACAAGCATATGCCCCTGATAGATGAATGTCCAGATTCAAGAGCCAGCAGACTCTGTTGCTCCCAAGCGCCTTGGTCTAAGCCGTGCACTTGACCTTACCTTACAAGGGTGATATGATAAGATCCACTTTATGGCTAGAGTAACTGACGCTAAGAGTGATTAAAAGATCTCATCTAAGAATGCACACGGCAAAGCCTGCATTCACACCAGTGTCTATGTGACTTCGATTCACATGCTTTTTTTCATCGTACAAGCCTGTCTGCTCAAGAAAGCAGGAGTAGAATTTGAACTTTTTTTTTTAATTTCTAAATATATTATCTCATTTCAGCCTCATTAACAACCCTCTGGGTGTCGATTGTACGATCCCTATTCTAGAGATGAAAAAAGTGGGGTTCAATGATTTAAGCAATTCCCTGATCCTGAACTTAAAATCTTATCTTATTCCTCACTCTTTGTAACACTGCCTCTTTACTTCCATTAACATTATTTCCGTTTATTTTATTATTTTTTTTTTTTTTGCGATAGGCGGGCCTCTCACTGTTGCGGCCTCTCCCGCTGCGGAGCACAGGCTCCGGACGCGCAGGCCCAGCGGCCACGGCTCACGGGCCCAGCCGCTCCGCGGCACGTGGGATCTTCCCGGACCAGGGCACGTCCCCCGCATCGGCAGGCGGACTCCCAACCACTGTGCCGCCAGGGAAGCCCTTATTTTAATATTTATACTTATTTTCTTATTTCCTTTATTACTGGATGATAGAAAATGGAGTGAATATGCATTTAATTATTAACTAATTATAAATTAGTAATTAATGATTAACTACTCAGCAATTTTTCAAAAAAAATTAATACATGAATTTTTTAATGCACTTAAAATCACAACTCTATCCTTTTTTCATCAGATATTTAGACAGATGTGGGGAACCACCCTACAATCATTTTGTTCCTTAACAGAATTCTTGATGCAAAAGCCCATCACCAAATTACAGATAATTTAACTTACTAATAACAAGATTTACTGACACCCGGATGTCCCACCAAATGGCAGCGATGACATTCCTGCCATGGACAACACGAGAACAAAATAACAACAGTAAAAGCGGCTTTACCATTCCGCCCTGTGCCAGCAATTCTCTCACTGGGAGGCTCGTTAAACTTATCTTCCAAAGAAGCCAGAAACGTCCACACGGTCTCTCTGTTCAACTTTCTGTTCTCCATGAAGTGCAAGGGACTATCTCTCGCTCATATGATTGTTCTGTTAATTTGATTCCCTAAGTCAGGCAGCCTTTATGCCCTTTATCCACAGAATTACCTCTGAGCGCCCTGACACTTGGATAGACAAACAGGAATAATTACTTGTAGGCATTCTTGCATTCATAAGTTAAATGGCTTCAATATTTAGAAATCACTCCTTGTCAGTACCCCCCGGCCTCACAGAGGTTGTCAGGACACAATCCTACAACACAGTAAAACACACTCCTGAGACTCCCTCGGCCATTCTTTGATGCCTGCCCTCGGCACATTCCTCAGCGTGACAGGTACGTGTTTTATGATGGCTTAAAATACTAGAGACTTGGGCTTGGTAAAATAGATTAACATTTCTAAATCACTTTATGTTGGCAGAGTATCATGTTTACCTGCAAGGTAGGCCAACCTGATGATCTCCTGGTATCTGCAGAAAAAAATATGGAGGGACCCACCCAGAAAAGAAAAACAAAAGAGTATCAGAATTTAAATACAGAGTCCTTAAGAGTTTACTACTCCTACATTCCATCAACTTGCTAAAACACAGGGCAGAAGACACCAAGATTCAACTCCTATATTAGCTAGAGAGCCTCAAAGACAGAAAAATATTTGCTCTGTGGGCACAAGTCACATTTCTCATCCTGGGCCGGGCACTTTACATTCGGGTGTGTCTCGCCTTGAACACCTAGGAAGGAATGTGGCTGGCTTGGTGCACTTTTATCCCAGGCACCACGAAACACAATCTCAGCTACATATTTGACATGACACAATCCACAATGCAGCTAGTGAGATAAAAAGTAAACTGCACAACAATGTGTACAGATGAGCAGTTTTTATAATAAATAAATGGGAAAAAATATATAACTTCACCAAAATGACTGTTATCTCAGGGCTACATGGTGATGGTATCAAACGGAACTCTTATTTTATATTTCATACATAGTCATCCCTCTGTATCCGCAGGGGGATTGGTTCCAGGATCCCAGCAGATACCAAAATTCGAGGATGCTCATGTCTCTTATATAAAATGGCATAGTGTTTGCAAAGAACCTATCTCGTATACTTTAGTTCATCTCTAGATTACTTATAATACCTAATACAATGTAAATGCTATGTAAACAGTTGGCCAGCTTGGCAAATTCAAGTTTTGCTTTTTGGAACTTTGTGGAATTTTGTTTTAAAAAATATTTTCAGTCCAAGGTTGGTTGAATCCGCAGATGCAGAACCTGTGGATACAAAGGGCCAACTGTATTTCTGAATTGTTCTAACATTTTACAATTGCCTTATTTTTGTAAATAAGGATTCTTTTAAAATATATTAGCTACAAAAAAAAATATATTAGCTACAGAAAATATCAGGTGCAACATCTGACAATCTGGCAACACATCTCCTAGAAAATACCTATTTTAGGTTTAAAGAACTTTTAAAATCTTCAATTTGCAAGACACTTGCCAGGTAAACTGTCAACAAAAAGGTTATAAGAAAACTGGTCTGGTCCCTCTAAAAGTCAGTGTCCCGAAACAAGAGCTGAACAGGAGGGATTGGAGGCAGGTTGGTCTAGATTAAGAGAAATTCCGGAGTTATAAAAGCAAAATGCAATTGTGAGCCTTAAGCAAACCCAGGTTGGAAAAAAATAGTTATCAAACACATGAGACCATCAGGGAAATCTGAAATAGAGAGTAGAAATGAGATGATACGAACATATGCTGGTTAATTTTCTTCTGTTTTTAATAGTGGAGTTGTGGTTACGTAGGAGAATGGCTTTAGGAGATGCCAGTGGATATATTTAGGGGTAAAAAGACACTCACGTGACGAGAGGAGGGAGAACTGCAATTGAGCTGAGCGGTTCTCTCTAAGAGCCAAAGTTTAATCTCAGGGAACAGAACATTCACAAATCTTGGTGTGAGAACTGGATTCACCCAGAGAGGCCTGGAGTGAGTGCCCAGTTACTAATCCTCAGTTTACTCATCTGGAAAGATAACCTCTGCCTCAGTCTACTCATCTGGAAAGATAACCCCTACCCCAAGTTTGTGAGGAGCTAATGAGAAAATGTTTCCGGGGTGCGCTCAGTAAGTGTGGGCGTGTTCCCTTCCTATGCCCCTCACAGTGAGCTGGGTTTGCTCAAAGGATAGCAGATCAGGTGTGAAAAGGACTTGAGTACCTTGCCACCTACTGTGGACAAAGCCTTTTAAAAAGAAAAAAGGCAAAACAAAGAATATAGAGTTTAACATGAAACAATGACAATTCCACAGGGAAACTTGACCAAGTGTAAAACGAACCATGGACTCTCCCAGAACTGCTACCTTGTCATTCTCCCAACTGACATCTGGAGCAGAAAGGAACTGGTCATTTGACGAAATGTCCCATTATGAGCCCATTCTCAGTGGGTTAGAAGACTGTAGCCTTCTCCTTAATCCCTTATCTCAGTCAATAACATGTGTATAGTGTCTGGTGTCAGCAACTGGCTTTTTGGGGTTTGTTTTTTTTTTTTGGTAGAAGATTGATTCTAAACTGCCTTTGGGGGACTTCCCTGGAGGTCCAGTGGTTAAGATTCCATGCTCCCAATGCAGGGGGCCTGGGTTCAATCCCTGGTCAGGGAACTAAGAGCCCGCAAGCCGCAACTAAGGATCCCACATGCCGCAACATTTAATTAACATTTAATTAAAAATAAATAAATAAATAAATTGCCTTCGGTCCTATAATCCACTAGGCTGTGTCTCTACAGCTGCTAGCGTGTCCCAGTCTCTCTCACACTGAAGAATCGCCCATAGGTGTCTTGGTTCCCAATCAGAATCCTGAAGGGAAAGATCTGTGTCAGATTCTCTGTCAGATTCAGCTCTGTGGTCTCCTGTGACCCTAAAGTGGAGTTTTGTACATGGCAGAAAGCTAAATAAATATTTGTTGTTACAATGAAAGAAAGAGTGAATCCTAAAAATAGTTGAGATTTTGAAACCAAGGTAGGACAGGGGCCTCCAGGTGACCCCAGTGAAACTTGAGGAATCTGAAGCCTCAGATAGGACTGACTTGGAGGCGCTTAAGAGAGGCTTAAAACTGTGGAGAAATGGGATGAGAAGTTATTCAGCTCACTGGTGCTTTTGGGGGAAAAAATTTTACCCAGATTTTGAAAAGAACATTCCCACCACCCAAGTTTCCCTTCTCCAGCCCTTAATGTGCCTTGTCCTGGGGGTGGTCTCGAAGACTAGAGAGATGCCATATCCCCTGGAAGTTCTGTGAGAAAACTACAGAACTACCGATTGGATAGTATTCTAGTGTGCCCATGACTGCCGAAAGCAATTCGTTGGGATATTTGCTGGGTAAACACCACACTTAAAGGCCTTTTATGGAATAGGCAACAGTGAGAGAGAACATACAGAAAGCTTCAAAGTCACTTCTAAAACCCTCTCCTGACTAGCCCATCAGATTCCCCAAACCTCTAATATGTATATATCCATCTTTGACAATCAGCTGTGAATTTCCAGTACCCTGTACTCTTCTTTTTCCTAAACATATCAACGAAAACCCTGCAAGTTGAAAACACAAAGCAAAGACAGCTTTCTCATAATACAGAAAAAAGTGTTTGGCTGATTTAATAAATCTTTAAATAAGCTGGGTTAAAAGTAGAGAGATCTTTCATAATGTCAACCAAATACAGATTAATCTTCTTTACTGATTTACCTGTACAGTCTTTAGAAAAATGAAAGACAGAAATTAACACCCAAATCTTCAAGATGGTCATCACACTTTCTCTTGATTTCCCATGCTATATTACACATACTTGACTTTTTTTTTTCTCCTAAATGTGAGTTCTGAAATCACTAGCAGAAGCTAACTACTGTTCAGCTGCCTTCTTTATTTACCAACAGCCTCTGGAATTTTTCCAGTATTCCATACTATTACAACTCCCAAGCACACCTCACAGAACTATGTAACCCTGGTCTGGGTGTGAGAAAGGAAAAATTGATGTCACTAGCCCATCCTGTGTATAAACCTGCGTAAGGCACAGCTTAGTTTTGAAAAATACTATGCCATTTTCCTAAGGAGAGTTTTAAGAAAGGATAGGGCTAGAGGGGATGAAAATGTCTTCTCTGATTCCCCCTTTAAAGAATAGCAGACAGGAAGTTCATTTCGTCCGGTGAAAAATCAGACTATTAGTTTCTACTATAAATTTGATATATACCCATATATCAAATTATTTTTAGCCAAGTAAAAGTTTTGTGCAGGGTCTAAAACACAAATCTCTAACTTTTAGTTGCTAAATGACTACAACAACAAAAAGAGAATGGTCACCTTTTAAAATCCCTTCATTTCTCTCCTACTAACTCACTCTCAAACGTTCAACGGTGAGATGGAGAAAAATGTGTCCCAAAACACATTTTCCAACATTCCCAGGCACTAACCATGTGGTTGACCTTTCAAGCCTTTCTTAAGCTGTATTTAAGGTGAGAAGAAAGATGCCTGCTATAGAACCCCATCACAGGGATACCTCACCTACATGAAAGGTAGCTACACAGCAACATCTATGTAGAATATCACTGAAAATCAGGAAATGGAGCCCAAACTGCCTTTGATCGTTCATATATCACAAAGCCCTTAAGTCCGACAACATACACTTTTGCTTGGGGAAACAAAAAACACCCTCATAGTTCATTCACTGTAACCTTACATACCTTGCTTCTTAGCCCTCAGCAGATTTTAGATAAGGAAAAGCACCTTGACAAGGCACAAAATTGGCAATGAGAGAGGTGACAGGTAAACTGTAAAAATAAGCCCTCCACAGCATGGAAAGCTGTACTGAAAACACCCTGTAGTAAATGGGAACGATTAAATAACATCCAGCGGACTCCGGTTAAGAAGGCAGAAAATGAATATATATATATATATATATATATATATATATATATATATATATTTTTTTTTTTTTTTTTTTTTTTGGTCCGTACGCAGGCCTCTCACTGTTGTGGCCTCTCCCATCGCAGAGCACAGGTTCCGGAAGCGCAGGCTCAGTGGCCATGGCTCACGGGCCCAGCCGCTCCGCGGCATGTGGGATCTTCCCCGACCGGGGCACGAACCCGTGTCCCCTGCATCGGCAGGCGGACTCTCAACCACTGCGCCACCAGGGAAGCCCTGAATATATTTTTAAACAGTCCCATTCATGGCGGTTAAGAAGGCAGAAAATGAATGTATTTTTAAACAGTCCCATTCATGGTGGTTAAGAATAACAAGAAAAAAAATGGTTCTTGAGAGGTAAAGCTTCCATCACCTGGAATCACTTTTTTCCCTAAGCAAGTGGTTCCCTATCTATTATTGCTGCTCTAACACTCAGAAGCAAACCAGTTTCAAGAACTGATTGCAAGAACTGCCATTTTTAACTGGGGGAGAGGGAAGGGAGGGGGAGAGAGGAGGAGAGGGCAGAGAAAAGGGAGAAAGGAGGGGAATGGAGGGAGGAGAGGCCTGCAGAAGGCAACTCTGGGAAAACACAGAGTTGAAAAAGCCCCCCAGGTAAATGTTTCAAAAAATCATTTCCCCACCCCCTGCTTTCTGAGGTTTCTAGAGAGACATGATCTTCCCACAAGAAGGACCTTAAAATGTGAAATTTTCCATTTTTCACGTTACTGAAAACTTTAAGGCGTTGAAAGTACATCTTGAATATAAATAAAATAATACGTCGTCAGGATTTGCTTAAAAGGAACGGGGTGGGGGAACTGTGCGCGCAGTGGTGGAGGGGGTTTGGTTACAGATGATGCAGTGCTGGCCATGAGTTGACAGCTGTTGAGGGTGGGAGCCAGGTATGTCAGGGCTCATACCACTCTCCACAGTTTTGTGTGTGCTTGAAATTTTCCGTATTTAAAAGCTGGCAGGTTTTTTTTGTTGTTTGGTTGGGGGTTTTTTGTTTGTTTTTTTAATAAAGAAGTATTTCTTAAATGGTACTTTGTAAAGTAACCTGGTATAACAGTGCCCACTTTGCAGAGGTGTTTTACAGAAAAAAGGGGTCAGATTTTTCCCTCTACCCTAAATCCCTCTTGCCCTTCCAAAATAAAACTTGTATTTAACTAGATCAAATTGAGAGTAGGAGTTTTTAATTTCATTTTTAGAAGATGACAGGAAAAGTTTTGTAGGTAAAGTGACAAGTTGGATAGAATACAGAGAACCATCAATCAGACCTAAGAGAAGGGATTCTTCTCTGTCCAACTTGCATAATCACCTGTATCAAAATACCTGACTCGGGCTTACTCCTCAAATGAGCTTTCTCTGTTTATTCATGCCAGGAATGCTTTGTCCTAAGAGACTCCACCCTTCTTTGGGAGACCGTTGAATCTGCAACTCTCAATTCCAGTTCCTTCTTCTGTCAGTGTCTACACCCATGGTGATGTGTGTCCTGGAATGTCAGAGCTAATCACAGCCCGGAACCAGAACAGGAGATTCCTGCATGTGTCAGAACCCCAGGAAGGCAACAAGGGGCACCTCCATGTTTAAAGGGGATATTCGATGCCGGGGTACCCTGCTGAGCTTTCTCTCCAAAAGCCCTATGAGATGGCTGTTCCTAATACCCCATTTCACAGACTAGGGCATCGAGGCTGGAGAGGTTAAGAACTTGCCCAAGAACTTGCTAGGTACTAATGACACTATCTGACCCGCCACGTTCTTATTCAATGAACCATTCTAATAATATCCGGAAAGTGGGTTGGAAACCATGGCCTGGTGATATAAAAATAACAACGACAAAAGCAAGCCACCACATTCTATAAGGAAGACTGAGACATGGCATCTGCAGTCTGCCTCTGCGCGCCCACAGTGGACTCGACTCAGCTACGGTGGAGAGGGATCCTGAGGCAGGTGACCCATCTTCAGCCCTAGGATGTCATATCCAGAGGGCACAGCAGAAGAATCAGGGTCCTGTTCAGGTCACACCACCGCCACCCCCAATGCCTCTTACCTAGACGGCTTTCCTGCTACAGTCCTGGTCTGTGGTCTGTGCCGCCCAGTGTGGGTAATCCTAGCAGGTCACACACAACCTCTTCAAAAACGAATTTCAGAAACAATCGCAAGAGCAGCCGGAGAGGTTTTTCCAGCCGGGTCAAAGGACTCACTTGTCAAAACAAAAGAAACTGGCTGAAGGTAAACACACCTTCAACTTGCTTCACCCTCCTCTGGGATTTGCGCCCTGAGGGCACAAAGCCCATGAAGAGAGGGGCTCTTCGTGAGAGGCTGCTGCAAGTGACGTCCCTCGGCCAAGTTTCCACACCTCCCTTTCCTCCGCTTCCTTCCTGCCCTGAGTTCCCTCGACTTCCCTCACAAGTCCAGGGCTTTCGGATGGGAGGACTCATCTGTGTCACTTCCTCTCCAAACATAAGCGGGGGCCAAAGCATCTCTGCCAGTTCTCTCCCCCTGGGTCTGTGCATCCAGTGCCCGGCTTCCCTGGGTGCGCTGTCTTGTTCCTGGGTTTCTCCAGCCCCACCAGTGAGCCTCTCCCCGATGTGGAGTAATTTCCACGCACAAGCCATTTATAAGCTCTATCACCATGGCTCAGCTGCCTCACTTTCTGCATTCATAACATGGGGGTGATAAGAGTCCCCCTGCAACACACAGAGTTGTTGGAGGACTTATAGGAGTTATTACTATACAGGGTGCTGGTCCAGCGCCTGGCATGTGGTCGGCACTATGTATGTTTACTCTCACTGCCCTTATTATTGTTGCTATTTCACTAAATATTGCAGAAGCCCAAGGAAACCCAAAGTACCTGCTAAGTCCCAGAAGAGAAAAAAATTTGCTTTCCAACAAGCCAATAGTTACAGAATGTTTAAAGTTAAGGCTATTCATCATAAGGAGACAGACCATGAATGAAAAGCAACTACAGGTCCCACTGATTGGGAACCGTGACAGGGTGCCTAGTGGGTTTCAGATATGTGACCACTCCAGTGAGTCAAGAATACAACCAAGTGGGTTCTAAAGTGTTATAATGCAATCACTTCTTCAGAGCCAAGATGCTGACTCCGGGGGGAGAAAGAATGAAAACAGGTATGAACTAGTGTCAGCTGTTAAAGAGTTGCATAATCCCAACTGATGTAACCAAATGTTAATTACTAATGGGAGAAAACGAAGCTTCTAAATAGATGGTCATGCGACACATACGTCCCTTCATGTAAGAAGACTACGTACACACATGCACGGCAAACCCATCCTAACTGTCCTTTCTTCTCTTTGTCCCCTACCTGGTAGGTAGACACATACACACACCTTAAGTGGGTACTTGGTAAAACTTATGTTGTACTAAGTAGCTCTCAGTAACAGTACAAAGAAAAGGCATCTGTCTACCTCTAGCAGAGTAGCTTCACTGTTGTAAAAACAATTTGTTCTCATCCTACGATTCCTGTTACCATCAGTGACCTCAAACCTGAAGATCTGCTCAGCTGCCTGCATCTCGCGGAGCAAGTCTGAGCCTCAAGAGACAAGACGCTGTCCGTCTTGTCTCTCCCCCTGCATGGGGGACGTCTGTGCCCTGTGGGATGTGAGCCTGGTAAGGACCAGGAGGGCAAATGTCAAGTGCTTCAGTTCTCAAGTGGGACGTTTAGCTCTTAAAAACTGAAAAACGTACACATGTACACTTTCTAACAAATACATATCTAATAAATGCAGCGAAGACTATACAGAGTAAACCTCATTCAAGAGGCCCCCCTTTGCTCTCTTGATTTATACTTATGTTTCAAAATGTTAAGGATTTCAAATTTCCCTAGAAATAAACACCATTTACTGAAATCTTTGTACATAAGCAAAAAAAAAAAAAAAAAGAAAAGAAAAGGAAAGAAAAAGAAATTCCTGGGAAAATAAATGCATCTGTTCTTCAACTAGATTGTAAGAGGGCAGGAACCAACAATGTTTTACACAACTTTTGTAACCCCAAATCCTTCTGCACTATAATTAACACATACTCTGACTCAGTAATGCCACTTTGGGGAAACTAATTGGAAATAAAAGCAATGAATCTTAAGGATTACATATAAGGGTGCTGCAGTAAACATCATCTGTAGTAGAGGGTGGGAACTAAGAACAGCCCAACCCAAATAAATTCTGCAATTGCTGCATTATTTGGGGTATTATACAGTTATTAAAAAATTAATAACATCTGAACCTATGAACTCAGAGCAACAGCCATGAAAAATTCTGTAACTATTGGCTTGTTCGAAAAGTTGCAGAGTAATACGTAAGGGAAAGACAAAGCAAAGTCAGTCATCTTGCACATGTTTATGCTTATATAAGCTTGGAGAAAGGTGCAGAGCATTTCCATCCATCCTCAGAAGGATGAAAGGGGCAGCAGAACATCCACTTTGTCTTTACAGTCTTTGGAGTATTAATATCTTATTAGACCAAAAAAAGTTATTTTAAACCACTTAACCTCTGCCCCTTCTAAATTCTATATGAAGGCAATTTGGAAGAAGTCCTCCTTCAGGAGTAGTATTACATCAGCTATCATGTATCATCTCAGCTAGAGTATTATCTGAGTGATTACTATGTGCCAAAATTGGGCTTCAGACTTTTGCAGGCCTCATATCATTTAATCCTCAAAATCCCTATTTACAGATAAGAAAACTGAGACTACATAACCTGTAGACTACATAACCAGTCCCAAAGCCATCAGGTGGCAGAGACTCCCTCCAAGCCCAGTCTTTCATCATTAGATTATACTGTAAGATGCACATTTGCTATCTATGTCCTCTTCATAAATATCGATATTTAGCACACTAGACAGTGTTAATATCATTAACCACATGGCTTTCAGCATCATATATAATCATCCCTTGACTAAAAGCAAAAGGAAAAAAAGAAAATTGCTTGGGATCAAGCATTCCTTCTCAAAATTAGAACTGATTAAAACCACTTAAATCTTGGAACTTGCATGCGTTTTCATTCTTTTGAATTATTAGAGTTCAAAATGTCATTCTTTTTCTACTTTAAAACTTTTAATAATCTTTAATACTTTCTGATTATAAATTCATTATAAGAAAATTGGAAATCATAGAAAACTAAAAGGAAAAAATAAAAGTCACCCATAATGTCCCCATCCAGAAATCAATTTAAAACTTTTGTATATTTTATCCAATTCTTTTAATTAAGTGTATTTTAAATTTGTTTACATAGTTGGGATTGTACAACACTGAGATTTTTCTTTTGTCTGATTCCTACTTATTATTTTCCCATATTACTAAAAATTTTTCAAAAACAAGTTTAAACTGTTACATAATATTCCATGGGATAGATCAACATTTATGTAATCATTCTCCATTGCTGAAATGTTAGGTTGGTTCTGATTTTTTGCCATTGTTCTAAAAGATTTGCCTAGACCTCTGATCCTTTCTTTAGGTTAGATTCTTAAGAAGGAGTGTTATCAACTCAAAAGCTATACGTTTTTAGAAGTCTCACTGCGTACTCCTAAACCGATTCCCAAAGGACTGTAAAATGCACAAGCCATGACAAATTGCTAAGACTTCCAATTCTTTACCTGTAAAATGACTGAAATACTGTGTTTTCTTAAATACTTTCATTAAAAGCTGCATAAAGTAAACAGAAAGGAATCAAACGTGGAGTCAAAAGAACCAAGACCAGGTTAAAGCTTTTTTCTCTTACAGGGTTGTCTTCAGCACGACTCCCCAAAAGGCAGAAAAGCTTCAGTAAAGGAAAATTTCAACCCACAAGGGATACATCAAAGCCCCAATGCCCCCATGTGACAGGAGGTCTGGGCAACAGAATGCATCCCAATACCCAACCTGCAATAAATGGGATCCCTTCTCTCCAGAGCTACAGTGCTGTGTCCCATACCACGACTTCAGAAGCAGCAGTCCTAAGGATAGCTTTTGAGAAATAGAACATGTTGCCCCCCATCAAGTGGGAACTATGGAAGTTACTTGGCCTGAACATCAAATGACTGTACTTCCTTATATTTATATATCATTTCCTCAAAAACTATTATTCACTCAGCACAGACTACTAATTGTGGGAAATCCCAAAGAACAAGTAAAGACACCCTCTCTGCCTACCGAGTCGTAGGAAATGCCAGGTAAGGCTAAAACCAAGAGCAGCAGATACACTGCGCAGCTGGGAAGAGATTAGCCCAGACAGAGCAAGGGCAAGACAGAAAGAAGGAGTAGATGAACATGCACACCAACCATGTGGAGACCTCTACGCTTCAGGATTACTTACAAAAGGTAGAAAGGGAAATGACAAAGGTTCGTGGCTCAAGAAGACCTTCAAGTATGCAGAGGATTTTGGCTAAACGTTCTGTCCAAGCTCATTTTATTTCACATAAACACAATAGTTAAGACAGAAGAAACGGAAGGTCCAAATACAGTCAACACAAGAATAAAAATTAGAATACTCTATGGATCTTACTATCACATATGATATTTTGAAACTGTTCCATTTACCCAAACACTGGAACCATAGTCATTAGTTCTCAAGAGCAGTTAAGTCAGAACGGTAAATGGTAATACAGCAGCGAAAACAGGCAAGAAGTGAAGAATGAAGATCCCATTCTACTACCTGCTCCTGGACACCCTGAAGAGAGAGTGAACTGACTTGGAAAAATGAGATGACACTTAGTCACTTATATACAAGGTTAGAACTTTTAGATGGTGGCTAAACACATCAAAGAAAAATTACCCAGGGTGACCATACTTCAGTAACTCATTCCAGTAACAATCTTCACTGTGTTGAAATTTCTCCTTTGTAAAATATACTTAAATCTCTGGTTCTAATTTTATCCATTTCCTCTTAAAGTCTTTCACCTTGAAAAGGGCAACTGGGAACCATCATCTCTACATCACACCTTCAAACATTTAATACTTAGTATGACATGCACTGCCTCAGATTCTCCAACTTAAATCATCTTTCCTTTCTTACCTTCTCTTTTTAGGTTCATCGCCCTTTAATTATCTCTGTAGTTCCCTATTAACTCTAAATTCTTATTTTCTTCTAGTTG
The DNA here is from genome assembly GCF_011762595.2 of Tursiops truncatus. Lineage (NCBI taxonomy): Eukaryota > Metazoa > Chordata > Mammalia > Artiodactyla > Delphinidae > Tursiops > Tursiops truncatus. The sequence continues at coordinate 42,381,305 of NC_047034.1, forward strand.
CAGAAGTAAAATAAGACAAGTTATCTTTACAACCTATCTCATTTTCAACAGAAAACACAGTGCACACAAGTGGAGTTTTCCCATATCTTCACTAGAAGGAAAAGATCTCTCACTAGAAGAAGAAACCAAAAAACCAACCAACCAACCAACCTAGTCCTGTTCTCATTTGTATCACATAAAGAAGAATAGGACAAACGAAAAAGAAAGTACAAAATAGGTCTGGAATACGCAGGTTTAACTCCTTGCTCTGTCTGGTTACTTTAGTCCAGTCAATAATTAGAAATTTAGAGCTAGAAGCTAGGAGATCGCTGAGTTTAACTGAAAAATCACTTCCCAACTGAAAAATCACTTCAAACCGAGGAGGAGAACAAGACTTATATGCTAAAAGCTCCATGTTTGATGAAAGTAGGGGATTTCAGAAACCCCGCAACAAAAGATACAAATCCAGAAGGAAAAAACCCGGGAGAGCAGGTTAAATTGGCCCCCTGTTCGCCTACCTCTGGGAGGCACAAGGTAGCAGGTGTTCTGTTTTGCGTTGCGAGTGTGTAGGTTGTGAGTAAGGAAGATGCGGAAGTAGGGCAACTGCTTGAATGTCTTTCTAAGGAAGTGTTACTCCTCCCGGTCTAGCTGGAACAGGAAGTCGGAGGACTCCAAGAGGGAGGGCTCCAGGAGGGAAGGAGGAAGGGAGAGGGGTGTGAAATTATCCGACAAGATCGGATCATGTGGAAAGCTGTGTAAGAGGCGTTTCATAAAGCCATTAGAGGTGTGTGGGAAGACTTAGATGTTTAAAGAAAACCAAGCAAAGGAAAAGGTGAAGCATTTACCAACTCAAGGAGAAACAAGAATGTGTTCGAAAAAGAAAATGCAATCTCAACACCACACTTGGCTTAGCTGTAACCATTACTTAACATATTTATACTGAATAGAAAGCAGTGGACTGAGTCTAACCAGAGTATTCATGCTGCTAATCATTCTGGAAGGATGGTGGCAAGGAAGACTCGGTGTAAGTGAGATCAAGTCCTTACCTCTCACTGCCACCACCACCAGCATCCGAGCTAACATTACTGAACACTTACTGTGTTTTTTATTTTTTAAACTACTGGGCACTTATTAGTTGGCCTCCTGTCTCTCCCGGGAGTCAGGAGGCTGCCACAACACAAAAGGCACCATGCAGCCTCCCAGACTGAGAAAAGAGGGATGTTTCTCTAGGAAGGAAAGGTCCCCTTGAATATCCTGAAGCCAGCCTTTGGAATTCCTTCAGTGAGAAGACGAGCATCCCGCTCTGTTTCAGGAAGTCTGTGGTAAACGCCAGGAACAGGGACCCATTAGAAGAGACTAGATGAATAAAGAAGGGCCCATGGACACTGAGCTGGAAGAAGTGGACCCGAAGAGAAATCTGAAATACAGCTGACCTAGACCTCCAACTCCCGATGTCCACCGCTCAAATACTAGAGGCTAATCTAAATGCAAATACAGATGGCTTTTGTACTGAGCCTAAATCCATGAAGACGGATGACCATGAGGGCTGAAGACATCCTGGCTTCATATGTAAGTGGTGATTCCTAGAGCACAGACATGTACAGATGCTGCCACCTTTATGGGTTCAATGAGTGAAGGTCAGTGAGTTCTCGTCACTAAGTGTTCACGGCCAAAAGCCAAACTCCTAATTTTCCCAGAAATTATAGCTACCATTTATGGAGCATTTCCTCCACACTAAACTCTGTGCATATATTATTTCTAGTACTCACATCACCAACCTTGTACTAGGCATCATACCCATCTTATATAGATAAGTAAACTGAAGCTTACAAAGTTTAAGTAACTTACCTAAGACAACACACTAGCTAGCAGTGGAATTCACACAGTCTCCACTTGGCCATGTGGCTTCCATATTCCATAATATCTTACAGTATGAGCCTCTATTATGACTCTTCTAGAGTCTGAAGGAATACAGGGAAATTAATCTCTACCAGTGGAAATATATATAACTCAGAGCTCACGACCTACTGACAGTGTTGAATACAATTAGTTGCCACATTAGAGAAATGCACTCTTTGAATTCCTAAGGTTAGGACAAGAGGAACAATGTTGCTAGATGACCCAGGGTCAGGAGAAAAAGAAAGAACGGAGATTAGAGGGAGTGGAGGGCTAGAAGCCAGGTCTTTGCTCCATGTGGGTCTGGCGTCTGCTCTAGACACATGCCTGGCATTTACCAGTATTGTTCCTCCTCTGTTTCAAAAACAAACTCCCTGGATCCTGACATTCCTCCCACTAATGAACAGAGGCTAATCTTGATACCGTAGGACTGACTGAAAAAAATAAACCAAAATGTGGGGAAGTTCTTAGACATTTACATGACAAACTGGCATATTCCAAGTTTTAGCTTTGGCAGTTCTCAGGAAATCTGGAAAGGCTGACCCACTGTCACCCAGAGGCACGAACCTTCTACTTATTCATGTTAATTTGTGTACTTTGGTCAAACTCTCCAAAGCGTCTTTTCACTCTACCAACAGAATAATAAATACCAGATAAATATGTGAGGTGACGGATGTGTTAGTTAACCAGATGGGGGAAGTCCTTTCACAATATGTATGTACATCAAATCACCACGATAGTCACTTTAAATATCTTAGTTTTATATGTCAGTTAGACCCCCAATAAAGCTGATATTTTTTAAAGTTTTTAATAATACCAGAAAAAACTATATGCTTTTATATTCTCATGCGTAAATGCAGAAGTGAACACAAATTGCACTGCACCCACTCCTCTTAAGCTAATGCCAATATTAAAACAAATTCAGCCAACAAGGACCTGCTGTATAGCACGGGGAACTATACTTGATAATTTGTAATAACCCATAAGGGAAAAGAATCTGAAAAAGAATATATATATATATACACACACATATACACAAACACAAACACACACACACACGTATGTATAACTGAATCACTTTGCTGTTCACCTGAAACTAGCACAGCATTGTAAATCAACTATACTTCAATAAAAAATAAAATGTACTGAAAATGACATCTATGTAGACGCATTTATTAAATAATTCGAGTTGCCAGAAAAAAGAGAAAATATCTATAAAAACATATAGGAGGGCTTCCCTGGTGGCGCAGTGGTTGAGAGTCCGCCTGCCAATGCAGGGGACGCGGGTTCGTGCCCCGGTCCGGGAGGATCCCACATGCCGCGGAGCGGCTGGGCCCGTGAGCCATGGCCGCTGAGCCTGCGCGTCCGGAGCCTGTGTTCTGTAACGGGAGAGGCCACGACAGTGAGAGGCCCACGTAGCACAAAAAAAAAAAAAAAACATATAGGAAACAAAAAAAGGTGCCCAATTAAAGAAAACTAAGAGAACAAAAGTAGAACCAGACATTTTTGTAGTACAAATATTGAAAATGCTAGAAAGTTTTTTTTGAAAATGTTTAGACCTAAGTGTATTATTTTCACTGCAATCTTTTACCTATAAACATAAAGGGGCGTTTTTTAAATTAATTTTTATTATACTATAGTTGGCTTGCAGTGTTGTGTTACTTTCTGCTATAAATTTTAAAAAATAAATAAATTAATAAAATAAAATAAATTCAAGTAAATTATGCCTATTTGCCAAGGCATATCCTAAAGTCACCGATTCGTGGGTAGTTCACATATGACTAGAGAAAGGAAAGGGAAAGGAAGGAAGGACCAAGCAGGAGACTTACTGAGAGGTCTCAAAAAATAGACTAGAATTAAGGAAGGTGAATCAAGGACTGTGAAATCCAATTATAAAAGCAATAGGGAAAAACCTTAAATCAACCTACCCTTTGCAAATAACATAGGAAGAAGGTAGGAAAGCATCGTGTTGCGACATAACATGCTTAATAGTGACTTAAAGAGAAGCCGGCTTCGGGGGAAGACCTCTCTCTGACATGCCTGGGAAGAAGAGGCAGAGGATGCTGTGGGTATGGTGTTCAGGCCACATAATCAGCTGCATCTGAGGGAGGGAGGGCAAGGGTAAAGCACTGCAGTATGGCTTTCCCACTCTGCCACGACATCCCTCCAATAGTCCAGGCAGAGTAACGAGGGCAAACGGATACAAAGCAGAGCTGGGACCAGAAGTCCACACCTAAGCACTGAACCCATTCAGCCCAAAGACCTCACCTTTACGAGAGGATGCTACTGGTGACGTGGGGGAGAAAGTGAGGGCTCTGTGTACACCATACAGCATTTAAGCCAACCTCTGGAACAGAAGAACATTTCTATCCAAACATGAATTTTGTACTGACCACAGGCCATCTTCCCACTTATAAGCCAAGAGAAGTAAATAAGAGTCAAATTTGTTGTCTCTATTAAATTAAGGTTATATTTTAGGACAATGGCCTAACCCACATTTTTAAAAGAAATTCATTATTGCAAATATTTATCAAGGACCTACAATGTGCCAGGCACCATGCTAGACAGTACAGATAAAGCTATTTAAAACAGATATGGCTGTGCTGTCCTCAAGAAGCCCACCTACCATAAAACACCTTAATCTCTAAAACAACTGTCTGTACAGGCACTCAAAAGACTGAAATCACTAAAGCATCCAGGCAGGGCAGTATCATAGCTGAGCACGTAAAAATCACCAAATAATGCACTGGCATAAGTCTCATCTTTTTTTCTTAGGGACATCTGCCCTTCTTTAAATGTCAAATACCAGAACACTAAGGAATACCGTTAACTTTCACTTATCCAGCTCATTTCCACTGAGTCACCCTGCAGACACTGCAGATACCAAGATGAGTACAGTCCGGTTCTTGTCCTCAGGAAGCTCATAATCTAGTGAGGATGATTTGTTAAGAATCTGAGAGGGCAAAGAGCATTCTCTGGAAAGAGGTTTGAGAGCTGTGTTCAAGAAGATTTTTGCAAAACTGACACAGAGTAATATTATTGCCTTTTTCTCCTTACAAATTTCCCCACTGCAAGCTCTGACATCAGAGCAGGCTCTTGACCTCTCTGCTATGGTGGAATGTACTTCATCAAAACAAGCTTGCTGCCACTTCTCAAATTACGAAATTCACTCTCCCCTCCCACTATGGCATTCAAAGACATTTGAATTTTCCCTGGTCTGTGGTGTGGCTAAAGGCTGCTCCCAAAGACTAAATAAGGTGATATGAAGAAGGTCCTTTAAGATATCAGGTCTGGGCTTCCCTGGTGGCGCAGTGGTTGAGAGTCCGCCTGCCGATGCAGGGGATACGGGTTCATGCCCCGGTCCGGGAAGATCCCACATGCCGCGGAGTGGCTGGGCCCGCGAGCCATGGCCGCTGAGCCTGCGCGTCCGGAGCCTGTGCTCCGCAGCGGGAGAGGCCGCAGCAGTGAGAGGCCCGCGTACCGCAAAAAAAAAAAAAAAAAAAGGTATCTGGTCTGTGCCTTCCTGAATACTGTGGAGGAGGAAGAGGACGGTGATAATAATGATAGTGATTAATAATCGCAGATCCAATGGCCTCAGCATTGACTATGTATCAGGCATTGTGCTAAGCAGTCTCAGCTCATTGCCATTTAATGCTCATGAGAGCCCTACAAGACGGGTCTATTATTTAATCCCCAGTTTACAGATGAGAAAACTGAGGATTGAAGAGGTGGAGACTTTGCTCAAGGACACAAAGCTAGAAAGTGGCAGAGCCGAGTCCAGGTGTTTAGCCAGTGTACCACGCCCTCCCTTAGCTGCCTTTTCCCCACATGCACCAACCACCTGCAAGGGGCAGGAACCCCGCATGCCTTTTCTAATCCCCAAGCTTTTAAGTGCTATTGCCTCTGAGAGGTCCTACTTTCCAGTTGACTCCTACTTGTCTTTCAGAACTCATTTGGTGTCACCTTTCTAGGAAACTTTCTAGACTGCCCCTCTCTAAGGTTTGATGTCTCTTCTCTGGATTTCCCCAGCCCGTGGGCACGGGCCCTCTCTCTCAGAGAACGTGCCGTTCAGTCCTGAGCTGCTCAAGGTCATGGGTCATTTCATACTCAATTTTGGAGCTCCAGAGCCTTGTGGAGTGCTTATGCAAAGCAGGCATCAAATCAACTGTGCTGGTTGGTTGAACAAATGATTGAGGAGAGAGAACTGAAGCTAAGGGTTTATTCCAGAACATTCTTTGGAGCCAGAAATACCCAAGTTCAAGTCCTAACTTGATTTCTTACCAACTTGACCAACTTAACTTTTCTCCTTTTTTTTTTCCCCACCTTAACTTTTCTAAGCTTCAATCTCCTTTATAAAACAAAAGCTAAGAGTAGCATATAGCTCAAAAGGCTGTTCTCAGGATTAAGATTTAGAAGCATAGCTCAGTAAGTGGCATATAGTATGTGCTCAGTAAATGTCAGCTATTAGTACTAGTAAATTACAGGTCAAAAACCAACTCGCCAGTAATAAAGGACTTCGCGCTTGGTACCCAGCTCCTCTCTTCCCTCCAATCTCAAGGCTCTGAGCAGATACAGAGTTACTCCCCCTATAATATGGTTACAGGGTGGGAGAGATCACTTCCACAAGCAAGCCGGATCCCTTCCAGAGCTAAACATTTAAAAATTACTTAGGTTTTTCAATAAAGCTTTGAAGGGAAAAAATGTTTCACACATAACCTTGAATTTAACCTTTTCTCCCAAGACAAGCATTTCCCTAGGAACTCATGACCTAGCTCAGAATAAAGCAGCCGCTACACTAACAGCTACCTTTGACAGAGCACTATTAGTAACTGTATCATGCTGATCGCTAGTTCAAGTTTAAAAGCTTAGTCATTTCACACCATATTGGTCAAAACATCCTTGGCTATAAATTAGACCACAGAGCGTATCCCATTTTGCATATATAAGTGACAATACCATGAAAGATGTCAGAATTCATAGTTATATTTATGCTACTTTAAGAAATGTAATTTGCTTAATACGGTCTAACCCCATATTCAGTGCCACAGGAACAAACTGCTTTTCAAATTACATTTTCTTTAATAGGTTTTAAAGCTCCATAGATTTCATTACAATAATTATGTAGGACTAGGAATGGCCTGGAAAAATTCTAAGATCAAGCCTCATTTTATATGTTCTCTTGACGCTGTAATGTCATATTAGTTCATGGATAGAACTGCGATGTAAGAGCTCTACAGTGGCTGCAGACGGCCAATGCTGCTGAAGTATTCCAACTTTTATTTACCGGCCTTGATAAAGCACCACTGCATCCCCTCCTAGGCTTACAACGAAAACTTCAGAACATGGGAAGTTGGCTTTGGAAAGAGACCAGATGAGATGCAGTACTCATCTACGTAGTGGCCAGAGCAAACATGCACCTTTTTCCTTCCTTGCTTCATTGTTCCTGTACACACTGCCCCCCCTCCAACAAAAGGCTTATTTACTACGGTAGATCTTAGTCTAAAAAACCAGAACATTAAGGAAGAAATTTGCCTTTTATACACAATTTTAATCTACTCAGAGGCACAGTGAAGATGTGAAGATCAGTGAAGATGCTGTAAGTTGATATGCTGGCCCATGTGTTAGACCCATTTTATGGACAAGAGCAACACATACAAGGTCACATATATATATGATGAAAAGCTGCTCAAATTCGAAATATCAGCAGAATGATTATATTGGGGGCAGCTTTTACAGAACATATTCTTATAGGCATGTGTCAAAGAAAGTAAGAACAACTTCTAAAGTAGTGGCACTCAACTTGCGTGAAGATAACCAATATGCAATACACACTCCACCAGTGTCCTCTCTCCCATCTTTAGTGCCTTCCTTTTTCTCTCTTTTCTTCTTCTCTCTTCCTATATTACACTAGTGGTCTTGGCAGCCTACTGCATGGTCTAGCACCCCCAAGGTTACAGAGGTTGGGGATTCCTGCCATATAAACTTACGCTTTAATGTTTTCTGGTCAAAATAGGAGCGAGCCCTGGATATACTTCTCGTTAACTGCTGAGTTAACCGACAAACAGTGTGCTCCACTGTGTTCCATCATCTAACTTTAAGAAGTTAGAGCTGTTCTCTTTTCTGAAGGAGTGGAAAGAGAAGAGGCCAGGAAACTGGTTATATAGAGGAAGCTCTTACCTGAACAGCAGCGAGGCAGAGAGAAGGAAAGCTGACAAAATACTTGTGTAAAGGAAGAATGGCCTCTCCTGACATTTCTAAGGCCAAGAGCCACTACTACACTATTGGATGAAAGAGAGGCAGTGAGGGCAGGTGACTCTGTTCCTTGACAAGATTCAAGGAAAGGAAGGAATGAAGTATAATTAGCAACGATGACCACGTGTCATCTACACCACAAGTAAACTTAAGGGAAAGAGATGCCTGCAAGACCTGGAATTCCTCTTGTCCAACTCATGAAACTAAACAGGTCTTGAAGATTACTTAACTCGCTTTAGATCAACCAGCAATAGCCTGAGAGCTGGGACCAGCGTTGGTGGTGAGATGTTTTCTCTCTCGTTAGCCTCATCCCGTAAAAGAATGGAGACACATCCAGTTACTCATTAAGGTGAAAAAGATCTAAAGACTCAAGAGCTTGGGCTTTGAAGTAAGAAAGTCCTGAATTTGAATACTAAGTTTGAATTTTAACTAACTGTAAAATCTTGGGCAAACCATTTTAACTTCTCTGAACCTCGGTTTCCTCATCTGTAAGATGAAAGTAACAGTAACTACACTTCACAGGGTTACTGGAAGGATTAAATGAGACTCTACATGTAAAGCAGTTCAAGTATTTGGACCACAGATAAACCCTAATGAGGTTTCTATTAATATAGCTATTACAACTGGAGGAAAGATGGTTAAAAAATTAGCACTCAAGAAATAAAAAGATTTGAAAGGTGACTCTAAGAACTAAAATTTATTTGATAATGTCTGAAAAATAAATAACGTTAAGGTGAGAAATAAGAATTAAACAGTCAAAATGTCTGCAATAACTCAAAGGAGCCCAAAGAAGAAAGATTTGCTATCAATTTGAAGTAAATTTGCCATCAATCTACTCCAGGAGAAAACATATTTAAACAAGTTATCAGATTAAGATAGGGCAGGAAGAAAGCTTCAGGACACAGTTAGCAAACGCTATTCTAATATATTTTTCACAACCACAGACAAACAACACTTCGTGTTTCTTTTCTAAACATAAAAATAAAACCCTACTGGCATTCATGGTCCTGAGCTTAGAATGTACTCAGTAATTTTCCATGTCACTTTTGTGCTCACAGATTTAGAAATGCACTTCAGTTCCTAACCATAATATTTATGCTCTGAAGTATTTATTGCTTCTGCTTAACTATATCCCAGTGTACAGATGAGAAAGGTATTCGAGAGGAAATGTGGAATAGTGTGCAAAATGTTCTAGAGCAGAAGGTCAAGCAACGGAACATACTTTACTTTATAAGTGTAACAGGATAGGGCTGGAAACAGAGTGAGGCTTAGCCCAGTCCTGCCTGGGGAGCTCAGCCCAGGTCCTCAAGGCAAGGAATTCTAGCTCCAGAGCACACAGACCGAATGCAGGACTAACACCAAGTACTGGAAACCCACCCAGATCCCAGCCAGGGGAAAACGGGTTCCTATTACCTGCCCCGCTCCCCCAACTTCAAACAGGTTAGCAAATCAGAGGTTTTCTGTTTCTTTTTTTAAGCAACACCTTTATTTTCAAATAAAACATTACAGATGAAAGCAGAACTGACTTGCTGACACCCATATATCCTCTATGACGCTCCCCCCCCCCGACACCTAGCCCCAAGTCCTGGGACCCCTAAAGTGACCAGAAAACACAGCTTGAAAAGACAAACTAAATGGGAGCTAGAGAAAGACTGGAAGACCCTCAAGAAAAATTTATCTGGAACATGTAAATTTCCATCAGTTTTAACTTGGTTTTTTCCTATACAGAATTTCTTTGGTAAATCATAAAAATTCTGCACAAGAATATACCAGTTTTCATGGTTAAACAACAGGGAAAAAAGAATAGTAGAATTCAATCAATCTAGCTCAATCTAAATGTTTAAAAAAAAGTTATAAAACTGTCAGAAGAAAATACATTACAAATGTGAAGGTATGGGTCTTTCCTAAATAAGATCCTAGCCTCAGAAACCATATCAGATTTTATTACATAATCTAAAATTCCTGCATGGCTAAAGACAACATAAAGCAGGTTAGAAGACAGCCACTTGGGAGAAAATACTTGTACCATATACAACAGACAAAAAGTCAATATCAAAGAAATCCTATTAATCTATAAGAAACTAGAAAAATGGACACTTTACAACTGAAAGACACAGGGCTAAAGAGCATATGAAGACATTCAAACACTCTAATTATCAGGGAAATGTAAATTAAACACACATAAGGGGCCATTTTTTTTAACTCTCAAATTGAAAAAAAATTAGAGATTGATCATTTCCAGTGCCGATGAGGATATATGGTGCTTGTTATAGGAACAGACACAGGTTAAGACCTTTTTAAGGGAAACCTGTAAAAACTTTAAAAGTGTGTATGACCTTTAACCCAGGAATTCTACTTCTAGGAATCTATCCTACAAGATTCTACATGTATTTATGTAAAAGGCCGTCTGCCTTAGCATTATTTTGAATAGGGAAAACTTGATACAACTGAAATTTTGTATGGAACGTGGTGCAAACATTTAAAAGAACTAGGATGTGTACATACTCGCAGGACAGGGAGCTATTACCACACATCTCTGTGTGACAAAAGCCCAACACAGTTTCTAATTTCTTTTTTAAAATTTTCTTTACATTTCATGTTGTCTATGCACACGCATAAGAAAAGGTCTGGGAGGACATACCCCAAACCGTCAGCTGTTGGCAGGGTAAAAAAAGGAGAATATAAAACTGTATCAGGGACTTCCCTGGTGGCGCAGTGGTTAAGAATCCGCCTGCCAATGCAGGGGACACAGGTTCAAGCCCTGGTCCGGGAAGATCCCACATGCCGTGAAGCAATTAAGCCCATGCACCACAACTACTGAGCGGGCGCTCTAGAGCCCGCGAGCCACAACTACTGAGCCCATGTGCCACAATCTGCGCACCTAGAGCCCATGCTCTGCAACAAAGGAAGCCACTGCAATAAGAAGCCCGCGCACCACAACGAAGAGTAGCCCCCGCTCGCAGCAACTAGAGAAAGCCCGTGTGCAGCAACGAAGACCCAACGCAGCCATAAATAAATAAATAGATAGATAAATAAATACAAACAAACTACTATCAGTACGTTGTTCCCAATTTAATAACACACACACACACACACACACACACACACACACACACACACACGTACACATATCCATGCATACATGCAACACAGAAAAGGACAAGAGGTGATATAGTGATTATTCATGGGTGGTAGGATGCTGGGTGATTTATTTTCTGCTTTAAAAAATTTTCTATATTTCTTACATTTTCTACAATGATCATTACTACTTTTATATTTAGAAAAATATCGTGTTATGCTTAAAATGTTATAATGAAGTGCTTGCAGGAGCTTTAAAAAACTTGAAAAAATAGTATTTATTCCCTGTCCCAAGTATAATAACTATTTAATATAACAGTATTTAGAATTCTGTCCCAAGAACTAGACTAGACCCAGGGCAAAGTCCTCCTTGCTCTTTCCATTTTAACTCTGATTCTCCAGACATGGCTCACAACCATGATACAGATTAATTTTAATAAAATCATATAATTAACTACAGGCTCTAAACGTTGTCCCAGGTCACTAAGACCTAGAATAATTATAGAAGGTATCATGGAAGAAGGCAACATTGGGCTGAATCTTAAAGAATTCAGAGAAAAAGAGGACATGAACCCAAAAGTCCCTCCAATTACCTCACTATTCATCTCTTCTCAATCTGATGGCTCTCTACGTTTGAAAATTGTCACTTAAACACCTAGCTTCCCAAAAGAGACTCATATATGACTCCATAATAATGAAATATATACTGAAACATATCTAAATATGCACACATATATTTAACAGTGTATATTTTTAATGTCTCAAATTCCTACCCCAAAAAGAAAGACTTCAAGGCCAACAGTCTACAAGGTATCCCGGTAACACTGCTGGTGGTGTAACTTTCATGGCAAGCAATTTGGCAATATCTACTAAAATTACAAATGCACAAACCCTTTGACCCAGCAATCCTACTTCTAGAAATTTATTCTAAGACTCATATGTGTGTGAAAAGATTCTTTGTAATTGCAAAATCTGGAAACAACCTAAAAACCCCATCACAGAAGACAGGTGAAATAATGGTGTGTACATAAAATGGAAAAATTAATGAGGAGGCCCTATATAAGCTGAAATGAATGGCTTCTAGGATAAGAGACAACACTGATATAGAGCAGGAGTGATGCACTAGGTTTGTGGAAACAATGGGGGGAGGGATATATATGTCTGTATGCATACAAAATATCTCTGGAAGACTACATTAAAAACTATTAACAATTGGCCTCTAAGAGGGGAACCTGAGGCTGGGGATCAAGGGTACCTTTAAAATTCTGCATTATGTTCATCTTTCACCCATTCAAACAAAAATAGATATAATTTAAATTTTAAATTTAATACATTTTATCTCTGCCCTCAAAAGAAAACTTCAAAGCCAACACTTTACATAGTAAAACTGTCCATTTATGTGAACTCAGAAAGTCTGCCAAAGTTCACGTCACTGTAATTTTTTAAATGGTTAATATGTCAAACTCTCTGTAAAGTTGTTATACGACTTCTAATTTAAGTATAAAATTTCAAAAAATGCCTATGAGACAACTCCAAAAAAGAAAATAATACTCAGCTCTGTTTGATGTCTGATACAGAAAACACTCTTCATATTACAGGAAACTCAACTTCAAAAGCCAATACATTTCCTACAGGAACTCTTGGTCCTGGGGACACATCTGTACCAGCCCCTTGAGGAGGGAAAGGGCAAACGGTCCTACCTGAGAGTGTCTGCCAGCAACTCTGTGTGACATTTTCTCACCGTAGGCAACGAATCACAATTCCTGTTGATGGCATTTTGGCTTATAAAGGATAACTTAATTCTAAGACAACTGTAAGGATGTGCCCAAGAATAAAAGTTCTCCGCAGAATATTCTCCCAATGAAGTACCACATACTCACATGTGTCCGTGCTGCTGGTATATCTGTGGCAATCATGAAAGATAATCTGAAAAACTATCTTTTAGTAGTCTGGGACAAAAGGCATAGTCACGTCCCAGATTCCCAATTAGAAGGGGCCATAGATCTCCCTCACTCCCTTGCCACGCAAATCTGCAGTCTCCTATTCAACATCCCCAAGGCAACTCAAATTTTGTTCAAACACCCCAACTTTCCACGTTCTTCCATAGGACTCAGCTTCACCTCTCCTGAGCACTCTCTGCTTGAGGCTTCTCAGAATCAGAGCCGCCCTGGCAGCAATGCCATCCTCCTCCATCTCAGTAAATGACCAACTCTTTTTTGGTTCCTAACAACTGGCTCAAAGACAAGTGGCTTCCTGAATACGTTGCTGACTGAATAAATCTCTCTCAGGAAGTCCAACATCCTAAGGTGTCAGGACCACCGAGGGGCAGACAGAAATGAAAGTTCAGCAATCAATTCACCACTGGTCTCACCAGATTTCCACATCTATAAGGAACCTTGGCTCCTGCAGAAGCGGAGCGGATGAGGGGATATTTTGTTACAGCCTATCTAAGGTCTTCATGAGAAAGTCTGAAAGAAACATGAAGCCACCAAGGCCTGCCCTGGCCTGGCATGACAACATCTGTAGGGCATGTCATGGTGCCTCGGGTCCCTGCATTATGAATATGAGGAAAGCACAGAGCCATTCCAGGGGGCGAGTGCAAGCATTAGAGGAAAGATTAAAAGACACCTGGTATTTGGTAATTATTCATTACTGTGAGGAACTATGTCAAACACTAACAACAAGAGTATTGAAGAAAACTAACTACAATAAAGATTAAAAAGTGTTTTAATTGACAGGCTGTGCAGTTTTAAGTCAACACCAAAGTTCAAGGAATACTGGGGCAAACAGTTGAGATTCATTTGGCAGAACTGGGAAAAAATGTTAAATTTTCTTTTCATATTTTGATTATATTAGGGTGTGACTATAATAATATTATAGTCTCATAAACCATAAGAGAGCTGGTTGAACAGAGAAAACTTAATCGATGAAAACGTACTAAGAATTCTATGAACAAGTAGCTATAAACTCTTTAAGAAGGGACCCTATTCATGTTTATCCCTGTTGCATTTCTACCTAGCACTGCGCCTGGAACATATTAGGAGCTTAACAAACACTTGTTAAGGAAATGAATTGAGATCACCAGGTGTAGAATAGAGAAAAATTAACTTAGAGCCATTTTCCATGCCATGTACTCAATTCTAAGAGAAATTGTTGTGAAATGTTTTTATTGTGTTGGTTAAGAGTCTGGGCTTTAGAGACAGAGATCTGAGTTTAACCCAGTTCTGTTTCTTACTAGCCAGATAAATGATGTACGCTTTCCACGCCTGTTTTCCCAGGGGCAAGATAAGCCTCTTCTTGCTACAATACAACTCAGAGTGGCAAGGATTAAATAAGAAAAATATATGCATTGAAAAATATTTGTTATATTAATTAAATATTTTTATCATTTAAAAGCTAAGGAAAATGATAGGCATTTTCATCTAAGCTTTGGGGGAAATATAGCATCTGAAGGTCAAGGAATTAGAAGAAATTATCAAAGAAAATTATCAAGAAATTATCAAAAACAAAGGCAGAGTTATTTGATTATGTGAAAGTGTTCCATAATGACACATAGCACAATAATGTTAAAAATAATATCACAGAAAATATATATGTGGAAAACATAAATGAAAGTGTTATCATTCTTTTTTTTTTAATTTATCTATTTATCTATTTATTTATTTTTGGCTGTGTTGGGTCTTCGTAGCTGCGTGCGGGCTTTCTCTAGTTGCGGCGAGCAGGGGCTACTCTTCGTTGCAGTGCACGGGCTTCTCATTGAGGTGTCTTCTGTTGTTGCAGAGCACGGGCTCTAGGCACGCGGGCTCAGTAGTTGTGGCTCACAGGCTCTAGAGCTCAGGCTCAGTAGTTGTGGCACACGGGCTTAGCTGCTCCGCGGCATGTGGGATCTTCCCGAACCAGGGCTCAAACCCGTGTCCCCTGCATTGGCAGGCGGATTCTTAACCACTGCGTAACCAGGGAAGCCCCAAAGTGTTATCATTCTTATATCAATTATTTACATAGGATGTAACCAGATTTCCCTCAAAGTTTTTTAATAAGACAGTAGAAAAATTAAATGAGAAGTTGTTGAAATCTGTAATTTAAAAAACCTGCTAACTACTACATATAAAATAGATAAAAACGAATTCCCACTGTATATAGCACAGGGAACTATTATCAATATCTTATAATAACCTATAACGAAAAATATGAAAAAGAATATATATATATGTATAACTGAATCACTTTGCTGTATACCAGCAACTAACACAACATTGAACATCAACTATACTTCAATAAAAAAATTTAAAACCTACTAATATATCTTATAGGTAATATATATTAGTAGCCTAACCTTACAAAAGTAAAGTATCTCAAAAGAAAATTCCAATCCAAAACAACAAAATCCAATTAACAGAGGGATTCTGAGTTTTAAATTCAAACTGTGAAAAATAATCATATTGGTTTATATTTAGCAAAATCTACCATTAAAGAAAAATATAGGGCTTCCCTGGTGGCGCAGTGGTTGAGAGTCCACCTGCCGATGCAGGGGACACAGGTTCGTGCCCCGGTCCGGGAAGATCCCACATGCCACGGAGCGGCTGGGCCCATGAGCCATGGCCGCTGAGCCTGCGCGTCTGGAGCCTGCGCGACCGGAGCCTGTGCTCCGCAACGGGAGGGGCCACAACAGTGAGAGAACCATGTACCGCAAAAAAAAAAAAAAAAAAAAAAAAATATATATATATAAATACAGTTTTGCTAAAAATAAACAATAGCATTATCAATAAGAGAGCAAGCACTATTTAGTGTTACTATTTAGTATTTACTATGATACTATTCTAAGTATTTCATAAGAACTAACTTCAAAATAATCTCCAACGATACATAAGAGGTAATCTGACCTAAACTTATATCGAGTATTGAGGTTGGCATGGGAAAAGACGTGAGAAGACATTCTGGGCATGGCTTCTTTGACATAGCTCAGTAATCAGAGGACTAAACCTTATTTAAACACAGCCATAAATTTATCGTCAGCTTCCCCTCTTCCATTCTTATCTCCAATTTGCAGGTGTATAGTTGCAAGACAAGATAAACTTTAGAAACAGAGTTTAAGGAGCAGAAAAATAAAATCCAGCATTGCATTTTCACTTCAAATCTTTGTTCAGGATTGTTACATTTCCACCGACTCCCCAGGGGCTCGTTCTTTCCTCTCAAAGCAAAGTGCAGCGCCTTGATACATGGTCTTGTGCTCCTACTATTGTAACGTCTGTCTATGAACAACAAGTTGGGGCAATCAGCAAAAATCATATGACATATTTAGGTGCAGGAAGAGCAGAGACTAACGTCAGCAATAAATATGAGTCATTTCATTTTATCTGCATATAAAATATTTCTATCTGTTCAGGAGCAAACATACCTGACGTCACATACTCCAGTAAGGTTTGCCTTATGTCTTTTTACTTGTTTATCTTAGCTTACAGTTGAGTCTCTGAGCTTTCCCAGTAAGGACAAGCCTAAGGCAACAGATGGTTTCTGGGACTCTACGCATTCTGAACACAGTGCTTTCTCGTTCCTGGGAAGTGCGAGAAATAGTCAGGAAACTCAGGTACCTTCCCCCAAATGCAGAACCAGGAAATGGTGATTAGAATGCTACCAGTGATGTCACCACTTCCCAATTCCTCCTCACTCGTTCTGGAAATGAGGGAGAGTCAACTTAAGACTAAAGTCTTCCAACTTACATTACAGAACATAAAGCACTGCCACTGCCTCTGCCTGAGCCCCACCTCTGAGATGACCTTCACACTTCCCTGGAGGAGTGAGAAAATACATGAGGACTGTGACCCCAGTCAGTCACCATTTAGCCAGACAAGGACCGTTTCTCTCACTGCTGCATCCAAGCACCTCGCCCAGCCCTGGCAGTGGGGAGCTGCCCCAAACCTATCATGACTGAGAACCAGCTCCTCGTTGGCAGCTCCTGATGCATTAGTCTTCCCTAATCCTTAGAGCAACATTCTGGAAGTCTGTGTTCTTCCCACCAAACCAAAACTGCCTCCTGCCCTCTATCACCTTCCCATAGCTGTCACATCCAACTTAAAGCAACTAAAGGACAGGCACCAGAGAAACAGGCTTTCAGAAACAGGAAGTCCACAGACTGATGCCCCAGCTCGCCACTAGATTCCATAGTTCCAAGGTACCACTCTGCTCAGCCATGGTTGGGTTCCACTGAGGCAGGGACCAACAGGTAGACAAGATTTATTACACCCCAGGATAATGGGCTAAGGCCAGAATTCTAGGGGTTCTTTCTGCATGAGGTAAGGTACAGATTGAACTCTGAAGGACAGCGGAATCGGCTCCATTTAGGGAAAAAATACCTACCTTAGAGTAAGGAAAAGGGTTTTGTGTTATGCATGTAGGGGGTAAAGGAAGATGGGGAATTCAGGTTGACTCAAGTCCGTAGTGTGTTTAACTCGATAGGAGGTGACACCGTCCCCCAGGGTGGGAAGAGAGGAAAAGGAAGAGGTTTGAAGAGAAAGCCGATGAATTCTGTGTGTGACATTCTGAGTTTAAGATATTTGCAGTCAATCACATGGAAAATCCAATGGGCAGCTGGAATGTGGCTGCCCAGAAGAGAGAGGGGTCTGAGCTACAGACGAGCTCAGAAAACAGTGTCAGAAGAGCAGAAGGTCACATGCGAGACCACACCTGCATTCAACAGGTGAGCAGTGGAGGAGAACCCTCAAAAGACAGTGAAAGGGAACACCCAGGGGAGGAATAACATCAGGGAGGCCCAAGAAGGTAATGCTTCAAGGAGGAGGCCATGGTCAATGTCAAATTCCAAAGGAAGGTCAAATCAGATGAGAACTGAGAAATATGCACTAGCCTTTAGGAGATGACTGGCCCCTCTGCCAGCCATATGCATGGAGCCAACGTCTGAATGAGAGATGCAGCCATCCCTCAGAACTTTCTCGAAAACCTTAGCTACAAAGGAAAGAGTGCCCAGTACTCTCTCTCTTTTTTTAAGTTAAGAGTTTGTATAAGCAAAATATATTCCAACCTGGACCGAACTGTCAGTTCAGAACAGATTTACAATGAACTCTCTAGGGGTAAATCCAAGCCAGACAGACACTGGCCGTGTCAGCCACGCATCCTTGGCTCAGACAACAGACAGATTACTCTGCAGAAAGGAAATTAAGACCAAGATTACTAAGAAAGGAAACCAGGGCCCTGATAACAAGTGTGGAACCATTAACACCATTAAGGACCAACTTCTCAGAACTAGCAAAAACTAATTTTCAGCAGAGCTTTTTTTTTTCTTTTTGAAAGATAAAGGATCTTTCTAATGTTTATAGAATGTTCTTAAGTAGGCAAGAGCACCAAAAGTTTCAGTTGGCCATAAGACACGTAAATCTGAAACTGACTCTTTGTGGTGGAGGTATTCTGCTGGGTGACCACCGCTAACTCACCAGGAATAAGGGGGCTGACTCCTTGCAACCCACCCAGCCCAAAACAGCCCCCTGTGAGGGGAGAGAGACCTCTAACTTTTCTTTGCTCCCTTTGTTTGCTTTTATTTTTTTATCTTTTTCAGTCCAGATGACTGGTCACCATAAATAAGAAAGTCTCACTGTCACGTGCAGCACAGCACACAAAAAGACACATCTGCTCACAACAGCACTCATGTTTTACACCGAGGAAAGGACCATTTTAGATGGATGTCTAGCTATACAGCTGTGATCGAGTTAAACAAAAATTCAGAAGCAAACTTTCTATTGGTCCCGAAAAAAACACCAAACTATTCACAGATAGCACCTGTTTTCTTTGCAAGTAATGACTCATAAAACTCCTGTGCTTTGTAAATTTTATTTGCGAAAGAAAGAAAAAAACCTTTCAAAGCCCCACATATTTAAGGGAACAAACTATGGAAGGTAGATGGTCTGAGTCAAAGGTAATGAATGGTTAACCATTATTCATTCTGAGCAGCAGGTCTCATCAAAGATTAGGTGCTATGTCTGGCATGTTGCAGGAGTTAACCATTAACTTACTGCCTAACAAAAGCCCCGACAATCCTTCCCAGCCCTCATGCCTGCAAACCAGACAGTGAAAAGGCAGGAATGCCTCCTGTTTCTGAGGCTGCAAATATGGTTAATCCCACAGCAATGCTCTGTCAATAAAGAACATCTCAGAAGTCAAGACCTCAACATATGTACCTTTTTTCAATTAATCCTGAGTCAGGAGAGGTTCACCCTGGAATATCAAATTCTAGAATGAAAATCTCAAGAGGTGTACATAACACCTTTTAACCCTGAAACTACAAATTAGCTGTCACAGAGATAAATTTACTCTTCGCTGGGATTTGGAGGTGTTAGACTTTACCATTATTTTCACCACATTGATTCCACCAACTTTCTTTTGTTATGTTCAGTACCAACTAGCAATACAGTAGGAGGAAAGATCATTCATTTACATTTCTTATATGGCTACTTTAATTTATCAATCCTTTCTAAATACTCTAAGCTCTGCCACTATGAGATGGTTCGGCATTCTGGGGGAAATAAGAAAAAAAGCTCCCAGTCACTTCAACTCTTCCTTCTTCACCTCCCTCGCCCCCTATAACCTCACCTCAAAAAGCTTAATCAGGGCTTCCCTGGTGGCGCAGTGGCTGAGAGTCCGCCTGCCGATGCAGGGTTCGTGCCCCGGTCTGGGAAGATCCCACATGCCGCGGAGCGGCTGGGCCCGTGAGCCATGGCCACTGAGCCTGCGCGTCCGGAGCCTGTGCTCCGCAACGGGAGAGACCGCAACAGGGAGAGGCCCGTGTACCGGAAAAAAAAAAAAAAATCTTAATCAGATTCCACGGAATAGTGCTCTCGGGGTCAAAAATGACCCCTCTACATTGGGCAAATGGCTAGAGACCCTCTCAATTTGTTTGCACTTTTTCTGGGTAGTTGTAAACCTAGGCCAGTACACCGTAGGTACTCTGAGAATGATTGATATGTTTTCTAAGCAGTTAAAGCCAGGGCCAGGGTTCCTAGCGTTAGCTTCTGATGCTTTAATGGCTCCTGGAGTTAGGTTGATTGAATAAACTTTTGCATCTCTGTGTGGAAGAGAACACACAATCACCTTGGGAAAATTCCCCCGTGCTACACCAAGGCAAGCTCACAGATTTAAAGCTACTGAATAGTAAAATACAAAACAATGACCAATAAGCTCGTGAAAAGATGCTCAACATCACTACTCACTGGAGAAACGAAAACCAAAACCACAGTGAGATACCACCTCACACCCATGAGGACGGCATTATCAAAGAAACAGGAAATAGGGCTTCCCTGGTGGCGCAGTGGTTGAGAGTCCGCCTGCCGATGCAGAGGACACGGGTTCGTGCCCCGGTCCGGGAAGATCCCACATGCCGCGGAGTGGCTGGGCCCGTGAGCCATGGACGCTGAGCCTGCGCGTCCGCAGCCTGTGCTCCGCCATGGGAGAGGCCACGACAGTGACAGGCCCACGTACACCAAAAAAAAAAAAAAAAAAAAAAAACAGAAAATAACAAGTGTTGGCAAGGATGTGGAGAAATTGGTACTCTTGTACCCTGTTGATTGGAATGTAAAATGGTACAGCTGCTCAAGAAAACAGTACGGAGGCTCCCCCCAAAATTAAAAATAGAACTACCATATGATTCAGCAATCCCACTTCTGGGTATATAACCGAAAGAACTGCAAGCAGGATCTCAAAGAAATATTTGCACACCCATGTTCATCGTGGCACTATTCACAAAGCCAAGAGATGTAAGCAACCCAAGCGTTCACTGACAGATGAATGGATAAACAAAATATGGTCTACACATTACAACGAAATACGATTCAGCCTTAAAAAGGAAGGAAATTCTGATAAGGTTACAACCTGATGAACCTGGAAGACATTATGCTAAGTGAAATACGCCAGTCACAAAACGACAAATATGATTCCACTTATATGAGGTTTCTAAAACAGTCAAATTCACAGAGACAGAATGGTGCTTACCAGAGGTTGGGGGGAGGAAAAGTTGTTGTTTAGTGAGTATAGAGTTTCCATTTTGCAAGAGGAAATAGTTCTGGAGATCTCCTGCACAACAACGTGAGTATACTTGACGCTACTTAGCTGGAAACTGGAAACTGGTTAAAATGGTAAATTTTGTTTTCTACCACAAATCTTGAAAAAGAATTTAAAAAACAAACCAAAAAACCCTAAAAAAAAAAGAAAAAAAAAGAACGCTGGTTCAAACACCAAACGAAAGGGATTTTAACTCTTGAAGTACATCTGATCTATATATTTAACTAAAAAATGATCCTGTCTGGAATAGGAAGCAGCAGAAAAACCTAAAGGTAGTTGGGGAAACAGTAGCGCAGAGGTTATAAACTGGCAACCTGAGAATGTCATGCAGTCCACCAACACTCATTCGCTCATCTGTTCAACAGGCACTTACTGAGCACCTACTATATGCCAGGCACTGTTCTAGATGCTGTCAATACAGCATCAATACCAAACAGACTAAAGATCCTGCTTACCTTCTGCTGTTTTGTTTGACCCAGATACTTTTATTTTAAAATTTGAATTTGTTGCCCCTATTTAAAAACCAAGACGTCTCACCCCAAAATGCAGATTTCCATTAGCTCTTGGAAAAAAAAAAAAAAAACCGATAGCAATGGCTTGAATTTCAGCCTGGCAACAAGGAGCTGGGACTGCAGTGACTACCGCATTGCCAGGGGAAGGACCCTCTCATTTGCTGTGGTCCCCACCACTCTCTTTGTGACTAGAGGCATGTTTTCTTCATTTATTCTTCCAGCCGAGCCCTAGAGGCACTGAATCTATAATCTGCACTGTATTTTGCACCCGGGGTTCCAAGTCAGACTTCACAGAATTAGAATTCCACATCTGCCACTACTAGCTAAGTGACTTGATCTAAACTCTCTGCCTCAATTTCCTCATCTGTAAAATGAAGTGATAATAATGGTACTTACTTCACAGGGTTGTCACAGAAATTAAATGAGACAATGGATGCCAAGGGTTTAGCACAGTGCTTGGCACAGAGTAAGTCCTCATTAAATACTTGCTGTTTTTATTTTTGTGTGTGTTTTTTTTGTTGTTACTCTCATCATCATTACCATTCTTGTTAGGGCAATAAAAACGATCGGAGGGAATCCCAGGACCCATCCAGTTGTGAAAGACCCCCTCCCTGTACCACCCACATTCCCAACAATTTTTCTTTTTTCTCCTTTTCTTTTTTTTAAATCCAAGATAATTTTGAGAGTTGACTTAGGAAACCCAGGTGGTCTTTTACCATCCGGCCACTTCCAGGCTACAGATTCCAGAGCAGCAAACATATTCAACATATAGCCCCAGGAGCAAAATTAATAGTCTGAAGGTGTCCTTAAACAGGATAAAACACCACACTTTAAAAGGCAATAAACCCAGTGCCTGAAATAGACTCTCAAGCTCTCTGCAAAGATATCACAAAGTGACCATGATTTTAGGATATGCTGCATACGTGAGTTTTGTTGGTGCATAAGAACCACTCTGGGCCCCTCATGCACCCTCTCCCCCATAGCTGGATCATTTGGGGAAAGATTTTTCAAAATTGCAAAATGAGCTTAGAGCAGCTGTGGATAGGTAAGTATGAACCAGCAATTTTCCAAGTGAAAAGCACCTTAGGAATTTGTTATGCAGATTCCAAGGCGCTCACACTAGAGAGTGTGATTCACCGTGTCCGGGGGCCCTTGCAGGAACCTAGTTGTTATTGTTTTTTCTTTTCTTTTTGGCCATGTCACGAGGCTTGCAGGATCTCAGTTCCCTGACCATGGATTGAACCCAGGCCATGGCAGTGAAAGCTTGGAATCCTAACCATTAGGCCACCAGGGAACTCCCAACAGGAACCTAGTTTTAACGAGTTCCCAGGTGTGCAGAGTTGGGACTTCGATGAAATACCAAAGGGTGCCAACTCCTGCACCATCGGATCCAGCTTTCATCACCCCATCGTGCAGCTCACCAACTGCTGTACCATGCACAAGACCACACAGTAAAAACTCTAAAAGAGACGCGCTTGCTGTATGCTCTCAGGATCTCATGTAACAGCAGCCCAAGTTCAGCATGAGGGCCAGAACAGGTACTAGAGGCATTCCTGTAAGTCACATACTAAGGAGAAACCCTCTTCACCCTGTTCAGTCTCCTGGCCGTGTCTCTCCTCCAGTCAACCATAAACAAGTATCCTTCTCTCTCCACCATCCATAGGAATGACCGAGTGCAGTTAACAGCAAGAAAAGAAATTCTTCCCAATACGTCTTCAACCTTATCAAAATGGCATCATGCCCAGGGAATGGCATCTCTTCAATGCCTTCTGAACAGCCAACTCCTCAAAATTCCGCAGAAAGATCCCTCCATAAGCAGAAAAAGCCTTATCTCAGGGATTAAAAGACAATGAAAAACTTACACACTATTTGAGTTTTTAGAAACTGTGTTCAGCATACTCTTTGAATTTTTAATTCCATAAAAGGGATTTTTCCTCTTTACTTCCCTCTCTCAGGAAATGTCTTGCTATATCACTGCCCTTGGAAAAGTAGCCTTTGGCAAAATACAACTTTTCTGGCCAAACGGCAATTGGGCTGATACTCTCACTTAGGCCTTGTCCTATATCTGATAAAGAGGGTAGTAGCCAACTTTTCAAAGAAACTCCTAATGTCTGGGTATAATTCTCCTGCCAAACCATAGAAAAAGGAAGTACACCTCCACCTCACCCCAGAGGAGCTGGGCTCACCCCAACCCCAGGTTCTCAAGAAAAATCTCCCTGTATTGGCACATGCATGGCTGACGAAACCAGTCACAGAATAAGAACACATCGTTTGCCTCTCCGGTTTCCCCACCACCTACTTCTACCAGGTGATGCCGTAGAACTGACGCGGTAGAATTAATTTCTGTATGACGTTTTCTGCTTTGTTTTTGGTTTTTACACTTACAGTGTAAGAGGCTGAGGTCTGTATACAAATTGAAAAGTAATTTACAGCACTCTAGACTATTCTCGACAAGGATGACAGTGACCAATGAAATACACTGCTGTCCCCACCAGAACAAGTTTACAAGAGTCATCACTATACAATGCATGCCAGGCAGATATTACATTTGCCAGAAACCCAGCATTCCTGTAAAACAGATGGCTTATTAAGGTATGTTGACTTTCCTGCTGGGCATCATTCTTGCCAGATTATCACCAGAGCAAAGCAAACACAAAATGTGCTTTGGTAAAGTGTGTTTGAAGTTACCTACTACTAAAAGCTTACTGGGGCAATCCGCATTGCTACCAGGACTGTAAATATTTATTTTCTCCGGAGACAGAATCAAATGGAAAGAGAAAGGCAGTTTATGTTTGAAAACACAGGATTAACTTGGAAACAAGAAAAAGAAAATCAGGGACACAGGCAGGTCCTAAGTGTCCCATCCAGGAAAATTCTTATCTTTCCAAAGAGAAAAGTCATATACACATTCTTGTGTTACCATCATAACCCAGCTTGAAAGCAATTCCCATTCCCCACCCCACTCCACCCAACCTTGGAACAAAACATACTAAACTCTTGGCTTCCTGAATATGCCCTGCATCTAAGGCATCCACACTCCACCACTGTCTCAGCTCTTGTTATCTCTCTTCCTGGAGACATTCTTTCTTGTCTTCCCAGTAAGTATGTCCTACTCATCCTTCCAGACCCAGCTCTTTCTTCTGCTAAGATTGTCTCACGTCACCCAGGCAAATGTAACCAGTCCCACCTCTAAGCTTCACAATATTTTATTCATGTCATTTATAGAGCAATCGTCAACCCTGCGTATCTTCTTCCTGTTGCCTCTGTTTCTGTGAAACATGGTAGGTGCCCTGTAGAAGTTTCCCCAAAAAGCAAACTTCATGCATGCATTAAGAAATGCATGATATTTTTCCCTTCCTGAAATCATTATTGCACCAGAATTTAAGAAACCTAAGTGGAAAAAGGAGGCTCCTTCCTCAAGTATATCTCAAATGAACACCAACCATCAAGATTAAAACTAGTTAAAGCCAAAGTCAGTCCATACACTGAATCTGAAGACGCTTGAGATGCTGCTTCTAGGTCAACTCACCAAACTTCCTGAGGATAACACAGCGAAAACAGCTCAAGAAAGAAATGTCACTTAACCACCCACATCCAAAAATCTTATCACAGCAGTAACCAGGAGCCATAAATGAAAAGATGCAAGAACACCAGCCCGGTGAAACACATCTTTCTTCTGAGATGAAATGGAAAAGGGAAGGAAGAAAAAAAAAAAAAAACTGGAGGCAGGGAGAGAAGGGAAGAAAAGAGACTTAAAACATGTAAGGTTTATAATAAAATCCTCTAAAGAAGGAATCATGCTTTCTTATCTTCTTTAACCCCCCAACTACCACTGCTATTCGCCTAGCACAAGGTAAACAGCAAATATTTGTCAAGAGACTGACCTGGGTGCTGTAACTGAAAATCCAGCCATGATGGACTTCTTTTCCCAAGGATGAAATTATTATTTTAGGGGGGAAACGTAGAAGCACCACACCATGTAAAATGTCAGAGAGATTTCCACCCAATGAAAATATGACTCCAGCAATACCCAAGCCAGGAATCTCTATTCACCAGGACTAATAAAAGACATCCCGGGCAGATTCAAGACAATCTTCTTTAGAATTTGATAAATTATTTGCCAGGACAACAATATTTTATTTCATTTCTTTGTTCATTTAAAGTCATGAAGGGGAATAAATGTTGTATTACATTAACTGTTCCAAATATAAGTTCGTTTGTCTAGAACACTATTCTTCTCCGCTATCCATTATTATACATGATGAATTCTAAGGCCCTTCATTGGAGGGCTTTATTATAAGCTTTATGTATATTTTAAGTCTCTTCTCTTTCCTTCTCTTCCCTCCCTGCCTCCAGTTCTTTTTTCCTTTCTTTCACAAAATGAAAAACAGTAGCTAATGATCAAGTAATTTATTCACACAGAGAGGATGAAGCTTCAAAAACGAATTCCCATGTCTTTTCTTGAGCCAAGGACTCAAGAGAAATCATCTAAACCAACCAAAATCCCATTGGACACATGGGTCAGCTGGGTCCAAGTGGGAGAAAATAAGGAAGGGATTACCGTTGTCTGTTATCTGCTCTACCTCTAAAGACCACAGCTATGCATTCTATTTTTTTTTAACATCTTTATTGGAGTATAATTGCTTACAATGGTGCGTTAGTTTCTGCTTTATAACAAAGTGAATCAGTTATACATATACATATGTTCCCATATCTCCTCCCTCTTGCATCTCCCTCCCACCCTCCCTATCCCACCCCTCTAGGTGGTCACAAAGCACCAAGCTGATCTCCCTGTGCGACATGCACTCTATTTTAAGTTAGAGTCAACTATACTGACACAAAATAGAGGAAAAATTAAAAAGCAAAACTACATTCAAATCACAAAATAAAATAAATGGTAACCTGATGAATATGTCCTAAGAACGCCTGCCCTACGTTCTGTTTTATATTCCAGAAATGTTTGTTGTAAACTATTCCACCTTTAATTATTTAAAAAAAAAAAAGAAAGAAAGAACAAAAAAAACCCTCCCTCCAGAAGCAAGTGGGAAGCATGTTCCTAGAGCAGCATCAACTGCACTCCTGTATCAAGTTTTCACCATTCTAGTGCAATTATCTGATTCTGAGCGTGTTCCCCACCCCTACCCCAACTGGGAGCACCTCACTCATTTTCATAGTCCCTGTACCATACCCACAATACAGTCAGTTCTCAATAATGTTTGCCGGTCCATAATAAACTGAAGTAACTGCCTAATATTCATTAATATTTTCCAAAGTCAGTTTGCAAAAAGAAATGTCCAAATAATAACAAAATTTTTTTTTTTTTTTTTTTTTTTTTGCGGTATGCGGGCCTCTCACTGTTGTGGCCTCTCCCGTTGCGGAGCACAGGCTCTGCACACGCAGGCTCAGCGGCCATGGCTCACGGGCCCAGCCGCTCCGCGGCATGTGGGATCTTCCCGGACCGGGGCACGAACCCGCGTCCCCTGCATCGGCAGGAGGATTCTCAACCACTGCACCACCAGGGAAGCCCAATAATAACAAAATCTTATTCCCAATACTAAAGCACTCTTATTTGTCTAATAGGCTAACACTAAATTATTCTTATTTATTCATTAAATCTATCCTGCCTAGATTTCTGCTGGGTGAGAGAAATTAGACAATTGCTTGTCTAAAGCGTTTTTTTAGTAGCATATAAAATGAAAGTTCTTTCACATTAATCTGGACTTTTAATATTCACAGAGATTTTAACCCTCCTACCCCATGAAATCTTTGAGGTATAAAAAAGCAGAGCTGTCAGGTCTGAATTACAGCCCTGCCCATCATTTGGTGGCTCTGTCACGATAAGATGCAATGATAAGATGAACAGGATCACGCACTAAAGACAAGAAGGAAATGTGTATCGACCCCAGAGCTTACTATGTGAAAATGTTAGGGACTGCTTATCTAGAGGCACGGCCACTTCCCTAATTTTATTCTCTACAGGCTACATCTAAACAAAAATTTTAAAATAAGGTAACAATAAAAATGACAAAACTTAGAAGGTATTCGAATGCTTTTGCTTTAAACCAGACTATAATAAGCAATGAAATCAAGTCATCAACTCCAGCACCACAGAAAACACAGAATACCCTGGGAACAAGGGAAGACAGGTTTGGAACAGAGAAGGCTAAAAAATATTGCAAATTTTTAGCAAAACAGAATTCAAGTACTTCAGGATGTCTGGAACTTAAAAGCAAAATGTCAAGTAGTTCAGCAGCAGGTGCGAACAGAATGGATATAATTACATTCTTCATCAAATCCACCCATGACCACTGCACCAGAGATTCTGATGGCCGTCATTCCACGGTGGAAACAAGAGCAGGCTAAGTGCAATCTAAAGCCCCCTTCCAGTCTCCACTTTTACTGTTCTCCATGCCTCATATACTTTCCTCCATCACTTTGACTTGTTGAGTTTATTGGGATCAGTCTTGTGATTAAGGGCCTTGTAAATAAATACAAAACATTTCACCAGTTCACTCGAATGTTTTACTGCCTGACCTCCTGAGTGGAGGTTACACATGGAGCCCATGAAAAGAATGTCATAAGCATTCTTTTCTACCCACCTGGACTAAATGGTTATTTACCCCAGGCTAGTATCTCCTTAAAGGGGCTAAAATGCCTTCTTTGCTTTATGTAACACAAGGGGAAAATAAAACAGATTCACAATGGCTGCCAGGTCCACATACCATTTCACAGAAGGAATTTTAGGGAAAGAGAGTCATTTGTTTTCCTAAGTAGAGAATAAAATTTATCTCTGCAAGTGACAGTCTAAAACAAAAAGCAGCGAAATGCAATTTTTAAGAAAAAAAGTTTCATTGAAAAGGCATGAATCAGTGCAAGGTCCGTGGCACACATGGCATGTTAATAGTGTAAATAAAAAGACCTCTCGTATAAACGCATACACATGTATGTTGTTTCCATGAAGTATTTGATAATCCCTTAGTTAGTGGCAACAAGGACTTTTTAGCTACCCACTCCAGCCCAGGTACAGAACTTTCTGAAAAAAACAACAAATCCAATTAAAAGAGCAGATCCCTGCCAAGTGAGGAAAATACATTATGAGTACAAAACTGATGATAGTATAAATAAATAGAAACAAGAGCAAAAAGAGTTTAATAAGAAATTTATTAAAAGAGGCAAAATAAGCCATGGGGGAAAATATGGGCAACACTGATCCCCCAGTTGTTTGACAAAGGCACCTAAAACCCTGTTTCATGAGATTTTCGTTTTGTTTTGTTTATATTTAATTTGCAAGAAAACATAAATCAGAAAACTTCTTAGATCATTTTTTTCACAAGTATGCAAGATTTCATATCAGTATTGTAGCAACTGAAAGATTCAAAAATAGCTATAATTTAATATGGGATGGCCAATGGTGGGGAGGTGATACAATCACTGCTAAGACAAGCTTTAGATTAAACAAGCATCTTCTTTTCAAAAAGGGTAACTTGCAAAATGACGACCAACAGTTAGCTACTTCAACAAACACCAATAATTTCCTATGCTCAGAAAAGGAACAAGCAGGATACAAACATCCATCCAGACCAGAAGAATGAAACCAAGAATGCATATGCAATGCATGCTTTATATCAGATTCTGAAACAAACTCACTTTCCTAATTACATTTGGCTTAAACCAGCATAAAAAAAAAAAAAGAAGAAAATTGCTAACATTCCTTGAGTCTAAACCAAATGGTGTGAAATGGAGAAGGCTGCCTAGAAGTGCAGTGAGCAAACTCCAGGCTATTTTCAATAAAGGACATAGAGAGCATAAATGAAGAGCACCAGAAGGGAAAAATATAGCAAGAAAGCTGTAAAAACTTTACTTGTAAACAAAAGATAACCAGTTGTGAAAATAAATGCCATGGTGTTTTTAATGATTTAACATGCAACTTCATGTTTACTAGTTAATAATTGTCAGTGATATCAATTACATTTAAAATGCTGGCAAGATAAGACAGGAAAAAGCAGCAGCCACTAGACCTATTAAGAAGCAGGGAGGACTTCCCTGGTGGCACAGTGGTGGCAGAGTCCGCCTGCCGACGCAGGGGACACGGGTTCGTGCCCCAGTCTGGGAGGATCCCACATGCCGCGGAGCGGCTGGGCCCGTGAACCATGGCCGCTGAGCCTGCGCGTCCGGAGCCTGTGCTCCACAATCCACAACGGGAGAGGCCCGCATACCGCAAAACAAACAAAAAAAAAGAAGCAGGGAAATACCAATATAAGATTTTTTTTTTAATTGCAGTGGTGATCAGGAGCTGATTAAGTACCAAAATAACGATAATTATTCTGACTTGACTCAATCATACTTATGAGGCATCTAAGCATATAGGAGACTAATACACTATTAATCCTTGAGTGATCCTGACATTTTCATAGCACAGGATCTGCAGGGACAGGCATGACCCATCTTTACAGAGGCAATGACCTTGGACCTTGTATCTAAAGGTCAACATAGTCTCTCATAGGAGCGCATCTGCTGCCCCTCTCCTCTCCTATCTTCCCATTTTCCCTATACATCCCTTATTGGTAGTCTTTCCTAACCAAGAATGAACCCAGAGTAATTACTTTAACTGGCTTCATGGATTTGACAACTGGGGGACCTGAGGGCAGTTTCAATGAAGGTGCCCAGAAGAAAGGGACCCCAGGGGTCCAGCAGCATTCCCCAGACAGCTGGCCCCAGGAGCACCAGCCACCACTGCAAAGTCTGGAACCCTTCCTCCTGCTGGGGCTGACCAAGAGCCTCCTGGCTCTGGTTACTGAGCAAAGACCCAGGAATCTCTTTTTTGCACTGAAATAGCATTTAAAAGAGGAGCTTCATTCTATAGTGTGCGACGTAAGAGGAAATGGGCTTTTCTCCAGGTAGCTGAGAACTTACAGCACCAATTAACATCTTTCTGTAGGATAATCAGTTCCTGGTTCCCGGCTAATTGATTTACAAACAAACTTTTGAATCAATCCTTGATAAAGTGGGCTTAGAAGCTGAAACAGGATGCATGTTTCAAAGCAGTAAAAGCGAAAGAATGACAATTTGTATCAATAAACTGTGTGTGTGTGTGTAAAATAAATAAAGACTTTGGTTAAATTAAAATCTAATGAGAGTGGAGAGTAAGCAACATAAGGTATGCTTTTAAAAATATGAAAGGACTCGGGCTTCCCTGGTGGCGCAGTGGTTGAGAGTCCGCCTGCCGATGCAGGGGACACGGGTTCGTGCCACGGTCCGGGAAGATCCCACATGCCGCGGAGCGGCTGGGCCCGTGAGCCATGGCCGCTGAGCCTGCGCATCCGGAGCCTGTGCTCCGCAATGGGAGAGGCCACAACAGTGAGAGGCTCGCGTACCGCAAAAAAAAAAAAAAAAATATGAAAGGACTCAAAATAGAATAGGATCTTTATGTAATAAAGATCGCATATATACTGTGAAATCTATTTTTTCAGACTACCCCTATCCTGCAACTCCTACACGTCAGCTTTGGCTCTCTGTTTGGAAACCACTGACCCACCCCCCAATCTTCTCTTGTCTCTCTTGTCTATCACCTACTGCTTTCTAAAAGAGATTTCCAGCCTAGAGCTTGAAACACCCTGAGTGTCTTAAAGTATGTCAAAATAAATGATGAAATTCTGAAAACAAATCAATGTAATAAGTGTATGCTATAAAGAAATCTGCCCTGGAGGGCATCAGGAAACCTAAAACCCTGGGATAGGATCTTGCAATTCCCAAAAGGATACAAATCACAGCTCAGGAGATGCCAAAGAGGCACATATGTATTAATAACATACAGCAACTCACACTTGAAAGACCTACACAGTAACAATAACCAGCACTAAATCTCTGAGATCTGGAATTCTTTTGCACAATACAAAGATACTTCTGCTAAATTCTACTCATTCTCTTACCCCAGTGATTTCCAAGCTTTGATAGGGCAACACTTAACACTATCTAAAATGACCTCAACGACCAGGGTGAAACTCTGAAAATACATCCAAACAAAATCAGTGTTAATTTAAATGAATGCAATAATAAGTATATATACAACATACAGGATAGCCCCCGGGAAGCATCAGAGGTAAATGCCACAGATTCATTCAAATAAAATTAACTATCACTGCAAAAAAGTTTAATACTTAAATATGCTAGTTAAATCTTTTCCTAGACAAAAATAAACCAGGCAATTAGCAGTTTCTTCTGAGAAGAGTAACAGCTCTGAGGTTTCCTTCTTTGCTCTGACCACAAACTCAACCACAGAGCTGAAACAAAAAATTTTCCAGAACTATTGAATTTTCGAAGGAGTGTAAAAGCTAGAAACCTGAGACCAACTAGGCCAACTCACTCATGATGAAGACAAGGAAACTGAGTCATGAGTGGCTAAGTAAGTTCCTAAAACCAAAATATTAGTGGCAGAAGTAAGCCTCAGGTTTCTGAAATGCCACAGGAGTGCACTTTCCACTAGACCACATGGGTGATGATGGGGGATGGCTGGAGAGTTCACCAAAATTCAAAATGGACTTGGCCCATTACACATCTGCCCAGAGTAGTTTCGTCTTACATGGTCTAAGGGACTCTCATGTAACAAGCTAGAGTCACTTCATAATGGTGCTGCCTTTTTAATGGGTAATGGATTTTTAGATATATGTGTAATCAAAGTGATTAAAATCAAGCTGCAGATAAAGTGTACACATACTAACAGTAACTCAAATACCAAGCAAAGAAGTCTATTTGGTTTTCTAGGTAAAACAGTAATCCACGGAAAAATATCATTTTAATGTATTCAATCACCAGTAAAATATGCACTATAAGGAAACTACCTTTAGAATCTGTTCAGTAACAACTCATGGTAGGTACCCAGACACCAGAAAGATACATATTATTTGAGAGAGACAGAGCTAACCTTAGGAGAAAAGCAATTCTTCGAGCATAGCTCCCAAGAACAAAATACAGCAATGAAAGTTTCCCAAGATCTCAACCCAGCAATGACTGGCCCAGACACAGCAGAGAAGGGGCATTTTGATTGGCAAGACATTTGAAAATCTAGGGGGTTTTGTTTGTTTGTTTGTTTTTATTTTAAGCCTGGGATGTGTGGAAGAAATGATAAATGAAAGAAGGGAGCCGGAGGGCAGAACAGAAAATCAGAAGAAAAGAAAGTAATGAAGTGGTAAAGAGAGCAGGCGATAAAAGCCAGAAAAGGCAAAATGGTGTCTATTATCCAAGAGGGCAGCAGGAAAGCCCCCTGCCTTCAAGGCGGGTAAAGTCCTAGTCAAGACATAAGACTCTGACCAGATGTTCCAGGATATC
Organism: Tursiops truncatus; assembly: GCF_011762595.2. Taxonomy (NCBI): domain Eukaryota; kingdom Metazoa; phylum Chordata; class Mammalia; order Artiodactyla; family Delphinidae; genus Tursiops; species Tursiops truncatus. The sequence goes on from NC_047034.1 coordinate 42,414,406, forward strand.
TGAGATTTCTGTGTGGGTGCCAACAGAGGCTTCTATCTACATATCAGGTCTGGTCTTTTGCTTTGCCTGTTAAGGAACTTGATTTTGAGTTCAACCAGAAGTGACCAATGTCAACTGAGAAATTATACTGAGAAGCCAAATTGTCAAAGGAACTCTGCTCACTCTCAACCCAAAAGGACTAATGTCTGGGCAAATCAGTTTAGTACTCAAAAATTCTAAATAAAGAGAAATAGATCACTCTACCTATTGTTACAAATCAAGCATAGCCTGTTACATGCATTGATACTTCTGCTGCCTGTTCAGGGTGTCCCTTAAACATTAACTACATTTTTAATTCTTCTTTTTTAGCATTCCCTTTCATCAACCAAAAACTCCTATCAGCATAACAATATTTCCTTCTAGCAGGTACATCCAAGATTCTGAATAGTCAAGTAGTTTAAAAATGGACTGGATTTCACAGTAGCACAGAAATGCATGCTGAGATACACCTAACCAACCACAATCAAACAAATAGAAAAATCTAGAAGGTAGTTGGGGAACATAGTTAAGCAGGGTCTGAGGTCTTTGGGACAAAAGCTGTCTGGTGGTTTTAAAATTTTTTTCTCTTCATTGCTTCCCCCACCCGGCCCGCAGAAAAATCTGTAAAAACATTTAAAAAGTCAATATACACATAAAGATGAATGGTTACAGGATTGCAAATGCTAACAGTGATAAGCACTTCCTTCTAAAGCTCAATTAATCAAAATTTATTGAGTGCCTCAGTTATTCCAATGATGGTATAAAAGACCTTCATATCAAGTCAACAATATCCTAATAATACGTATTTAATATTAATCTATATCACAATGACTTAACATGAGCCTTATAAATTATAAAATCTGGCAGCAGGTAAACTGGCCCATCCCTGGAGGAGTGGTTTTGCCAACGAAGAATATAAAAATGTATACAGTATTTTCTGTGATGCGTTAATTGTTCTCCTGGGAATTCAACCCAAAGGAATAATCTGAAAGAAGAAAGACACTACACATACAAAGATGTTAATGGCATTTTATTTATAGTAACAAAAACCCTGGAAATAACCCAAATAATCAATAAACGGAAATTGCTATGGAATGGAAATTCAATGAATTAAATACACACCCGTTAAATTTATACAGACATTAAGATGGTACATGGACTTCCCTGGTGGCACAGTGGTTAAGAATCTGCCTGCCAAGGCAGGGGACATGGGTTCGATCCCTGGTCCAGGAAGATCCTACATGCCACGGTGCAACTAAGCCCATGTGCCACAACTGCTGAAGCCCGTGCACCTAGAGCCAGGGCTCCGCAGCAAGAGAAGCCACCACAATAAGAAGGCTGCACGCAGCAATGAAGACCCAACGCAGCCAAAAATAAATAAATTTTAAAAAAAAGCAACGAAGACCCAATACAGCCAATAAATAAATAAACAAATAAATAAATAAAAATTTGGGGCTTCCCTGGTGGTGCAGTGGTTAAGAATCTGCCTGCCAATGCAGGGGACACGGGTTTGAGCCCTGGTCCGGGAACATCCCATGTGCTGCGGAGCAACTAAGCCCGTGCACCACAACTACTGAGCCTGCGCCCTAGAGCCCGCGAGCCACAACTACTGAGCCCACGTGACACAACTACTGAAGCCCGCACGCCTAAAGCCCACGCTCCGCAACAAGAGAAGCCACCGCAGTGAGAAGGCCGCGCACCGCAACAAAGAGTAGCCCCCGCTGGCCGCAACTAGAGAAAGCCCGCGTGCAGCAACGAAGACCCAACGCAGCCATAAATAAATAAATAAATAAATTTATATATTAAAAAAAAACTATTAGCAGCTTAAGAAAACATTTACAATGAGCATGACAACCTTTGAGAAAAGTTCAGTAGTAACTTTCTGCTTGTAAATTCAACCTAGATATGTAACCATTCAATATAAGACAAGCATCCTATTTTACTGCACTGATTTTTAAAAGCTTCTGTTCTGTATTTACTGGGTTTCTTCTATATTAACATAAAGCATCCTCATTCTCACTTACTTTGAGCCTCAGAATCCCAATTTTCCCAAAAGATTTAGTTACAAAATCAAAACTTCATAAAGCAACGGGTCCTCACCTCATCTTCAAAGAAATTTGCAATGAATTCCAAGAAGACTTACACTAAATGAACTTAAACTGAAATAGGAAACCATCTCAGGAACAAAAACCCAAAGACTTCCAAGGCAAATCTATTCCAATTCATTATTTCCTCAACACTAATCTGAGTCCTACTATTCACAATATTAATACTCTAAATACACTTTTAACATTCTGCAGTCAGCACCTACTACTGTTCAAATAAACTCTGGTTCACACACTGATGTCTGGTTCACGTGTCAACTTGTTTCCCACTGAGTTGTAGTATTTCTTACAAGCTTTACCAGGCTGCCTCTAAAATGGATTTCTCAGTTCTGAGGATTTTTGACTTTCCTCCACTAAATGAGGTGGGAGGCATCTGCACTCCACTGGTAGTTGCAAAATCCAACCTATCATTCCCAAATTCCAGCACACCACTTCCCATCCACACACACACACACACACACACACACACACACACACACACACACACGCCTGCTTATTCTGCCTATGGACTCTGGATTGAGTGGCCTGAGGATTTCTCTTATCTGCCCTGCAAGTCTTATTGCCTTTGTTGTGAGGTCTCAGATCCTTACATGAGGAAATATAACCAAGGACATTGATGGGCATGTCTAGATACTACTATTTCTAAGCAGAAACCAAAGACAAGTGTAGCAGCAGGCAACATGACACTTGTAAAGTAAGCCAAGTGAGAGGATACAGTTGGTAATAAAAAGTTTTAGTTTACACTTTGAGGGGGGAAAACTGTAGGAAAGACTGGTTCTTAAGTTTCAATTGGTATTTTCTGCTATATAAACCATAATGCCATAGAGGAATCTGAACACCGTGGAATTAAAGCCGTCCGATGTTAGGCAACAGAACTATAAACAAATCTCCTCTCCTAAGACTTTGAAATATGCAGCAAAATTCAGCAATTTGAGTAGGTTCAGCCTTTTACCGAGTTCCACAGTAATAATTACTACGATTTGCTTTGGATAAAAGTTATAAAACCTCAAATCAAGTGTATGTTTTCTTTTTATTTTTTTTTTTACTGTTTTAATGTAAGGATAAAGATGTGTTTAAGAAACAGTGTACTGAGAAGAACATGGGACCAAGAAAAAAAAGATGACAAAAATGAGTATTTCTTTATAATGATTTTCAGAAACCAGGACAGGAAATTATAAGTGGCCCTAGTTTTATTTGATTTAATAGAAAAAATAACAATACAATTTGTTCTAAAAGTTTTTGTTTTAAAATACCATCTTGAATAATTACAAAAATTAAGCTATAAGCAATGATGAAAACTGTATACTTAAACGTTGGTGATGGCATTATAAACTGACAGCCTTTGTAGAGAGCAATCTGGCCATATGTAACAAGATCTACAAGCAATTCATGCCCTCTTACCCAGACGGCCTACTTTGGAAACTGTATCCCAAGAAAATACTCTGCAAATAAATGTAATTTGTTCAACAATGTTGACTGCAATGCTACTTATAATTGTTAAAGTTGGAAACAATCCAAATACCAAACCATAAGGGAAGAGTTAAGTCAATGATGGTATAAAAGATGAGATTATTGATCCCAACTCTTTGCTCCCCTCCTCCCCTCCTGTAATATATCCCATCCATGTCCCTGTGACTTGCCTGAGAATCCTGCAAGGTGAGTATAGGTCCCCAACTCACTGGTTTTTGGCTTGGCTATGTGATAGACTTGGCCAATGGGATGTGAGCAGACAGCGTATTTGCCACCTCCATGCAGCAGCCTTTTGTTGTTTTTTTTTTGGCCACGCTGTGAGGCATGTGGGATCTTAGTTCTCTGACAGGGATCAAACCCGTGCCCCCTGCAGTGGAAGCGCGGAGTCTGGACCGCCATGGAAGTCCCCACGCAGCAGCTTTAAATGAGATTGCATGCTTCTCACTATATTCCTGCCTCGGCCATGAGAACAGCATGCCCCAGATAGGGGCTGTCCTTTCGCCTGGGTTCCTGAAAGAGAAGACATGTGTGTGGAGCGGCACCAAGCCTGGTCAAGCCACCAAGGGCTGCAGCACACTGCAGCACCCATGTCACATAGACAAGGCATAAATGTTTGTTGTCATAAGCCACTGAGATGCTGGAACCTTTTTTGTGACCATATCAAAAGCTAATACAACAGTCATCAAAATATGGCAAGTTATAGAATCGCTGATATAGGCAGACATATATTTGAAAAAAACTTGTGAAAAAGTAGAAGATAAAACTAATAGGCATTTGCCAAAGACATCTATATAAAATAAAGCAAGCCAACGAGCACCAGAAATTAACTAACTTAGAATGATGTAACAGTTTATAATTTTTTACTTTTTGGCTGCACCACGTGGCTTGCAGGATCTCAGTTCCCTGACCAGGGATTGAACTTGTGCCCCCAACAGTGGAAGCACGGAATCCTAACCACTGGACCACCAGGGAATTCCCTATAATTATTTTTACAAATGAAGTATAGATTTACAAATCTTTAATTCCCTTTTAAATGCTACCTTTATACCAATATATTTTCAGTAATTCTATACAGATCATATTTATAACAGAAGTAATTCTATCCAACACACTGTTTTCTGCATTAAATGATGTACAGATTAGTGTACACTTATGCTAAAAATGAATCTAGTGCAAAAGGTTATTCAGTTTTTGAAGGTATGAATTCAGGGTTCATCAAATTCTTCTGTCAGACTACAAGGAAGGGAAGTGCAAAAAAAAAAAAAAACAGACAAAAGCAAGAGTTATTTGCCAGGAGAATCCACTCTCTAGTCATCAAACACTGTGCGACGGCAAGGTCTGAAAAGACATCACCTATCTGAAAATAAAGTTGTGCTACCTTTGAATTTATCTTTATGACCTGTTTGAAATTCCATTACATTTGTGTGACTCAAGAATCATAAGTGTTCATTATAACAAGCACTCTCATTCACAGAAATTTATCCTAAAATAAATTCAATAATGATTTAAAAAAACTGTTAATGTGAAGATTCTCACAATCATCTTCTGTGGAATAGCAAGAAATATAAATGTATATATTTTCAACAACAAAAAAATAAAGGAATTCACAGTATGTCAATTATATGTAGATATATAAAATATTAATTATTAAGTATAAGAAATACAAAAAGCATGCGTATATGTGAGAGAGTATATAAAACTATAAAAATATGTCTACGTATAAGCAAAGTCTAGAAAAACATGAAAAAAATTTTAAATAGATTTATAAAATAAACTTTTACTAATTTTTTTTAATTGAGGAGAGAGAAAAATCTAATGCTTATATTTACAAAATCTGTACTTGCTATGAAATATTCAACACATCAATGTCTCTCAGTTAAAAGCAAGGTGAAGTATGCTTAAAGTTTCTAAAATCAATTTCTGATAAATATCTTTCTAATTAAGGCAAGATTGGATTAGTCAAGAGGGTGTATTAAGCATAATTTCATCATTTCTTCGTAACTTGAGGTCATCAATTATTGTACTATATTCCCTAAATCAAAGATGATATTTCTGACAGTGCTGGGGAGAAGAGTGTGCGGCCTTCCTAGGCACTGAATGAACAAAAGAACTACTGCTGATTGGTTCTAGGTAATGTTTTCTCTTTTGCCTTTGAAAGGCAGTGATGCAGAGTGGTTACAAGTACACGTTCTGGATTCATGCCCAGATTTGACACTGAGCTCCATCATTCACGTACTCGTATTTGCATGCCAAAGGTGTTACACAGTAAACTAGTATTTACTAATGGACCATCTTGCGCCTCAGCCTTTTTAAGCCCTAGGTTTCTCATCTATAAAATAAGCCAACAAGAGCACTTACTTCACAGAGTTGCTATAAGGATCAAAAAGATAATCCATTTAAAGTGCTTGACAAAGCACTTGCAAATGGTAAGTAGTAAATAAATGCCCGCTAATGGTAGTCTCTCTCTGCTGGTCACCTAAGGCGTCATCAAGCTTGCTTCTTTCCATCGCCAAAAACGATTTCTAATTTCCATCTCTCTCCACTGTTCCCTCAGTCCTCAGGCATCACTCGGGGCATAGGGCTCCCAGGAGTAGTTGGATAACCATCTGGAAGAGTCCTGTCCTAAAGAAATAGAATGTGGACCACAAATGCAAGCCACATAGGTAATTTTAAAATCTCCAGCAGTCACATTTAAAGAGCAAAACAGAACACATGAAATTAATTTTAATACTAGGCTGTATTCAATTCAAGATATCGGAAATATTTTGACATGTAATCAATTTTTTAAAGTACGAGATATTCGACATTCTTTTTTTGTACTAATTCTGCAACATGTGGTGTGTACTTGATACAGCACAGCTCAACTCAAACTAGTCACGTTTCAAATGCCAAATGGTCACATGTGCCTGGTGGCTACCTGATGAGTTGCTTAGTCTTTTAAAGATTAGGACAGCAGAGAAACATCCCCACCTTCGAAAACATCAAAATGCGTTTATTAAACAAACTGATGAATGGATGAAAGGAAAGAAGGAAAGAAAGAAAGAAGGAAGGGAGGAAGAACAGATGTCCCCAACCTGCAGAGACTTCTGGGCCTAAGGTTGTGGTTAAGAACCTGAACTATGGGGCCAGAGAGAATGAGTTCAAATCCACTTCTTCCGCTTCATAGCTGTGAGACATTAGCCAATAACCTCTTTAACTCTCATATTTCTCAAGGATAAACTATAGATAAAAATAATCTCTCTTTCATAAGATTGTTATGAGTTGAAAGGCTGTAGAGAAAAAGAGTTTTCCATACCGAAAGCTCTGCTTTGTAAAAGGTCAGAAATGAGAGTGGGAAAAATTGATGGAGGAAATGCTGAGCTAATAATTAGCTAGAGATAATAAAGAGGTCATGGAAGAGAAAAACTGGTCATGTGATAGTCATAGAGTCTTTGTTAAATGCCCAGTTGCACAAAACAACTGCCACAGTGGCAGCTATTAATAAAATAATTGCACTGACATTTCTAAAGCCCTCAATGGTTTATACCTCCTTAGCCTGACTGCTTTCTTTGGGCAGTATGATAAGTAAGGGGGTGGGAGGAGGGTGGCGCTGATCACCAGAATTTGGAGAATCAAGATTTTTCTGTAGTGTATATATTAATCACAGCTTCTGGCCCCAATCAGACGGATTACTGAAGATATATGGCTCTTTCTTTGAAGGATGTAGTGCCTCAAATCCAACCTGAACATTACTCTTCCCTGTATTATAAACACATAAAATTAGACTAAATGTTTACTGTTCCTAAAACTTTCCCTGAAGGTTGGTGTTGTGAATAAATTCCTGATATTTTGTTTTAAACTTGCTCTTGTTCTGTGCTTGTCCCCCCAAAAATTCAATTAATAAAAAGTATAAAGTTAGTCTGGTCTGCTAATGAAGACTTTAAATGCTGACTCGTATTAATAATCCAAGTCACTCTACTCTCTAATTTAGATGTTGAGTTTCTTAAAGACAACAAACAAGTCTTCTCTATTCCAGGGACCTTCTCAACTGAGATGCTTTTTCTAGAAGGTATTTCATATAATATTCATGTGCCTTGAGATTACATGTGTTTCATAAAATCGATTTTTTTGAAAGGTCCTAACTAAAATAAATCCAGATTCAACACATTTTTGTTTACTGCAAGACTTCTTGGAGTTTTTAACACGCTCATGTACACAGATTTCAAACCGCTATGCTCAGCCATTATTACCATTCTAGCAGTCTACAGATGAGAAAAATTAATAATGAATTGAGAGAAGCAAACAACAGGGAGATAGTCTATAATTATCGCATGGAAATAGACATCTTTACAGACCTTTGCACTGAGTTTCTGGCCCGATGGGCTGTGCACTGTGCATTTCTCCCTTTTATCATCCCTGATACATATACAGTAATTAACCTATCAGAGTCCTCCAGATGAAGGCAATTTATTATAAAGGAAGGGAGTGAGGGAGGGAGGAGAAAGGGAGGAGAAAGGATTGGAGTAGGGAGAAAGAGAGGAGGAAGGAAATTTATCTGAATAATGTAGTAAAGTGTAAACACCACTTCATATTCACAGGCCAAGCTTAAATGCCTAAACACGTGCACGAGGATGAAGCGACATGAAACACACACTTGTACCAAAACTAGCCCTTGGAAAATAGGCCTCATTTTGAAAACAACCAAACAGCTGCTCGGCAGAAACACAGCACAAATCATCCTTCCCAGCCTTTATTTTTAGATGCCTGGTAAGAAAAACAATAATTTGCTAAAGAATATAATTAAAACCGGTAGGTGTCACTTCATTATTTTGGAGTTTTAATTCATTTCACATCAGTCACACTTTTTTCCCCCTCATAAATCACATAATTATATAATATTCCATAACAAATTCCTTGCCTTTGAATAAAAGAATTTATATGATCTTTTTAAAACGTACAGATTTTAAAACAGAACAATGCACCCAAAATGACAGTATAACCCACAGGTTCAGACACAGGGGGTCTAAAAGTCAGCCCCCTTTTTCAAATGATAATTTGGAGACTTGCGTATGTCTAAAAAAACATGTGTACCTTCGTCATGTAAAGCACAGTTTACAAAATGTCTAATGGAAAAGAATATGCTTAATAGATTATAGGATTTCATTGGCAGAAACGAATGCTAATTGCCTGCCGGAGTCTTTAATGAAACCTAATTGCTGGCTTGAGCTGTCACCACTGACCCTGGTAACAGACCAGTACACCCTTCAAAAACCTAATACAGCATAATCCTCCTTCATTACAGTTATTATAGCTCTGCAGTGGGACACGTCTGCCACAAAAATACGTCTGCCACAAAAATGCTGCCTCTCCTCTACAAGGATGTGTCACTTCTCCATCCCAGAGCAAGTAGCGTTGATGGCATAAGTCACCCTTACAACAAGTGGTACCACCTCAGAGCGCAGATCTACTTCAAAACCTAGACTCACACATCCCTTGGACACTGCTACAGAGACCATCAACATACTCCATGGTCACGGGGGGAAAGGACTAAAAAATAAGAACAAACCAAAACAATTACACCATCACCCATCACCATAAGGTAAATGGGAAAAGCAGAAGAAATAATTTCTAAAACTAATCATGGGTTTGAATTAGGACATCCATGTGTAAATCAATTCAATCTATAGTCTACATTTCCGATATTGAGCCCACAAGATACTCCCCCTTCAATTTGAAGTTTTTTCAGACACGCTCTTTTTAAAAAAATTACTTCAATTAAAAACATTAATCTTACATCTATGACTCAACAATTTTGAGCATTTATTGAACTTCTACTCTGCAGCAGGTGCCAAGAACCCAAAGACAGATAAATCACAAAACATGTCCCCGAAGAGCTCACAGCTTTGGGGAGATATGAACAAACAGCTATAATCCAACGGGATGCTTATCAGTAAAGAATGGGGAGAGGACCAAAGGAAGGCAGATCAGGGGACAATGAACTCTCCCAAATGATAAAAAGGGAATGTCAGACAAAACATCTAGAAGATGTAAAACTCATACTAGACATTAAGGAACAGAGGAAATTATGATGTGACCAGATGGGAAAAGGAATTCAAGGGAAGAATAACAGTAACAGCATGAGTCAAATCCACAATGTTTCAACCATGAGAAATGTTGCCGGCCCAGGCTAGAAGTTAGGTTAGGTGGGAAAAAGAGCTATGCATGCAGAGCCCTGAATGCTCCGCTAAGAAGTCTGCATTTGACTGTGGGCAGTCTCATGTAGTATTAAAATGAAATATTTTAGACATACAGGAGAATATAGTAAACATACGTGTCCCCGCCACCCAGCTTAGGAAATAAAACAATACGACATCTCTCCTCACCTCTGCCACCACCCATCCCCTGTATTTGGTGTTTATTATCTTCTTGGCATTTCTTTACCAAGTTGACCCTTGAACAACATGGTGTGAACTACATGGGTCCACTTATACTTGAATTTTTTTTTTTATAGTAAGTAACTACCAAACTACTTGACCCGTGGTTTGTTGAATCTGTGGATGTGGAACCACGGATATTGGAGGGGGAGGGAGCACAACTATAAGTTACATAAGAATTTTCAACTGTGTGTAGGGTTGGCGCCCCTAACCCACATGTTGTTCAAGGGTCAACTGTACTTTTACGACAGACATATGTGTCTCTAAACAATATAAAGTGGCCAGAAAGATTTCAAGCAAGAGACTGAAAATATCAGACGTGTTTAAAACAAGACTCTGCAGTGTAGGGGGTGGACTGGTCTCTGCACTGGCAGCGGCAGGACAGGTGACAAAGAGATGTCGAGATAACTGTCTTTGCTGAAGGACTGTCACGATGGAGAGAGGAAGGGCAACCTCAGCCTCGGAGTGCATTCCTGGGGCAAGCAGGAGGCAGACCCCAATGAACAGTTACAGGTGACCAGCCACAGAAGAGAAGCAACAGGCTGGGACAGTCTGTGCTGGGAATGAGGAGGGACGTGGAGAGGAGTGAGGCGGGTGGCAGCTACTGGGCAGCTGGCAGGCTAATGACAGGGATGAGGCAGGTTAACCAGGACACAAGGCACAAAGAGGTAAATGCCAAGACAAAGCGGCAGAGGGGCCTGGCCAGGGGGTGAGATCGGGAAGGCTGCCCAGAGGAGCAGTACTTAAGGTGGACCTTGAGGATGCTTTTGACAGGTTAGGATGGCTGAGCACCAAGATCCCTGCCCACAGGTGACACGTTATTGGGCCTGTTCAGGAAACAGCTGCAGCTTGGCAGAACCCTGGGGAATAGTGGGACATAAATCTGCAGAAATCAGAGGACCATGTGGGGATCACTTGTGCAGAACCTTAAAGATCAATCTGAAGTATATATAGTGTATACACATAATTCATAACAAACTCACTTTCATGACCATGAAATCTTCCTTAGTCCCTTTTACTTGAGAACTGAAATAAGGACCAGAGCCCATCTCGTGATTTGGGTGATAACGTCAGTGACATCATTGCTGCTTATTACATGGTTCTGTACGCAGAACAGGCCGTCCTGGTTAAGGATAGGTTGGTATCCACTGTGACACGGTGTCATGAAGGGTCTCTTTCCTTTTCATTTTGAAAACTAGTAACCCAGAGGTTGAATAATGAGTGATTTGCCTTTGCTCTTTAACATAAGGGACAAAAGAAAATAATGCATAGAAAGGAAATTAAGCATATTCTAGTCAATAGTACATCTAAACTTGTGAAAACAATTTTGTTTTATGCCTTAACCCCCAAGTATTCCAACTTATTAATCTTTTTGTGATATTTACACTCCCTTGATCTGCAAGGTTTCCTAGGTTTGAAAAATGAGGAAGAAGATTACCATGTTTTTGAAAGTATACGAGTAAAACAAAACAACAATAAGAACCAGAGTATCAGTGACTTGATAAAATAACTCAGGGAGGGGCTTCCCTGGTGGCGCAGTGGTTGAGTCCGCCTGCTGATGCAGGGGACACGGGTTCGTGCCCTGGTCCGGGAAGATCCCACATGCCGCGGAGCGGCTGGGCCCCTGAGCCATGGCCGCTGAGCCTGAGCGTCCGGAGCCTGTGCTCCGCAACAGGAGAGGCCACAACAGTGAGAGGCCCACGTACCGCAAAAAAAAAAAAAGCTCAGGGATGTGATTCATCTCCTCAGATGAACAAATAAGATGTGTATCATAAACAGCACTGATATCTGTTTAACTTAAAATCACTTACAGTCATTAATATGATATAATCTTCCCAGAGCACCACACCTCCTATTAAAGAATAAATAATAAATTCCACACCAAACTCGGCTCTAAACCTTCAGGTCAGTATTTCAGAAATGCATTCATTCGTTGATTCTTTAAACACTTAAAAAAAAAAGTCAACTCCCTTTCATTCTCTGCAAAACGGCAATAATAATAGTACCTACTTCACAGGGCTGTTGAAAGACATAATAAAATCATCGAAAGTGCTGAGAGCACTGGGAGAGAGTCCGCACCAGTAAAGGTAAGCCGTGGCTATTTCTAGCCAACCTCCATACAGGGTAGAGATTCTGAACCAAGTAAAACGTGAATCCTGCCAGGAGAAGCTTAAAACTCAGTAGGGGAAACAGGGAGGTAAACATATATAATATGGTGAGACAGAACTTACCGACAGAGCTAAGTGCAAAGCGCTCCGGAGCTATAAAGAAAGGAATGCCTAACTGGTCATGGGAAGGCGTGTTAGGGAAGAAGTTTTAGCTGAAGGCACAGGGACTAAGCAGGTGGCAAAGGGGAAGAGGTCGCTCAGGGTCGGAATGTAAGGAACAAAGGAGAGGGGATTACACATCACCAAATCTTAGGGCCCTAGAACAGAGAGAGAGAGAGAGAGAGAGAGAGAGAGAGAACAGCAGATGGGAATGGGAAGGTACTCAGAATAAAGAAGCTTTATCATACAGGTAATAAGAAGCAAAATAAGAATTTAAATACCATAAAAGATTTGTGTTTTAAAAAACTCTTTGAAAGAGTAGATGAAGAATATATGAAAGACAGCCTTTGAAACTCTCGAACAATCTGAAGAGGCAGCGGGGATGGAGGGAAAGGAACAAATTAAGGATATTTTAGAGACACAGACTCAGAGGATCTAGGGACTGACTGGGTCTGTTATTGGGGTTTGAGGGTCAGGGTTGGGGGGTGCTCACAAAGAGTGACAGGTTGAAGAGAACTCCAACTGCCTGGCTTCGGCAGCTAACTCAGCTGATGTCACTAAGACAGGACATAGAGAAGCAGCAGATTTTGTGGCAAGAAACTAATGAGTTCAATCTGAGACAGGTGGAATTGGGCATGTAGATCGGATAACCAGATGGAGAGAAGTACTAGATAAACCGAACTGTTTGGAACCAAGCGGAGGGGTCTGGATGGGAGAAGATAGCCAAGCAAACCCATTAAAATGTAAGCATCTAGGGGGCTTCCCTGGTGGCGCAGTGGTTGAGAGTCCGCCTGCCGATGCAGGGGACATGGGTTTGTGCCCCGGTGCGGGAGGATCCCACATGCCGCGGAGCGGCTGGGCCCGTGAGCCATGGCTGCTGGGCCTGCGCGGCCGGAGCCTGTGCTCCGCAACGGGAGAGACCACAACAGTGAGAGGCCCGCGTACCGCAAAAAAAAAAAAAAAAAATGTAAGCATCTAATTCATGCTCGCCATGGGTCTGGCTAGGGATAAGTGGCCACTAAGTGACTCCCAGCCTCTCCAGAGCTCTAAAGCAACCAGAAACAGAATCATTCAAACCAATACAGAGAAAAACTTAAGTGACTACCACCCCAAGGCTGACTGGGATGGATGGACCAAAATGAGATTCCTTGGCTCAGCGATTACTCAAACTGCAGATGATCAAAGGACCGGGAGTATTAACACCACCTGGGAGTTCCTTAGGAATGCAAATTCTCAGAATCAGAAGCTGGGGTGGTGTGGGGAAGAGCAGCTGTCTGTGGGTAAGGAGCCCTCCAGGTGATTCTGAGGCTCACTAGACTTCGAGATCTATAGCCTTAGCTAATGCCCCAATTACTTGAGGGGAATGGAGTGTGAAAGAGAACTCCCAGGAGACAGGTCTCCAAAGATTTGAGGAAACTAAGTTAGAAAAGGATACACTCTGCACGAAGACAAGCATCAGGAACTTTTGCTAATTTTCAACAGCGAAGCAAAGGAGAGCACGTCAGTGGTCCTCACCGTAAAGCTTTCTAATTGAGGAATATCATTCAGTACTAAAATCTCAAACATTACAAACGTGAAAAGGATGCTCTGCTTCTCAGAGGATGCCACCACCACCAGCGAACCCTTTCTCATTTTCTCACCAGACACCTCCCTGTTGAGCAACATCGAGCATTTATGGGATGGTCGCCTAGGGTTACAGGATCTCTGGATATGCAACAGGCCTCTGGGTCAAGCTAACTGACCAGATTCAGGATGAAACCCTTGAGCTGGGCCTAATGGAGTCCCCTAAGGAACTAAGCTAAACCACCCACATATCAAATCCTACACACAAGATTGATCTAAGCATGGCCACAGTATGTTTTTTCCAGTAGCAAGGACCATAAAGCAAGTCCAACAAAAGCTTGACTGGAGAGTAAAACAAAACCAAGCTGAGGCATATGGAAGCAACAGGAAAAAGGGAAAGGAAATTAAAACAATGTTAATACGCCATTTATAATCCAACTTAGACACATAACCACCCTTATCCCACAAAAAGGTACTTAGTCACTATTACCTTTTACCCTCAGCTACTCTAAATCCTCATCCACAAGCATTGCATCATATCCTTTCATTCAAAATTATAAATAATTCAGAGATTATTTATTTTCATAATTGGTGTGCATGCAATACGTGGCAAAGGCAATGGCTGGTCCTAGCAATGTGATTTCCTCTCCCCTTCCACTGCAAGAATCCCAGCCTGATCTGCATTTTCTTAAACTTTCTCCCTCGACCACTCAAAGGGGTCCTCTCTGACCTGGGACCAGCCTACAATCCCGTATGCACGATCTAGCCAATTCTTGACTGTAACAACCCATTCTGCTTCTAGAACAGCTACTACACACCTGCCTTACTGATGTTTTAGGAGTTGTTCCTTTCTTCTAACATTCCCTCCTGTTGGGAGGTTGATACGAAGATCAATGAGTTAATGTTTGCCAAATACTTTAGGCTTCTCGGATGAAAGGCAACGTTAAAGTTCAAGCGACCTGAAGCTGGCAGGACACGAGAGGCATTGCAGTTGCCTCCTTATACTTGGGCTTCAAAGAAGGAAAGCAAGGCTGCAAAGACACTCATTTGTGTCAATCGGCCAGCTTTTGCACTCTTGCTATAAAGGCAAGCGGATTTATTCTAACATCATTTAATTAACTGGATTTCAACATTAGAAACACAAGGATCCTTGTATTAGCACTGGACCCTCGTTACAGTAAGTAGTATACAGGGAAAAGAATCCTTTTCTCTGCCCTTGTCTACGTGGCTTTCCCTCCCAACTATCCTACTGCCTGGTCCTGCAACGCTCGACCTCCTCATATATGAGAGGCCAGCAGCTGCCAGCCAACACGTGTGCTTTGAGCCAATAGACCAAAAAAAAAAAAAAAGGGGTCAAAGACAAAGCTTTATGTGTATGTTGGCACACATGTGAATTCAGGCTGCTGGGGAAAAAATGACACACACAAAGAGCACATTCATGGCCACATATAACTCCTGGAACATATAAATAGCCATCCTTGACCCAACACCTACTCTGTGAGGGAGGCACTGTTAGCAGAGGGACATACAGCATTACACAGAATTCCCCACAAATATCCTGGCAAGTTAAATACTACTGGCCCCATCTAAGAGATGAAGAAATGGAGACTTGGAAGGGCTGCGAAGTTCGGCCAACATCACACAGCTAAACGATGGCAGAGCTGGAATACAAACCTAGCTATATCTTGAACTCCCAACCCTGGATCCCTGGCACCAGCATACCGATAGCCCGGAAAAGCTGCAAAATGTGCTACACACACCCCTTGGACCATTTAATAAGCCCTCCCCGGGGCTCAGACAGGGGAAGAGAGAATTAAATCAATAAGAGGAGACCACAGAGTCTTATTTTAGACATTAACTTTAACCTCTTCTCTACCAAAACTTGTTTGTTTTCCCTCGTTCTTTTTCAATCAGCACAAGCAGCAATAACTGAATTGACTAAAGAGTTCATCTCATCTCTTTCC
Source organism: Tursiops truncatus (assembly GCF_011762595.2). Taxonomy (NCBI): domain Eukaryota; kingdom Metazoa; phylum Chordata; class Mammalia; order Artiodactyla; family Delphinidae; genus Tursiops; species Tursiops truncatus. Next base: position 42,430,206 of record NC_047034.1, read on the forward strand.
CCTGCCTTATGTCTAATGAAGTGCACAGTACTGTTCTGGGGCTTAGAATGAGTTCCAAAAGATGCACAGCATTTGGTGACTAAGTAAAGAAGTTCGAATGCAGGGTCGCAGGTGACAAAGGATAAGAATATGGAACCCAGGTGGGGGACAATGTGCAATCAAAGGGTTTATGTTTGCTTCCCTGGAGCCAAAAATGGAAACCCTTAATAAGGAGGGAAGGCACTGGGAAACCAAAACAATTTTCATAGTTCTCGACTTCTGGCTCTTCCATTCAGGACAAGTAAGAATCCTCCCCGAAATTCTGATTTTCCTCTGAATTCTTTAGGTTCCTCCAAGTGAAAATAGTCAAACTGCTCTTTCCATTACAGCTGTCCGTTCCCCATGGTCCACACAAACCTAAATAACTAAAGCATTAAAATTAACTATGTGTTTAAGCCAATGATGGAGGCTGGGCGGCTACCTGGAATTAGCAAGAAAAAGCTTCCCTTGAGCCATTACTCTCAAGCAGGTCCTACACCTTCAGGAAAACCCTCGTCAAGGGGCTGTTCTTGAGATAAGGCATGGTGTTTGCGGGGAGCTTAGGTAAACACCCGACACTGTAGGAAGTCAATGTTCTCTTCTCACTCTGATGGACTGGCCTGAGGTCACCAGAAGCTGGACTTCTGCCACCTCAGCCAGGACGCAGCCATTATGAATAATAAATACTACAACACCACTTCAGCCCCGAGAAGAGGCACCCTTGAGAGGCAAACCACGTACAGGAGGCTCCCGTACTATAAAAAATTTTCTAGGCAGGATCTGCTGAATCCTGGACGATTAGGCTACGACAATCTCCCAGAAGACATTCAGTTTTTCATAAAGTTTCAGAGGAAGGGAAAGTCATCCTTCCAACTGTGCTGGGGCAGTAATGACTTGGAAAAGTGGAGAATACTACAACAAACACAGTGACACATACGTGAACTCACTCTGCACAGCATGGCCACCCATTCGGATTAGGCAAAAGGGCACCGTGCTGTTCAGCCCCCATTCATTAACCTATCATTCTATAAGGCACAAGCTTTTAAGGCCATCACCAAAAGACAAGGCAACTTTAATACAAGGCTCTGTAAGCTACAGTATTATCACCTATTGCTGTCAGGTGGCTCTTTAAGAGAATCAATACCATTCTAATGAAACCAGGCCTGGGCCAATTAGTGCCAATAAAAATTTAGATGGTCCCACAACCACTGCTTGTTGTAGAAACGGCATCAGGCATGAAGGCGTGTCCAAAAAGAGAGATGTGTGCTCTTCTGGAAGCTACTCGGTTCCTGTAAATGCTTCCACTTTAATTTCTGATATTTAAAAAAAAAAAATGCTACCCTGGCTACACTGGCCATAAATCCCCCTCCAGCCCCCAGCTAGCTACTAGGTATGACCTTTTTGTACTCGTCTTTTGGATGACTCTTACTTTGCACAAGCTCTTTCCTCTGCGCGAAACGCACTCTCCTAATCGGCCCTCCAGGTGAGCAACATCTCAATCCTCTCAGCTCAGCGCACACCTTGCCCCCTCACCTCCCGACCAAGGCTTCTCAGGCCCTCTCATTACGCTCTACTTCTAGATCAGCCTGAGGGTTTCCTCCGGGAGGCTGCAGTTAGATCTTGTTTTAGCATCTTTGTATCCCTTGTTCCTAGCCCAGAGGGGAAACTGCAATACTAGATTCCTTGAATGAATGGGTGAACTAACCCATTTGAAGAAATTCACACATTGGTGGAAATCCTGTAACCCACCAGCAGCCAGCAGTCTAGAGATTCCTCACCTTCACAAAGAGCCTGCAACAGCCAGTCCCTGGACAGACTGAAGACGAAACCCCACAATCTCCTTAAGTTGTAGCTGGGGGTGACGGCAACTAGAGGAAGAGGAGAGGAAAGCGGGACAGGGGCGGCGTTACCTCACTGCTCCCTCCAAAAGGTGGAAAATCCCTTACAAGCATTCAAACCCCAGATGTAGCGGTCATGCCAGGAGAGAGGGGAGACGGTGCATTAACAACACTCTCAGAACTTGTTAATACTCAGAACTTCGAGAGTTTGAGGTGGAGACCTGTTCTGAAATTATGCGGCCACCGGTTTTCCCGATGGGCCGGCCCGACCACCCAAGTAGGGACCAAGAAGCCCTGGGGTTTGGTGGCTAGGCTGGGGCCTAGTACGAGGGCATGCAAACTCCTCTCCCTCTCAGGATTCTGTCTCCTTAGGGAGCAAGAGGAGGGTCGCGGAGAGGGTCCCTCTCCAGCCCGAGAGGCAGCAACGTCTTTGGCTTTCATCCTCCGGCCCGCACCGTCTGGGTATCTCCAGCTGCCCTCACTAGGCCCTCTCTGGATCCCAAAAAGGAGAAGGGAATGGGGAAGAGGGGGCGAGAGTGTGATTTCACCACCAACTCTCCAGACAGCGCTCACCTTCCACCTAACTCCCCAGACAAGCTGTGCGCCGCAGCGGGCGGCTCCCACCGCCACTTAAAACTCCTGCGGCCCGGCCACCTCGCGCCCCCGCTGCCCTGCCAGGCGTCCCGGGCCGCCGATCCCAAGTCGGCGTTGCCAGCGTTTGCCCAAGTCATCGGCAAGGCGCCCGAAGCGCCCAAGAGGCCCCCAACCCCGGGCCCGACTCCCCGCCCCAGACGCCGCTTACCTGCTTACATGGCCCTATCGGTGCCCCGGAGTCCCGCGCGGAAAGGCTGTCCTCCGCGGCGGCGGCAGCGGCGAAGCCCCAATTCCCCCAAAGAATTGATTCCAGTGGCTGGTGGTGGAAGGGCGGAGGGAAGGAGCCGAAGGAGGCGAAAGAGGAGGGAGGTTTCCGCCGCGATCCCGGCGCGAGAGTTGGCGCGGGGGCGCTCGGAGAAGGGGAAAAGCAGAACCACCCTGGCTCGGGTCTGTCCCGCCAGAGGGAGGCTGGGACCGGGAGGATGGGCGAGGTGGGAGGGGAAGGACCGCCAGGGGCCACTGAGTGGCGGCCGCTCCCCGAGGACCAGCGCCGGGAGGGCAGGCGGCGGAGCGAGGAGGAGCGCAGCAACCTGCCCCCGGACTGCGCCCGCCGCGCCCGCCCGGGGGAGAAAAAGTTGGGACGAACTTTCAGGGGCCGGGAGAGCCAGAGCGGCAGGAAATGCGAGCGGCCGAGAGAGGAGGGAGGAAGGGGCCGTGCGAGTGGGAGGGGACGGAGCAGGCGCCAGCGGCCGCGGCTCCCCCACCCCCGGGCCGGGCTCGGCGGCGCGGGGGGAAACGCTGGGCGCGCGCCGGGGGCGGGGAGGAATGCGGCTGGGCGGGCGCGCGCGGGGGCGCGGGGGGCGGCGCGGAAAGGGGAGCCCCAGCTCCCGAGCCCCAGGCGCGCGTCCTTGGGGACGTCACAGCGCTGGAATCCGAGGAATGCCGGGCTGCAGGAGCTCCTTCTGCAGGCCCGGGGGAAGTCGCGCACTTTTAATGTGGTGGCTTTGGAGAAGGTTTTCAAAGGTGAGGGCCGAGCGGGGAGGACGGGGTGAAACTCTCCGGAGTAAGAGACGTGGGAGTGGGGAAGGCAAAGCGACCACAGCGACCCCGCCTAACGCCGCTCCCGGCGGGGGCGAAAGCGGGGAGCAGGAAAAATCCCACCTAGATCTCCGCAACCTGCAGAGGCGGGGCAGCGGCGGGAACTTGCCCACCCCGACCAGGAGCAAGGACAGTCCATCTTATTTGGGGGAACCCTCCAAGCAGGATGTCCCCATGCGGCCACCGCACAGGGGAAACAGACCAGGAGAAAGGAAGGTGGCTTCCCCAAATAGGCAATCTTAAAGTTCTCTGTCCAGGACACCTGGAACCTCTGGGTACCGGACCTGGCGTCTTAACAACCCCCAACCCCACCGCCGCCTCCCTGAATCGCAAAAGCAGTTAGTGCACGCAGGGAGTTAGACTATGTCGTTTTCCCGGTTCTTTCAGTGCCACAGAATCGCCCCACCCAGCCTGGGTAGGCACTGGGAGGGAACTTCCTTAGCATTTTCGGAGGTGGAGTTAAAGAGACGCAGCTGGTAAGATGGAACAGGCACCGAGCCAGGCCGGGGAACCCGGGTTTTCGGACCTGACCTGTGGTGAGTGTCCCAGTTCCTGAAAGCCTTGACCTCTGTAGCTGTAAGGTTAAACGATTTGCCTATTTTTCTGTGGTCCTTTGCATTGCCAAAATGATGTCTTAGGAGTCTGTTGTCTTACTCAAGCCCAGTCCTTTCAACCTTTCTTAGGTTGAATAGGGTCCTTGAAGTCATTGCCACTGAGGATGTTGTCTCAAATTCCTTCAGTGTCCCACAACTCAGAAAAATTCCTGGACTCTTGGGGAAGAGCCTCTGGCAGCCATCATGTACAAATTTGTGGTCACAAAACTCTGACTTCTCTGATCATTTGCTAATCTTCAAAATTATAAAGAAGCGGAGAACTTAAAGGGATGGAAGGAAAAGGCTGAAGGGAATTAAGATCGGTTTCTCCAACTTTCAAGAAATAGCTGGATAGCTTCAATATGGGCTTGCTGGATTTCCAAAGAAAATTAAGGAGTGCCTTACTGTTCACCAGGAAGCATGGAAAGCACTTTATGTGCTCTGGTATATTATCCCCATTTCCGAGATGAGGAAAGTGAAGTGTGAAGAAATTACCTGTCTCACCAAGGGTCACAGAGCAAGTAAACTATGGTAATGGACCCTAGTCTGTCTGGCCCCAAAATGCAAACTTATAAACCTTTCAAAATTTAACCAAAATAGGGTTAAGATTAAAGATAAGGAAAGACCTACAGGCTCTCAAGGTAGGAGAGATGAGAGGCCTCTTGAGGTCTTCCAGGAAAGGAAGTGGCATTTGTATATTTTTGCTTTAAAGTCACTGTGACACCAAACTCTTGAGCACAGCAAGCTGAGACAGTCGTGGTGTAGATGAAAAAGAACTTGTCTGCAGACGCAGTTTTTGTTCTGCCTCTGACTAGCCGTGTGACCCTGAGCAAGACACTTCACCCCTAGGCCTGAGTTTAATATTTAAGTGGAGTGTGACATGGAGGTCAGAGCCTGGTTGAACGAGTTCATCTCTGAGGTCTTTCCCAGTCTGAACTGGGATGAATGTATACTCCTCCAGGCAGATGGCATACCTATGGAAGAAGCTAAGTGATAAAGCCAGGATGTCTTGGGGAAAGGACTGCCTTCACACTGCCTTCAGAATCAAAATGAATGTTGAGAAGGTTGCTGAGTGTTCAATGGCCACAAAAAACAAAAAAATAGAAAGCCATCAGATAAGATTAAGTACTACTCCTGTGGATTCATTTTTATTTTAAATAATTTTACTTCTAAAAATAAATGAACCCATTATTCATTTAAAAGCCCATAAAGTGCATCTGACCAGCCACATTTCTCTTTTTTGGAATAGATCACAGAAAGGCAACACAAGTAAGACTTTTTTAAATATGAAGTCCCACTTCAAATTTTAAAAGCCTTTCATTCTCTAGATAAATATATAAAAGCTAGTCACGAGCTTCTTTCATAAAAGAAAAAAGCAACCCATTTCCTGGCTGCGTTACACTTGAATCTTCTCAACATGCATCAGAGTAAACAGGAGATTGATTGATGCGACAGGCCCTGAACACATCACTACACATTTATTTAAAGCTCTGTAATGTTAGGAACTTGTCAGTATTAAATATCCCCCCAAATCTTTCAACTGTTTCTAAGCCCAATTTAAACTACAAATACAGGCCAAATCTCATGGGCTGCCATGACTCCTCCCACCTCCAATGTGTTCCTCACATTAATTTATTAATTTTATACCTTCAAAACCATTGAAAAGCAAAACAAAATAAGTTCCGCAATCAAAGAAAACCAGAAAGTCAGCAGGCTCTCTTATGAAAACTCTGACAATCTCTAGGGACCTTCTACAAAATGTAAAGCCATGTATAAGTAGAGAGAGAGAGAGAGATTGTTTGTTTTTTGGTCTCACCGTGTGGCATGCGGGATCTCAACCAGGGATCCAACCAGTGCACCCTGCATCGGGAGCGTGGAGTCTTAACCACTGGACCACTGGGGAAGTCTGAGATTGTTTGTTTTTACCCTAAGTCTAATTTCAGTTCCTAAGAGGGTATTTGGCAGTGTACTGTAATGGAAAAAAGAGAAATCGGAAGCTTTTTCAAAATACGCATCCTCTCTGTAACTCCTGCTCCCCATGTCTTATTTATCTTATTCCCTTGTTCTAGGGTAAGAGACTTCAGTTGGTATATATATGTTTCTATATATAATATTTTTAGGCAGTATTTTATTGAGATATAATTCACGCTCAATAAAAATGTACCTACAACTTTACTTTTTCATATGGATACATCCATGTGACCACCACCCAAATCAGGATATAGAAAATGTCCATCACCAGGACTTCCTTGGTGGTCCAGTGGTTGAGAATCCGCCTTCCAATGCGGGGGATGAGGGTTGGATCTCTGGTCAGGGAACTAGGATCCCGCATGCCGCGGGACAGCTGGGCCCGTGGACCACAACTACCGAGCCCACGTGCTCTAGAGCCCACGCACCACAGCTAGAGAGCCTGCGCACCACAACTGCTGAGCCCGCACTCTGGAGCCCGCATGCCATGGCTGGAGAGAAGCCTGTTTGCCGCAACAAGGGATCCTGAATGCCGCAACAAAGATCCTGCGTGCTGCAACTAAGACCCAACACAGCCAAATAATTAATTAATTTTAAAAAAGAAAATCTCCATCACCACAAAAATTTCCCTTATGTGACTGTTCAGTCAGTAACACCTCTCTAGGCTAACTTCTACTAACATAGCATAGTTTTGCTTGTTCTCAAACTTCATATAAATAGAATTATATAATGTGTGTGTATGTATATGTGTGTCCATGTCACGATTTGCTTATCCATTCTTCTGTTGATATATTGGGCAAGTATATTTTGAAAATATTTCCCAAGTAATTCTGTTATGCCTGAACCCTCCAATTCAGAACCATTGACTTACAACAAAAGTAATCATAAAATAAGCCTAGATTCTTAACCCCTACAAAAACTATTAAGTAGCAGAGAAAGAAAAACAAGAACACTTAAGAACAACCAACTTGAAGAGTGTTTTAATGGTAGTACACATTCAGAGCTTCTTGTCCATAAAATTTACTGGAAATTGCCTGGAATATGGACTTTGTGTTATCTCGTGACTTTTTTAAGAGCTAACGTGAATATACAGAGCTCTTGCGTACATCCACACACACAGCGCACAATACTACGTAAGTTCAAATAGTCTTTAGTGTGAATGGCATCCCCTGGAGCTGTGCACCATGGTGGCTGTGATATTAGGAGTTCTCGTTTTAGAGGTAACTTCATGGAGCCTGCTTTGGAAGAATCATTTCCGACACAGAAGACTGAGTCCTTCCCTCCTGGTTGCATCTTTGAGGACTTTCAGTTTGGGGAAGAAAAGTGACTTTTTTTTTTTTTTTTTTGGCCTCACCATGCGGCTTGTGGGATCTTAGTTCCCAGACCAGGGATTGAACCCATGCCCTCGGCAGCGAAGGTGCAGTGTTCTAACCATTGGACCACCAGGGAATTCCCAAAAAGTGACTTTCTAAAGCTCAGATTTCCCCACGTTGACTAAAGGCAGGAAATCACACTCTTCTCAAATATTGATAACATAACAGGAGACTTTTGTGGAGGCATGGATAAGATGAAAGTGCCAAATATCTGTTTGGGTTTGTTCTCCAGCCTCTTTTGGAGGCCCGCCATACCTGCACCCTTTTATGTCCCATACTGTCTCCATTTCCTCATCTTTCCTCATGTCTCAACCCTGCCATTCCTGATATACTGTCATCTCTGGCCACCAAGCCTTCTGGTCACCACATTACCTCTCCACTTCATTTCTCTTTCCTTTATCCATCTCTCAGGAAAAGGCTCCCTGCCTTCCAAAGGGACTGTCCTCTGACCTGAGTCAAAGAAATGAGGGACCCCAAATCCATGGCTGTCAACCTAGGCCACAAATGAATTATTGCCTTGTTACTTCCTTCTGGAAAGAATTCCAAAGATTTTTAGGTTTTGTTTTTTCGAGCTGGGAGGAGGAAGATAAATCTGTCCTCTGGGACACTGTGCCAGCTCCCCTGGCAACTGTGGTTGACCACGTGGGCGATGGTATCAGAGTCATGTACACCAAGCAGATTCACTCTAGGCAGGTCACTAGTTTTTCCAAGGAAAATGTACAAGATGCAGCCAATTGTTTATTAAAAATTCCATACGACAGCAATATATGTTAATGAAGTATACGCTAGAAAGGATAATTCGCACACATTATCACTACTTTCAGCAAGATTTAAAAGAAATAAAACCTAGGTACTATTAAGTATCTTACCCATTTCACTGTATTCATTATTCTCTACTAATTTCACCTTGCATCACAAACACACTTTGAATCACATCTTAAAGGTACAAGCTTCCTGGTCATACTCACCGGTCTCCACTTGCTGACTTTCCCCGCTGCCCTCGGCCCCAACCTTGTCTTCCAGCTTTCCCAGGCTTGATGAGAACACACAGCTTACTCCCCACACTGTCATGTGCACACACACGTCCAGTCATCACCATATCCTCTGTGGGGCATGCTGTCAATGGAGTGTACCCACCCCTTACTGCTGAAAACCATCCACCATCCATCCAGTGAAGAAGACTTTACCTCCAGAATCTCTTCTGGAGGGCTTCTTCATTTCGATTTAAATCACTTTAAACTTTGTAATGGAATAGAGTCATTAAAAAGAGGAAGGAAGGAAGGGAGGGAGGGAGGGAGGGAAGGAGGGAGGAAAGAAAGAAAAGAAAGAGAAGAAGGAAAGAAAGAAAGAAAGAAGAGAGAGAAAGGAAGGAAGGAGGGAGGGAGGGGAGAGGGAGGGAGGGAGGGAAGGAGGGAGGAAAGAAAGAAAAAGAGAAGAAAGAAAGAAAGAAAAAGAAAGGAAGGAAGGAAGAAAAGAGAGAGAAAGGAAGGAAGGAGGGAGAGAGGGGGGAGGGAGGGAGGGAGGAGGGAAGGCTCTTCATAGTCATTTACATGTGGTTGATAAACTCAAAAGCATACTCTAATGTTGGCTGCAACGGATCTGGTACTTAGGGCCACTTGTCTTAGTACAAGTTCCTTATTGTTCAAGCAAAAAAGGAAGATATTGGCAGGATACTGGAACATGTCTTGGAATAACAAGAAAGAAAGAGGGGCGGGACATTCTGCTTTCCTCCCTTTGGCTGGGGGGATACTATCTTACTCTTTTGCCTGTACCCAGACTTGATAGCTATGTGACCCTGGACAAAGTACTAAAGCTCTCACACCTGAATTTCCTCACCTGTAAAAAGGGGAATGATGAACATAGCTATCTCATGGGGTTGTAGTAAGAAGTAGTAGTAAGATTGTGGTGAGTGAGTCAATAGGTAGGAACCCCTTAGAAGAGTACCTGGTACACATTGAGCTGTCAATATGTTACCTATTAATATTCTCATCAACGTCATTCTGTCCCTGCAGACTGGATTTCTCACCTTCAGCAGGAAAATCCAAATTTGAATCTCAAATCCAAACTCCCAAGAGAAGGAATATGGCTTCAGTTGTGAGTCTAGGGTCTTGAAGAAGGAACAGGCTATTGTGGCTGGGCTCAGCCCTTTGGGTGGGAAGGACAGTTCTCAGAAAGCAGGAGGGGCCAGGGAGTCATCTGAAAGCACAATAATCAAGGAAGGGAGACATTTTTTACCAAAGTCAAGTCTCGAAAACCTCTGTTCACCCTCTCTAATTGTCTACACCATCTATGCAAAGGTCCAAACTTGGCTTCTCGTGTGTAGGGAAGAAAGTGACCCCCTAGGGAGGCAAGTGACACAGGGCTGAAAGGAAGGGAACCAATATTCATTGAGCACTTGCTATGCTCTAGGAGCAAGGCTAGGTCCTGTATATACACAGTCTGAAGTAATCTTTGTGACAGTGTTTGCATGTTTTGGACTGAACTGTGTCCCTCCAAAATTCATATGTTGAAGTCCTGACCCCCCAATATGGCTATCTTTGGTGATAAGGACTTTACGGAGATAATTAGGGTTAAATGTGGTCCTAAGGGTGGGACCCTAATCCAATCGGACTGATGTCCTTATAAGTAGAGGAAGAGATTCCAGAGCTCTTTCTCTCCACATGTGTACAGAGGAAAGGCCATGTAAGGACACAGAGAGAAGGAGGCCATCTGCAAGCCAAGGAGAGAGGTCTCTCCAGAAACCAAGCCCAACAGCACCTTAATTTGGACTTCCATGCTCCAGAACTGTGAGAAAATTGATTTCTGTTGTTTAAGTCACACAGTCTGTAGTATTTTGCTATGGCAGCCCTAACAGACTCATACATTGAGGTTAGCGTTTTTGTTGTTTAGCAGAGAAATAAAATGAGACCTCAAGACATTAAGTACCAGCATTTAGACGAGTACTTAAGTACCTAAGTACGTGGCAGAACCAAGATCCAAATATGGACCTCTCTAATTCCAAAGTTCATGTTCTTTCTAAACCATCCTGTCGCTACAAAGTTTATTGAGTACCATTATATGTCAGGAATAGGGGTAGGTGGTGGCCAAGCTTGTATGGTTAAAAACAGGGGCAATAAAACCATCAAAAGTGTAGTGTCAAAATTCCCCATTACAGTAGTTGATCAGAGGACAGCTCTAGGCTGATGTTAAATTTTACTAATAAGAAGACACATATCCAGGGTACGTGTCTTCAATTATCTTAAAACCTTCTTTTCCCATATTTTTCTGAGTGCACCTAGTAAAAAAGGGGAAGGGAAGCTACTGCCATATGATCAGGGAGCAAATCCTTTCAAAGAACTCTAATTCTCACTACTATTTATTTCATTAGCTCCCAAGATTCCCATGAGTTAATGTCCCCACTTTTTAGCTGCATGAAGTCCAAGAAGTGGCAGTTTGGGTCCATGGTCCTTCTAGCACACAGGAGGTCGCCTTCGACTGGCATGAGGTCACAGTTTCTGGGAGTGTGGAGTTCTTTCTGTTCATGACATCAAACTCAAGAGGTCAGAAATACCCTACTTTCTAAGAATAGTTACTTGTGAATCTCTCCTGAATCCATGAACTGAGCTAAACTGTTCTTCATCCTGATTATATCCCTACCTGGGCCACCTCTTAGGAAGGTACACAGCTATAGCATTTACCATGGCTGGCCAAGGAGCCATCAACTCCTCCAAGGAGCTGCATGAGGGCAGGTCAATAAAAGCCGTAATTATCCCTGTCTAATCGTCTCCAAAATATCTGCCTGTTGCCATTTTGTGTCATGATAGTGTGAATAGGTGCCAGGTTGCTAAAAAATAACTGGGATAGGGAAATTCTATGTGGAATCTTAAAATCATTGTTCATAGGGGAATTCCTTGGCAGTCCAGTGGTTAAGACTCTGTGCTTCCACTGCAGGGGGCGCAGGTTGGATCCCTGGTCGGGGCACAAAGATCCTGCATGCTGCGCAGAGCTGAGGCACTGGAGGGGGACAGTTCATAGGAGATAAAGAAAGTGATGGCCAGGCACACTATTATAAAAAATCAAGTCAGGACATTTCTGAGTAAAAAGTCAATAGATTCCCCCTCTTCATTATGTACATTTTTCTGTCTTTTCCCACCAACCTTAGAAGAAAACTATTTGCAGCCAGGGTATCTATCTTTACCTTCTTAAAATGATGGTGTTCAGAATAAAGGGACCAGTCCAGATATGGCTCTCTTCTTGACATTGTCTGTGTTTGCTAATATTTGTAGCTGCCCTAAACCTCTGAAAATATATCCAGCCTGACAAAGCTGGATTTCAACTTTATGGGCCACTGACTCTTCTTCTAGTGTCCTAAACGCCACGTTTAAATAAAGCCCCAGGGACTTCCCTGGTGGTATAGTGGTTAAGAATCTGCCTGCCAGTGCAAGGACACGGGTTCGAGTCCCGGTCTGGGAAGATCCCATACGCCGCAGAGCAACAAAGCCTGTGCGCCACAATTACTGAGCCTGCACTCTAGAGCCCGTGAGCCACAACTCCTGAGCCGGTGTGCCACAGCTACTGAAGCCCACGTGCCTAGAGCCCGTGCTCTGCAACAAGAGAAGCCACTGCAATGAGAAGCCTGCGCACCGCAAAGAAGAGTAGCCCCTGCTCACAGCCGCTAGAGAAAGCCTGTGCACAGCAACGAAAACCTAACACAGCCAAAAATAAATAGATAAATTAATTAATTTAAAAAAATAAAGTCCCAGTAAGTGGTAATTCATTAGTTTGTTTTTCCCTCGCCTCTTTGGTTCTGAGCTTATTTTTTAATGTAATTTAAACACCTAGGTGAAATTGTCAATAAATAATAATGCAAACTGTACTACCAGATTTAGGCAAGTAAAAACTAGATGGACTTCCAGGTGGATTACAAATTCAGAGAGGACTGGAAAATAAAGCAAGAAAAGAGTGCATTTGTTTCTAACATCGGCTGCTATAGCCAGAACACCCCTCTGAGAGGTATGGGCCATGAAAGGAATCTTCTGCTGTGATTAGCAACAAGGAACAACCTTCTTTGGGGGAGGGAAGGATCAGGTCGTGTTTGGGATGGCTTTCTAAAGAACATGGACGCTCCAGCCTGCAGGGGTGAGATAGGGTTTCCCCCAAGTATGGTCAGGGCTGTGTAAGTGAATCCAATATCACTAAATCAAAACCTCCCCTAAGACCTGGCTGCTTCCTGGCTGCCTCTTCTAGAATGAGGGGTGACTCAGAGTGTGACTGGCACTGTGACTTCAAACATTTCTGAGTAATTCCCATGGACCTAGACAAGGGCAATTAGAGAACTGGTTTGGAATGACCACTGAGATCGAAAGATACTTCTGGTGGCCAGCAGGAGAAAGGCAAATTGCCTCGGAAGCTCAATTTTGAGGTATCTTCTGTCACAACTAGGAGACAGAGGTACCTTCTGACATTCTAAATCCTAGACACTAGAGCTTACTAATATAGGAGGGTGCATCCTGGGCTTCCCTCTACGATGGGCACCTTTGATGTCATGGAATACACAAAGACAAAAATTTTAAATGGTGAAAGAGAAACTGAATTTTTAGTGATAGAGGAAGACCCAAGTGATCTGGCCACTGTCTGGCTACCTTTCTGATCTAATTTCCAACTACTCTTCACTGTCTCCCTCTGCCCCCGGGATGCATTCTGCTATTCCTTGAACATACATTCCAACTACTCTCCCACCTCAGGACCTTTGCATGTGCTGTTTCCTCTGCCAAGAACTGCCACTCCTCTAGATGTTTCCTGGAAGTTTCCTCACTTCATTCCTTGGATAGATCTTTCGCAGCCATCCTATCAAAATAGAACCTCTTCACATTCCATTCTCTATTCCTTTATCCTGCTCTAGTTTCCTTGGTAGCACATTCACTACTGACATTATATTATCTATTTGTGTTTATTTGTTTATTGCCCCTCCCTGCCCCTCCAGAAGCTCCATTGCAAGTAGAGATTTTTGTCTGTGTTGGTCACCACTGTATTCCACTGCCTAGTGCATAGAAGATCCCCAACAAATATTTTTTGAATGTTTGAATAAATAAAAATTTTATTATTTTTATGTGATTATATGCAGTTATTTTCCTGTGCTCAGAAGTCTACAGGTACTATTTTATTTAATCTTAACAACAACCCTACGAAGTAAGGGTTACACTCTCCCATTTATAGATGAAGAAATTGAAGATTAGAGAGATGAAATAACTTGTCTGTTTTTGTTGTTATTTCTAGGTGGTTTCTGTGTTTGGGAGGTTTTGACGTTGGTTTGCTTTTAAGGACCTCAGTCACAAGGAGACATCCAGACTTATCCCCATTCGGAACACACTCCGTTCCTCACTTTATACACTGCCTCTCTTTTGCTTATTTTATAATTTTTCCCTTTATGCCCTATTCCTAACTTGGTTTTCCTCCTCCAGATTTGCATCTGATATAGTATATCTGAGGCAGTTAATTATAGTTAAGGGTCTATACTCCAGCTAGTTTGACTGGGCTGACCTCCTGGCTTTGCCACTTAATAGCTGTGACATTGGGAAATTTTGAACTTTTGATCTCCCTCCATTTGTTTTTTTTCTTTCTGGGGTCCCTAATACACACACTTTGACACCTGATTCTCCGTGTTTCTTTTCTATTTTCCATTCTTTACCCTTACCCTTTCCTTGCCTCCTGGGGAAACTCCTCAACCTAACCTTCCAGCTCATATTGACTAGGTACCTTCATTATTTAAGCAATCCATTGAATTATTTATTCAATAATTACAGGATATTTTTGAAAAATTAACTTTTTTTCAGTTTTATTGAGGTATAATTGACAAATAAAATTGTAAGATACTTAAAAGTATACGACGTGATGACTTGATATATGTAAACATTGTGACAGGATTTTCCCCATTAAGTTAACACATCTATCATCTCACATATTTATTTTTGGTTGGGGTGAGAACATTTAAATTGTACCCCTCTTAGCAAATTTCAGTTATACAATACAGTGTTATCAACTATAGTCACCAGTTACACGTTAGATCCTCAGACATTATTCATCTTTTAAATGAAAGTTTGTACGCTTTTACTAACCTCTCCCTATTTCCCCCACCCTCGAGCCCCTGGCTACCATGATTCTACACTCTGCTTCTATGAGTTTGACTTTTTTTATTTTTAGATTCCACGTGTAAGTGATACCATCAGTACTGTCTTTCTCTGTCAGGATTCATTCTAATTCTTTTACTTTTCTAGTAAGAACTGCTTATTCTCACTTCATGTTTCCAGTATCTTCTCTCACCCCTTCAAGCATATTTATTATTCTGGTTTTAAATTCTTCTCCTGTTTTCCATGAGTTCTGTTTTCTCTGGTATAGGTTGTTCAGTTTGTTGTTCCTCAAACTTACAGTTCTTGGTATTTGCCCTCTGAGCTCATCCTTGTTCCTTTGGGGCCATTAGCTGCCTTGATTAGCAAAATGCATCTGTGGAGGGGGCAGATGTCTATAACAACTTGTGCTGCTCTAGATGAATTGGTGTGTATGTTTGTTATGTGCATTTGTGGGAGAGGCACGGTACTGTGCTCAGTTGATCTCCAAAGAACTTCTGAATAATCTTTTCTTGGAGGCAGCCACTCGGTATTATAAGTGGGTGCCCACAGGAGGATAAGAGCCAGGAGATGTATGTATGGAGGGGGCCTTCTCAGGGACTGGTCAGACCAGATACACTCATTGCCATC
This sequence comes from Tursiops truncatus, assembly GCF_011762595.2. Taxonomy (NCBI): domain Eukaryota; kingdom Metazoa; phylum Chordata; class Mammalia; order Artiodactyla; family Delphinidae; genus Tursiops; species Tursiops truncatus. The sequence continues at coordinate 42,445,421 of NC_047034.1, forward strand.
TGCTCATAACCATCCCCCATCCAAGCTCTGCCTTGTAGGTTACCCCACTGCTTCTATGTGCTGAAATCCTGCCTCTACAGTACCCAAAGGAGGGGCACATCTACCTAGGGCAGCACAAGGATGAGGAAAAGACAGAACTAAAACATTTTCCCCCAAACTGAGTCCCTACCTGTGACCCCAGGCCCTACCCACCTCTGGCCAGTTTCCCTGCCAGGAGATCAAGTCAACTTCTATCCACCCCAAGAATTTCTTTCCACAGCTAATTGCTGAGCACAGCTCCAAAGTTCATCTCCTGTGGCATCTCTCCAGGGGAGAGCACTCCATTTGTGTTGCTTTGCTATCTTGCCCTGAGCCAGAAGCCCTGTAGGCTTCCCAAGATCACCAAGCTGTAAGTGACGGAGCTGGGATTCAAACCTTGATCTTTTTGACTCCAGCACTTGTGATTTTAACCCCTATACTATGCTCAGGGTTTGCTGAAAGGTGATGGGGTCAAATTATCCATCCAACTAAAAAATTATTTCATTCCAAATCTTTCCCACTAAACAGAACCTGGGCTCCTTAGAGAAATGGCAAACTCCAAGTCTGAGGAAAGAAATGTACAAGAAAGGTATCAAAAGAACACTAGGGTTGTAACCAAAGGACTCAGAAACCACGTTGAAGAGACTCTCAGTGGCTACAGATGGACCAATTTTAGCATCAATAAGGGTGATAAAAGCAATTAGTTATACATTTTCAACTGCGTTGAAATCCATAAGTTCATAATGGTACAAAGGGAAAAAAACTAGTTAGTCATCATTGGAGACAAGTCATTATTTTGAAAAATGATAAATGAAGGCATAGAAATAAATCGTTCATCTTGCCTTTCCTAAGAAATTACACCACTGGTAACCAAGCAGTAGATGAGGAGGGATTTTACATTATGGAAATATCCTAGATAACAAGTAAAAGGGATGATAAAATTAGAATATCACCATTTTGCAACCTCTGATAAAGTAATGGATCTAGGCAAGACCTTCAATGGTTGCTAACATCATAAAAAAAGAGATAATCAGACATCAGACTGTCACTATTTTGTTTTGAGAAAGACAACCTGTACCTGATCAGGCCTCTAGATAGATTCAGCCACCGATTTACAAAAAAAAAATACAAGTCAGAGGAACATGTTCAAACAGACCTCAGAGATCAGCATATGAACAATCAGCAAAATGCAGGCTGTGGGAAAGTCTAGAAGAAAACATTTTTTTTAAAACAAATACATTGCAATGGCGGGGTGGGGGTGGGGGAAATAGGGGTAATCTATAGATTAAAAGAGACTTAAAAGACATCAACTCTCACAACAGGTAGCCTTATCTGTATGCAGATTCAAATAAACAAAATCTAAAACAAAAAAGCTATGCCATGTATGAGGACTTTTGAACACTGATTAGATATTAAGGAATTACTATGAAATACTTTAGATGTGATAACTGATATTGTTTTTATGTTAAAAATAGAGTCCTCTTCTTTTAAATATATATATATTTTTATAGTTGAAATGTTTTATCTGGATTTTGCTTCCAAATAGAACAGGAGCCAGGAAATGGATGGGAGTACAGATAAAGCAAAGATGGCAAGGAGTTGATGACAGCGGAAGTTGACTGATGGATACATAGGAGTTCATTATACTAATTGGTTAATTTTGTATAAGTGTGAAATAATAAAGTCAAAAGCCTAATAATAATAAAAAGTTTAAAAGGAAAAATATATTATAAAAACAATATGTCCTCATTTCAAATAATATTGAAGTACATAATGAAAAGATGGGTTGCCTGTTTTCACTTCCCATTTTCATATTAACATTCCCTGGAGGTAATCACTTTAATTCTATACTGATACAGACCAAGGCTTTACGCTTTATTTTATAGATATATATGTTAAGTGCAAGAAAAAGCTGAAGTGAGGCATTAGCTACTACAAAATGCTGTCAGCCATCCTACATTTTGGGTGGGACACACACAAGACTATTTTAAAGTCTGGAATTATATATACCAAACAATATAGAGGAGAAAACTACATTTTCATTTGTAGTAAATTTGAGATTTGAAGGTATCAGAATAAGTTCCAAGGTACCTCCCTTTGGAGAAAACAATATAAAAATTCCAAACTTAGGAAAAAACTTTGTTTTAGATTGGATGAGAAGGAATCTTCACTTAAAACAAGTAAACAGGGCTTCCCTGGTGGTGCAGTGGTTGAGAGTCCGCCTGCCGATGCAGGGGACACGGGTTCGTTCCCCGGTGCGCGTCCAGAGCCTGTGCTCCGCAGCGGGAGAGGCCACAGCGGTGAGAGGCCCACGTACCGCAAAAACAAACAAACAAAAAAAACCAAGTAAACATAAGTATAGCTTAGGGCTCCTTTAGATTGTGAAGTCCACTACTGATTTTGCTTTTTACATTTTATTAAATGTATACATAACTTCTCAAATGCACACACATGTACACACCCCATGATCCATGATCTGGATTTGAAGTCAGGAGAACTGAGTCTATAGGTAACCTGTGTGTAGGGCACCAAAATAACTGGTCAATCCTGTCAATTCAGTTTTTAAAACTATCTGTTTCAGCTAGAAATATTCTATTAAAATAGCTGATGAATTAATCACGGTAGACCTGTCCAGGAAAGAGGAGAAAAGAAAGGTTAGCAAACATAAGAATATAAATAGAGACCAAGTATCATAACTACATGGACCTTATTTAAAAACAGAGAGAGAAACACTTAGCGTGTGCATTGATCTTATTATCTCTTTTCTGACAAGAAGCAGAAAGATGGACTTGTAGGGCCCTTCTGCATGCCGGGTACCACCTACTCCCATCCATCTGCCAAGCCAGCTCCATATGTTCTCTAAAACCAATGTAATCTCTCTGTGAGACTTTTTTTCAATTTTTCTGCAGACTCCTTATAAACACTTATATGATTGTATTTGTGTAAAAGTTTAATAAGCCCTTACTGTTTGCTAAGTGTTCATAACACACAGTTGAATAAGACATGTTTTGGGGGGAACTTTTTAAACAATCTTCTATATTTAGACTAAAGCAGGTCTTTGTTGTCATCTTTTGATAACTTCCTATACTTAATACAGAATTATGAATCAATACAAGCTTTTTGATAAAGAGGAAAGGAGTTTTTTTTTTAAATAATAGAACTTGGGAAAAATGTTCAATAGCTACTTTCCTTGAAAGAACATTATTACCACACTTTTCTGTATTCTTTAATTTTAAAAGAAATCATTCAAATTAAATGATCCTTGACATAAAACTTCAAAAAATGTTATGACATCATCAAATCATGAAAACAGCATGAAGATTTAGGAAAATAGTCCTTAGGAGGAGCACAGAAACACCCTTTCTGGCTAAACTGCACTTTGCTGTAAGAACTGTAAATGAAGGATATAAAAGGAGTCTGACTTCAAAATTCCTAATGTTTGAAAATCATACAACGGAAGAAAACCATGTTAAAATAAGGAATGAAAAATTTTAGCCTAAATAATAGCTGTTCTGCAAAGTGAGTTACATCTTTATGTGTGTTTTATATCTGACTGAATACACGTTTTTATTGATTTGCAACCAGCAAAGCCATTGGTACCCATTTTAGTGTAGAAAGCAAGTACTCTAGAAGAAACATTCAAGAAAACTCCCTATATTTGTGGAGGAGTAGTCATTTCTTAACCAAATTCTGTAACCAAGAAAGAAAATATTAATACATGGCCATATAAAACTATCAATTTCCTCAAAAATGCACAGAAGTAAGTGAGTTATAAAAAGTTGGCAGGACAGGGATGTGATTCATGTATGAGATCCTCCACTAGGGCTATTGATGGCCATGCCTGGGCCACTGGAGCACAGGGCGCTGGCCTCACTCGATGACCCCTGCTGAGCTCACCGACGTCTTCGCAAGAGTTTGCAAGGGGAGAAAGTGACATTTTCGCTCCTACTAAAATTGAGATCTCATCAGAATAGTTCAGCAGTGCCTCACTTTGGAGAAAACCTAATATAAAAATTCCAAACTTATGAAGTAAATATATTGGGGGATTGTTTCTCATTCGAGGTAAATAGCCAAGGCTCTAACCATAAGCCCATTTATATTATGTGCACCAGTATTGATTATACGTCAGAATTCAATATTTACACAAATTAAACACACACACACACACACACACACGTTGTAGTATTTGGACTTGAGGTCAGACATGAGATTATTACAAGTTGTAACAACTGGCCGTGTAAGTCTACAATTCACTTATAGGCCCTTGTTTCCCAAACTATACAGTAAGGAAAACTGGCCTAAACTGGACCTAAAACTGGTCCTTTAACTCTAAAATTGTATGATTCTCTGATTTCTCTAAGAGAAATCTTCTACTACGTCGGTGGCGTAAGTTCATAGTTCCCTTATATGCCTCTTCCCCAAACTTCTTGTTCTGAAAAGTGGTAATTTTGGCTAATGCTCTAGGAACTACACAAGTAGTGGACTTCCTGTGGTTCCTATGGCTACTGTACATCTGGGTTTTTCTGGACATGTCAATAAAAAATAAGTTTTTAATTCCCAAATACCAGTACAGAATTCTCCATAAGTACTGAGATTTTCTACAGGTAAAATAAAATAACGGTTGTCTTTTCTAAAAATCTCTGGAAAAGTAAGTTAATATGTAAAATTTTCTCAGTTTGCTGTGTTTCTCCAAATAGTCTCTTAAAATTTCCAGGGGCTGCCCCTGCTTGTCTATTAGTGGTGGAGAGCAATATAAAAAGGTAGCAAATTAATGTATATGGAGAAATAGAAGACTACTGATTTTTAGTTCACAAATTTATTTATGCCTATAAACTTATGGCTTTAATTTTCTATTCCTACATAAACTATCATCATTTATTAACTCAACAACTATATCTTGAACTCTTACTACGTGCCAGGCTTTGTGCTGGACACTAGATACAATTAGATAGAACCAGACAGGCTTTGGCCTCATGAAAGTTACAGCTAGTACAGGTCTAAACATTAAATAAATTGTTATACCAAATATATTTGTAATTACAAATTGTGCTAAATGTAATGAAGGGGGAAGAAGACAATATTCAGAGAGAGAGAATGAAGCTCCTAACTTAGAATTTGGGATACCTGAATCTTCAAAACAATTTATCTTTTATGTAAGGTATCTCCTATAGATCAGATGTGATCTCTGAGACCAGGCTGAGTGTACTAGTCAGGGGTCTCCAGAGAAGCAAAACCAATAGAAGCTATATATATTATATATATGGAGAGAGAGAGAGAGGTTTATCCTAGGATTGATTCACATGATTATGGAGGCCAAGAAGTCTCACGCTCTGCCATTTGCAAGCTGGAGAACCAAGAAAGCTGGGGGTGTAGTTCAGTCCAATTCCAAGGGCCCAGTAATAGGGGAGCCAATGGCATAAGTGCAGGTCAGATCTGAAGGCCTGAGAACCAGGAGAGCAGACATCCAAGGGCAGCTCAGGCAGAAGGAGCAAATCCCCCCTTCCTCTGCCTTTTTGTTCTATTCATGCTCTCAGTGGTTTGGAAAATGCCCCCCCTCCCCGCCCCCCATTGGTGAGAGTGGAGTAACTTTACTCAGTTTATTCATTTAAATGCTAATCTCTTCCAGAAACACCCTCACAGACACAGTCAGAAATAATGTTTTACCAGCTATCCGGGCATCCCTTAGCCCAGTCAAGTCAACACATAAAATTAACCTTCAAATACTATGAAGAAAAAGTGAAAAACAGTATTAAGGGAGAGAGTAACCTAGAACTTGGGATATTTGAATCTTCAAAACAATTCATCTTTTTTAAAAAAAATTTATTTTATTTTATTTATTTTTGGCCACATTGCACGGCTTGAGGAATCTTAGTTCCTGACCAGGGATCGAACCCCAGATGCACAGCAGTGAAAGCGCCGAGTCCTAACCATTGGACCATCAGGGAATTCCCTAAAACAATTCATCTTATATAAAAACCAGATGTTATCTCTAAGGTCAGTTTGGGGGATGCAGAACATCCTTCCTTTCTTTACCCCTCTCTTTTCTCTTCCTTCTTCATCCCCAGGTTCCCAGAAACCAACTTCTTTCCTTCCTTCTCTTTCAGAAACAAACAAACAAAAAATTAGGCATCCATGTACATTCAATTATGAAAACCAATACCTAGGAGATCCAGTAATCACCTGGACTTAGCCATGATAGTGGTCACCATGATAAATGGTGAATGGTAAATGAGAACACGTTAAGTAAATACGCAAGCACACCAGACATCAGAACTCACAGAGCAAGGCCATGGTATCAAGCCCTATGTTCATTTTTCTGTCCTAGTTGTGCTTGGCTTCTTGGCAGTATTTCACTGAGTCGACTACTACCTCTTTCCTGAAACACAACACCTCTGGGCACACTCTTACTCTCTCCGCCCTCGCCCCCTTCGAAACTCTCTAGCCACTCTTTCTCTACCCTGTCTCATCTCCTTCTCTCCTTGATTAATCATGTTTATTCATGTGACTTCAAATGCCATTTGTAAGAGACGCCTCCCAAATTTATATCTAATGCTGAAATCTTTCTTCTGAACTCCAGTCAAAACTAAACTCTTAATTCACATTCTTTAATCCTGTTCCTCTAGCAGTCTACCCCATTGGATATAGTAACATCACCATCCACCCAACTGTATGAGGCAGAAACATAGGAGCATCTGTGATGCCCTGACCTCCTACCTTCTTCATTCATTCCATCATATAACCTTGAATCAGCCCACATTTTTCCATCTCCTCCGCCATCACACTGGGCCAGGCTATTACCATTACCCACCCGGACCACCATAGTAACCTTCTATGTGTTTGTTGGTCTCCATTCTCTTCTCCACAGGCAGCCATCTTTCTCCAGGTTAAAAACCTTAAATGACCTCCTACAATAGTTTGAAAAATAAGTTCAAGTATTTTACTAAGCGTCTTGTATGATCTGACCTCTGCAAACCTCCCCAACCTTATCTTGGGCCATCTCTCTTTTGCTCACTATGGCTAAAACATCCTGATTTCTTTTTCACACTCTTATTTATCCCAAGCTATTTCCTATCTCTGGGCCTTTGGGTATGCTCTTCCCTCTGAAAGGAACATAATTAAACTCTACTTTTCATATAGTTGGTTCCTTATTCATTGAGGGTCAGTTTACTATCACCTCCTGAGTTCTCTCCTGGTGACTCTCTGTATCAAGGTCCTCCACAGAAACAGAACCAGTGAGAAAGATAGATAGATGGACAGACAGACAGGTGGAGCTAGGTAAATAGACAGATATTTTATGGGGGGTGGGGCATGGGGGTGGCAAATCTGAAATCTGTAGGTCAGCCCAGCAGGCTGGAAACTCCCAAGCAGGAGCTGGTACTGCAGTCATGGGGCAGAATTTCTTATCTTCCTCAGGGAGATCTCAGTTTTGCTCTTAAGGCCTTTCAACTGATTGGATGAGGCCCAGCCTCATTATGTAGGATTATCTCCTTTATTTAAAGTCAACTGAAAAAATAAAAAATGAAGTCAACTTAATTGTAGATGTTAAGGCTATCTGCAGAATACCTCTATAGCAACATCCAGATTAGTATTTGATTGAAAAACTGGATACTATAGCCTAGCCACGTTGACACATATAGCTAACCAGCACATCCTGCTAGAAGGATTGGACTCTTTTAATCTTTATTTTTATGAGGTTAGCATACACATTTTATTCCCTCACACCAGGTACCTTGATCAGAGCCTAGAATTTTTTCCTCATTACTGCTCAAGGCTGGACTGAGGCACTCTTGATGTGCAATAGAATTTCTGGGCTAGGGAATTTCTTCCACAAATTTCCCTTCATCCATATTTTTCCAGTCTAAAACTTTGCGGGTTAGAGATAATTTGTGTCAAACACTGTCAAAATGTAAACTCTACAAGTGGTAGTAATAATTATCCTGTTATTGGAAATTCTAAGCCGGTCTCAGTAAAGAAAAGGAAAGGGGAAAGTTAAGTTTGTCTACAGCACGGTTTTGAGTAGGACTCACTCTGACTCTCATAGGAAACAACCTTCTCTGACCCTTTTTCCACCTAGTCCCTGCTGTTTACACCTGCTTGAATTTCCTCCTCTCTCTTTACAATGGCTTCCTATGACGCTGAACATTCTTTTTTTTTTTTTTTTTTTTTTTTTTTTTTTTTTTGCGGTACGCGGATCTCTCACCGTTGCGGCCTCTCCCGCTGTGGAGCACAGGCTCCGGACGCGCAGGCTCAGCGGCCATGGCTCACGGGCCCAGCCGCTCCGCGGCACGTGGGATCTTCCCGGACCGGGGCATGAACCCGCGTCCCCTGCATCGGCAGGCGGACTCTCAACCACTGCGCCACCAGGGAGGCCCTGAACATTCTTTTCTTTACTTAAACCTGATTATTCTAGAATACTTAATGTCTGATGTTCCCCAGATTATCATCCAGATGTGTTATCTAGTATTTGTAAATCTTGAAATTTTCCTTGCAAGAAGATAGGGTTTTTTTTTTCTTATAATGATTTATAACAGGGTATATACAGTACATATTCTTATACAATAATAGGATGAGTACACATTGTAAAATGACAGAGGAAAATATTAGGGAGAGGCAGCACCTCAATCACTTTCCAGTATAGGCAATAATTAATAATCATGTCCTATTGAAAACAATGCAAAATTCCCCCCTTCCCAAAGAATGGGAGAGAGAGTAAAAACACAGAAGTTCACTAACTGTAGTCAAATGACTTTAGCCATAATTACGCTAAGGTTCCCAAACTTGGCAAAATCTAGGGTATTGACAAATTGGAAACAGATCAAGACCAGAAATAATTTTCAAATTAAAAATCTCATCAATATTAAAGTGATACTCACCTGTAATCTTTGCATAATTAAGTGATGAAGAGGAGGCTAGCTGGGTTGTGAACCACGTAGGCAACTTACTTTGCCTTTTTTTCCTCAGAATGATCTTCCACCCAACTGACAGTACCCTGGGGGAGGGGGAAGGCAGGAGTGGGGACAGGATATTATCTTCAACTTAGTCTACCTTGTAGAAGTACCAGTAGAAGGGAGCAGAGGTTGAAATTAATGAGGTGGAAATGAGATTCTGAATTATCAGTGCATTTCAATGATCTCTGCTCACCCTTGCAGGTTGACTGCACTCAATTTCCTTTAGGTTTCCCTAGGTAGGGAAGTTTAGACTCATGAGAAAGAATTATTTCTCTCTCATGGAATCTCTATTCCCTGTATCCACCTTTATTACTTTTAAGGGAGATCTAAAAACTTAGGGAGACCCAAGTAGAAAAATATTTCTACTTTTTGCTTCATCTAAAAAATATTTTTATTTTATTTTTAATTTTTGGCTGTGTTGGGTCTTCATTGCTGCATGCGGGCTTCTCATTGTGGTGGCTTCTCTTGTTGCGGAGCACCGGTTCTAGGCACGCGGGCTTCAGTAGTTGTGGCGCACGGGCTTAGTTGCTCTGCGGCATGTGGGATCCTCCCGGACCAGGGATTGAACCTGTGTCCCCTGCACTGGCAGGCAGATTCTTAACCACTGCGCCACCAGGGAAGTCTCTAAAAAGTCTTTAAGGGACTTCCCTGGCGGTCCAATGGTTAGGACACCGTGCTTCCACTGCAGGGAGCACAGGTTCGATCCCTGTTGAGGAACTAAGGTCCAATATGCCATGTGGCACGGCCCAAAAAAAAAAAAGTCTTTAAGACATTTTTGTAAATAGAGAGAGGGTTTTCTGTAGTGTCTTTGGACCATATCTCTGAAAAGTCCCTCTAGGTTACTTCTCTGCATATGCTCCCAGAGTAGAGTAGAGTAATGTAAGTAGCATAATATATCCTCCACGTACTCACTTTTTCTTCAGTTCCTCTCCTCCTTGGTGGAGAAACAGCTTCCATTCTTTCAGAATGCTTTTAAATTCTAATGTCAGAGAACTTTTGCAAAAACCAAATAGGCACTTGGGTTGATTGCAGTGGATTAAGCTGAAATAATATCATGCCTGGATGCAACAGCAGTGAAAAGTCAGTTATGTTCCACCTCTGTGGAGATAGTAAACAATGATAAAAGTCAGGCAGGGAGATCATAAAGTTATTTATTTATTTATTTTTATTATTATTATTTTTTTTTTGCGGTACGCGGGCCTCTCACTGTTGCGGTCTCTCCCGTTGTGGAGCACAGGTCTCCGGACGCACAGGCTCAGCAGCCATGGCTCACGGGCCCAGCCGCTCCGCGGCATGTGGGGTCTTCCCGGACTGGGGCACGAACCCGTGTCCTCTGCATCGGTAGGCGGACTCTCAACCACGGCGCCACCAGGGAAGCCCCTATTTATTTTTTTAAGAAAAGAAAGAAAAGTGCAGCCAGGAAAGAAAGGGAAGGGCTTTTGTCCCTAGTTGACTAGCTAGCTCAAAGAATCTACCAGAAATAGTGAAAACTGCAGCAGCTTCATGATGGCTTAGAGGAACGAGAGCACCCTTGCGTTGAAGCTCTTTATAGGTAAGGCTGTTCTGAGATGGACCTGGAAGGAGGCGAAAGATTGGGTTAAAGAGGTGGGGAGAGAGAATTCCAAGCAGAGTTTGAAAGGGGGCACAAAGGTCGGAATGAGCACAGTGGTAGCCGTTGGGGGGTGTTGAGGAAGGTTGTTTGTTTTACCCAAGGGAGGGGCTGCCTCAGAGGAATAGGACACCAGCGTTTTCTCCTCTGAAGGAGGGTCGGGGACACGCCTGAGCATGACTGCCTAGTGGCCTGCGCTGCTTCTGTCTGGCAGAAAGCCTTCATTAAGAGCTTTTGAACTGCCAAGGAAATTAGTCCCCAATTCAGCTGAGTTAAAAATTCAGCTCTCGCCCACCCCACCACCAACCCTTCAAGATCCTGTCCTTTGGCCATAAGACCTTTAAAATTGCTGCAGTAATGGGGCAGAGAAGAAAAGGTTAATGGTTTTCCCTAAGCAATTAATTTGGGCATGATATTTGAATAATGAGTGTTCTAGTATTCTCTTTATTTTTCACTAAAAATTCAAAGCAGACTCATAACTATTCCATACAAGGACAAGTTCTGGAATTCTCTCTCCCCCTGTATCTCTCTCTCCTTTTCTCTTTGTTACACACACACTCATACACACACTCACTGCCAGAGTTACAATCTCTCTCCCTCACTCAGAGTTTCCATAGGTTCTGACCTGGGGCCCGTTTACTAACACTGCACTTGTTGGTGAAGGCAGTAGAGGAAATCTTGACGTTTGACTTTCAGCTCATAGTAAACATTGGACTGTGTATACATGTTGCATAGGAAAGCACAGAATTACACCATTTGAAAAAAAATCTGCCATTTCCCCCAGAAGAAAAAAAATCATGTTGCCCCAAGAATCTTGTATTGTTCTTCTCTTCTTTTTTTTCCCCTCTTAATTCCTGAAACCTACCAAGAAGATCCCAGAGAATGATTACAGTTTTCCAAGTTTGGTTCTTAGTTGTTCTGAAACACTCCTCTATGGGATCTACATGGGTGTGTGGATCTCTATTAGTTAGGCCTTTGCCCAAATGCCTAAGTCAGTCTGTTCTCCTCCTGTTATCTTCAGGTGAAACCCAAGTCTCCAGCAGGAACTTAAAAACAACAACAACAACAAAAACACCTGGTCTGGCACCCAGAACCCTGAGGGCTGAAAGCCAGAGTGGATTGTCCTATAAGAATCAAACCATTCACCGTCTGGCCTTCAGGTTCGGTCTGCCAGCCAGGAGGGAACAGGAAGCTTGTCTCTGAGTCCAGGACTATGGAATGCAAACCCCCAAGCAGTTATTTGCTGTGGTTTTAAGCTTTGTCCTGGAAGGTAAGAACAATGTGAACTCTCTTCTAAGTAGCATTCTAGTCAATAAATACCAAACTCGCACCTAAAGTCTTTGAACCAACTCCAGTATGCACCCTTTACACACTATTTTAACACCATATTAGTTTTTAAAGCCGATCTAATATGGGTACTAGTGTACAGAGGGCCCAGATCGCCTGGCTCATTAGGTTGCTATTTAAGACTGAGGGAGATCAAATACCCTCCCTAAAAATCCTTAGTAGGCATTTCAATGCTTTATGTAAACCTCAGCCAGCTACTGGACATTTCTCATGGGTCACACCTGATTTATAGTTTACAGTTTTGTCTAGGGGAAGGGGGCAGCTTGAGAGAAAGGGTCTGAGTTTACTGCAGCTATTACACATGTGCATTTAGACCAAACACTTGCTGGCAATCCAATGTAATAGCTCATTTCCAAATCCTTTCTTGGAAAAAGAATTCAGATTACATAATCATGAAAAACAAACCTGTTGCCACTCAGCATGAACTAACATGTTACAGTATTTTATGGCGGAGGGTTATTAAGCCAGCACCCAGTTTCATGCACCAAGGAGAACACTGGGAAAATGAAAATCTGCCAGTTTTGTTCAAGTTATGTCACTTAGTGGTAATGACATAGGCAGTTCACCTTTCTTGTTAGATCACATTACCTTGGGACTTGGGGTAGATTAAGTAGGTGCTCCTTTACTGCTGATTAGGGCCGTTTGATTGTTAGCAACCTAGAAGCCTATTAGAGCAATTCGTTAGATCAGCTCTTCTTAGGAGGAAGACCACCTTGGATGTCCCTAGGCATCCTCAAGTTTCCCATCACATAAATTCTCCCCTGTGTAGCCTTCCCTGACTGCACCCCAGGGTAACAGAACTAATGAGCTCTGATCTGGTGAAGCTGTTCACAAGGATACGTTGCCTATTAAATTCAACCAAAGAATTCTGGGGTTCTGAGTTTTTAAATGTTTCAGTTCAGATGGGCTTGGAGATAAAAGACTCTAAACTAGATTTTAATCTATGCTTCCTAGCTTAAGAGCCATATACAGGCTCTTTCCTAACACTCCTGCTTGTGGTTCCCAAAGGAAATCTATTAATATCAGCTGTGGGGCTGGGTTGGTGGCCAGACATTAAAACGGGTTACCTTCTCATTTCAGACAAGTAACTGAATAAAAAGGTTTTTCTGCCTCAAGCAAAAATTTGACCTAAATTTCTATTTTCAACAAAGAAGTGAAAAAAGAAAACAATCTGACTCATCAAATTAGGCAACCACCAACTCATGGTATAACCTTTCCTATGATTAATATAACTTATAATTTTACTATGAGGTGTAAAAATCACCTTAGTTCTTCCAGCAGAAATCACAGGTGATTAGATGACACAGCCTATCCAGAACAGTAAGTACCATCAGTACCTTTTGAGTACTTACCATGCGGCCCAGTGCTAAGAGCTTCACACATTATCTCAATTAATCCTCATAACAACACTATTAGGTGGATAATCTGCCCAACGTCTCACAGCTGGTAGGTGGTACCCTGGGCCGTGATCTTCAGTTTGATACCTACAGCCCTACACTGGGCTGCCTCTGGGTTACCAGGCAGGATAGGAATCTAGAAAGCAAGGGAAACACTCTTCAGTTGCTGTGGTCCACAGGTCACCTTTATATGTTCTGAACACATATTTTGTCATCTTTGACTTTTCATGAAATAATACCTTTTCTCTTGGTAATTAAGAGTCACATGCAAATCTAAAAAGGGTTAGTTACCTGTTTTTAAATAATCAGGTATTCCTATTTCCTGGTTCTAGGATCCCAGAAGCAAAATCTCCTCAAAAGGAAAATATAAGGGGTACTTTTTTTTTTTTTTTTTTTTTTTGCGGTATGTGGGCCTCTCACTGCTATGACCTCTCCCATTGGTGTCCCCTGCATCGGCAGGCGGACTCTCAACCACTGCGCCACCAGGGAAGCCCCTATAAGGGGTACTTTTATACCTTTTATCTCTCAGGTACCTGGCTAGCTGATACCAGCCAAGAGAGGATAGCTAGGTTCCTTCAGTTGCTCTTCCTCCTTTAATTTCCAAGAGGCAAAGGAGACAGGAATAAAGGGTTGTCCTCAATGCATTTGTGGTTTGTTTGTATTTCAATCCATCCACTGAGCTCTTGGGCAGGGCAAAAAGGAAAATGGTTATTCCCCAACTTTTTCTCTCTCCTCCCCTCCTGAGGACTTTCTTTCACCACATAGCTGGGTGAGTACATTTGGATGAGTTTCCACCTTTCAGGGGCGCTTTGATCTATCATTCACAAGTTCTACATATATTCATTGAAACTTACTATGTGCCCACCATTGAACTAGGCATTAGGATTCAATGCTCAGCTTTTTTGGTGGATATGTGAGGAAATGGATTCCTTATAAAGTCAGGCAGTCCCCAGATGCTGTTCTAATATTGCATCTGCTCTCATAGGTGGGAGTAGTTTTAAGGTTAAGGGTGTGAAGAAGCAGAACACAGGGTTCCCCTGGGGAGAAAGGAGAAGGAAGTGAATCATCATACGATATTTGTCTTGGGTTTTTCTGGTTTGAGAAGCGAGGACTGGAATATAAAGGAGCCATAAAACTTGATGTCTACTTATTTTGAGATATAGCAAAGGTAAAGGGTACCTTTTCTGAAATCGTGGCTCGGGCCCAGTATTCATGATTTCCTTTCTTCACATGCGATCCCGGCCTCACCTAAACACACTGGAGTCTGAATTCACTTAATAGATGTAGGGAGACCATCAATTTTGGCTTGTCTGAGACTGTCACAGTTTTAGCATTGAAAGTTCCACGTCCCAGGGAAACCGTTCTTCCCTCCTGGGCATTTGTCCTGTTGGTCATTCAACGGCTCCTTGAAATTTAACAAGCTAAGCCTACCACCTCAATAAGTAGGATTATGTTTTGCTTAGAATCAAATGAGACAGTTTTTTGTTTGTTTGTTTGCGGTACGCGGGCCTCTCACTGTTGTGGCCTCGCCTGTTGCGGAGCACAGGCTCCAGACGCGCAGGCTCAGCGGCCATGGCTCACGGGCCCAGTCGCTCCACGGCATGTGGGATCTTCCCGGACCGGGGCACGAACCTGTGTCCCCTGCAACAGCAGGCGGACTCTCAACCACTGTGCCACCAGGGAAGCCCCGAGACAGTTTTAAAATGTTACATTCTCTGGTCTTTTTTTCAATATCCTATACCCTAAAATAACAATAAAAGAACCTCCATCCAAATCCATTTAAAAATATTCTAGAACCAATATAGGGCATGAATGATTTAACTGCTTCTTAAATTTGGGCTTAAAATAGAGTGAGTATACAGTTTAGCTGACAAATATTTTTGAGAATAAAAGGGGTGACTAAAATTATTTAGCATGTGTCATTTTTAGCATATTCATTTACTGACCAATAAATTGGTTTTTTACATTGTTGGATCTATAAAATACTTTCATTAAAAACCATTTTCAAAAAAATTCTCTCTTAAAAACATATATAGGGGCTTCCCTGGTAGTTCAGTGGTTGAGAATCCGCCTGCCAATGCAGGGGACACGCGTTCGATCCCTGGTCCATGAAGATCCCACGTGCCCCAGAGCAACTAAGCCCGTGCACCACAACTGCTGAGCCTGTGCTCTAGAGCCCGTGAGCCACAACTACTGAGCCTGTGTGCTGCAACTACTGAAGTCCACGTGCCTAGAGCCCGTGCCCCGCAACAAGAGAAGCCACCGCAACGAGAAGCCCACGCACTGCAACGAAGAGTAGCCCCCTGCTCGCTGCAACTAGAGAAAGCCCGCGTGCAGCAACGGAGACCCAACACAGCCAAAAATAAATAAATAAAATAAATTTTTAAAAAGAAAAAAGTATATAAAAGGGACTTATCTGGCAGTCCAGTGGTTAAAACTCCATGCTTCCGCTGCAGGGGACATGGGTTCGATCCCTGATCAGTTACTAAGATCCCGTAGGCCACTCAGCGTGTCCGAAAAAACAAAACAAAACATAAGTACCCATGTATATTAAAGCAAACTTTTGGAAACATTTATATTGTTTATCTGAATATTAAAAATAATATGAGCAGAATAGTTGTTGGTTTATACTTATATACTTTCTTCAATTTCTTAGCTGTATCATTTGCTAATACTCTGTTACTGACATATTTCTGAAGAATATATTGTTTTCAATATGATCTTTTTTTTTTTCATTAAATTGCCACAATCTTTTCCAATTGACTCTTCTCTGGAGCCCACAATATTTTCAACTGAGAAATTATTCTTCAGGTGGTGAGACTCATGGTAAGCTCAGAATAAATTCTGCTAAATGGAGGGATTCTCAATTCTATTTTTAAAATTTTGAAATACGTAAATTTTTCAGCCAAGGTTTTTTTCACAGGTGCCTTATGTTTGCCTCCAGACAAAACTTGTCAGTAACTTGTCTCTATACTTCTTTAAAATATTTTGTGTAATTTAGATGCTTCAAAATTGTTAGCTTTTGCAGTTTCATTCTCTCTGAGACAGAGTATACATTTATGAAATGAAAGCAAGAGGCTCTGTCAAAAGACTATTCCACAAGTCTGAGTATTCCAAGGTACAATGGTAGAATTTCAAAGATAAAACTTGTAAATTGATTATGCTCTCATTGTTTAATTTGTTCAATATTTTCCTTGCTTTTATAAGAAAAATTTCAATATCTCCCACTTTCCAAATTTTGTTTTTAAGAACTGCAATTCTCTAAAAGCTTCAAAGAACATTTCTGCTCTATTTCTTATTTAGCAAGAAATTTATTGATAAGAGACAGACTGTATGTAGAACTTGTACTCATATGATCCTCACAAAACAACTAACTTTATCTTTAAAATTAAACTTCTTGGGACTTCCCTGGTGGTGCAGTGGTTAAGACTCCATGCTCCCAATGCTGAGGGCCCGGGTTCCATCCCTGGCCAGGGAAATAGATCCCACATGAATGTCGCAACTGAAAGTACACATGCCACAACTAAGGAGGCGGCGAGTCACAAGGAGCTCACCTGCCACAACTAAGACCTGGTGCAACCCAATAAATAAATATTTAAAATTAAACTTTTTAACTGAATTTACAATAGTATTCACAATAAGATCTGAAGAACTTTTTTTTACTTTGATTCCATGAATTTCATGAAAAAATGAACAATTATTGGAATTAATTTTTTAATTTGAAATAATTGGTGACACAAAAAATGAGTCATTTAACTGTCTGCAGAGTTCTTCTATTAATTAAACCAAGCACATTAATAGCTATTTCTTCATCGTTCATACTTATCCAAGATAATCTTAAAATAACGTCTAAGATTTAAAGCAAATTCTGGGGTTTTTAAAATTTTTTTGGCTGCGTTGGGTCTCCGTTGCTGTGCGTGGGCTTTCTCTAGTTGCGGCGAGCAGGGGCTGCTCTTTGTTGCGGTGTGTGGGTTTCTCATTGCGGTGGCTTCTCTTGTTGCAGAGCACAGGCTCTAGGCACGTGGGCTCAATAGTTGTGGCTCGCCGGCTCTAGAGCACAGGCTCAGTAGGTGTGGCACACGGGCTTAGTTGCTCCGCGGCAGGTGGGATCTTCACGGACCAGGGCTCGAACCCATGTCCCCTGCATTGGCAGGTGGATTCTTAACCACTGCACCACCAGGAAAGTCCCTGGGGTCTTTATAGCATATTTATGCCTTCTAGTTTTAGTTACTACAGGTCCCATGGTAGATGGTAAATGTTGGCAAACATTTTATGTATGTTGTACATTTATTATCAACTTTACTGAAAAATAAAAATTCTGTACTCAATTTTCACTAAACATGTGTTTTTGTTTTGTTTAGCTTTGTTTCTTGAGCTCATTGCTGCTGAGAGTGTTCATTGTAAAATCTTTAAAAATTGTTACAGCAATAAAGTAAATACAGGTTTCCCCTGCTTTACAAAAGTAGAGTGTTCCTACGAAATCTTTCGTAGGAAGATAAATCCAGCTAAAGCACAGATGCTCACAGACACAGTTCAAAGCTATGGCGGCTTCATGCTGAGATGCTGAGTGTGGTCCCTGGGGAAGGAGCTTGGTGGTGCCTCACTCAACGCTCCAGGTATGCACTGCCTCTCTATGGGCTTCTGCAAAACAAACACAAAATGCTATTTTTGCTTCTTGCCCTTTTTTTGTGAAAGCAAAAATCCTCTTCAGATTTGTTTCAGTTAGCAAAGAAAGGTAGTAGAAGTGGCGTAAACCGAACGTTCGAAAAGTGGAGGATAGCTATAAATTGTAGATTTACAACAATTTGGCTAGTATAAGCCAAACCCACTTCAGCAGGATGGCTCACACTTCTCTGTACAAGCTCTACTGCAGGCATGCTTCACCCCCACTTCTCACGTTTATTTCTCATGCACCAAATTTCTGATTTCCCACGTTTCAAAGTGATACCACCCACTGGGAGACTGGCAGCCTACTTGGCTTCCTCATCTCGCAGGCCTCCCTCTGAACCAAGGCACAACAACTCATCCACCAGATGGCCACCAGGGGCAGAAGCAAACACTTCTCCCACATCACTGGGGACCAGAAGTTATTTGTCCCAAGCCACCTGCCCTTATGCAGCCACACTTTATCAGCCAGCATCCTGTATGCTATCCTTAAAGTGGTGGAGTTAGTTACCAGTGTCAAGACGGGTTTTGAAAAAGTGAGGGGGGGTTATCACTCATGGTTCAGATATAACCACTTGTTAAATGCTGGACTCTGCTTACTGCACATGCAGCTCACATGCTACTAAATAAGGCCATGGTAGAATATGGAAGTACAAAGTGATCTACCAAAGCCAGCCTGGCTTATTTTAATACAATTATTTTTAATAATGTTTTCTTAAAAACAACAACAGCGACAATTCTGGGACACATGTTAAACCAGAGGGAGGCCAGGACAATTGAAGTAAATCAGAAAGTATATTCATCTTATCTATTGACCACAGGGGTGCTTCATAAAACGGATTTCTGTACTCCACTCCAAACCTGTTAAATCAGAAAAAGGTATAGCCTCAAAATTTGCATTAAAAAAAGCTCTCCATGATATTCTTGTTTGTTTGTTTTTAAATTTATTTATTTATTTTATTTTTTAATTGAAGTATAGTTGATTTACAATGCTGTGTTAGTTTCAGGTGAACAGCAAAGTGATTCAGTTATACATACATATTTTCTATTTTTTTTCAGATTCTTTTATAGGAATATTGAGTATAGTTCCCTCCATGATATTCTTAGGGACACTAAAGTTTTACTCCTGGTTTAGGGAATTCCTTCACCTTTTATTCCAAGGTGTCAAGCCCCCTTGTCAGAGAGGCCTGGAGAATCAAGCGCTTTACTCCATGGCTAATCTAACACCTGGATCAAAGCTATTATTGAAAATGAGCTACAGACAAATTGAACTTAAATTCAGTCACGTGATAAAAATATTATGTCCTTGAACAGACTTGTCTTGCAAGTTGAAAGATTTATTTTTGGCTATATCATCTCTTTTTTTTTTTTTTTTTTGCCATACGCGGGCCTCTCACTGTTGTGGCCTCTCCCGTTGCGGAGCACAGGCTCTGGACGCGCAGGCCCAGCGGCCATGGCTCACAGGCCCAGCGGCTCTGCGGCATGTGGGATCTTCCCGGACCGGGGCACAAACCCGTGTCCCCTGCATCGGCAGGCGGACTTTCAACCACTGCGCCACCAGGGAAGCCCCTCATCTCCTTTTGGGGAACTTGGACCTATACCAGCCACTTTCTTTCTTTGAGGTTCAGGTTTACAGCTAAGGAATAGATAATATAATGAACATTGATTTTAATACTTTGGAAGAAATAGCACTAGGTGAGCCTTTTTCCCCATAAAAAATGCTACTAAAATTTTTAAAACATAAATTATTTCACTTCGTTCATAAAAATTACTATTGTAAGGGTTGTAAGAATGTGTTTTGAGTTTCTGTAAGGTGGCTGATACCAGAATGATGAAGTTTTATCTGTTTACACCATTTTCTTAATTTGCATTTGGCAGGGGTGGGGTGTTGGGTCAGTAACTAGTTGTCTGAATTTTTAGAAATATCTTGATCTCACTGACCTCAACTACAAAATGATTTAGTCTGGTAGATGGTCAATGCTCATTCTAGTTTCCTGAATTTGTCTCTTACACTTTTTTGAATGTTTGGAATTTCTTATCAGGTGCACGTGTTATTGTTTTATTATTTTGTTAATAAGAAAGATTTTATAAGCAGTAGGATTATGAGCTATTATTTTTTCCTTTTATTTTCCTCTACTTTAAACAAGCAAGTGTTATTTTAAAAAGAGAGTAAACAAGAACGTTAGATACACTAAGGGAAGGTGGAGTGGGAGGTAGAAGGATAATGTAGTAAACCAGGATGTATGAGACAGCAGTAATGGTTAATGACATTCTAAGGCATAGTATAGGGGATCACCTAGTGGTGCGAATAGAAAAAGCTTTTCAAAAGCTTAAGATCCTTTTCCTTGTGCTTCAGTACATGTTACTGAGCAAGTGTCCACATGGTTTGCAATGAATTTATTTAAAACATATGAAGATTTTGAACACTTATTTTTTGTGATCAACTTTATTTAAATCATGTTAATATGTTGAATATTTAAATATTTACCCCGAAACCTCTCTTTCCTAGAGGGTTCAAAAATCCCCTAATATTAAGCTTTGAAAATTAATTCTTGTCCCAAAGAATGTGTTAATTCACGGTTCCATGGTCAAACAAAATTTAGATATGCAAAAACCAAGCATGAAAGCATGCCCCTTACCTATCAGAAGCCCCTGGTCTAAAACCATCAACACCAGGCAAATGCATTATGATTGCACTTCTAATTTCACAGATGAGGTAGCTGAGGTTCTATCTACATAATAGAAGCTTTAAAACACTTGGGACCACGATGGAGTTTTCACCTGTTGAAAATAATAAATCGTACATGTATGGCAACTTCTGTTTAGGTTGAGTTCTGCCAAAAGCAGAGACTATGATAAGGATTTGAATGGAAGTAGTTTATTTGGGTGATGATTCCAGGAGGGGAAGTAGGGAGCAGCGAGAGTGAGATGGGGGAAGCGGAGAAGCCAAGAGAAGGGTGACAAATTGCAGTTGTTACTGTAGATGCCAGTGGCTTGATTCTCCCAGCATCTACCAGAATTGCCCATGGGGAAGATGGAACCCTTGGATGTTTATCTGCTGCCTCCTGACCCCATTCATTGAGGATTGCTCCTGGATACAGTGACCATCCCCATGTTTCCAAGCTGTGCTGTGACCTCCGTCAGCTTCAGAGAAAGCCCTGGAGCAGAGAAGTGGAGCGACCTATGGCTTGTTGAGGTAGAAAGAGTCTGAGCCCACAGAGAACTGTCTACCACAACTGTGGCTGAAATCAGAGCTGGGCCAAGGGGATGTCATAAAGTACTTGCTATAGACCATGGCTTACACTAGTCAGATCCCTCTGGCCCCCTATTAAATTTGCTTTGTCATTGTGCCTTCAAAGCGGTGGCCACATTTCTAGAAAGGACTTTGTGCAGGAGAAACAGTGGAATAAGCTAATAGTGCCTGCTGGTCCCAAGGCCATGACTGAGATTCATCGACTTTCTCCTCTACCACTTATTCTAGATTACCTCATCCTTGGCCAGCATTGGCTGGTCTAATTTATTTGGCTGGTAGGGGATCCCAGAACTTCATCTGAGTGGTCAGGCCTTAGATTGCCTTGCCCTTGTCAAGCTGCGGTGGCTGCAATTGCTTGTTCACTATTATTATCAAATACACACACACATAAGGGTACCCCAGCGAACCCCCTGAGTTCCAGACATATTCTTCCCTGTCCCCTTAACATAGTAACAATTCTAGCTTCTCATGATAATCAAGGTTGAGTAACCTCACCAGTATTGTAACTCCTTTCTTTGCCTGCTGTTCCACCCACATAAGGAAAACAAAGAGACGAGTTGTAGCTTCAGATTTTGTGGAATCCTTTTGTGTCACTGGGAGTAGTGTTCCCCACTCCCCACTTTACCCAGTAGAGCCCACACTAGAATGGGAAACACAAATGGGTTATTATGAGTGATAATGAGAAGGGCTAATCCTTGTTCCACTTTCTGGCATCTGGGTCTGAATTTTCGAGCTATGAGGGACACAGCTTGATATATTGGTTCAGTACAGATAATGCGTTAAGGAGGATAGTTCCCCAGTTCTATAGGATGTTGCCTTAGCTGAACTGTTAATAGGCTATTCCGATATGGTATTTTTTTTTAAGATTTTTTTGATGTGGACAATTTTAAAGTCTTTGTGGAATTTGTTACAATATTCCTTCTGTTTTTATGTTTTGCTTTTTCGGCCGCGAGGTGTGTGGGATCTTAGCTACCGGACCAGGGATCGAACCTGTACCCCCTGCATTGGAAGGTGATGTCTTAACCACTGGACCGCCAGGGAAGTCCCTCCAATATGGTATTTGTATTGGTTTCCTGAAGCTGATATAACAAAGTACCAACGACTTGGTGGCTTAGAACAACAGAAATTTATTGTTTCACGTTTCCAGATTCTAGAAGTTTGAGATGCTGTTGGCAGGATTGGTTCCTTCTGTTGGCTGTGAGGGAGACTCTGTTCCATGCCTGTCTCCTAGCTTCTGGTCACTTAGCAGCCATCTTTGGTGTCCCTTGGCTCGTGGCAGCGTAACTCTATTCTTTACAGGATGTTCTCTCTGTGTCTCTGTCTCTGTGTCCAAATATCTCCTTTTGATAAGGACATAGTCATATTGGAGTAGGGCCCATCCTAATGACCTCATCTAACTTAACGGATTATATTTGAAACGACCCTGTTTCCGATTAAAGTCACATTCTGTTGTACTGGGAGTTAAGACTTCAACATATGAATTTATGGGGGACACAATTCAACTCAAACAGTATTAGACCAGCTACTTCCAGAAAAAAGTAGCATATGGTAGAACCAGCAAATCCCATGGTCATGTACACATTTCTCAATAAAATAGGTCCCTTGGCACAAGGCAATCTTATGCAGGATTCTATGACTGTTATCAGGTATTCTATAAGCCCTTCATAGAGTATTTCTGGCAGAGGCACTGCAGAAAAAGAAGATAAACCCATATCAGGAGTAGGTATCAATTCCTTCAGACAGGAAGGGCTCCAATACAATTGACTTGCCATCAAGAAGCTGGTTGGTTGTTTTTACTTGGGATACTGAGGACACAGTGTCGGTCTCATGATGACAGGTTGATTATGCAGCAGAAATAGTGGTTAGACCAGCTTTTTTGAGAGGGAGCCCATGCTGTTGGGCCCATCTATAGCCACATCCCTGACACCATGGCTATTCTGATGATGGGACCATTGTGCACTCGGGTGGCTGAGGGCATCCACTGGACAATCCACCAGACCAATCATCCTGTCCATCTGGTTGTGTCTTATCTGTGGTGGAAGCTCTCTAGAGGGCATTGACATAAGACCCAAAGACTCAAACTCTTTGTTCTGTTTTCTGTAAGGTCTACCCAAAACCCTCTTCTCTAAAACACTATGTCTCTAATAATTTCATCCTGCTCCTTCCAGGCCCCTGATATGTCAGCCAAATCATTTGCCCAGAGGTATATCCTGAACTTGGGCTACCTTTTCTTCCATGTGAAGCAGACAATCAACTGTTCTGCTCACAGCTCTGCACACTGGAATCCCCCCTTGTGGTGCTGTAGGGAGCAGCAATTTGTTTTCAGGACACCCCAACATATGAAGCCAACCCATCTGTGAACGAGAATCAGGCATTTTCTCCTCTTTGGCTTGTTTGGGGAACCCACAATGAGACCATAGATGTGCATTGAGACAAAGCATTGGTGAAACAGAACAGGTGACTTGTGGCCACTTATTTATGTAAGTTATTTGTGGCTTGGGCTCCATCATAGAATGGCTTGCTGCTGCACCCACTAGAACCCCTGACTTCGTGGATCTGACAATACTCAGCTAGTGATGGACATACCTGATATTCCAAGGTCAGGTGCTCAGTCTTTAATAAAGCCAGTAGCACATCAGGAGTCTTTTTTCAAATGGTGAGTCATTCTCTACTGGAGGAAACATGGCTTTGCTCCAGGATGCAGGGGAGTCTGTGCAATGAATTTCTCCTTGAGGCTTGCCAGAGGCTTGGCCTTATTGGCCACAGTTATCTCTAGTATTATTAGGTTTGCAGATGATATGGCCAAACGCCGGGCTCTGCCTTGATTTTGCACTGTAGTGGCTCTCAGCTTTCTGCTGGGCCAATGCTTGAATATTTCCGGTAATAGAAATCAAGTGAAACCCAAGTGTGCTGGCCATTTATCTGTCACCTAGGAATACAATCCCAATCAAAATTCCAGAAGGCTTTTAGAAAAATTAATATTCTTATACTGAATTTTTTTGAAAGATAAAGGCCCTAGAATAGATGACACAATTTTAAAAAGATCATAATGTAAATCGAGGATTTACATTACCTAATTTCATGACTTACTATAAGACCTACGGTAATCAAGACAGTGTGATACAGATGTAAAGATAGACATATAGATCAGCAGAACAGAATAGAGAGGCAAAAATATATCCATATTTGTATATTCAACTAATTTTCAACAAAGGTGCTTTCAATGAAGGAAGGATAACCTTTTCAACAAATTGTGGTAGAATAACTGGATCTCTATATGGGAAAATGTAAATGTTAACCCTAACTTCACACCATACACAAAAATAAACTCAAAATGAATCATGAACTTAAATGTAAAAGCTCAAATTATATAATTTCCAGAAGAAAACAGAAGAAACAGTCTTTGCAAATTTGGGATAAGGGATTTATCAAAAAAAAAAGCATGATGTGTAAAGGAGAAAATTGAATAGGTTCCATCAAAATCAAATGTTTCTGCTTTTCAAAAGACATCATCAAGAAATTGAAAAGACAAGCAATGGACATATATCTGACAAAGGCTTTGTATCCAGAATATATGGGAAATCATACGAAGACCAACTTAATAAAAACATAGGCAAAATATTTTAATAGATACTTCACAAGATATACAACTAAATAATAAGCATGTCAAAAGATGCTCAATGTCGTTAGTCATCAGAGAAATGCAAATTAAAGCCAGTGTGAAATACACACACCAATTAGAATGGCATAAAGACTGACTACCACATGTTGGTGAAGATGTGGATCAGAGATAGAACACTCATGCATTGTGGCAATGTGAAGTACACAACCACTTCGGAAGAGACTGAGGATGTTTCTTAAAAAGTTAAACATCCATGGTAACTAGACTTATTGTGGTGATCATTTTGAAATGTGTAGAAATATCGAATCACTACATTGTGTAACAGGAACTGCTTCACAAAAATAGGATGTTGGAAATGGAAGCAGGTTTTTCAGTGCTTTTGTGGCAATCTCAGGATATTCCGCCTTGACTTTAATCCAGAACGTATGAAGATTTGAAGTTGTCTCAAACATATATTTTTTTACGTTTATTTATTTTATTTATTTTTATATTTGGCTGTGTTGGGTCTTCGTGCTGCACAAGGGCTTTCTTTAGTTGTGGTTAGCAGGGGCTACACTTTGTTGCGATGCGCGGGCTTCTCATTGCGGTGGCTTCTCTTGTTATGGATCACGGGCTCTAAGCGCACGGGCTTCAGTAGTTGTGGCTCGCGGGCTCTAGAGCACAGGCTCAGTGGTTGTGGCGCACGGGCTTAGTTGCTCTGCGGCATGTGGGATCTTCCCAGACCAGGGCTTGAACCTGTGTCCCCTGCGTTGGCAGGCGGATTCTTAACCACCGCGCCACCAGGGAGGCCCTGTCTCAAACATATTTTTAAGGCCACCGTCATTTGCGATCTCAAGCAGTTGATCCTCTTCTAGGACGGACAAAGTCGATTCACCTGGCTTATTCACAAATGGGTCACGGATCCATTCCTTCCCAGTTCGGGGGTCTTTTGTGGTTGGGAAGTAACGCTCAAAGTCTTTTGAAAGCTGAGATAGCTGATCATGCACCAGCTGGGAGAAAGAAGGCCCTGGCTCAGTCTCTTTCAAAATCTCTGCTAATGTTTGAAACATGTCAAAAATCCCAATGTGCACTCATCGCCCCCAGAATTCCAGTTTGGCTTTGAATGAAGCCACTTTTTCTGCCGACTTGAACACAGTTGTCGTTCTCCCCTGAAGTGACAGATTGAGTTCATTGAGCAGGTTGAATATGTCACACAAGTAAGCAAGTTTTGTGACCCATTCTGTGTCACTGAAATGTGCTGCCAGTGGTGACTCTTTCTAAAAGAAATCTCTAGAGCAGCTCTCATAACTCAAAAACTCTGGCCAGTGAGTTACCCTTAGAAAGCCATCTCACTTCTGTGTCTAAGAGAAGACGTGTGCGCTCTGTGTCCGTCTCCTCACAGAGCTGCGCAAATAGACGTGAACTAAGGGCATGTATTTTAATACATGATAATATTAATTGATAATAATATTGATAATTGTTCATCATCAACTTAATCACATCCTGCAAAACGCTGTTAAGTTCAGTTGACATTTTTCGGCTAGCCAGCATTTCTCTATGGATGACACAGTCTGTAGACTCACATTCAGAGGTGACCTCTTTGACCCGAGTAGTGAAACCAGAAAGCCGTCCAGTCATGGCAGCTGCTCCGTCCATGCATATACTGACACAAAATGACCAATTCAGTGTTCCTGATATGTAATCATTCAAGGACTTGAATAATTCTGCAGCTGTGGTGTTGGTTGGCAACAAAAGTGCGCATAACATATCCTCATGCACATCCTCCTGAAAAATATATCGCACAAAAACAAACACTGTTGCCTTGTTGTCAACATCGGTAGACTTGTCAACCTGGATTGCGTACCACGGTGACTCATTAATCCTCTCTAACAATTGTGCCTCAGTATCCTCTGCTATTTCATCAGTTCCTCTAGTTATGGTGCTAGCCAAAAACAAAGCTGGGGAAAAATAGAGGCAGGGGAAGGGAATCATAAAATTTAAGTCACAGAAATATCACTGAAGTTGCTACAATAGTCTCCATCACATAATTCCCTTGTCCAAGAAGTGAATGTATTTCTTTATTATTTATTATAGAATAGTGTAGCACAAAGCTTGGCTATACAGTGGTCGCTAATAGACATCTGCTTAGTGATGAATGAAAGAATAGTAACTGCAAATTTCTCATTCAAACCTTGAGAATCCTCTATTACACGTCTTTCTAGTTCTGTTTTCCTTAGGCAGCTAATACATAGTCGAATAATTACCCTGGGAAGCAACATAGTTGGAATTGTTGTTGGCGTCAGAATTTGGTTCAAATCCCCAAACAGCCAGATACTAGACTGATAAGGAAGAGTGTCTCATAAAATTCTCTTCCCTTACCTGCTCCCTCCTCTCTCCTTGGGGCTTCAAGGAGACTGGAGAACAAGGCCTTTCTCCAGCTGACAGTTTTACTTCCCAAGATAATTTTATTTTTAAGTTCTATGTGTAAAATTACTAGGGAGTTACTAGGGATGCAAAGATGAATTTAAAAAGATTTTAATCTACAGGATTTTCTGAGTCTGAAGGGGAGCCAGACGTAAACATAGATATCTATATGTCTAACTATATTTATCTACCCATCTATTATAAGACACGGCAAAAATCCTAAAAGTATAAACCAAGCTCTAGGAAAGGCCTAGGAAATTATTATTTCTAAGGGGTGGGTGGGAATAGCGAAATTTTAAGAAGAAAGTGGCATTTGAATGGTGTACTGAAGGATGAGCAGAATTTCAGTGAAGGTAAGGGGCTGCAGGAACGGTCTAATAAAAGATAAAGAGAGGGAGACAGAAAGATTGCAATCTATTGAGGAAGACAACAGCATCAGAGATATATTAACTTAACAATTCATTGTTTTGCTCCTGCCTTTAGAAGCTTATTTTTAGTTGAGAGAAATAAAACGGGTACATAAATACCCACAATACTAGTGAGCTTCATAGAAAAGGAGAGGTTGCATCCTGTTTCGACGATTTTTCTGGCTACAGTGTTCTCCCCTGGAATCCCAGCTAACAGATGTTCAGAATCACCTCTTTAGAATATGATCAATAGAGAACAGCAGTTAAGAGTGAGATCCTGCATGTTCTAGATTCAATTTCAAATGACTTAGCTTCTATGTGCTTCAGTTAACTTTTAAATAAAAATAAGAATATTTTCCTCAAAGAATTGTTAAGAACGACACGGGATGAAGAACACATGGCAGCACAGTACTTAGTATTTATGTCCTAAGTTATATATTTAATAAATAAGTAGATATGTGTGTACAGTATTGAGTTTTCACCAGACAGCACACTCCAGCGGGCTGCAGCCGATAGGCCTCACCCTCCTAATCAGTCTGCCCATTCCCTGGCTTTTGCGGAAAGAGCGGTTCATAACGCCTCCCAGCCTCAGCTAAAGCACGTGGACTCCGCCTCCCCACAACAACAAAACACCCTGTAGCACCAGCACCGGCCGCTCTGCTCCTGTGACTTCATTTTTTTTTTTTTTTGGTGGCTTGATTTTTAAATCCATCCGAAAGGACCAATCAAAGGCGGCATTCCGAGTGCGCGGAAGCGGATTGGCTGACAGCTGATGACGGTGACCAATAGGCTTTGAGATGAGTTTGGTCTGGGCCGGAAGCGAGCGAATCGAAAACGGGTGGCGGTCGCGGGCAGTTTGAGTTGGAATCTGTGCTCCAGCCCGCGGCGGCTGTACTAGGGCCCGACTCTCTGAGTCGGGTTTTTCCCGACTCTGCCAGCAAGGTGAGCGTTCTGCTTGGGTCCCGGCTCTGGCGGCGGGAGTGAGGGAGCTGTTGGCCTTCTGCAGGGGTTTACTGGGCGGGGATGCCTGTGGAATCGCCCTCCTAGGCACTGAAGGTGCAGCGGGCCGCCGCCTCTTCCCTTCTGACGGAACTGGGGAATCGGCCCCGGGCCAAGTTCTTTGTGGTGTCGGCCCCCCTCTGCTCCTGGTAAAAATGGGCTCGCACTAGTGTCCGGAGGCCCTGCTCGGTCACGGGCTTGCCCTTTGGAGGATCAGTTTCCTCCTTTGTAAGGTAAAAGACTTGGGAGATCAGCAGGTATTTACTAGCAGCCTTCCGCGCCTATTTGAAATTTGGACATCGGTCCTTTGTTGCGTGGAGAAAATGCAAACTTTAGTTTTGAGGGTTTTGATCCGGGCAGCAGGTTGGTGTGCCTATTGTTAGTTGCGAGAGCATTTCTCTCACGCCTTCCACGTTCATTTGGCTGCGCCTGTGTTCCTGGCTCCGCTATGGGATGAGGACTCAGAAATAAATGACTTTGAGCCTGGTCTAGAGGAGCAGGAAGAGTTTTCATTCACAGGCTCCGAGGTGGCACTTTAGGCGGGAACTTGGGTTTCTTGGTGGAGATGGGGAATTCTGATAAAGGGAAAGCGCAAAACGGGCCTGCCGTGCCGGGGGTGGGCGAGTCACAAGGTCACAAAAGAGCTTCCTCGGGCACTTTCTGGGGTTGAGTGATTCGGGCATGGAGAGTGTCCTCCCCACGGTTAAGACAGAAACAGCATTTTCTGGAAGGAGGATAGTCCTGCAGATCTTTTTTGCAGGAACCTCGATATCCAGGGCTTTTCTACATCACCCACCCCCGCCCCCCTCTCCCATCCCTTTGCCCCTCACATCTTTGAGGATTGCATTTTTTGTCCTTTTCTCCCAGTGGCTCCATAGAGATTGTTGAATGGTTGATGCCTTAATCTGTCAAAGTCCCCTCTAATCAAAATTAGCTTGGGTCTGGTGATTGCTTTAACCATTTATTTGTTGCTGTGTCTTAGACTTTGGAAATGGAAAAGCATTTAACTTGCCAGTCTTCCTTCTGTTTATTTCCATCATCTCTATCATCTTTTTAAATTGCTCCTTTTAATATTTTGTTCGCTATGGTGTATGGATGTCATGATTTCAGTGGCTGGCAGAATTGTTTAGGAGTTGTAGTTGTGTGCCTCTGAGGTATGCTATACCCACCCGTGAACCCCTGAATGAGCAAGCTAGTTTGGAATAGAAGGAGTAGCCTATTGGGGCAGTGTAAATTGTCCTTTGTTGGTGGAGCGAGCGGCATGAGACTCCTTTAAGTAGTTTTTGGGTAAATGGGAATGGAGTTTAAGATGTTGTGTTCAAAGAACTAAAAGGGTGGGGTGGGAGGTGATACTAAAGTATGTGTTTTCCGAGACCCTTCCTTCTCTTTTAATATTTGGAAAAAGTTTTATTATACTTAGTACTTTCATCAACTATTTATTAATCTGATAAAAAATGTCATTGATAAAGTCGACTGAAACAAAACGCTAAAAATGGTTGTGGACTTCATTTAGTAAAAAACAGATTCTCATCCTGTTGCTAAAGGAACTGGAAAATGAATGCTTTTTCTTTCGTTTAAGTTCTAAAGGCTAATGAATAAAGAATAATTGCCATACTTGTCTCCCAGCTGATTTAAATTTTCTAAGATATGCCTGAGAAAGAGGTAGGCCATTTCTATCTTGGCGCCACAGGCATCAGTATACAAATGAAAAAGCGTTTTCAGTGACTAATACAATCGCTAATATGTATGGAAAGCTTACCAGGAGATACTGTTCTAAAGCTTTAGGGCACCACCACCATTATTATTCCCATTTTACAAATGAGGAAACCAAGGCATAGAGGTGTTAAATAACATGCCCAAGGTCACGCATCTTGTAGGTTGCTGAGCAGGGATTTGAATCACTAAGGCTATATACCTGATTCCTGGTCAGGGTCTGTCTGGAGAATGACTTTACTGCATTTTGCAGTGATTCTAGTGCTAGTATGGCATTCACCCTTTGTTCATGCATGCATTGACTCAACAAATGATAACCTCTTGGGAGGAAAAGGAGGTACCTGTGCCATGAGGGACTTTGATGGGGAGATATGACCAGATTATGATGGTTGTCCTCAGGGAAGGCTTCCTGGAGGAAGAGGGACAGAGTATGAGCGGGAATTAATGACATGAAGAGAGGAAAGAAGAGCATTTGCACAGTAACTTATCATGCATTTTATTTGTCCTGTGAGACCTATTTCACCAGAAACCTTATAGCAAAATATTCATGTCTTGTACAATGAAAACAAACTGAGTGGTAGAAAGCAGGTAGCCATATAAGGGTCAAAAATGAGATATAAGAAAACCAGAAAGCAAGGGGAAGCCAAACAAGCATACTGTGTACTATTGACACTTCACAGTCAGTTATTAGTAGTCACCTTGCAGAGGGTGGAGAAGATGGATGTTATACTTTGTTATCTTTTGAAACATGAAGTTTTGAAACTTGATTCTTAGAGGTGGTTATGTAGATTAGTTAGTCTCTGAGACAGTAAGTTTCTTTTTACTATAGTAAGACCAACAGGTTGTTTATTCTTTTCAGTTTATTTATAAATGTTTGAATAATAAAGGAGAGCAAAATGAGCTGGGCTTTGGAAGAATGGAAGGAAGGCCTGCCTACAAGAGCTCTTCAGAAAATTCAAGAGCTTGAAGGACAGCTCGACAAACTGAAGAAAGAAAGGCAGCAAAGGCAGTTTCAACTTGAAACTCTGGAGGCTGCGTTGCAGAAGCAAAAACAGAAGGTATCACTGAAATGCTGGTATTTAAAACTGTTCTCTCATTATTTGGATGAATGGTTTTGTCTTGGTCTTTTCAATTTAGAGAAAAATGATTTTGCCATCTTCAGGTGGTAATCCCCCCTCCTCTCCTTTATTGAACCTTTTTTTTCTTTTTTTTTTTGGCCACACCACGTGGCATGTGGGATCTTAGTTCATCGACCAGGGATGGGACCGCGCCCCCTGCAGTGGAAGCTCAAGCTGAGTCTTAACCGCTGGACCACAGGGGAAGTCCCCTCCCCTGTTGAGTCATTTTTATTTTAATTACCTCATTTTCTCCGTTCTTTGTTTTCATTTCTGCTTACCTGCTAATGTGTAGGGCTGCTGAGTTCCATTTTCACTTCTGTTTAGGACCAAGAATTGGGCATTGCTTTTGCATTCTGCACTAAAATGGCCGAAAATCTCTGGCTCCGAATCTGGGATCAATATTAGAGCACTTTGCAGTCCAAATAGATATCACTTTCTGAGAGTGAGCTTTTCACCTTGGTATTCCCACCTCTCTCCAGGACTAGTAAATGGAAACTTAAATAGTACTTCTTTCGTATCTTTGCATTAGCCAACCCATAGTAATACAATTACTGCTCCTAAAATGTTTTTGCTAGTGGGAGAATTTTTCAGTTTCTTACAGTAACTGGCTTTAGCAGCTGAACTTGAAAATGAATAGCTAAGGGAGGGTTTATAAGATTTATTTTTGATTTTTTAATTCTTGAAAGCCTATTAAAGCCTCTCTTTCTAGGATGGGTTTGTGTAGCCCTAACCAAAGACTGTAATACATGACTTTGCAAAACTTTTCTATCAGTAGGCTTCAAAGTGAGATCACCTAAAATTTCGGTGTACATCAAGCACTGACTTCTGTATTTTTTCAAACATATCTCAGAAAAATTAGTCATCAGTGTTAGATTAACAGATACTATTTGGTAAATTCATGAGTAAGAGACCTAGTTCCTTTTGAATAATCTGCATTAGGTTGAGAATGAAAAAGCTGAGGGTGCAAACCTGAAAAGGGAGAACCAAAGCTTGATGGAAATATGTGAAAATCTGGAGAAGACTAAGCAGAAGATTTCTCACGAACTTCAAGTCAAGGAGTCACAAGTGAATTTCCAAGAAGGACAACTGAACACAAGCAAAAAGCAAATAGAAAAACTGGAACAGGAACTTAAAAGGTAACTTTTTTGGGAATGGTATTTATTATAGATGTCTTTGTATATATTCATCAGATGCAGCTATCTTTTCCTTTTATGGTGTAATTATTACACATTGACATTTTTTTCTTTCCAGTGGAATGAACAATGATTTGAGGAAGATTAATTCTTTTCTTATATGCTTCAGTCCTATTGTTGCATGGCTCAGTACTATATAAATTCATTAAATGGTTGCTAGCTTATTCATTTACTTATTCAGTATATGTTTATTAAGTTGCTTCATGTGCCAGGCACTGTGTTTGTTACTAGGGTATGCAATAATAAATAATACCAAAACTATCAACAGTGGTTACTGAAAAAATGGAGGGAAGTTAAAGCATGGCTTATATTGATGGCTTCTGTTTTCTCTGTGTGGAAAAGCTGTTGTAGAGAATCAGAGAACTAGGGAACTTCAAAAGGACTGAGGAGCACTGAGGGCTCAGTTGAGATTGGAGGCCAGGAATTTATAGTGGGACCAATCTATAGCGTTTAATGAGTTTTTTTTTTTTTTTTCCTTTCTTTAGCATATAAATGCTGAGAAGGTATACAGGAGGATCGATTTAGGGTTTTTGGGCGAGGGTGATGGGATAGAAGACAGTGGAATAATTGAGGATATTGGAAGAGAGTGATTGAAGTTGGGTGCCATGGAATCTCAGCTGGAGAGGAGGGAAGTGAAGTCTAGAAGACTTTCCTACTGAGGTCCCCATCCAAGAGACCCATCTTCCATCTTAAGTATTACATAATCAATTCACCAATATCAATTCCATATTTAGGCAATAAAAAAAAGGTGCTTATTACTACTTTTCCATTAAAAAAAAAATCCCCCAAACAACTAGAGGCATTATTCAAAATAAATTTAATGGGACTTGAGCACTGCTGGCTTATAAATGGAATCTTCTTGTTCTAGTAGTGGAATTTTGTCAAAATAACAAGGAGTGATAAATACTAAAAGCAAAAAAGACTTTAGCAAATTGCCCTATTGTTAATTCCATGAATATACACCCAAAAATTTTAAGAAAAAATTTTGTTTTGAAATAACTTTAGACTTCCAGAAACAATTGTTAACATCTTACATAACCAGAGTACAATGACCAAATCAGAAATAAACATTAATTCAATACTATTAACTAAACTACAGACTTCATTGGAATTGCACTCATTTTTCCAGTAATGGCCTTTTTCTGTTCCAGGATCTGATCCAGGATTCCACACTGCATTTAGCTGATGTTTTCTTACTTTTTTTTTTTTTTTTTAGTATTTATTTGGCTGCGCTGGGTCTTAGTTACTTTGTTTTCTAAGCTCTGATGGTTTCTTGTCTTTTGTGACCTTGACATTTTTAAAGAGCACTAGTCTCCTTTATTGTAGAATAGTCCTCAATTTGGGTTCGTCTGCTGTTTTTCAACAATGGCAGAATTGACATTTTGGACTGGATTATTCTTTGTTGTGGAAGGCTGCCCTGTAGGCTGCATTGTAGGATACTTAGAATTCCTGGCCTCTACCCACTAGATGCCAGTAGCACTTACACCACCTCCAAATTTTGACAGTCAAAAATGTTGCCAGGCATTGCCAAATGTCCTTTGGGAGGGCAAATTCATCCCGGATGGAGAATCACTGGGTCAGATTGAGGTTATGAATTTTTGGTAAGAATACCACAGAGGTAGTGACACACCTTTATAGTGACGTGTATAGTAGTGACGTGCATCATATCAGAGTGTACATGATTTAATTTGACTTTTAAACCGATCGCTTGTTAGGGTGTTTATCTGGGTTTCTGCATTATAAAGTTACTGTTTTTCCATTTGTAATTAATAAATATTTTGATGCCAAGAATTTTTTTTCCTGGCATAGCTACAATAATCTTAATTCTACCTACAAAGGAAACATACTTTTGAAAGTTAAAACGTTTAAAAATTACAGTTTGCCCTCCATATCCATGAGTTCTGCATCCACAGATTCAACCAACCAAGGGTCAAAAATATTTGAAAAAAATTCCAGAGAGTTCCAAAAGCAAAACTTAAGTTTGCTGCGTGCAGGCAACTATTTACATAGCATATACATCGTATTAGGTATTATAAGTAACCTAGAGATGATTTAAAGTATACAGGAGGATATACATAGGT
The DNA here is from genome assembly GCF_011762595.2 of Tursiops truncatus. Lineage (NCBI taxonomy): Eukaryota > Metazoa > Chordata > Mammalia > Artiodactyla > Delphinidae > Tursiops > Tursiops truncatus. Next base: position 42,480,194 of record NC_047034.1, read on the forward strand.
TATACGTAAATACTACCTATGTGATTTTATATGAGAGTTGAGCATTTGCACATTTTAATATTCAAGGGGGTCCTAGAACCAATCTTCTGCAGGTAGATTGTTAGGGACAACTATATGCTTGTCTTTTGGTGAAGCTGATAATTTAAGTGCACAGAAATCTTTTTCTAATTTTGTTTCCTATCCGTGTGGGAAGGTGGCTATCTATAATTTGCCATGTTAGAATGATAAATAAATTTCTGTCTTGTTGAGTTCTTTGTTTTCCTAAACTCTATCCTGGTCTGTGTTCATCACTATTCCTAGCACCTGGCAATTGTAGGTCCTCAAATATTTGTTGAATGAATGAATGAAAGAGAGGCATTTGTTTTGGAAAGCAGGTGCTCTGGGAAGTAGGAAGCTCACTTCAGTATGCTAGAATAATCATTTCTTTGAAAAGAACATTTTGGCTGCCAATGTTAGAAATATTGGTTTTAATAATTTACTTTATTAATTGGTTTTAATAATTTAATTTAGACAGAAATGTTAGTATTTTTTAACATTTGAGAAAAAATGCTTTTGTATACATTTCCCTATTTCATTGAAAAGTGCCATTTGGTAGCAGTGCCTGCAGATATAGTTCATGGTTGTATCTGACATGTAGCAATGGTTAAATGTTAGCATTAATATTATCAGTTGTTAGTTATTATCGTCATCATGGGATTAGGATACCCTCATAGCACATTTAGTTTAAAAATATTTTTATTATCTATGATGTTGATAGATATAGATGTTTATAAAAGTTTACAAACTGTATAGACTTTAAACTATAAAAACTATTGAGTATACTCTTCTATAGTATAAAAATTGTTAAGGGTATAAGACCTATAGATTACAATAACTATTGAGTATAGTTTTAATTATTTAATTTTTGGGGCAGTGTTGGGTCTTTGTTGCGGTGCGCAGGCTTCTCATTATCGTGGCTTCTTTTTGCAGAGCACGAGCTCTAGGCACGCAGGCTTCAGTAGTTGTGGCACGTGGGCTTCAGTAGTTGTGGCTCGCAGGCTCTAAAGCACAGGCTCAGTAGTTGTGGCACACGGGCTTAGTTGCTCCACAACGTGTATGATCTTCCCGGGCCAGGGCTCGAACCCGTGTCCCCTGTATTGGCAGGCGGATTCTTAACCACTGCACCACCAGGGAAGCCCCGAGTGTAGTTTAAAATTTTTCACTGGTAACCTTCAGGTACAGGGCAGGAACTTATTTTTTCCATCAATGGCCACCGATTTCAGGTACATCTTGAACGAGTTAGGTTGAACATTTGAAATGTTGGTCAAAAACTGGTGAATAATAGACACAGAACACAGACTGGTTGTTGTCAGGGACTGGGGGAAGATGGCACTGGGGAGAAATTCCTTAATGGTTAAAGAGCTTTACTATGGAATGATAGAAATGGCTTTTAAGTAGATAGAGATGGTAGTTGTACAACACTGAGTGTAATTAATGCCACTGCATTGTTCACTTAATCTGGTTAATTTTATGTTACGTGAATTTCACCTCAATAAATTATTTTTTAAAACAAAACAAAAAATGAACAAACAAAAACAAACAAATAAAAACTGGTGAATATTAGCAATCTCATATAGTTAAATTAGACCTAGGAGAAAACAGCTTAATTTTATGTTTTTTTGTTTTGTTTTGGTGGTGTGGTGATTTGTGTTTTTTCTCTCCCTAGGAGACAGGAGATACAAAGGTTTATAAAAATAATAGGGTATACTTTTATTTAATAGTTAAAATTAATAAACTTTTTTTTTTTTTTTTTTTTTTTACTGAAAAGATGTGAATTTGAGAGGGCAAAGAAACATCAGTTTTGCAAAGTTCTTCAAAATTCATCTCTGGAGTTTTACCAACCTTTTTACACCTTTGGAAGTCTATAGACCTGCAGTGTCCAATATGGTAGCCACTGGTTACATGTGGCTGTTGAACACTTGAAATGTGGCTAGTGTCAATTGAGGTGTGCTGGAAGGACACAACCCAGTCCAAATTCTGAAGATTTAGTACAAAAACATGTAAAATATCTTATTAATGATTTTTGTAATGATTATAAGTTGAAATTACAATATGGAAAATATTGAGTTAAATATTAAGGTTAAATTCATTTATTTCTTGTTACTTTTTTCATGCTAATACAACATTTCTGTTGGAGGACTCTTACCTGTTATAAATTCGAATGTGACAATTTGATTTGCTGAGCAGCCATTTTCAGCTCATACATTGCTTCTTCCTTCCCGGATTGAATTTGGAGCAGGCAGAGCTAGGGCACTGAGGCACTTTCTTCACTACTTTCTTCACTCCCTGCTTTGAGTAATGTGTCCTTGGCAAAGAGAATGGTGCACATCATTAGCCATTCTACTAGGGTATTCATTTTATTTCTTGTGTTAAGTTAAACTCAGAGACATTGGAGACTTGCAGGAATTGAGTCCTCTCTTAGGTTTGCTTCTGAAGGGTGTTACAACTGAAATGGTAGGGACACTCTGTACACATATACAATACAATCGGCCCTCGTATCCACAGGTTCTGCACCCACAGATATGGAGGGCTGAGTGTACGACTGCTGTTTTATATAAGGGACTTGAGCATCCCTGGATTTTGTTATCTGCAGGTGTCCTGGGACCAACAACCCACAGATCCCAAGGACGACTGTATATAGCTCACTTTCTCCAGTTCTTTGGATCTGTTTCCTGCCAGTATCTTTTCTAGATGCATTACGTTAACTTGATTTTTAAAATGTGTTTTAAAAATATCACAAAAGACGTGATATGTATATCAAATCTGTTTGTTTTTGTTTTTTTTTGCGGTACGCGGGCCTCTCAGTGTTGTGGCCTCTCCCGTTGCGGAGCACAGGCTCCGGATGCGCAGGCTCAGCGGCCATGGCTCACGGGCCCAGCCGCTTTGCAGCATGTGGGATCTTCCCAGACTGGGGCATGAACCCGTGTCCCCTGCATCGGCAGGTGGACTCTCAACCATTGCGCCACCAGGGAAGCCCCAAATCTCTGTTTTTATAATGACAATATTATAAGTAATGCCATCCGGTTTTATGATTTGAGCCCATGCTCCAATTTCCTCCTGTGTTTCTGAAATTCTGGTATTTTGTAGCACTGTGTCTTTCTTTGGCCTAGAATATAAAATTTCATTGGAATGTGTCCCAACCCTCTCAACTCTTCTTTGCTACTGTGGTGGTTATTACAGATCTTCATTATCGTCTTTATCACGTTGTAATTACTGGTCTATAGTTCTGTTTTCCTAACTAGACTGAGTTCCTTTGAAGACAAAGGACTGTCTCATAAATTAGTTCTTATTAAACGTCTGTTGGATAAATGAAGTGGTAAGAATTCTTAGAGGGTTGGTTTTTTTGTAAGTTTATCGCTTTCTGAGAACGTATGGTGTTGGTATTCTACAGCTGTTGCTCTGATTTGCCATCCTCTCGGGTCCTTTTCTCATAGGTGTAAATCTGAACTTGAAAGAAGCCAACAAGCTGCACAGTCTGCAGATGTCTCTATGAGTCCATGCACTACACCACAAAAAATTTTTGCAACTCCACTCACACCAAGCCAGTATTATAGCGGTAAGGATATTTTCCCTTTGTATAAATAGCTCTTTTATTGAGATTTTAATTCTGCCAAAGAAATGAATTCATTCAACTTTGAATTCAACTTCTAATTTTAGCATTAAAAAAAAGCAGCCATTAGTTACATATACATTTGTGTATCTGTTGAACTATGTTGAGCCATCAGTAAGCCTTTAAACTTTTCCCTTTATCCTATGGTATTTTAAAACATAATTCAGTTTTGGAATATTTAAAACACCTATGTTTCCATGTATTTTGATATTTGAGTAATTTGATCAGTATCCATTGCCTTAACCAAAATATTCTTTCTATCTGATGTACTAAGATACTCATTTCTAGGCGATCTATCATAATGATTCTTTGCAAAATCAGTGATCGAAGTAAAACTGTATCTCAATGTCTGTGTTTAGGTTCCAAATATGAAGATCTAAAAGAAAAATATAATAAAGAAGTTGAAGAACGAAAAAGATTAGAGGCAGAGGTGAAAGCCTTGCAGGCAAAGGTAAATTAATTATGGGCCTTTTAATAGAGTATGCAGTTGAAGAAGTACTTTGATATAGGATGCAACAAGGATAGAGAAAAATCTGCTTCACATAGGGCTGGCACATTTTTATTACACTGAGAAAATAAAGTTCCTGGCTCATTGGTTATGGTATTTTTAAATTTTAAAATAGGTAAGAGTAGAGTAAAATAGATTGGGGAGATGACTTTATCCCTAAATATTAAATGTTCACCAAATTCCATGGAAACTGTGGTCATGTAATTATTTCTCTGTTAAGATCTAATGATAAAGAAGAAGTTTCAAGAGGGTGGGACCAGAGTCATAACTGACACTCACTAGCTTTGGAACCTGGAGGCGATTGCTTCCTGTTCAGGCCTTCTGATGGAATGTGGTGATTGCTACCAGGGACATGAGGTTTGGGGGTCATTATTAATGAACTGTTTATTTCAGGTGAGAATGTTATCAACGTAATCTCCCCAGTTCTTTTAACTAAGTTGCTGACAAGTGTTTTAAATTACATTTTGATAGGGGTAAAAAAAGCAGAGAGAGGTGGGTGAAAAGATTTGTTTAACATCAATAAAATAAACAAAATGCGTATTTTGGAAACCCCAGCTTTTAGTTTCAGGACTGACCCAGAAAACACCTGGTGTCTATAGAATATACCTTTCCCATTTCTGTGCACGATGTTATTTATTTATTATTTATTTTATTATTTTTTTTTGCGGTACACTGGCCTCTCACTGTTGTGGCCTCTCCCGTTGCGGAGCATAGGCTCTGGACGCGCAGGCTCAGCGGCCATGGCTCACGGGCCCAGCCGCTCCGCGGCATGTGAGATCTTCCCGGACCGGGGCACGAACCCGTGTCCCCTGCATCGGCAGGCGGACTCTCAACCACTGCGCCGCCAGGGAAGCCCGCTGTTATTTGTTTTTTAAAAAATTCCAGTTTGGCACTTAATGGCACAATTCTAAACATATGAACTTGGTGAGATGGCACAACTTAGCAAACAGTTTAAGGCTGAATTTATACGTAGATGCCTTAAATACTGAGGATCAAAAAAATACCTGTTAGAGCTTTAACAATTCAAATTCTTTTTACGTCTTTAACCCTTGTTTTGAGATCACCAGGGTTTTGATATGTAGCAAAGGCATTGCTTACAAGATGAATAAAATTAAACAATAATTCTCTGGTCTGACTTGGAAATACGTGCTTTGTTATCCAGTTCAGTCATTGGTATCAATTCTGGCCCTGACATCTGTTCCCAGAGTTATTTTGTGGAGGACTATGCATCTCCAGAAGCCTTAAACCTTTCCCTGTGGCAAGAAAAGCCCTTGCTATCAAAAATTTAACTTGGGCTTCCCTGGTGGCGCAGTGGTTGGGAGTCCGCCTGCCGATGCAGGGGACACGGGTTCGTGCCCCGGTCCAGGAAGATCCCACATGCCGCGGAGCGGCTGGGCCGGTGAGCCATGGCCGCTGAGCCTGTGCGTCCGGAGCCTGTGCTCCGCAACGGGAGAGGCCACAACAGTGAGAGGCCCGCGTACCAACAACAAACAAACAAACAAAATTAACTCAGCTTCTATAGCCACACCTTGATAGTTTTCAGGATGCAGGCAGAGAGAAGAACAAAAAGAAGAATTCAAGACAGCAGAAAATCCACAAATGTGTATTATATGATACAAAATACCTCATACGACATTTTTGGGGGGAGAGTATTATGGTGGAATGTGAGATTCTTGAACGAGTTCTTTAGGTTAGTATTGAATTTTGAGTCTCAGTGTGCAAAGCTACGGGGGGAGGTGACCAAGGAGGGGCAAAGTAAAATCAAATTTCAGCATTCAAAATGGCAGTGAGTACTCACATGTGTTTTTATGAAGTATATGAGGGATGCAGAATAAATACAAAAACTGAGCCCATTTAAAATAGATTGGGCCTCAGATGGTACTGATTTCACCCTTCAGTGCCAAGTCTGACCATTAGAACATTTCCTCACTGGTTATTGGGACCCAGTGGTCCGCTTGACTTGATGAATGTTCTTTCTTGGTACACAGTGGAAGTGTTACTACCTTCTTGGCATGGCTTTATGTTCTATTTGAAAATAAGTACATAATCTTTTTTTTTTATTGCAGTATTGCTGATTTCCAATGTTGTATTAGTTTCAGGTATATATAGCAAGGTGATTCAGTTATATACATTATATATACATATATACTTTTTCATATTCTTTTCCATTATAATTTATTGCAAAACATTGAATGTAGTCCCCTGTGTGTAAGACCTTGTTGTTTATCTATATTATATGTAGTAGTTTGTATCTGCTAATCCCAAACTCCTCATTTACCCGCCCTCCCACCCCCGCTGCTTTCCCCTTTGGTAACCATAAGTTTGCTTTTTTATGTCTATGAGTCTACTACATAGTCTTAAATATTTTGACTTCTAAAGGGCTCTAAAGAGTTTCTGTTTTTACAGAAAGCAAGCCAGGCTACTCCCCAAAGCACCATGAATCACCGGGACATTGCCCGACATCAGGCTTCATCATCTGTGTTCTCATGGCAACAAGAAAAGACCCCAAGTCGTCTTTCATCCAGTGCTCTAAAAACTCCAATTAGGAGGGATTTCTCTGCATCTAGTTTTTCTGGGGAACAAGAAGTGACTCTGAGTAGATCAACTTTGCAAATAGGGAATAGAGATGCTAATAGCAGTTTCTGTGATAATTCTAGCAATTCTCATCTTTTGGATCAATTCAAAGCCCAGAATCAAGGTAACTTCTTGAGCTAAATTAAATTTTCCTGAGATAATTTTAGAAGTCTAGAAATTTCTAGACATTTTTAGCCCTAGAAAGTGCTCATGTGTTTTGTTAGACCCATCAGTGATCAACATCCCAGCCTGGTGATGTGAAATACTGTCTTTGGGATAATGAGAAAAGATATCACCATTTGGAAAGGTACCTTTATTTGTACTATAAAGCTGGTGCCATGAAGACTTGAAAAGTAGGGTGAGTGGCTTTGACTTTCCAGAGCGGGGCAAGTAGGTGGGTTACAGTTGACACTCCCCACAGCTCTCCCCTGGCTCCTTTTGTGGCCCATGAAACAAGCCAGTTTTGGCCAGAGGTGTGGCATGTGTCTGTAGGAGAGCTTTGCTGTGTGCTGCCAGGTTGTGTGTATGGGAGAAACCTGTAACCTTGGCTGCTGCACCACGCTGCTGCTGACAGCCAAGGGTGCCAGGTGGTGTTCTGGAATCTAGTCTGCAGACTGTGATAATTTCCAGTGCTATGGTAGATTGAAAATCACCATCTGTGTGCACTGGTGAGACCTGTCCCATGGCCAGTGCCATTGGAACCAATATTGTGTATATGTGGGGAAAAAAATGAAAAAAAACATTGTTGTTAATTTTGGCAATAGAGGAGGTTCACACTGTCTTGCTCTTTACTGGAGGACAAGCTACTAGAGAATGTGGGAGTGTGAATTTTTCACTGCTTAGCACTCATTTGCATTGATATGGGCATAAAAAATATATTAGGTTGTGGGTGTATGAAACCAAGTGGTAATTTTAGTGCAGGCTGTTATATGTGGTACACTTTTTGCAGTCTCGATAAGATACTATTCACGACTTTAGAAAAACATTTCTGCCCCCCCAAGTTTCTCTGTGAAAACTTACGAAAATTTGTTTCTCCTGCTTTCTGTAGGGTTTTTGAATACAAATAACAATAAAGACTAAACATTGAAATTAAATCCAATTAAAGTAGCTTCTTTGTTTAATGTGAATTGATTTATGTTTGACTCACCAAAGATTTCAGAGCAGAGTAACGTTGATACATTCTGAGTTTAGTTGTAAATGTCTTTGTGAAAAATATATGTTAATTGAAGTGTGGGTTTTGTTTGTGATTTAAGAGCTAAGGAGCAAGATTAGTGAGTTGGAACTACGTCTGCAAGGACAAGAAAGAGAAATGAAAGGCCAAGTGAACAAGCTTCAAGAACTCCAACTCCAAGTGGAGAAAGCAAAAGTGGAATTAAACGAAAAAGAGAAAGTTTTGAACAAAAGCAGGGATGAACTGGTGAGAACAACTGCACAGTATGACCAGGCATCAACCAAGGTACTTGACTTTTCATGAGTTATTGATAAATCTCCATTTTTTTCATATCATTCTTTGGAAAGAGTACTCTGCACTTAGACTTGTGAAATAAATATTAGTAATGAACCTTATTATATACCAGGCGGTATTGATGCAGTTGAACAGTAAGTTCTTTTAGAGTTGGGTAGATCTGGGGTCAAATCCGGACTGCACATTTTCCCAGCCAAGGGACCTGGGCAAGTCACTGATCTCTTTTATATCTCAGAGGGTGGTGAAGAATAAAGATTATGTATGTACAGTGCCTGGCAGGTGCCTAATATATAAAAGAGGCACTTAAAGTCATGGAGCTTTAAAAGAGGTTTAGGACATACGATAGAATTGAATAGACCTACTCCTGGGATCCAGTGTATACACTCCTACCATTTAATCTAAGGCTCTAATTAAGGCCAAGCTTCATAGCCCGTTATTTGGGGGTTGTCTTTGTTGTTGTTGCTTTGCCCCCAACCTACCTCTCTAGTCTTTTCTTCTCTTTTTTCTATTATTCATTCATTCACTGACTCATTTGACAAATATTTATTGACCATCTACTGTATGTCAGCCACTGTTCTAGACCTGGGGATGCAGCAGTGAGTAAATAGACAAAAAGAATGGCCCTTGTGGAGCTTCATCATAATGGGGGACGTAACGTAGATGTACCAGTCACGTAGATAGTGTGTTATATGGAGAAAAGTGTAGAGCAAAACGAATTATCTTCTAGGACCAACTGCAGTTATTTGGTGTTTCTTGAACCTAATCTGTGTCTGGGTCAGTGTTCTGCTCACATTTGCCTTTCTGCTCCGCATACCCGCCTCTTGGAATACTCTTGACTTGCTCCCCATCCCGTGAGCTCCTTCTCTCATTTCTTAGTGTGGTGAGGTCTTTTCTCCTGGCTTCCATCCCCATTATGACCCTTTTATTGTCGTTATTTATGTTCTAGCTCTTGTAGTTCCCACACTTGGCTAATTGTCAGAATCACTGAGAACCTTGCAGAATTAATCTTCTTAGACTCATGTCTGAAGTGGGCCTATGGAATTTACCTTTAATAAAATCTCTAGGTAAAAACCACTGTAGTAGGTAGACCTGTATCTTCTATTTGCTTCCTGGGAACAGGCTCTTTCTTTTTTTTCAAATTAATCCTTTTTATTTTAAGATAATTATAGATTCGTGTAGTTATATAAAATAATAGCTTGTTAATATGATGGGTTACAATGATTGCTTTTCAGATATTTGAATGTCTTTCATCCTTGGAGTAGACCATACTTGGTGTATAATTCATTTTATATATTTCTGACTTTTATTTGCTAATAATTTGTTAAGGATTCTCGTGTCTATATTTGTGAGGGATGTTGTTCAGCTGTTTTCTCTTTTTGTACTGTCTTTGTCTGGTATTTGTATCAGAGGTAATACTAGCTTCATAAAATGCATTGGGAAGCATTCCCTTCTCTTCTCGGAAGAGATTGTGCAGAATTGGTGTTATTTCATCTTTATACATTTGGTAGAATTCTCCATGAAACTATCTGGGCCTGGAGATTTCTTTTTTGGGAGATTTAAAATTATAAATTCAATTTTTAAATAGTTACACAGCTATTAAAATTATTTATTTCACATTGGATGAGTTGGGTTATTTTGTGATTTTAGAGGAAATTTCATCTAAATTGTCAAATTTGTGCATGTGGAGTTCATAGTATTTCCTTATTCTTTTGATGTCTGTAGGTCAGGTTTATTCCCTGTTCATTTCTGATATTTGTGTCTTCTCTATTTTTCTCTTTGTCAGTACTGCTAGGAACTTGACAGTTTTGTTGCTCTTTTATTGATCTTACCAAAGAGTCAGCTTTTTAATTCATTGATTTTTCTCTATTTCCTATTTTCAATTTCATTGATTTTTAAATTTTTTTTCCTCTCTGTTATTTCCTTCTGCTTGCTTTAGGTTTATTTTGCTCCTCTTTTTCTAGGTTGTTGAGGTGGGGAGCTTAGCTTACTGACTTGAGACTTCTTCTTTTCTAATGCAGACATTTAATGCTATAAATTTCCCTCTCAGTACTGCTTTAACTGTGCTCTGCAAATTTTGATATATTGTATTTTTTTAAATAATTTTTAAAAACATTTATTTATTTATTTTTGGCTGCATTGGGTCTTCGTTGCTGTGCACAGGCTTTCTCTAGTTGCGGGGAGCAGGGGCTACTCTTTGTTGTAGTGCGTGGGCTTCTCATTGTGGTGGCTTCTCTTGTTGCAGAGCACAGGCTCTAGGCGCATGGGCTTCACTAGTTGTGGCATGCGGGCTCAGTAGTTGTGGCTCGTGGGTTCTAGAGCACAAGCTCAGTAGTTGTGGTGCATGGGCTTAGTTGCTCTGCGGCATGTGGGATCTTCCCAGACGAGGGCTTGAACCCGTGTTCCCTGCATTGGCAGGCGGATTCTTAACCACTGCACCACCAGGGAAGTCCCTGATATATTGTATTTTAATTTTTATTCTTTAATGTACTAAAAAAATTTTTTTTTCTTGGAACTTCCTTTTTGGCTCATTGATTATTCAGAAATACCTTGTTTAGTTTCCAAGTGTTTGGAGCTTTTTCTCTTTTTGTTATTGATTTCTAGTTTGATTCCACTGTGTTCAGAGAATATACTTTATGATTTCAGGTCTTTTAAATTTGTGGGGGTTTTCTGGCCTAGTATATGGTCTATCTTGGTATATGTTTCATAGGCACTTGGAAAAAAATGTATATTCTCTTGTTGGATGGAATGTTCTAAAAGTGTCATTAGCTCCTGTTGGTTAACGTTCTTTGTTGAATTCCTCTGTATCTTTGCTGATTTCTTGTCTAGTTGCTCTAGCAATTGTTGAGAGAGGGATATTGAAGTCTCCCATAATTGTTGATTTGTCTATTTCTCCTTTCTGTTCTATCAGTTTTTGCTTCACTTATTTTGCAGTTCTGTAGTTCGGTCCATACACGTTTAGGATTGCTATGTCTTCTTGGTGGATTGACCCTTATCATTATGCAATAGCCCTCAGTGTCTCTGGTAATTTTTTTTATTCTGAAGTCTACTTTATCTGGTAGTAATATAGCCACTGTAGCTTTCCTTTGGTTTATGTTTCATGATGTATTTCTTTCTGTCTTTTTAATTTCAGCCTATCTATGCTATTAAATTAAAAAGTATGACCTAACTATAAATTAGAAAATAGGCCTAATGTGAGTTTTGTGTGGACAGCGTATAGTTGGGTCATATTTTTTAATCCACTCTTTTAAAACACTATTCCCTTTTAGAAACACTATCTGTCTTTTAATTAGTATATTTAGATCACTGATATTCAATGTAATTATTGATATGTCATGGCTTAAGTCTTCCATCTTTTTTTTGTTTTTTATTTCTTTCATTTTTCATTTCTCTTTCATTTTTCCTGCCTTCCTGTAGGTTACTTGAACACTTTTTAGAATTCCCTTTTGAATTATTGATAGTGTTTCTGAGTGTATTTCTTGGTAGAGCTTTTATAATGATTGTTTTAGATAATGTATATATACATACAATTTATCACAGTTTATTGGTGTTGTCATTCTATCAACGCTAATAAATTATCGAAAATTTACTTCTCTTTTTGCCCTTATACCCTCCCCCATTTATAGTATAATTTCCTTCGGTGTTTTCTCTACATACATTTAGAACCACATCAGACAGTGTTATAATTTTTGCTTCACTTGTCAAACATAATTTAGAAAACTGAAGAAGAGATGGAAAGCCTATTGTATATATGTTTATTGTTCATTAACTTATTGTTCCTTCCTTCATGATTCCTTCCATATTTCCTTCTTTCATTATTTCCTTTCTGTTTAGAGAACATCCTTTAACCATTCTTTTAGTGTAGTTACAAATCCTCTAAATTTTCTTTTGTCTGGGAATGTTTTGATTTCCTCTTCATTCCTGGAAGATATTTCTGCAGGGTATAGGATTCTAAAGGTTAACAGTTTTTTTCTTTCAGCACTGTCTTGTTTTTCCTTGGGCTCCAAAGTCTCTTGTTAATCTTTCTTCTCTTTTTTTCAGAGCTTTTTAATGTTTGTTTTAATGTAATGTGCAAGGTTTTGGATTATTCTTGGTGGGAGGTAGAGGGAAATGTTCATCTCTTCCATCTACCTGGAAGTGGTAGTCCAGGTTCATTTTTAGAATTCTTCTAGTGCAGTGCTTTGCACCGAGAAATTCTTGGTAACTGTGGCTTAGATGTATGAAGGAACATGATCTCCCTTGATCCATATATTTATTCTCTTTATCCATATATTTATATCTCCATATATTTATTTTACCAGATTATTTATTGCAGTCTGGGTTTGTAATTTGGTTTTCTAAGTTGGAAAGACTTGGATTCAAACCCTGGCTCTACTACATCCCAGTTGTGTTGCTTTGGAGCTATTTAATTAACTTCTGAACTTCAGTGTCCTAATCAATAAAATGGTGTTAATAATAATGCCTTTGTCATAGGATTGCTGTAAAGTTTGTGATAATTTTTAAAAAATATTTATTTATTTATTTTCCTTGTTTTTTCTGGCTGCATCGGATGTTAGTTGCAGCACATGGGGTCTTTGTTGACGCGTGTGGGATCTTTTCGTTACGGCGTGTGGTCTGCTCGGGTTTCTCTCTTGTTGTGGTGCACAGGCTTCTCTCTAGTTGTGGTGTGTGGGTTTTCTCTCTCTAGTTGTGGCATGTGGGCTCTCTCTTTGAGGTACGCAAGCTCAATAGTTGTGGCACGTGGGCTTAGTTGCCCCACGGCATGTGGGATTTTAGTTCCCTGACCAGGGATTGAACCCGCGTCCCCTGCGTTGGAAGGCAGATTCTTTACCACTGGACTACCAGGGAAGTACCTGTGATAATTTTTATAAAGGTTTTGGCATATAGTGCCTGGCACATGGTGAACTTATAATAATAATTGTTATTATTATATCAATAAAGTTCCTTGTCAGTGAAGCTCATTTTCAGTTGCACTTCTGCCAAGTCACGCCTTCTCATATAAGAGAATTATACTTATCCTTTTACATTTTGTCTTGTTGGTTTTGGTGTGACAAGGTCACCGAATCCTTGTACTGGCTAGCATATTTGATGAAGTCTCTTCTTACCAGATCATGAATTAGGATTTTTGACTAGGACAGTGCTGAGAATATAGCTCTGGCTTTCTTTCTGTTGGAGACTCCTCTCCAAGTTCTTAAGACTCATTCGTTCAATGCTTTTTGTATTCCATTTTTTTCCTGTAAATTACAAACCCACCTAACTGAAAATTCAGTCCACCTTTCTCCATCTTGTCTCTAAAGATAATATGACCTTGTCCAATATGTTGCTGAAATCAGATTATGCTTTGTTTATGCTATTCCCTGATGTACCATTAGAACTACCTATTAAATAAAATGGAGCTAATTTAGCCAAAATCAATACCGTGTGCTTTAGTGAACATACGCTGTTTCTCGTATGCTTCTTTTCCAAGTATTTACAAACCGTGTGGGATGCAAGGTTTGAACTCATGTAGAAACAGAGTGCTGGGACTGGCAGCAAAGCTAGACTTCAGCACCCGTATTTTACAGCGAAAAGCTCATTGGTTCAGAGCACTGAGTCTCCAGGGTCATATGCTGTATATTTTTAAAGGACTTGAGCTCTGGACCCTTTTTTAGAGTATTATGGAGCATTCATGACACCTAGTGGCCAGGTACTTGCACATGGATTGTGCATCATAAATATCAGCATAAAAAATAATCTAAATAAAATATAAATTACTCTTAAAGGCTCTTTTTTAAGCTACTGTTTCTAATAAGAAAGAATTGATTGATCCTGAGATCCTATAGTGGAATATGTTGCAGTTTGACGGAGTGCCAGCAGAGGGTGCCAAGGGTTCATTCATCTACTCTGCCATGCATGTTTTTTTCCCCCCCTGAAAATTGTCAGAATTTTATTTTATTTTATTTTTTATATTTATTTATTTATTTGGTTGCGATGGGTCTTAGTTGTGGCAGGCAGGCTCCTTAGTTGCGGCTCAGGGGCTCCATAGTTGTGGCACACAGGCTCCTTAGTTGTGGCATGTGAACTCTTAGTTACGGCATGCATGTGGGATCTAGTTCCCTGACCAGGGATTGAACCTGGGCACCCTGCATTGGGAGCACAGAGTCTTAACCACTGTGCCACTGGGGAAGTCCCTGTCAAAATTTTAGACCATCATTTCGGCAACAATGATTTTTGTCTGAGTTGTTTACTGCTATATCCCCAGTGCCTAGCATGGTGCTAGACATATTTGTTGAGTTCATATTTATTATTATTAGAAATAATTTCTTTCATACTTTTCCTTAGGGATTTAAAAATTCAAGAACAATAAGGTTAATGACAAAGGTGTCTTAATGTTCAAAGCAGTGGATTAATTTGAACAACTGCTCAATATTTTACTTTTTGAATCCAGTATTTTAAAGTTATGATATTTGCAAAATCAGACCAGCTTTATCTTTTCATCTTTGGTTAGTTAATAGTTGGTGTCTGGTCTTCCAGGAAAGTCTTACATAATGTTTTCTTTTCCTCTGAATTTTCTGTTAAATTTCTAATAGTTCTAATAGTTCTAAATCGGACTATAATGAGTCTCAGAGAAATACATTAGTGGAGAGATTTGCCAAACTGGGGCACATTTCTTTTGGAACAGGACTTCTCCCCCACTAATGTGAGTTGTTCTCATTCTTTCCTGGGAAGTTAGAGTTGCTTTGTAGGGCAGTTCAAGGATTTGAACACCACAGGGAAGCATCAGAGGAATGGGTTTTAACACTTGAAGATTTAATTTTAGAAGAGCATCCTAAATTTTGATGTAGTTCATGTTTTAAAAATTATTTTAGAGATAACTGGCTATGCATAGAAAAGAATGAAATAATGCCATTTGCAGCCACATAGATGGACCTAGGGCTTATCATACTAAGCGAAGTAAATCAGACAGTGAAAGACAAATATCATCTGATATCACTTATATGTGGAATCTAAAAAATGATACAAATGAACCTGCTTACAAAACAGAAACAGACTCACAGACATAGAAAACAAATTTATGGTTATAAAGGGGAGAGTGGGAGGAGGCATAAACTGGGATTAACAGATATACACTACTATATATAAAATAGGTAAACAGTAAGGACCTACTGTAAGGCACAGGGAACTATATTCAATATCTTGTAATAACCTATAATGAAAAAGAATCTGAAAAAGAACATATGTGTGTGTAACCGAATCACTTTGCTGTACACCTGAAACTAACACAACATTGTAAATCAACTATACTTCAATTAAAAAAAAAGATAAATGGCTATGTAAAAGGGCAAATGCATGTTCTTCGTGTTGCCTTTGGCAGCTTGGTTAAAACCCATTGTGATATTCTTTGGAGTGCTGTGAACCTCCAGATATTTAAAATGGCATAGTGGGAGCATTGTGGAAAGATGCATATTAATATTTAAGTTTCCCACAAAATCTGTTGTGCTTGAAAAACACTATCACATGAGGATAATGGGTACCCTCTGGTTATTTTATAGCCTCTAAATTACGCAGGTCAACATCACTGCTTTTTTTTTTTTTTTTTTTTTTTTTTTTTGCGGTACGCGGGCCTCTCACTGTTGTGGCCTCTCCCGTTGCGGAGCAACAGGCTCCGGACGCGCAGGCCCAGCGGCCATGGCTCACGGGCGCAGGTGCTCCACGGCATGTGGGATCCTCCCGGACCGGGGCACAAACCCGTGTGCCCTGTATCGGCAGGCAGACTCTCAACCACTGCGCCACCAGGGAAGCCCAACATCACTGCATTTTAACCTCTCATTCCCGTGCAACAAAACATTAGGTGAGGGCTTCCCTGGTGGCACAGTGGTTGAGAGTCTGCCTGCTAATGCTAGGGGACATGGGTTCGAGCCTGGTACGGGAGGATGCCACATGCCGCGGAGCACCTAGGCCCGTGAGCCACAAGTACTGAGCCTGCGCGTCTGGAGCCTGTGCTCCGCAGCAAGAGAGGCCGCGATAGTGAGAGGCCCGCGCACCGCCATGAAGAGTGGCCCCCACTTGTCACAACCAGAGAAAGCCCTCGCACAGAAACGAAGACCCAACACAGCAAAAATAAATAAATAAACTCCTACCCCCAACATCTTCTAAAAAAAAAAGCAAAACCAAAAAATCATTAGGTGAATCGTTATTCAGACATGCTGATTTCTTTTTTCATGGCACAAGTTATGAAGTATTTATTTAAATGGTCTAATGCTTTACATCCTTGCTAATATTTCCCAAATATAATTTTATGTGTGCTAAAATAATTGTAGTGGTTTTGGTACTTGACTAATTGTTTTAAACCCAACTTTTTATGAAATAAAAATGTCAAAACACTATGTTAAACTTGAACCAGATCATGGGACTAATTTTTCTAAAATTCAGAATGTTTGCTTCTTTCCAAGAATAATTTTGTTTTGTACTGAGTGTCTTAATTTGTTGTTAGTGTATTGCTTTGGAGCAAAAACTGAAAAAATTGACTGAAGATTTGAGTTGTCAGCGTCAAAATGCAGAAAGTGCCAGATGTTCTCTGGAACAGAAAATCAAGGAAAAAGAAAAAGAGTTCCAAGAGGTAAGGTAAATGGATTCATGAGGAGTTTGTCCAGAAGGTTCTTGTCGGCATTTCCTAGTTTGATCATTTGAAAAGAGGAGTGTCTGTCATTATTTGGGATGTTCCACTAGACGGGAAATGCTTTGTGCGGAAAAGGCACTATATTTTCCTTCACACTTTTCCATCTTTTAGTTTTTGACTGGAGAAGGGACTTAGAATGTTCTTTTTTATCCACATTTTCTGATTTGTTTGAAATTTGACACCAAGTAGGAAAGGATTGTATTTCTTATTTCAAACACTCTGTGTTCTAAAGGAAATTGTATTACATTCAGCAGGTGTATTTAAAGGCTGTGAGTTGGCAAATACATTAGGAAGGTAATTGATGGGGAGGGGAATGAAGTTGACAGACAAATTAGGGCTGAAGATGCCCTTGCATAAGGCTTGGTATCAGTTTCAGGTGAGTTAGCCTTGAAATGGGTCTATAGTCTTTCAATGAGAGTGACTGGGAATGTTAACCTGGTGTCCCTGTGTGATTATCCAAGTTAATTGGTGGCATTTCCTTCCTGTCATTCTCAGTGGTCAGTGGCATAAGCTATTTGACATTTTAAACTCCATTTTTGAGTGTGTTGATTTCTCAGCCGAGTTGTGACCGGCTACAGCTCGGCTCTACTCTTTTGCCCCTGGATAATTCAGAACAGAGGTGATTCATTTAAGTCGGGGATGAGGCGGGAACAGGCCAGTTTCCATGTGTTCTCCTGGCGGACTCCTTCCTCTTCCGCTCAGAGACCCGGATCTGATGCCCGGGACCCGTGCTAAGGCTGCCTATATCAATCATTAGGTAGTCGCAGACCGGCTCCCATGATCTTCTGCTCTTACAGAAGAGCATTGCCTGGGGGAAGAATGGGTCTCGCCCTAGGATCTCCCTTGTTAACCAGCATCAGTTTGATGCATTTGTCTTTTGCTTTTTAGGAGCTCTCCCGTCAACAGCGTTCCTTCCAAACCCTGGACCAAGAGTTCACTCAGATGAAAGCCAAGCTCACCCAGGAGCTACAGCAAGCCAAGAACATGCACAACATCCTCCAGGCTGAACTGGATAAAGTAGGGTGCTAACTGATTTCTCCCTCCTCCTTAACCTCCCCATCCCCTTTTTAATACATGTCATTTCTGTACCACAGCGGACATATGATACCTTTAAAGAAAGAAAAAAAAAGCTCTATCCTCACTTTCCTTACGTATCAAAGTGGAGAGCAAACTGAACCTTTCTGGGTCTGGGTTTTCTTGTTTAGAGAAGGAGTGCAGTGAGTGAGGATCTCAGATCTGAAGGTCTGTGGGCGTCTCTGATATTCCAGTGGTTCTTGGTCATGCCACCAGCTGGGAGCTATCCCAAGTATTTATGCTTCCAAATAGTCAAAGCACTGAAAATTATAATTTACTTATTTAACACTCCCTGCACAAATGATCTCATCTGCTTTTATGGCTTTCTGTGTCATCCATGTGACGATGACATCCATGTTTATATCTCCAGCCTGGATGTCTGGTCTGAATTTCAGACTTGTGGGTGTGCATCTGATATTTCCAGTCACACACGTAATAGGCATCTCACACTTGAAACATGTTATTAATGGAACTCCAACTTTTTTCAGACTTGTTCTTTGCTTAGTCTTCCTTGTCCCAGTAAATAGCAATTCCATTCTTCACATCGCTCAGGCTAAAACCTCAGTGTCATCTTCACCTCCTCTTTTCCTCTCAACACCTCAAAGTAATCCATTAAAACTCTGCTGGCTCTACCTTTATTTATTCACACACACACACGTGTGTGCATGTGTATTTGTGTATATCTGTGCATATGTATATTTTCATGCATGAGTATATGTGTGTATTATATGAATAGTATAAACTTTTTTGTGGGTTAAAACACAAAATCTATATAGAACAAATGTACAACAATAAATTACTATAAGGCATGCCTCTCTTGTGACCATTATATATGTCAGAGGATAGAATCTTGTTGGCTACCCCAGAAACCTTTCATGTGCCACATACCTCCCTGCTAAGAATAAACCTGACTTCTCTGTCTTTATGTTTTATACTGGATCTGACTGCTTTCACCATCTCCAGCTCTATATGTGGTCTAAGACACATCATCTCTCACCTGGGTTTCTGTACCAGCATCCTAACTGGTCTCCCTGCTTCCACCCTTCCTCCTCACAGTGTGTTTTCAATCAGCAGCCAGAGGGAGTCTTTTCAAGTATAGGTCAGATCATGTCACTCCTCTGCTCAGAAGTCTGCAGTTACTCCCCATTTCTCAGAGTAAGAGTCAGGTCATTCCAAATGTGTGCAGGAGCCTAGGTGGCCTTCCCACCACCTTACCCGCTCACCCCATCTCCTACTCTCCCTTTGCTTACCTGTCCACGTGGCCTCCTTGCCATGGGGGGACACACCCAGCAAGTGGCAGCTTTGGGCTTTGCTCTTGGGGGTGCTCCATCCCCAGACAGATCTGTAGGGTGTGAGCCTTCACTATCTGAAGACTTGCTGCTCCAGTGTCACCTTATGAATGACATCTTCCCGTGGTCACTACATAGACCCTTGCCCTCAGGTACTTTCTGTTTCTTTACCTTGCTTTATTTTTCTCCATAAAGTCTATCACCTGACATACAATAGAGTTATTTGTTTATTTAAATATTATCTTCTGGGGCTTCCCTGGTGGTGCAGTGGTTAAGAATCCGCCTGCCAATACAGGGGACACGGGTTCGAGCCCTGGTCTGGGGAAGATCTCACATGCCGTGGAGCAACTAAGCCCGTGCACCACGACTACTGAGCCTGCGCTCTACAGCCCGCGAGCCACAACTACTGAGTCCGCATGCTACAACTACTGCAGCCCGTGCGCCTAGAGCCTGTGCTCCGCAACAAGAGAAGCCACCGCAATGAGAAGCCCACGCACTGCAACGAAGAGTAGTCCCCGCTCACCGCAACTAAAAAGAAAGCCCGCGTGCAGCAACGAAGACCCAATGCAGCCAAAAATAAATAAATTAATTAATTTAAAAGGATATTATCTTCCTTCCATCACTCAGATCTTTCCATGAGGACAGGGTCTCGTCTGTTTAGTTTCCTGCTCCATCTGCAATGCGGAAGCACTAAATATCCAGAGCCTTATGCTCTCAGAAGAAGCAATGTGGAATGTGGTCATTCATTCTTTTCTTCTTTTTTTTTTTTTTGGCTGCGCCCTGAGGCCTGTGGGATTTTAGTTCCCCAACCGGGGATTGAACATGGGCCCTCAGCAGTGAAAGCGCAGAGTCCTAACTGCTGGACCGCCAGGGAATTCCCAATTCATTCTTTTCTTGACTTCACCCATTTTCCCTGAGAGGGTGACACATTTTAGAGTTTTATGCTGAATATGTCAGGTATTCACCTGTTGTCAGAGTTATACTTATTTTCTTAGTGTTTGTTTATTTTCTAAAAGTGAGGGTTTACCAATTAGGTTCTCATATGAAAAATACAGGTTAATTCCCAAATGTAAGATATAGCAGCCTAGGACATGTTGATTTCTAGTAGCAGAGGAGCTGGGGATGGGGGAATGCAGGTGAAATGCGGACAGCCAACATTTATTGATATCTCTTACATACAAGGGATCATCTGAAGTTCTAATAGAGTCATTCCTTTATCTATCCATCTGTCCAAGTTTGGAAAAAAGAAAAAAAATCTTCCTGTGCCAGGATAAATTGTTATGCACTATTTATTGGATGTCCTCCAAGACTTTTAAAAATATACATTCGCAAATGTATAATTTTTTTTTTTTTTTTTGGTTTAAAAGGAGGCATTCTGTTGGTAGTGTCTGAGCCTTGTTTGTATCGGATGTTTTGTAGTTTATTTAGTCATTCCCCTACTGATGGGTATTTAGGTTCATGTAGCACCATTGGTGGTATCATTGGGCAGGTAAAGATGTGTGTTGCTGGTGCTTCTGTAGGACAGCTTCCTACATGTGACATTGATGGCCTCGAGGGCATATGTGTTCTCACGTGTGATAGGTACTTCCAAATTGCCCTCCAGAAAAGTCGTAGCAGTTCACCTGACACCAGCTGTAAGAGGCCTGTTTCCTCCCATCCTCCTAATAGGAGGTAGTCCAGGTTTTTAAAATTTTGCCAACTAAGGAGTGAAAAATGTTATCTTATCATTGTTTTAATTCACACTTTTAAAATATATATATTTATTTATTTGGCTGCCTCAGGTCTTTATTGCGGCGTGAGGGCTCTTCGTTGTGGTGCACGGGCTTCTCTCTAGTTGTGGAGCGCGGGTTTTCTCTTCTCTAGTTGTGGCGCGTGGGCTCCAAAGCACGTAGGCTCTGTGGTTTGTGGCACGTGGGCTCTAGTTGAGAGGCGCGAGCTCAGTAGTTGCGGCACATGGGCTTAGTTGCCCCGCAGCATGTGGGATCTTAGTTCCCTGACCTGGGATCGAACCCGCATCCTCTGCATTGTAAGGCGGATTCTTTACCACTGGACCACCAGGGAAGTCCCAATTCACACTTTCTTGATTACCATTGAGGTTATTTCTTTCAGAAGGTGATTTGCCATTTGTATCTTTTGTCATTTCTGTTTCTGTCCTTTGGTCTTTTTATAAATGGGCTTGCCTCTTTGTATATTGAACCATAGATATGCTTTATGTGTTGTATTTTGGAAATATCGTTTTTATTCTGTTGTATTTATTGCAAATGTGTTCTCCCAGTTTGTTTTCTCAATTTTTGTTATTTCTTATCTCATTTTTTAAAATTAGTTTATTACTATTTAGTTGTTTTATTTTTTTGTGGTTAATTGTTTTCCTTGTGGCTTCCTCCTCAAACCCAGCCTATTCCATCAACATATGCTGCTGCCAAGTAATGTCACAGGTTGACATGACGGTATTTTAAGTTCAACTTCTAGGGCCTTATTAAGCTGTTATGTATAGTGGGTCTCAACCAAAATAGATGATATCAATTATTATATTCCATGACCTTTTTATTCTTTAAGAATACATAGTTATTTAAAAAGTAAAGAAAAATGAAGCTTTGCTTTGTTTTCTACTTGTAGGCCACATCTGTAAAGCACCAGCTGGAAAAAAAATTGGAAGAGTTTAAGGAAAAGTTCAGTAGAACTGAACAGACCTTACAGGCGAGTCAGACCAAGGAAAATGAGCTGAGGAGAAGCAGTGAGGTAAGTGAGGGGTAGAGAAGAGTATTTGTCAGCTTCTGTACAGGAGGAAGTGGGAGGGTTAAAGAATTTCTATACCATTTTCTAGTAGTTTATTATAGCTACATTTTTGTTTTTAATTTGCCAGAAGTATATATTACAGTGTTTTGTATAAAATCTATGACATAGAACATGTGGGGTTTTTTTTTTCACTTTCTATTCTGATATAACTTACTAATATACATCTAGCAATTATAGGAAAGCATGACTTATATTAAGACCATGTACTACTCTTTTGTTTTTTCTTAAGATTGTTTTAGACCACCTGTGAGGTGGAAGGATGGAAGAAAGCAAGGGATTTTCTAAATGGAAAGAAACAAAACTGGTGATGGGAGGTATAATTTAAATCCCTTTTCCAAGGGTTGGCTTTTGCATCATCAAATATTAAAAACCTTGTGCAAAGTGATAGACTTAAATATAAAATTTTTTACGGATAAAGAGTTTCTAGATTTAATATTGTTATAAAAACCTCAAGTAATTGTAAATTGTATTACTCTGGCTTCAGCAGTCAACATTAACTTTCATGTTGAGTGTGTGCAAGGCATGGGTGATGGTGTCTTTGCTGGGTTTTTTTGGTTTTTTTTTTGACCATGCTGCGTGGTATATGGGATCTTACTTCCCCCACCAGGGATCGAACCCGCGCCTCCTGCAGTGGAAGCACGTAGTCTTAACCACTTGATCACCAGAAAATTCCCATGACGGTGTCTCTGGAGAGTCATGGTAACGATACAAAATTGTGGATGAGGTTTCCCAATGGCACGGAGTACTGGGCGTACCCTGATGTTGCTTCTACCGATAGGATTTTATCTGTACTTAACTTTATTTATTTATTTATTTATTTTTGGCTGTGTTGGGTCTTTGTTGCTGCATACGGGCCTTCTCTAGTTGTGGCCAGCGGGGGCTACTCTTCGTCGCGTTGCTCGGGCTTCTCATTGTGGTGGCTTCTCTTGTTGCGGAGCATGGGCTCTAGCACACGGACTTTGGTAGTTGTGGCACACGGGCTCAGTAGTTGTGGCTCGTGGGCCCTAGAGTGCAGGCTCAGGAGTTGTGGCACACGGGCTTAGTTGTTCCGCAGCATGTGGGATCTTCCCGGACCAGGGCTCGAACCCGTGTCCCCTGCATCGGCAGGCGGATTCTCAACCACTGCGCCAACAGGGAGGTCCCCGTACTTACTTTAATTTGCTTCTCTCTGAATATATTTAGTTGCTTGGAGTTTATTTTAAAGGGCTTAATTAAGAACCATTTAGGGGCAGTTAATAGACTGAAACAATATGAATAGAGTCATAAATCTACATTGTAGTTTTATGGAAAAGCACCGCAGAACATTGGAGGTTTCTTTTCCAGCAAATGTCACAGGAAAGAATTTGTTTTCACTAATCTTTTAACTATTTTGCAATTACTTTTTAGATTGTACGGTTTTTTTGTTTGTTTGTTTTTTAAGTTCTCTGTAAAGAACAGTGATTTATCCAGGTGAGGCAAGTCTAAATATATTTATCCCCTCAGCTTCAAGGAGTGTATTATGGTTATAAAATCAGAACGTCTGTCAGTAGCAAAGAAGAGGTTGTTAAAGCAGCTATAGCCTCAGAGGGGTAATACTGCTGGAGAGAGGAGGCCACAGCCCCAGAAACCCGAGTGGAAGAAAACTTCATATCAGATGACGGTTTCATCAGCAAACGTTTTTAAATGAAAGCGTTTGTTTCAGCAAAACAAATGTTCGCCGTTTGGCCAGTGGGGACCAACCAACAGATGCTTCTGCTAACATTTCCACAGGCAGACTGGCACTGAACTCTTCCCTCTGTGAGCTTCCCTTTCAGCCAGGAACTCTCCCGCGACTCCACTGGCTGCCTGGTGGAAACATTTTGTAAAATCGATCGACTGGTTAAGAGGGTCCAAACACTTTGCAAACGGTTTGCTTGGCGAAGGCTCCATAGTGGGCTGGACATTTCTCGCAGGTGTTTCTGAAGACGCATGCATCCCTGCAGGGCCTGGTTTGTCAGCTGTGGAGCTGTCCACCACGAAATCTAGCTAAATGCCCGTCATGTTGCACTTAATATTTCATTGATTTCTGTGTCCAGTGAGGGCAGTCATTGGAGGTGTGTAGCTCAGGGCCAGGGGATTCATTTAGTATTTGTCTTTAACTTACGTTTTTGTGTGTGTGCCTTCTTTTGAGGATGATATCAAGAATTCAAAGGGTGTAGCTGGCTCTTGCAGTTTGAATTGGGATTGGAATCAGAAAAGCAATTTACCCAGTTAGACTGGTGGTATAGCTTCGAGGTAAAATTTTGGTGACTTTAAAGTGAGCGAGATCTGAAATTGCATCACTTTTCTGCCACCTCCCTGCTGTGTGACCTGGGGACAGTGATTACCATTTCTGAGTCTGACGTTCCTCATCTGCATATGGGGACTAATACTAACCTTCCAGAGCTGCATTAATGATTAACTTAAATATTGTGTGTCAGATGTTTAGATCCGTGCCCAGCAAGCACATAAGGGCTCTTTGGTCTTCACAACTGTTGTAACTTTTTGATGCTACCACTGTTTGCTCTCACCCATAGGCACCGAAAGGATGGGCAAAGGAAAGAGCATTTGAGATTTTTCACATATAAAATTGCAGCCCATTCTAGTCTTATCGTGCTGGGTATCTTTCTGTATCTAATTATAAGTACAGACAAGTTTAGCACGGTTATAGGTTTTGGATGCCAAAAAAATGAGACAGTTGTACTGAAATTTTCCTTGTCCATGTTTAGCAAACTAATATGCTGCTCACAGTGAGAAATTATCAGTAGTGGAAATGTGATGTAATGGCCCAATCAAGGGTAAAGTTAGCATTTAGTATCAAAGAGAATGGAAGGTTTAGATAAGCTGCTCACCCAGCATCCAGTGCCAACTCCATAGCATTGGGGTTAGGCGATCATATACCATCATTTGACAGCCAAGATGAGGGAACACTTGCTTGGGGACCTTCCTGAGCGTGGGGACCTGTATTACAACAGGGTCCGCTAAGGGGCCTGGTCTGGCAGGCAAGAATGATGAGGTGGAAGGGGAAAAACACATCCTTTGCATCCATCCCTGGTTCACCATATAGACTTCGCCCAGCAGGGGACGTATTAAGCTTCATTCATGGATGGGATCATGAAATGCCACACAGTAACTGAAGTTTGTTTTATCTGGTCCTAGGAAATGATGCTTCCCTGGTTGCTCCTAAACCAAAGTTGATCTGGCTGGAATTGCTCGCTAAGCTCTAAGGCTGGCTTGTGGTTATAGGGTTTTTTGTTGTGTTTTTCCAGACTAGTGCCGAACTCTGCAAATCATGTGAGGTTGCAAGAGCTGCCTAGGAGAATATATCCTTGTATGCTTAACGCATCGTTGGCAGTGAGCCACCCAGTCAAGTCCTAAGTGGCTGTAAGCTGTGCAGAAAACGAATTGCTGATGGGTGGCAGCCTACAGCTCCATTTTCAGATGTTCATTTTCTAAATTCTGGCTTTTTAAAATTCTTGGGCTGGCCATAGCCATAGCATGATAAGCCTGCTGGGTCTCAGGACTGGCTGAACATTCCTTCATTTGAAACAAGTGTTTATGGAACTACTGCCAGAATAGACAAAGACTTGTTAATCTTTTCATTGAGCTTAGTATTCATTTAAATGTCTCCAGTTATACACAGACATGGATAGAGACGAACAGACGCATAAACATAAGTTGTACCCTCCCTCCTGGGGTCCCTCCCCACCTCTTCTCCTCCTTTTCACCTTCCTTCCTCGTACTGGGATGCACCCAGCTTTGCATACAGTGTCTTGTCAGCCTTCTTGTCACGCCTCTAGATGTAGGTGCCATTTGATTTGATGATTTTTTTTTTAGGGTAAAAAATGTAAGTTGCAAAATAAAAATGCTAAGTCAACTCAGATGGTTGCATTCTAGTTACTCTTATGTTGAGCTCATTTAGCTGATCTTAGCATTGATCACACACATCTAGCTGCTGTTAAATTTTAGGAAGAAACACTACTGACAATGCTCCATTACCCTTGTTAAAGTACGTTAAGGTATTTTTCCTTTCACATCTGTGATCTCATTTGAGTGGTGACTATTTTGGAGCCTGAAGAGCAAACAAGCGATTATAGATTCTCTAGTTGAATGATGCTAGTTTAAGTCAGTAACATCATTGCACTTCAGTGATCATTCTTTGCAGAATTTCACAATGACTGGTATGAATGTCAGTCTTGAGATGAGTTGGAGCGGGCTTTTTTTTAATTTTATTTTTTATTTATTTATTTTTGGCTGCGTTGGGTCCCCGTTGCTGCCCACAGGCCCTCTCTAGTTGCAGAGAGCAGGGGCTACTCTTCGTTGCGGTGCGTGGGCCTCCCATTGCCGTGGCCTCTCCTGCTGCTGAACACAGGCTCCAGTCGCGCGGGCCTCACTAGTTGTGGCTCATGGGCTCCAGAGCGCAGGCTCAGTAGTTGCGGCACACGGGCCCAGCCGCTCCGTGGCATGTGGGATCCTCCCGGACCAGGGCTCGAACCCCTGTCCCCTGCACTGGCAGGTGGACTCCCAACCACTGTGCCACCAGGGAAGCCCGGAGCGGGCTTTTAGTTCTGGTTGATCTCTTAATTTGATAGCTTGTCCGTTGAGCTCATGGAAGGGAGGTAGGATCAGGACAAAGGAAAAAGAAATATAACTACAACGGACTCTGTCTTATTTTGATGATGAAATGAACATATATACATGAGCACAGCAGCTGCCA
Organism: Tursiops truncatus; assembly: GCF_011762595.2. Classification (NCBI taxonomy): domain Eukaryota; kingdom Metazoa; phylum Chordata; class Mammalia; order Artiodactyla; family Delphinidae; genus Tursiops; species Tursiops truncatus. Next base: position 42,506,919 of record NC_047034.1, read on the forward strand.
GCAAGTTTTCAAGTACTTTCTACCAGCCAGATTCTCCCTCTTCTTGAATTTGGCTTTGCTACGTTGGTACCCATCTGCTGGTAGTAACCAGACTGATAATTGAAGGCAGACTTCCAGCACTGAATTGCCAGGGCCATCTGTTTTCCAACAGTGCAGTAGGTTTTGGAGGATAGGTCTTAATTGTTTCTTTAAGATTAAAAAATTTCCCCTACTTTTCAGCTTTTCAGAGGGATATTTTTTAAGTATGTGTGTGTGTGTGTGTGTGTGTGTGTGTGTTTTAAAGTCAGGCTTATGAATCGCGCCCCCCCGCCCCCCACCACCAAGGATGGGAGTTGCTTGATTCTGTCAGTTTGTAATGATATATGCCAATTCCCAGTGGTCCAGAGGGTGGCATATAATATAGGTTGAAATACTTATCAGCTGTAATATCATTGAAGGTTGAACAGTAGGTCGAGGAATATGGATAGAGGATTTATAATATTTATTATGCAAGTCATGTGGTTAATAAGAAGCATTTTTGTTCAGCATGAAAATATTGCTTCATTTTAAGACTCAGAGAAATAGACAGATCTCCCTAGAAAATAGTATGGGGCTGCGTATGTGTCTCTGCTACTCTGGCACATCGATGCATGGGTCCTTCATTTAATCAGGTACCCAAAGGACCTTTCTTCACTGTGAAATCTCCGATTCCTCCACCTAGAATTAATTCTTCCATGCTCCAGCCCTCTGATTTCCCATAGGACACTTCATCTCTCTTGAGGATGTAGTGCATCTTGGTGTGTATTAAGTGATTGGTATTGCATCGTCCCCCACTGGCGGGTACCTGGTCCTGGGGGCAGAGACTCTCTTAATTTGTAGCTGCATCTTTCATAACGCCCATTCCAACATCTTTACATTGCAGACTTTCTTAATGAACATTTATTAAAGGTAATTTTACTCATAAAGACATTCCCATAACAGTGAACCTTAAGATGGTTTTATAACGAAACATCAAAATTTGTCACGTGAATTTTTTGGTTCGTTAGCACCTCAGAACTTTGCAAATATATATGTGTGTGTATATATATATATATACTTTTTTTGTTTTTTTTTTGGTTTGTTTTTGTTTGTTTGTTTGTTTTTGCGGTACGCGGGCCTCTCACTGTTGTGGCCTCTTCCGCTGCGGAGCACAGGCTCCGGACGCGCAGGCTCAGCGGCCACGGCTCACGGGCCCAGCCGCTCCGCGGCATGTGGGATCCTCTCGGACCGGGGCACGAACCCGCGTCCCCTGCATCGGCAGGCGGACTCTCAACCACTGCGCCACCAGGGAAGCCCGCAAAGATATATTTGATCATTCAGGTGTGATGGGGACTTGGAGCATTTGTGTTTTGGGGGAGCTTGTAAATAGGCTTTTCCTTATGAACTAACACTTTCACAACCATAGGGACATCCAGAAAGTTCAAAAAATATATTTCTCGAAGTAAAAAGATTATCATCTGTTTTGGATTCTGTGCTTTTGACTTCTATTTATAAAATCATTTTATTGAAGTAAAACTATGTAACTTCATTGCTCAAAGGGAAAGTGTGATTCCTCCCCTAGTGAGATACACACCCAGTCCCATTAGGGACCCTCACCAAGGCAGAAGTCCTAAGTTGCTTGAGCATCTGCTTGGGTGATAACTAACTAAACCTGTGCTTTAGGAAATGAAGAGGGAAAACAGCCTCCTTAAGAGTCAGTCTGAGCAAAGGGCCAGAGAAGTTTGCCACCTGGAGGAAGAACTGAAGAAGGCCAAGCAGCGTTTGAGTCAGAGCCAGAACTTTGCAGAAGAAATGAGGGGTGAGTAAATGTAGCGTTTTTGAGTTCTTTCTCTAGGCTAATGTTCCCATGAGGGAGGATGGATATCATTAGAAGCTTCTTTGAATTTTTCCATATCTTCTCCCAGAGAGATGTCTGCAGTTGATGTGGAAAAAGTTTTTGCTTTTCCACTTTTTCGTTTCCAGAGTGATAGTTGGACTTTTTTTTTTTATTGGAACACACTGAGTCCCCAGATGCCTGGTTTTCAGCACTTTGAAACCAGAAGGGTAAATATTTTCCAGACAAAAGTAAATTGTTGGGGCTGTCTCTCGCCTCAGAGTGCTATTTTGTGTCTCAAGTGTGTTTGTTAGTTACATCCAGACGGCGCATCTTCTCACCCATCACCATTTCCCTTATAATGGAAAATCCTATGTTAAATGCATGTTTTCCCAGCCCTTAGTGACCATTGTTTTGGGATGGCTTACTTGACTGAATGATTTTATTTCCTTATTCTCTGTATAGCCATAGAATGATGCTGTATACACCAAATGAATCCACTGTTCGTTTCACATTTATGTATATATAAATGTGAATGAGTCTTTCCTTACATTTATGTTCTCCCCTGAGGTATTTGCACATCTTGGATTTCTTTTAACCTGACTTGTGTAACGGGTGTCACACTTCTCTGTGACTGTTCTCTTTTTTAAATTCCAGTCTCCCTAAGACAGCTTTCAATTTTTCCATGGCAGGAGGTAGAAATGTCAATCTTCAGCTTTTTTTAAAGAAAACTATAGGAAAAGAAAGGGTTAGGGCGTTTTTCATTGTTGGTCACCAGTATCATTGTTTGAGGTCCTCACACGTGAAGTGGACTGATATCCCCTGTGGCGCTATCTCCACCAGCCTTCCACTCTCAGTATGTAGACTGAGATTAGGGGGCTAAAAATAGGAATGATTTCTAGTTACATCTGAGTTTATAATACATGCTACCTTTTTCATCTGCTATTGAGATTGACAACTTTTATTCTTCCTCAACATACTTGGGAAGCCTTCCCATCATTGTTGAATGAAAGCAGTGTGGTTATTCTCAATTAGCAGGGGCCAGTGGGCAGAGGGGAGTTTTTAGGCAGAGGACAGGTGGTAATGGAGTTTGTGACATCTTCCTGATGATTCTCATCTTCACAGGCACCACCCTCACTGTGAGGGGCCGGGATGTGGGGGGATATTGCTTCCCAGTGATACTCACACGTAGGCCTCGAGAGTTACTAATATATAGCACCATATACTATTAAGATATATATATATGTTGAAGTATAGTTGATTTACATGTCAGTTTCAGGTGTACAGCACAGTGACTGTTTTTATTTGTGTGTGTGTGTTTTTTTTTTTGCTGTACGCGGCCTCTCACTGTTGTGGCCTCTCCCGTTGTGGAGCACAGGCTCCGGACACGCAAGCTCAGTGGCCATGGCTCACGGGCCCAGCCGCTCCGCGGCATGTGGGATCTTCCTGGACTGGGGCACGAACCCGTGTCCCCTGCATCCGCAGGCAGACTCTCAACCATTGCGCCACCAGGGAAGCCCAGTGACTGTGTTTTATACACACACACACACACACACACACACATATATACTTTTTCAGATTTTTTCCCCTTATAAGTTATTACAAAATATTGAGTATAATTCCCTGTAGCACTTTATACTCTAGTGCTTATGCCTGATCCTATGGATTTTTTGGCTAAAGTGGCGAAGAAGTTATTTACTTTTCTGAGAAATCTGGAATACTCCATAGTATTCCTGAGATATTTCCATTTTAGTGCTGCTCTTGTCACACTTTTCTCTCCTTGAATAAGTATTTCCAAAGGGCATAAACACATACAAGGAAAAAGAATAAAAGAAAGTTTCATGTGCTTAGGAAAATAATCCCTTGGTATTTTTTTTTTTTTTATCCCTTGGTATTTTATACAACAACACTTTCTTAAGCTGCTGAGAAAGGAGATAAACAAATGTACTGCCATCCTGAAAAGGCCCATTTTCCATTGTCTTTATATAAGCTTAGATAATTATCAGGCGATCTATTTTCAAGGAGGTATGCAGGCAATAATGCCAGTTTGTACAGGACTTGAGAAGCTGTTAGTTTGGGTTTTTTTTTTTTTTGAGAGTTTAGAATTCTTGTAGAATAAATATTTATTAAAATCATGACAACTTAAAAAAATATCTTTTTTAATAGCTAAGAATACTTCTCAGGAAACCATGTTAAGAGATCTTCAAGAACAAATAAAGCAGCAAGAGAATTCCTTGACTTTAGAGAAACTGAAGCTTGCCCTGGCTGATCTGGAAAAGCAGCGAGATTGTTCTCAAGACCTTTTGAAGAAAAGGGAACATCACATCGAACAACTGAATGAAAAGTTAAGCCAAACAGAGAGAGAGTCCGAAGCTTTATTGAGTGCTTTGGAATTAAAGAAGAAAGAATATGAAGAACTGAAAGAAGAGAAAACTCTGTTTTCTCGCTGGAAAAGTGAAAATGAACAACTTTTAAATCAGATGGAATCAGAAAAGGAAAGCTTGCAGAGTAAAATTAATCACTTGGAAACCTGTCTTAAGACACAACAAATAAAAAGTCACGAATACAATGAGAGGGTAAGAACATTGGAGATGGAAAGAGAAAATCTAAATGTCGAGATCAGGAACCTTCACAATGTGATAGACAGCAAGACTGCAGAGGCAGAGACACAGAAGCAAGCGTATGGAGAACTACAACAGAAAGCCGAGTTCTCAGATCAGAAACATGAGAAGGAAATAGAAAATATGTGTTTGAAAATTTCTCAGCTTACCGGGCAAGTTGAAGATCTAGAAGATAAGCTTCAGTCACTGTCAAGTGAAATAATGGACAAAAACCAGCGTTACCAAGACTTGCATGCTGAATCTGAGAGCCTCAGGGATCTGCTAAAATCCAGAGATTCCTCTGCGGTGACAAATGAGTCTCATCAGAGAAGTCTTTTGGCATTTGAACAGCAGTCTGCAGTGAATAATTCCTTTGCAAATATAATTGAAGAACAAGAAAGCGTGCCTTCAGAAAGGAGCGAATGCCATTTAGAAACAGACCAAAGTCCTAAAAGCTCATCCATGTTACAAAACAGAGTCGTTTCTCTTGAATTTTCATTGGAGTCTCAAAAGCAGATGAACTCAGATCTGCAAAAGCAGTGTGAAGAATTGGTGCAAATCAAAGGAGAAATTGAAGAAAATCTCATGAAAGCAGAACAGATGCATCAAAGTTTTGTGGCTGAAACAAGTCAACGAATTAGTAAGTTACAAGAAGACACTTCTGTTCATCAGAATGTTGTTGTTGAAACTTTAGCTGCCTTGGAGAGCAAGGAAAGAGAGTTGCAACTTTTGAATGAAAAGTTAGAAACTGAGCAGGCAGAGATTCAAGAATTAAAAAAGAGCAACCATTTACTTCAGGAATCTCTAAAGGAGCTACAACTTTTGTCTGAAACTCTGAGCTTGGAGAAAAAGGAAATGAGTTCCATCATTTCTCTTGATAAAAAGGACATTGAAGAGCTGACCCAAGAGAATGGGACTCTCAAGGAAATTAATGCAACCTTAACCCAAGAGAAGATGAACTTGCTCCAGAAAACTGAGAGTTTTTCAAACTGTATAGATGAAAGAGACAAAAGCATTTCAGAGTTATCTGACCAGTACAAACAAGAAAGACTTACTTTGCTCCAAAGATGCGAAGAAACAGGAAATGCATTTCGGGATCTTAGTGAAAAATATAAAGCAGAGCAGGAAAAGAACTCTAAATTAGAATGCTTGCTGAATGAATGCACGAGTGTTTGTGAAGATAGAGAAAATGAATTGGGACAGCTAAAGGAAACATTTGCAAGGGAACACCAAGCATTTGTATCACAATTAGCATTAGCTGAAGAAAGAAACCAGAGTTTAATACTAGAGTTGGAGACAGTGCAGCAAGCCCTGAGATCTGAGGTTACAGATATCCAAAGCAATTCCAAGAGGGAGGCTGACAGCTTAAAGCAAGAAATCATGACTTTAAAGGAAGAACAAAGTAAGATGCAACAGGAAGTTAATGCCTTATTACAAGAGAAGGAGCACCTGATGGAATTAATGAAGACGAAACATGAGCATCAGCATCTAGAATTGGAACCAATTCAAGACTCTGTGAAAGTAGCAGAGAGGAAGATAAATACACGTCACGTTCAACTTCCGATGGACCTTGAAGTTAAAGATGCTTCTCTAGACAGTTACAATGCGCAACTGGCACAAGTAGAAACTAAAGTGAGAAACATGGAATTAAAACTTCAGGAGAGTGAGAAGGAGGAGTACCTACAGCACGAATTACAAATTGGAGGAGAATTAGAAACTGGAGATGTGCAACAAGGCACTCAGTCACAAGATATTAGCGGCCTTGGAAACTTTGAAATAGATCCAGAGGAAAAATACATTTCTGTGCTTCACGAGTTGTCAACAAGTCAGCAGGACAATGCCCACCTGCAGTGCTCTCTACAGACGGCAATGAACAAGCTGGACGAGTTAGAGAAGATGTGTGAGGCATTGCAGGTGGAAAAGCTTGAACTCATATCTGAGCTGAACGACTCAAGATCAGAATGTGTCACAGCAACTAGCAAAATGGCAGAAGAGGTAGGGAAACTAGTAAATGAGGTTAAAATATTAAATGACGAAAATGGACTTCTCCAAGGTGAGTTCGTGAAAGAAACGCCAGAAAGTGAATTTGGTGAACAGCAAGATGAGCAGACGTCTGTGTCCTTAAATCCTTTGGACGACAGTAATTCCTATGAGCACTTGACAGTGTCAAACAAAGAAGTTCGCATGCACTTTGCTGAATTACAGGAGAAATTCTCATCTTTACAGAGTGAACACAAAACTTTGCACGATCAGCACTGCCAGATGAGCTCTAAGATGTCAGAGCTACAGTCCTACATTGACACGTTAAAGGCTGAAAATTCAGTCTTGTCCATGAGTCTGAGAAACTCTCAAGGTGACTTGGTAAAGGAGGTGATGCCAGGACCCGGGGAGAAGCATTTTCTGTCCTTGTCACTCTCTGGTGTGACTGACAGCCCTGGTAATGCAATAGAATCCTCTTTTTACAAAGATTTTTTAGAGCATATGGGAGAAACATCCCTTTTGAATAATTTAGACAGGACTGTTTTGGCAAACCAGTCCAGTGTAGAGAAGGTCTCTTGCAGTAGTCTGGAGGAGGAGAATCTGACTGAGAAAGAAATCCCCTCTGCCCCGGTGAGGAGCGTTGAAGAACTTGAGACCGTCTGTCAGATGTACCTGCAATCCTTCAAGAAGCTAGAAGAGAAAATTGAAAGTCAAGGGATTACGAAAAATAAGGAAATCGAAGAACTCGAACGGTTACTAAGTTCTGCAAGGGAAGAGCTTGACTGTCTCAGGAAGCAGTATTTGTCAGAAAATGAACAGTGGCAGCAGAAGCTGACAAGTGTGACAGCAGAGATGGAGTCCAAGTTGGCGGCAGAAAAGAAACACACGGAACACCTTACACTTGAGCTCGAAGTAGCGCGACTCCAGCTTCAAGGTCTGGACTTAAGCTCTCGGTCTCTGCTTGGCACCGACATAGACGATGTAAGTATGTGGGACTGACATGCTATTTCTCTAATCGAGTGCCTAGTAGGCACGCAATCAATGTTTGTTGAATTGAAATCGAAATTAAATCTAAACTAAAATATTTTTAGGGTTCCAGGACATAAGAACAGAATATACCAAAGTTTTGAAAAAATAAACCAGAACTTTAGGAAAGTGAGTCAACTTTATTTGAGGAGTAAATTTCTATCATGATTATCTTTAAACACTATTATATTGGACATTACTAAAGATGTTTTTTGAAGACTCCTGGAGAAAATCATGTTACAGTGTCAGAACATGTTCTTCAGGACGTCTGTGTGTTTTCACTCTTTGTGAGTTAATAAAGCACATTAAATATCAAATTGGAACTTAGGAATGGTAAGGTGATATGAATTTTAACCTCTTTTGCCTTTTTCAGACTGTTTTTTTTTTTTTGTGGTACGCGGGCCTCTCACTGTTGTGGCCTCTCCAGGCTCCGGACGCGCAGGCTCAGCGGCCATGGCTCGCGGGCCCAGCCGCTCCGCGGCATGTGGGATCCTCCCGGACCGGGGCACGAACCCGTGTCCCCTGCATCAGCTGGCGGACTCCCAAGCACTGCGCCACCAGGGAAACCCTTTCAGACTGTTTTTAATGTTAGAGTTATAGTCATGAACCTAAATATTGGAGTTTATTATGTATTTCTGAATACTTTTCTGACAATTTGCTTGGTACAAATTTGGATATCAAATCTCTGATTTGATATCAGTCTTTCAAAGAGACATTTCTTTCTTTACAGAATATGAAATTGTTCGGTTACTTACACCTTTCTCTTTTCTAGTCTACCAGCTAAACTAGTAATGGCGTACAGACAATGAGACTCACTTAATTCCCTCCCTCTACCTCTGTAAGTTAGGGAGGGCAGGTGAGAGGTGACAGCAGTTGTAGTCAAAGTAGCAGATCCCTATTTTACAGAGAAGAGAAAGTGAGGTTCAAACATGTGATTTATCCAAGAATATAGTAAGTGCTGGATCTGTGATTAAGTCCTTGGGCTGGGAATCTGGTCATGAAACCCTACTGCCTTCTCTTATCGAAGAATATCATAAATGCTGAAGATGCAAGCCTACCATTTTATGTGGAATTTGTTAGCCTTTTATTTGATAATCCCAAAGAAAATTTCATATTTAGGTTACCTACAATATTGCTAGCAAGAAACAAATTTTGAAATGTAACTACATCACAATTTAGATGATCACGTAACTGACCCTGAAGGGTTTGTGTTCATGATAAATACCCAGTACCTTGCCCACAGAGAACACTTACTGAATGTTTGTTTAATTGTGTTGAATATTTGGATGGAGAGAGGTGAATTTGGTGGGAAGAATGCCCTTTGAAGAGATGTGTTTAGCAGAAGCAAGTAGCCAGTTTCTCAAAAATAATACTATAATTCAGCCTATTTATTCTATTTTGATTCTTCTTGAAAAATAAAGTGCCTTCTCATTATATCTTACAACTACAGGCTATTCGGGGTGGAAACGATAGCTGTGACATAAGAGAACCGGAAGACTATACTTCAGAAACTAAAGAGAGGACACCAGAGCATGAGATTCATCAGATTTGTGAAA